>NC_084480.1:214831544-215439222 GCF_030035675.1 Rhineura floridana
ACTCTCACAAGAAATCTTGTTTTGTTATTTCTGTTTGCCACACCACTGTTCTGGATTCTCTAGTATTCGTATCTGGATTCTCTATTGTTCGTATCCCACCGCTACTGACACCACCTGTGATGTGTCCTTCCCTGGCTCTCTCTGTCAGGTTCCTACGTGCTCGTGGTTACTGCCTGTCTCTAGGCACCACCAGGGACTCCACCAGTCCGGACCGCACTCTCTTCTGGTTTACCTATCCGCTCTAGCACAGATCTCAACAGATCCCCCTGCTAGGCAACCACCAGTAACGTCCCAATACTAGTATTCCCAGAGACTCTGAATACTGGTATTGTTATTCTCTTCACCGCTGCCACCATTTGTTACAGTTCCCCTTCAGCCTTGGTCATTACCTTACCCTCCCTTCTGGTCTGTGAAACCCCAGCCAAGGATCAGGCCTTTGGTAAACCAAATTAAGTATTTATTACAGATAACAAAACTAACAAGATTAACAGAATTTTTTCTTAAGGCACATAAGCATATGGTTTTACTCAATACTAATCCGAACTCCACCTCCCTCCTTCTTCACTCTCTCCTGGCAAACAACTCTCTCAAACCCCACCAAGCAATCCACTCTTTCTTTTCTCCCCCCCCCGATTCCACTCTCCCTCTTCCTTTTATACATTCAGCCATTTTAAACACTCAGCCAATCATCTCGCATTCTACTGCCCATTCACTCCCCCTCTTCCACTCCACTTACCATGTATCTTCTAAAACAACAACACTTACCATATATACATTAATATAGGAACATCACAGGGCCCCTACAAGTAGGAATGGGGTCAATTCTCCCTATGGGGAGAGGGTCTCTTGGCATATTATGTTTTGTTTCTAACACACACACACACACACCATTTCCTGTGGCGAAGATTATTTCACACCATGAAAAATTATATCCTTTGGCCGCTCACCACAAGGCGCTGCCAACAAACTTAGGGCAGAAAAAGGAAGTGTGTCTGTGAATTTCCTGGGCCCAACAAGTCATAATTGGGGCATGAGAAGGTAAATCCCTTTGTTTGATCTGTTCAGTTGATTCACGCTCAGTGTGGGGCTGAGCTGTGCAAGATGAGACATCTTGAAGACTTTCAAAGCTGGAAGGGCCAAGAGGAGGGCAGGTAGTCTGTCTGCCGGTCTCCCAGGTAGCTTATCCTTCCTTCAAGGAGCTTGAGGTGTATACACAACAGTTAATCCAATTTAGTCCATACAGTGAGTCAATGAGGTTGGTTATTGTAAGAGTAAGTTACTTGCTCCACATCATCTATTGAGCTTCATGACTAACTGAGGACTTTAACCCTTCTCTGAGGACTGCATCTGATGCTCTCACACATGCACATGCCCCTGCCTAAGATTTTTGTGCACAAGGTGACTCAGGTAAGTGAACCAAGCTCCACAACTGACTCTAGTACAGCCTTTCCCAACTAGTGGGCCACCTGATGTTGTTGGACCACAACTCCCATCAGCCTCAGCCACCATTGCCAATGGTCAGGAAAGATGGGGATTGTGGTCCAACAACATCTGGTGGCCCACTAGTTGGGAAACGCTGCTCTAGTATGTGAGCCAAGCTCCATTTTGTGGGCAAATGGCACTTGGTCTCTCCCAGAAGGACAGTTTCGTATAATGCCCCATCCCCAAGGCCTGCAGGGCTTAATGAAAGCAAACAACAACAAGAAAGCCCAGAAAATGGAGCATGTAATCAGAGATTAGCACTCTTTTGTCAGTTTAATCTTTCTCCCCATATGGCAAAGGTGAGTATGTGGCACTTTGTGCACTCCTTCTGCCATAAGAGAAGCTCTTTCTGTGATATATTTCCTAGAGGGAGTAGAACTGAGTGCACTTCCAGGAGTCAACCACATCAGGGAAGGGGCCTGAGCATCTCCAGATGCCCTTTGGAAATCTGCAGGAAAGTCATCCTCTGACCTTTTGGCTTAAATCTAGCACACTGGGGAAAGCAATACCACTAGAATTAAATTAAATTAAATTAAACACAGATTGAGCAATTGCCTGTAGGAAGTGAACCAGCACGACCAGTAAGCAGGAAAAACCACAGCAGGATTGTTCACAGGTGCCACAGCACTTCTTGGTCTTCCCCAAAATTATGACCTTCAAAGAAGAAACACCCTCAGTAGTGAGCCAGCTCAAGTTGGCCTCTTGTTCATTCCTGTCTGTCTACACAGGGCCGTGACAGACCGTGCCATCCCAGGGAGTGTGCCCATCATCCAGGTGCTGCCTAGCCCCCAGTCGGCTGCTGGTGAGTGGAAACAGTGGGTGGGAAGTCACCTGGCTCTGTGTGTGTGCATATTCTTGGAAAAGGCATTGGTGACCATCTCTTGCCTGTGTTCCTACAGTCACCTCCCCACCTCTCCCATGCCGTCCGGGCCTTGCCCTTGCAAGCCCTTCAGGCTTTTACTACAAGGATGTGTGGGTTTCCTTGGGATGTTCTAGTCGGACCTTCCCTACTCCAGACATGGCGTTGAGCTGCCTGCGAGGCAAGACAGTCCACATGATTGGAGACTCCACACTACGCCAGTGGTGGGAATTTCTGCTGGCTTTCATCCCTTGTAAGTCAATGGCTAGATGTATAAAAGATATTGGGGGGGTTGGGTGACCGGGAATTGATGTTGAAGACAGGTATGGATGAGCTGTAAAGATTAGACAGAAGGAAACAGGGAGGGAAGTGGTTGGCTGGGGTCTCAGCTGAGGCAGGGTGCTTGGCTTGGGTGGAGAACATATGAATGGATGGTTGGGCTAGGAGAAAAGTGAGAGAGGCTACTTAACTGCTGCACACATGTAAGGATATGCAGATCATGGACCAGTGAACACGGGAACTTTTGATGGCTAACTGAAGTATGTTGGCCATTTGGGACTCTTAAGTCTTGAGTCTCACTGCCTCTCTCTCTCTCTCTCTCTCTCTCTGGTGTGTGTATGTGTATAGCAGTCAAGCGCATGGACCTTCATGTGACTTATCAGTCAGGCCCACTGCTGGCTGTGGAACCTGCAGAGGGTCTTGTGCTGAGGTGGCGTGCCCATGGCTTACCACTGCGCACTCAGAAGACCAAGTTAGCTGATATCCACTACTTGGCCAATGAGCTGGATGCACTTGGTGGGGGCCCTGACATGGTGGTGGCCTTCACAATCTGGGCCCATTTCTCCACCTTCCCTGTGGAGGTGTATGTCCAACAGCTGCATAGCATTCGGCAGGCTGTGGCAAAGCTCCTTGCCCGCAGCCCCCTCACTACCATTGTCATCAAGACAGCCAACACGGGATACAAGTCTGTCTATGGCAGTGACTGGCTCTCCATGCAGCTGGACATCATCCTTCGTGCCATGTTTAATGGCATGCGAGTGGCGTTTGTTGATGCCTGGGCCATGACGTCCTGTCATTACCTACCTGATAACATCCATCCTGGCAAGGTCATAGTACAGAATGAAGTCAACTCCTTCCTTTCCTATGTCTGCCCAGGAAAGTGACCTGGGATGGAGAAGGGGAGAGAGGAAATAAAACCTTTTGGGTAGCTTTCAAGGACCTTTTGGGTACTTCATAGTACATGGAAGACTGTCCACAGTAAGAAGAGGCTCTCCAGTGAGTTTCCAGCAAGCATGGGGCACTCTTTTCCCATGCTACAAATCCAGCATAGCTCTCTGTGTCTTAAGAGGGGGGAGATGGTGCATTTTTTGTGGAAGAGCTTGCAGATCCCTGTTTGGGGTCACGGGGGCGAGGGGAGGAACAATGGACAATGGGGCATGATGATCTGGGGCTTCTTCCAGCAGAAAAACGGCTGCTGCTCAAGGTAGAGGAATTGGATGCATCGTTCTCTGAGATGATTTGCCAAGGGTCTGGATACACTAAGATTGGACAGTGATATCCCCCTTGGACAGAGATGCTCCTGCATTGGTCCCTGTTGGCACCATCATTGTAGATGGGAATGAGGCCCAGGTCCACACCTTTCTGCTCACATGTGAGTGGGCTTATGCAGCAGCAGCAGCACTGTAATGGTGTGGGGAGCCACAGCTGCTCGGCTGCCCTGCCCATTACATCAGTGCTGCCACCAGGTAAGCTTACTTACACAAAGGAGTTAGACAACCTTCCTCTTGCAAGCTGGTTGACTGAGTGGCGGTGGAGGTGGCAGCAGTAGCAGCACTGTAATGGATCACCACCACCAGCAGCAGCTAAATCCATTCATGTCTAAGCTCAAGGGTGTGGGGCAACTGCCAACCTCCCCCTCGCGCTTGCAACCAGGTTTACCCGGTGATGATGGTGCTGTAATGAGCCAAGGAGCTGAGTGGCCATTTGGTTCCCTGGCCTATTTCAGTTCTGCTGCAGCTACATAAGCTCATTAACATGTGCAAGGGGAAGGCTGGTGGCTGGAGCAGCCTCTTAGAGGCCCAAGTGGCAGTGGGTGCTGGATGGGGACAGGCAAGGTGTGCTGCTGCTTAACAGACAGTCAACTGTGAAAGAACAGCAAAATCACAGACAGTGCAATCCTGTACATGCATACTCAGAAGCAGTAGAGGCTGGTCCATGGGGCTACTGGGGCACAGCCCTCCCAATGAGAATGTCAAGCAATTTTTAAAATCCCCCCCCCCAAATCACTCTTTCTTGTTCCATGCACATTTTATATTTCAATTTGAACTCACAAAAGCTCTGCAAACATTTGTGTCAATCTTGTTCTCTGGCCAATCAGCTTCTTGTTCTCTGGCCAATCAGCTTTTTGAACCACTCAGCCAATCCTAATCCAAAACTATAGCTATGGCAAAGAGGTCCCTCCCCTTGGTTGACCTGTTTGTCAGTCCTCTTAGAAGGCTTCTACTACAGTAGGGCCCCACTCATACGGCGGGTTACATTCTGGACCCCTGCTGAAAAGTGAAAACCGCTGAAAAGCGGAACTCATTGAATAGAATGGCACATGACGCCCAAAAACCGCTGTTAAAGCAGAACAAGTGCCATATGAGTGGGGCTTTAGTCTAATTGCATCTAATTGAGACCGCCGCATTAGTGAAGCACTGTAAAGCGAAGCGCTCTAAAGCGGGGCCCTACTGTGCTGTACTCCATCTGTTGTTAAGAGGCCTCTCTAGCACAGCCACTATAGCAAATTGGGGAGGAGTCTAGACTGCTTGAACAGCAGCCCACGTAGTAGTCTTAGCCTATATTAGAATCACACATTGATTCTGAGCATGCTCAGATGTATTTTATTTTATTTATTTATTTTATTTATTTTATTACATTTTTAGACCGCCCTATAGCAATAAGCTCCCAGGGCGGTGTACAGCATAATAAAACAGGTTAAAATACAAGTGGATGTAGATACACAATAAAACATAATTAAAAATTTTCAATTTTAAATTCAAATTTTAAAATTTTATAAAAATTTTAAAATGACTGGGCGAAGAGGTAGGTCTTTACCTGGCGCCGAAAAGATAACAAAGAAGGCGCCAGGCGTATCTCATCAGGGAGGGCGTTCCATAGTTCGGGGGCCACCACTGAGAAGGCCCTAGCTCCAGTTATCGTTCTCCGTGCCTCCCTATGCATTGGGACACGGAGAAGGGCCTTCGACGTCGAGCTCAGCGACCGGGTAGGTACATAGCGGGAGAGGCGTTCCGCCAGGTATTGCGGTCCAATGCCGTTAAGGGCTTTATAGGTAAGAACCAACACTTTGAATCTGGCCCGGAAACATATTGGTAGCCAGTGCAGCTGGGCCAGAACAGGTGTTATATGATCAAATTTTTTTGTCCCAGTAAGAACTCTGGCCGCAGCATTCTGCACCAGCTGAAGTTTCCGAACCGTCTTCAGAGGTAACCCTACGTAGAGTGCATTACAGTAGTCCAATCTAGAGGTTACCAGAGCATGGGTAACTGTGGCAAGGTTCTCCCTATCCAGATAGGGTCGTAGTTGGGCTACCAGCCGAAGCTGGTAGAACGCATTCCGTGCCACCGAGGCTACTTGAGCCTCCAGTGACAGGAGCGGATCTAATAAGACCCCCAAACTACGGACCTGCTCCTTTAGGGGGAGTGTAACCCCATCTAGGGCAGGTCGGACATCAACCATCTGGGCAGAGAGCCCCCCCACCAACAGCATCTCAGTCTTGTCAGGATTGAGTCTCAGTTTATTAGCTCTCATCCAGTCCATTATCGCGGCCAGGCAGTGGTTTAGTACATTAACAGCCTCACCTGAAGAAGATGAAAAGGAGAAGTAGAGCTGCGTATCATCAGCATATTGCTGGAAACGCACTCCAAATCTCCTAATGACCTCGCCCAGCGGCTTCATATAGATATTAAAGAGCATGGGGGACAGAACTGAACCCTGTGGGACCCCATATTGGAGTATCCAGGGACTCGAGTAATGCTCCCCAAGCACCAACTTCTGGAGACGATTCTTGAGGTAGGAGCACAGCCACCGCCAAGCAGTGCCTCCAACTCCTAAGTCCGCAAGACGTCCCAGAAGGATACCATGGTCGATGGTATCAAAAGCCGCTGAGAGATCAAGGAGAACCAACAGAGTTACACTCCCTCTGTCTTTCTCCCGACAGAGGTCATCATACAGGGCGACCAAGGCTGTTTCTGTACCAAACCCCGGCCGAAAGCCCGATTGACATGGGTCCAGATAATCAGTTTCATCCAAGAGAGCCTGGAGCTGGTGAGCGACCACACGCTCTAAAACCTTGCCCAGGAACGGAACATTTGCTACCGGTCTATAGTTGTCAAGATTTTCAGGGTCCAAGGAGGGTTTCTTTAGGAGCGGTCTCACCACCGCCTGTTTCAGGCAGGGTGGTACCACTCCCTCTCGTAAAGAGGCATTGATCACCTCCTTGGCCCATCTGGCTGTTCCGTTCCTGCTAGCTTTTATTAGCCATGAGGGGCAAGGATCCAGAGCAGAAGTGGTCGCCCGCACCTGTCCAAGCACCTTGTCCACGTCCTCGAGCTGAACCAACTGAAATTCATCCAATAAAACAGGACAGGACTGTGCTCCGGACACCTCATTAGGCTCAACTGCTACAATATTGGAGTCAAGGTCCCGGCGGATGTTTGTGATCTTATCTTGGAAGTGTCTCGCAAACTCATTACAGCGGGCTATTGATGGTATTATTGCGTTCTGAGGACCAGAGTGTAAAAGTCCCCGAACAACCTTATAAAGTTCCGCTGGGTGGTTAGAAGATGACTGAATGGAGGCAGCAAAGTACTGCTTCTTCGCTGCCCTCACCGCCTTCACATAGAGCTTGGTAGAGATCTTCACAAGTGCAAGACCACAGCCGTCGGGAGTTCGTCTCCATTTGCACTCAAGCCGTCTCCTTTCTTGCTTCATCACTCTTAGCTCTGGGGTAAACCACGGAGCCAATTGAGCTCTGCAGAGGAGAGGGCGCACCGGGGCGATCGTGTCAACTGCCCGGGTCATTTCCGTATTCCACAGATTGACCAGGGTTTCGACAGGAGCGTCAGTTTTATCAGCCGGAAAACTCCCCAGAGCCTTCTGAAAACCTTCAGGATTCATTAGTCTCCGGGGGCGGACCATTTTAATTGGTCCTCCACCCTTGCAGAGGGGAGAAAACATTGTGAGCCTACACCTCAATAGGCGATGATCTGTCCATGACAGAGGAATAGATGTAAAATCCCTCACTCCCAGATCACCATCCCCTGCTCCAGTAGCAAAAATTAAGTCTAGAGTGTGCCCCGAAATATGCGTAGGGCCAGTAACAAATTGAGACAGCCCCATGGCTGTCATGGAGGCCATGAAGTCCTGAGCCGCCCCAGACAAAGCGGTCTCGGCATGAATGTTGAGATCCCCCAATACCATAAATCTGGGGGATCGCAACACCAAACCCGAGACCACCTCCGTCAGCTCAGTTAGGGAGGCTGTTGGGCAGCAGGGTGGACGGTACACCAACAGTATTCCCAGTCTGTCTCGCTGACCCAACGTAATATGGAGACACTCCAGACCATTAGCTACCTGGATAGGGTGCCTAATGAGAGGGATGGAACTTCTATAGACCACAGCGATTCCCCTTCCCCGACCCTCGGATCTACCCAGATGCTGAACCGAGTACCCAGGTGGGCACAGCTGGGAGAGATTAATGCCTCCCAGATCGCTCACCCATGTCTCAGTAATAAACGCCAGATCAGCCGCCTCATCCACAATTAAATCATGGATGAGGGAAGCTTTATTATTTACCGATCTGGCATTAAGAAGCAGCAACTGGAGATCCGAGAGATGGCTGATAGAACTACCAGCAATCCTGTGAATGTGGGGAGGACTGGAACACGGTACAGCCACCAATTGTCTGGGCCGAGTTCCCCTCAACCGGCATGTCCTCCTCACAATGCCATACCTCCCATTACCCATCACTACGCTAACAGGGGCCCCCTCTGGTCCCCCCTCCCAATACCCTATCCTCCCACCCAGGCACATAATAAAATAAAATAAAAATAAAATAAAATAAAAATACACACACACTCACAACATACAGTCATACAAACATCCACTCATTCCATTCAGGTCTACACAACAACCACAGTCCCGTGCTCCATGCGCACCAACGCAGCTCTCAAACCGTTCTTCTTCCCGGGAAAAGCGCCACCTGGAGCCTGGTCCTGCAAGGTGCCCACGTGCAGAGCAGGAGCCCAAGAAGGAGAGAGCAGAGATGTCGGCCAAGCAGCAGCAGCAAAGCAGGCAGATGGCTCTCCCTCCCTGGGCGGTGATGGTCCTCTTCCCTTGCCGGCACTGGATCTCCCAATCCCCCTCAGCCAGCCGGCTTATATATCCCCTCCAAAGAAGGGACAGGTGGAACAGTATCAGGCACAGCTGGCTGAGTACCTGGGGCCTGGTCCTGCAAGGTGCCCACGTGCAGAGCAGGAGCCCAAGAAGGAGAGAGCAGAGATGTTGGCCAAGCAGCAGCAGCAGCAAAGCAGGCAGATGGCTCTCCCTCCCTGGGCGGTGATGGTCCTCTTCCCTTGCAGGCAGTGGGTCTCCCAAGCCCCCTCAGCCAGCCAGCTTATATATCCCCTCCAGAGAAGGGACAGGTGGAACAGTATCAGGCACAGCTGGCTGAGTACCTGGAGCCTGGTCCTGTAAGGTGCCCACGTGCAGAGCAGGAGCCCAAGAAGGAGAGAGCAGAGATGTTGGCCAAGCAGCAGCAGCAAAGCAGGCAGATGGCTCTCCCTCCCTGGGCGGTGATGGTCCTCTTCCCTTGCAGGCACTGGATAGAGACAAATCAGTGAGAGGAGTGGTGGTGCCACTTCTGAACCCAGGACTGTGTCTTTCATGATTGGGGCTGAGGGAGAAGAAAGCAGGAGAGCAGTTGATAACACAAATATTCTGGCATTGGTAATCCAATTAGGGCACGTGTGCAGTTGTTGCACACTTTCAGCCCCAATTTCACTTTGTGGAGAGGTGGAACCTGTACCAATGTGGTTAATCAAAAGCAGAAGAAAATTTGATTAAGCAAATCCCTGCTTTTATGAAAGCCAAGATACTTAAATAAACTTTGTGTGAATGTCTGAGTCCCCACACTAGTGGAATACTGGAGAAACGTGTGGAACATCCTGCTACAGTATTCAGAACTGCCCATATGGTGTGGAAGACTCCTTTTTCTAACATTTTGGCTTCTTGTTTTTCCTCACCTGTCATATCTTTTTCTCTGAGCGACAGGATTGGTTTTATTTTTTTAAAAAAGAAACTCTGGAGATCTTTAGGCAATAAGTGTTATCCATGCTACTGTTGTGACAGCAACCAGAATTGCTTCTGAACCAAAGCAATACACTTTACAGTTTAGTTAGGTGCTATACGCAAAACTGGAATGCTTAAGTATCCACAGCATGTTTACAAGGGAGGAGGATGGGGAGAAAACCAAAACTTGGCCCTCCCCCATGACTTCGTTGGCCACTGTCCCATAGCAGCTCTACCAGTTTAGTGGGCACCAGCCACTACTGTTCAGAAGTAACTCCCATGATGTTCAGTTGGACTTACCCCCCCCCCGGTAAGGGAGGTATAGGATTGCAGCCTGAATCAGCTTCTGAGATATGTCCCTGCCATAAGCACTGTGTTTGACAGTGAAAGGAAAACCCTGGTGCCTGCCTACTCACAAGACTTTGCTAGCCTGGACTAGAGAACAGGAATGCAGGGGATATTGCAAGTTTGAGTTCTTAACATGAAATAATTGCTCACTATTGATGAGGCTGGCCCTGGTGAGCCAAATTTGGTTGTGTCCACACTGCAGAGTAGAAGCTTGTGTATGTAAAGGCACTGATTATGCTCATCAGCATACACCACCACCAACCCTGCCAAAGCAAAGGGTCCCAGAGAGAGAGAAATGATTTATTTGGCTACATTTTGAAAGTGCCTTTTTGTTGAATACAAACAATGTTTCATTATCTGACTTTTTTAAATATGGCCATGATTTTAATGTTGTATTTTGATGTACACTTAAGCTTAGCTTTGTTTTAAACTGAAAATGAGATTGAAATAATAAATATTATTTATGTATTTATTCTTTTGATGTCTAGCTCATCCATCATTGGTTCATGATCCCATAACAGATTGTAACAATAACATTAAAATACTAGGGGGGCTCCCCCCACTTCCAGGACTCGCAAATGCGCACACATACAAGTGTGTGCGCACACACACACGGACTCCCAAGCAGGTCACCTCCCCCCAAATGGGTTGCCAAACTTTCCTCTCTTCTCCCCTTTAGACCTCCTGTGAGGAGGAGGGAGGTGGCTAGCTGAGGCAAGCAACACAGAGCAGTGGGGAGTGGCTGGGGCAGCACCTCAGCAACTGTCCTCTCCTGCTGCTTCCCTCCACCTTGCCTTCCGCCACTGAGGCCGTCAGTGGGGTGGGGGGGCAGCAACAGCAGAGCAGGACAGTTGATAAAGAGCTACCCCAGGCTGTCCTGACTATTCCTCCATGGCTTGCCTGGGCTGCCTCACTCCCCCACCTTGCTTGCTTGCTTCATGCCCACCTCGCTTGACCTCTGGTCTGCCATCCTCGCTTGCTTCAAGCCTGCTGCCCCCCTGCTCCCATGGAGCGTTCCCATGGAATGCTGCCATCATGCTGTGTGATGGCATGACAGACAGTGTACAAAAATATTGTATGTATAGAAAAACCATTTAAAATGTATCGTATCAAAATACAGCACTACTGCAGACAACTGACCCAGTTTCAGCTGACGGCCCCAGGTCAACCCCCTTCAAAAGCCTGAGTGAATAAATTTGCCTTTAACTGTCCCTTAATTTTTTTTTAAATAATACATGTTTATACAGTAAGTTGAATAACAATATAAGATTGAAAAACTTACAATAAAGGCACCATCCATCCATTAAGAGGAAGGAAATTCCATAAACAGGATGCCACCACACAGAAGGTCCTGCCTTTTGTCACTGCACAGTGAGAATCCTGTAATGCCAGGACAACAAGAAGCCCCCCCCCCATAGATCTTAGTGCAGGGCAGGCTGGTATTGGGAGAGGTGCTTCAAGTATTTGGGTCTCAAATTTTTTACAGCTTTATAAGTTAACATTAATACCTTGAATTGGTAACATTAATACCTTGAATTAATAGTGTTTAAGCCACCAGTGCAGCTTCTTCAGAATCTGTGTTAATATGACTCCGACTCACAGAGCCACTCAGAATTCTGATGGCAGTGTTCTGCACTACGTGCAGTTTCTAAACAATCTACAAGGATTGCTCCACGTACATGCATTATTACACAATAATCTAATTGGGAGGTTGCCGGTGCATGGATTTCTGTGGTAAGGCTATCATGGTCTAGAACAGTCACAGCTGGCAAACCAGCCATAGCTGAAAATAGACAAGGAGAAAGGCCAAGTGGCAATTTGCCCAATGATGAAACTGCAGCTGCTTCAGAGCCAAGCAGAAGTCCCCCAGTGCTACTCTTTGGAAACAAGTAGGAGCAGCTCACAATATCATTGTGCACCTGACTCCCAACTCACAAAGCCAGTTCAGGAGGAATACCATAGCTGATGCTGTCAAAAGCTGCTAAGAGATGAAGGAGGATCAACAGGAGAATGCCCCTGTTATTTCATTTATACACCACTCTCTCTAAGGAAACATGGAGCTGCTGACATATAACAACATATCCAGATTTTACACTGAATGCTCTTAACAAACCAAATGAATTAATTCTTTTCCTGTAACAGAGCCTGAATAATGATGCATTCATATTCTTTTTTTTTTAATAATTTTTATTCAAATTTTTCAAAAGACAAACAAAACAAAGACAAACAACAAAAACATAACTATACAAAAAAATAAGTTGACTTCTGATTTGTCGCAGATCAGCTATAAGTATATAATATATATCAAACCTGTCCCTTAATATATACATACAGGATCACTTTTCTCCATAGGCTATCTTAGTTAATCGTCAAATCCCAATATCATCATTTTATTTTGATCTTTCAACAAAAAGTCTAAGAGAGGCTTCCATTCCTTAAGAAATGTGTCTGTCGATTTTTCTCTAAGTAAACATGTCAATTTATCCATCTCTACTAAGTCCATTAATTTCAATAGCCATTCTTCCGTTGTTGGTGTTGATTCCATTTTCCACTTTTGTGCATATAATAATCTTGCTGCTGTAATCATCTATAATATTATTCTTCCATATTTCTTTTCTATTTGTTTATCCATAAAACCCAATAAAAAAAATTCTGGTTTTGACTGAATATTTATCTTTAGAATTTTTTGCATCATCCTACCTATCTGTGCCCAAAATGATTTTGCCTTTTTACACAGCCACCACATATGATAACATGATCCTTCTTGTTGTTTACATTTCCAACAAACATTAGAAACATTACTATACATTTTTGACAACTTTTCTGGAGTCATGTACCAACGATACATCATTTTATAGAAATTTTCTTTAAGATTATAGCATAATGTAAATCTCAAGCCTTTTTTCCACATGTTTTCCCATTGATCCATTTGTATGTTATAACCAAAATTTTTTGCCCACTTTACCATACACTCTTTTACTTGTTCTTCTTCCATATCCATTTTCAGCAAGAGTTTATACATTTTCGCAATTGTATTTTCATCATTTGTACACAAACCTATTTCAAAATCAGATCTACTTATTTCAAACCCATACATTTTCTTGTCCATTTTATCTTTCTAACAATTGTAAATAGGCAAACCATTGAGAACTATATCCTTCCTTTATCAGTTGTTCTTTCTCTTTCATTATATATTCTCCATGTACATTTTCTAATAGTTCTTGATAAGTTAACCATTTCTCTTTTCCAGCCATTTCTGTTCTGTAAAACGCTTCTTGACTTGAGACACATAATGGTATTTTCGAATAGAACCTTGGTTTATATCTATTCCATATTTTCAACAGAGATGCATTCATATTCTTAATATGTATGTGGTAGATGCCTGTGTAGCCCTAAAGGGATGAGAAATTGATTGTTAATAAGATTAAATAACAAAAAACAAGATAACACTAACACAATGATTGACATAAACTCCTAGCCTCTGTGGAGAATACTGATGAAATATTTATCCTGCTGTTACTGAGGGAAAAAATCAAACTAATGAGCAAGCTATCTAACAATAATATATAGCACTCCAAATGCTCATAACACTTCACATGTATGACTAGTAATTACAAGAAGGTAGATCAGTATTATCCCATCTAGTAGATGAGAGGCTCAGTCTGAGAGAATACTGGCTTGCTTAAAACTGCTTTGTATAGGGATAGCCAATGTAGTGTGCTCCAGATGTTGGACTCCCATTGTCCCTGACCATTGACCATGCTGACTGGGGCTGATGGAAGTTGTAGCAACATCTGGAGAGCACCACATTGGCTATCCCAGCTTAGTTTATAGCACAAGCAAAATTTGAATTAGAGACTTCCTGGTTTATGGCTCCATCTCTTAGCTGCTATGCCCTCCAGATGTTGCTGGACTATAACTCCCACCATCTCTGACCATTGGCCTTGCTGGCTGGGGCTTAATGCAGTTGTAGTCCAATAACAGCTGGAGGGCCACAGGTTCTCCACTCCTGCCATAAATGGACATACTACACTGATTTGCAAGTAGCAGGATAATCCTGTAATTGAGATGTGCTGGATAAGGGGCAACAGGATATGGTGGAAGCTAGGGATATAAGAAAGCATTGTTTTCAGTTCTGCCTTGTGTTTGCCACAATGCAGCGCTGTTTCTGTTCTACTGCAGTTCATCTTCCACCAAAAATGGTGTTATTTGTCTCCACTGTTGCAAAATTATGTTCCTTCTGTAATTTACATAATTAAATACATAAGTTACAAAAGTTACATTGTTATTACATTATTCGGAAAGAGGAAATAAGGAAAGCTGGGAATAGTGGCTTGTTTCTCTAGGCTCATTGGGTTCAATAGTGTCCAGGTCAGTCTCTGAAGTTAGTCGGGCTTTCACTGACTCACCCTCCTTAAAAATGTTTAGTAAATAGTCCTTAAAGCGTTCTAGTCTGAGCAGAATATCTAATTGATGCTGAGGGGGGAGCGTAGCAAAGGAGCGAAAGACTGAAGCCTCATCTCCATTAGGGAAACCCTCAGACATACTTTGGGATGAAGAGTTAGCGTGGGAATCATCCTGAAGACTCCAATGACTTGGGGGAAAGGAGGAAATATCTAACTTTGAATGAGAAGCATTCGGAGAATTATCTAGGTGGATAGAATTATTATAGGACCTACTTTCCAGCCTCAGGCCTCCTTTAGGACGACTTTGACCGAGAGGAGAATGTAAAAGACTGGAAAAGGAAACTCCAGAACCGACTGAAATAATAGGGGAGGAAGGGATTAGAGGGCTAATTGTCAATTTTCTTAATTCCTGCTCGTTTTAGACTTTGCTTTTATGTATGTACTCGGGTCTTTGACCGCATAATAAATTTGATTTGACATTATTCCACCCTATTTAATTCAAAACAAAGGAAACACAATGCAAATTGTGGGGGGACATAATCAATTACAGATTGCTTGCAGACTGAAAGCAACAACAGCTATTACCAACTGTACTCACTGGATTTGTGTCTGTTCTGGACCTGGATGAATAAACGAACATCAGTAATTTCCATTCCTGTTTCTGTTTTCATCAGAACCAACATCTCTAGTGGAAGCTGCACTACAGTGGTGAAACACCAGCACAATGCCATTATGACAGTTACATTGGCAGAGCACCCTAGATACACTGTTCAGCCGTTCTGCTGGTGAAGATCCACCGACAGAATTGCTAAAATGGCACTGAGTCAAGGGCAGGATGAGGAAGAGCATATACCATATATTTCACTCCTAATGATGGAACTGCACATCAGTGCCAGACATGGCACAAGAACCCCCCCCCAACACACACTGATTTCAATGGGTGGGAGAATTTAAAAATTAACTGTTCACATAGGAAGCTGCCATACACTGAGTCAGACTGTTCGTCCATTTAGCTCAGTACTGTCTACACTGACTGGCAGTGTCTCTCCAGGTTTCAAGACATGGTGATCTACCTCCTTCATGACATGGAAAATCCAGATCGTCATCCCATCAACTTCTATTTGTCCCAAGAGAAAAGCCAATGGCAGCTTTCTTCCCTGGACAAATAGCAGCTGGAGGAACCACAATCCTGATCAGGACTGAGGGGAAGAGATTAAAGCTCCCTCCCTCCACACAGCAGTCCTGGTCAGATCAGGGTCCCTACAACTGATATTTAGTAAAGCATGCAAGGACCAGTCACATGATTAATGTTTTAGCATCTGGTTTGGCCCTAGGAAGTCATCCTAATCTTAACACCAAATGAGTGCAAATTAACTAGGCATTAATGACTTATTTTAAATGTTTTTAAAGTTTTTTTAAAAATATTAATATTTACTATAATTAAAGAACTTTAAACATATCTAGCAACCTCAGTTTAGGCTCTGGTATGTTTGCATCCATTCTTCCTTACGCTGTGTACTCTTAAGTCCTCTCTGCATAAAATTCTTAATTACAGGCCTAGCCCTAGAGCTAATACCCCAACATGTTTTAAAAGTTGAATCACGTTCCTAAGAAAGGACAGCAGCGTGCCTGAGAAGTAGCTTGTCAATAGAGAATAATATCTTTGCAATTGTTACAATCTCTCTAAAGGTAAATTAAGCAGAAAAATGTGATGTGAAATTAAAATAACAACATCTAGTTTGATGGCAGATAATTTAATGGAAACTGAAGGTCGGCAACGGCTGAGACCACCTGCTTTGTGCCCTACTCCTCAGAGTGTTTTCTCTTTCTACTGATGTTCATTGGCTTTGGCACAAAATGGATTTCAGTGGCTGGCTGTCAGTATACAATTAGGATCATCTAACTCTGAGAAGCCTGATGCAATTTCAATTACTTCCATTGGAAGAGGTGTTTCTGACATTAATTGTTTGCACATGACTAACAGTATACTCCAGTGTATCTTTATTTTGCAGCAAGTCCCACTGTTTTCAGTGGGGCTTGCTCTTACAGGTAAGTATGCTGTGCAGAGGATCGCAGCTAAGGCTGTGCAGACATGCATCTTTCTAAATGGATGGGCTGCAGGGCTGCTTGGTTTCAACGATAAGATGTTCCAGCTTACTTGGCAATTGCACACATTGAACAGAAAGATCTGGTACATCTAAATTCAAGCCCAACTCTCTGGAGCAGATTTTGAGGGCAGGGGAGCTGCAAGGGAGAGAAGAGGAAGGATAAGTTATGTTACACAAGCAGACATCTGTTGTGTGAGCACAAAGGCAGCATATCACTCTATAATTTTAATAGCAATGCAAAACACCTCACCACAATGAGGAAGACTGATCAGGTGATCTGTGTGTCTGCTCAGGCTGCAGTTAATGAGTAACTTCATTACTCATTCCCTTCCTTCTTAAGCAGTGCTGGGTTTAGACTTGGTGAGGCCCTAAGCTATATAAAGCTTGGAGGCCCTTTGTTAAAAAAATTACACCATACATATATATCTATACAGTACACATAAAATTTTAAAAGCCCCCCAAAAAAATTCTGAAATTTTTGAGGCCCCTGCGGATTGTGAGGCCCTAAGCTGTAGCTTGTTTAGCTTATGCCTAAATCCGGCACTGCTCTTAAGGTTCTTATCTTGGACTTGGACTAGACTTGGACCAGACAGCCTTCAAACAGAGGACTTCTTCAAATACAGGACTGTCCTCTGGACATATAATTTAGCATATGCAAATTGGTGTCCTTTTTTGTCCTCTATTTTGGTGATGCATTTCCTCTTTTGGTGAGGGATGTGTAAGTGGCCACTCTATCCTCTTCTCTGATATCTGGGGTGCTTCCAACAGGGGCTTAATTGGCAGAAGGGACACTAAGATATTATATACGGGTTGTTGGCAAGAAGGGTTTTATTTACTTATTGGATTTGGCACAAAAAGAGTAAATCCAGATAGTGGGGTGGGAATATGGGTTGGCATTTGTGTAGATGCTGTAAAAAACTTGAATGCATGAACAGCTGTGATCCCTATGATGTCGTGTGAGTGTTGCAAAAAAACTGCCTGCATAAATAGCAACAATCCGACTATAAACCCATGTCTGGAAGCAGCTCTAGTTTCCTAGGTGCATCGGATTTTTGGTATGGAGGATCAGTCAATCATGTGAGCCCCATGTGCAGCCTGGATTGGTCCAGACCAGACATAAGTTTATAATTTCAGTGAGTTCCAGGGCTGTTTATTGAGAGTTGCTCTTGATTTGTTTGCACAAAGTGGAGGTTGTCATTGAACATTCATCCTGATTTGCTTGCATGGAGGTTCTTCCTGTCAGTCAGTCGTTTACCCGCACTTTTTAGTGCATATCCCATCACTTTTCTAACTTCAAAAAAATCTGTAAATAAAGATATCACAAGGGCATATGGCATGGAAGATGTTTGCAGAACATGCTGGCAACTATGTGTCCCACTGAAACACTAATGTTAACTAGGAACAAAAAGAGATAAAATTTCAGCTGATATTTTAGATAACAGCTGAAAGAAGAATGCTATCAGAGACATGAAAAGGCTTATTCTAAACTCTTCCTAAAAACACTATTGTGGTTCTAATTCTAATGAGATAAACTAATGTGATTGAGGGCATCAAACTAGGGGTATTGCAATAATGCACAGTATGCCAGCAAACAAAAATGAAGGCCATTCACCCACTGAATTACATCACGTATCCAAATGAAGACACAGACTGGAAATATTGCCAATGGTTACAGGAAAAGGTTAAGTCAATGTTTGTTCATTGTTACAATTCTACAGATGTCCTTAGGGAAGACAATTCAGATATTTGAAAGTTGAAAGTAAACAGAAAAAGGTCTCAGGATCAAACTAAGTGATTATGAGAGATCCAGTTTTGGAATGGATTTACCTTGTTTTAAAAAAGACTAGATCTAGTACCTTTGGGTTAGAGAGACATAGCACTGGGGAAGAGTTTCCTTTTCCAGTCTTTTACATTCTCCTCTCGGTCAAAGTCGTCCTAAAGGAGGCCTGAGGCTGGAAAGTAGGTCCTATAATAATTCTATCCACCTAGATAATTCTCCGAATGCTTCTCATTCAAAGTTAGATATTTCCTCCTTTCCCCCAAGTCATTGGAGTCTTCAGGATGATTCCCACGCTAACTCTTCATCCCAAAGTATGTCTGAGGGTTTCCCTAATGGAGATGAGGCTTCAGTCTTTCGCTCCTTTGCTACGCTCCCCCCTCAGCATCAATTAGATATTCTGCTCAGACTAGAACGCTTTAAGGACTATTTACTAAACATTTTTAAGGAGGGTGAGTCAGTGAAAGCCCGACTAACTTCAGAGACTGACCTGGACACTATTGAACCCAATGAGCCTAGAGAAACAAGCCACTATTCCCAGCTTTCCTTATTTCCTCTTTCCGAATAATGTAATAACAATGTAACTTTTGTAACTTATGTATTTAATTATGTAAATTACAGAAGGAACATAATTTTGCAACAGTGGAGACAAAAACCATGTTACCAAATTCTTGCAAGCTACACAGCAAGCGGATTGGACTGTGAAAGACCAACCCAAATGGTGTTTGCATTCTGACAAATTTGTAGGGCAGTCCAATATCTCAGAGAGGAGGTCAGGTCTCCTGCTCCCCTGATGCATTCACTATAGCTGCCCAATTTCCCTGCTTTTTAAAGTTTGATAGAAATATCTGTGGGCTATAGGTACGTTCTTAAACCGCAAGGTTTTTTGCCTATTAGTGAATTTCCCTGCTTTTTAATCTGGGAGGTAAGAAATGGGATCCTGTCCAAGTTTGCTGAGAATGGGTTGATCATTTGCATGCTTATTGAGTTCAGTGGGATTTACTCCCCTGCAATCATGCTTAGGATAGGGGAAACTGACCACAGGGGATGAGGGGAGGAAACACAGAGGGGAGGACTGGGATGGGAGCAGGCAGGACAGGGAGGGGAGAAGGACAGGTTTGATCATTTGCATGTTTATTGAATTCAGTGTGATTTAATCCCTTGCAGTCATGCTTAGGACAGGTAAAACTGACCAGGGGGGGAGGGAGGGAGGGCTGGAGTGGGCAGGGGAGGAGGAAGAAGGAAGAGGGGAGGGGAGGAGGAAGGTAGAGGAGGGGAAGGAGAGGAAAAAGCAGGTCTGATCATTTGCATGCTTATTGAGTTCAATGGGATTTACTCCTATGCAATCATGGTTAGGATAGGAAAAACTGACCATGGGGGAGAAGGAGGGGGAGGGGGAAGGACCGTATTGGAGGGGGCAAAGGAAGGGGGAGGGGAGGGCAGGTTTGATCATTTGCATGCTTATAGAGTTCAATGGTATTTACTTCCATGCAATCATGCTTAAGATAGGTAAAACTGACCATGGGGAGGAGGAAGGGGAGGGATTGGAAGGAGTTGGGGATGGGGAGGGAGGGGCAAAGAAAGGGGGAGGAAAGAGGGAAGAGGGAGGGAATAGGAGGAAGGAGAAGGGAGGATGGGTTTGATTGTTTGCATACTTTTTGAGTTCAATGGGATTTATTTCTGTGCAATCATGTTTGAAAATGGAAATGGACTGCCTTCAAGTTGATCCCCACCTATGGCGACCCTATGAATAGGGTTTTCATGGTAAGTGGTATTCAGAGGTGGTTTTACCATTGCCTTCCTCTGAGGCTGAGAGGCAATGACTGGCCCAAGGTCGCCCAGTGAGCTTCATGGCTGTGTGGGGATTTGAATCCTAGTCTCCCAGGTCGTAGTCCAGCAGTCTAACCATTACACCGCACTGACTCTCAATAGAAAGTACCCATGTTTCTGGGCAGATGAGCATCTAATTTTATAGAATAGCACTTATACACCACAGGAGCTGTTATTGGACAACAACTGGTCCCCTGAATGAGCCACCGAGATATTTTATTTGAAAGTAGGTTTAAAATATGCATTGGAAATACTTGTAGCAAAAAAGTTTTAATACACTGTTGAGATTTGGGCAGAGAAAACTGGCTAGATTCTAGAGTGAGGGCCTACTTTCAGGTGATGTTAAATATGTAATTAGCAATCCTGGTGTGTGTGTGTGTGTGTTTTAAATTAGTACCAGGCATGAGGGGGTAGATGTTATCAAGATCACAATGCAATTAGCGTTGATGCCAATGTGAGTTTTCCCCCCTAAAGTTAATTTTTGCTGGGGAGGGGAAGAGGGAAAACTTAAACCTCCTCTCTTTATGTACTGCACTCTTAATAAAAATCCCCTCCACCTGATCATGACTGACATTTAATTTAAAACATCGGCAATAACAACAATATGGTTACTAATAACTTTCAACCTTGAGCTACAGTCTCCTGGTGGTATTTCCGTTGACAACTAACAGGTCCAGGCAGTAAGAACTAGCTATACTTGAATGTAACATCCACTTCGAACAACAACGGGTGATACCTCCAACAGCAGGTACTGTTGCGGCTAGAGGTACTATGCTGTTAGAGGTACTATAGATAGAAGACCAAAGAGTCATCACATTTACAAAAGAATTGGATAAAGAGACAATGCACTCATTTTATTAGAAAATGTTTGATTACAGATCAGTGTACAGGCAACGAAGCAGCATATATCACTCCCTTAGAAGTTAGGTGCATGCAGAAGATGTTTTTGACGAACTGTAGTAGGAAGCAGCATATAATAAGGCATGCAAGTCCTTTTAGGGAAGGTGGGTGGCAGGTCAAGGTCAAGGTCCAATTAATAAGTTTCAAGAAGGGACGATTGGGGCAAAGCCAGTCTCGCCTTGTGTGAGGCCAGTGAACCGGGCCAGTCATCAGGGAATTTTTAAAGGAATTGTTCCTGAGTGTACTTTTATTATTATTATTATTCAAATAACTTGCACATGGAAAAACTCTCTACCATGTACAAGCCCTGACATTTGGATTGAGGCAAAAGGGGTTCAAACTAAAAAAGAGAGAGAGAGAATGAATATACCAGTTACTAGCCTAGCAAAATTCTTACTAGCCTGCCCACCCACCAGTAAATACATTAATTGAAAAGCAGAATAATAATAATAATCTCTAAAACTCTAATTTCAGAATATAGAAAAAAACTAGTTAAAAACGCAACTGTTGTGGTCAGGCCCGCCCTTAGCATGTGCGGGGCCCGGGGCAAAAGCATAGTTGGGCCTCCCCCACAACCTATTAAATACAAATATGATTACCTTCACTTCAGGGAATAGGCCTCTAGTCAACCTGTTCCATATCCATTTCTTATTCATTCTTGCCTTTGTTCGAGGCTGTTATCTCAGCGCATACTGTGAAAGTTTTGGTGTTTAACTTGTGAAAGTTGTGAGTGCGAGTGTGTCAACAGGGGGGTTCGTTTGGTTTTGTGTCCAGTTCTCCCCCCTTCTTCCTTCACCTTGCATTTTCTGTTTTCCTTGCAGTTTACTCTTTAACTTCTGTTGCTGTGAGAGCGTGTGTTCTGACTGGGGGGGTTGTTTGGTTTTGCTTCCAGTTGTTTTCCCCTCCTTTTTCCCCTTTGAATTTTCTTTTGAGATAGTTTTGAGCTGGTTGGGGCAGTTGTTAAATCCCCCCCCCGGTTCCTATTCTTTTTTGTCTTGCTTTATTTTTGGGGATTGCGGGGCTGTTTGTACCACCTCTGCTTCTTGTTTCCCCCCCTATTCATTTTGCCCCAGGGGGACAGCGGCGGTGACTTCCTCCTTTTCTGAGCCATTACTTCACCCAGTGCCGGATTTAGGCATAAGCTAAACAAGCTACAGCTTAGGGCCTCACAATCCGCAGGGGCCTCAAAAAATTTCAGAATTTTTTTGGGGGGCTTTTAAAATTTTATGTGTACTGAATATATATATGGTGTAATATTTTTTAACAAAGGGCCTCCAAGCTTTATATAGCTTAGGGCCTCACCAAGTCTAAATCCGGCACTGTCTTCACCCACCAACTGAGGCTTTGTTCTTCACACGGCTATCTCTCCTTGCAGCTGGCCGGCAGGAGCACGCTGCAGCGAGCCATATCTTCGCTGCAGCAGAAGGAAGTCTGCTGCGGCGATGACTTTGATCTTTGCGGAGGCGGCTCTCTCCCCCTGCGGCTTGCTGTTGCAGCCGCCAGGAGCTCGCTGGGGTGGCTCTGTGCTGGTGGCGGCAGCACACTTGGATTGCCAAGCGCGGGACCCCCCCAAAGCATGGGGCCCAGGGCAACTGCCCCACTTCCCGGTGCCTAGGGGCAGCTCTGGTTGTGGTATTACAAAAATATATTTGGGGGTAATTTTTGTTTTACAATAACTTAAAGAAGGTATTTAAAAAACTGCATAGCACACAATAAAAACTAAAAACACTGAATCCTGTAATGCCAGAACTTTAAGATCACAGAAGAATTGGACAGGGATTAGACAGGGATAGAAAGAAAATATTTGTTATTTCATTATTATATTTTATAACAAAAGAGCAGTGCTTTACCTTTCTGCAAAGGAGGTTTTTCCTCTTACCCCTGCCCCCGCCTCAACATCTGTCTATTATTGTATGCTTTGCAGTTTCTTACAATACATTTTTAAAAAGATTAATTCTTGCCCATAAGCTCCCTATCTCTGTTCCTTAAAATCCCATCATAAAGCCATAAAACCAAATTACAAATTTAATGAAGATTGTATCCTAAAATATTACCAACAGGCAGACAAAATGGAAGACATGGGTTCCATGGTTGTTAGGAGCTGTCAAAGCCTATTTTACCTTGTCATTCCTACTCTTCTCTTTACCAACCCTGCACAAGGATATTACATCTTAACAGAACTGGATTCCACATTATAGAGTGGGGTGAGGAACCTGTGGACCTCCAAATGTTGTTGGACTCCAACAACACAAATTCCAGCCACCATGTTAATGGTCAAGAATGACAGGAACTGTAATCCAGCAAGATCTGGAGGACTGCCAGTTCCCCACTCCTTTTATAGAGGGAATGTAGGTGAATTTGATGCAGAAGAAATTGTTCCCCAGTGGAGCAGCCAGAATTCACTTAAAGTAGAGATGGCTTCCAGATGTTATTGGACTACAAGGCCCATCATCCCTGATCATTGGCCACTCTGGCTGGGCTGATGAGAGTTGCAATCAAACAACATCTGGAGAGCCACAGGATAGCCACATCTAATTTAAGGGCTACTGAACTGTTTACTCCTTAAAGTCAATTTTTAATGCCGCAGCTGCCATATTAATTAATTTCAACAAAATCTATGTGGTTCCAAGGAGTCTGTAGCTTTACACAGAAGATCAGGAGAGAACACGATTTGGCCATGTGGTCTTATCATTTATTGCCCAGTATATGGTTGCTTCCAAATGGAGTGGGAGGTCCCAGGTGGGAGGTCATTCAGGTATCACAAATGGGTTGTTAGCAATAGATTTTCTGTGTGTGTGTTTAACTTACTAGATTTTTTGCATAATGCATTTATATAAATCTATACTGCAACCACATTTGGAATACTGTGTATAGTTCTGGTCATCATACTTCAAAAATATGAATAGAAACAGAACATAGAAAAATATATTGTATAGTTGAAAAGGGATAAGAAAAGAGCAACCAAAATAATCAGGAGGCTGGAGCAACTCCCCTAAGAAGAAAGATTACAATATTTGGAGCTTTGAAAAAGGCGACTAGGCATGTGGAGGTAACAGCAGACTTTTATGATCCTAAGTAATTATGATGTTGACAGTTTTATTTTCAATCCCTTTCCTAATGATCCTTAACTTAGAATTCATGGTTTTCACACCACCTGCATTCTGGGTTGACATTTTAATCAAGCTATCCACCAGAATCCCAATGGTTTGTATTCAATACAGTGAGTAGTGGAAAAGACCACCTCCTGTCAAGCTGCTACGCCCCGCCCCTTTTGAGTTTGATTTATGACATCAGCGGATATCCCTCCCCGGAAATCACACCCCGGAAGTTCCAGTCCCCCAATGACTTACTAGATATCCTGCCATCCAGAAGCCCCACCCCTGATGTCCCACCCCAGAAACGGAAGCCATGTGACCCCCCCGTGAGCATGTGGTCCCCCACTGGACCAAAGGGTGTATTTTTTACTCAAAATGGGGTCCTGGATTGCTCCTATAGGGGCATGTGACCCCTCTATGAGCATGTGGTCTCTAGGGGACCAATCTGAAGAGGTTTACTTTCCTAAGGTCAAAATAGGGTGCCGGAAAGGGACCCTCTCCAGATTATCCCAATAGGGACAAGTGACCCCTCTACAGCTATTTCACACAATCACGGACCAATAAGGCAAGGTTTTGAAGGAGTGCATTTTGCATGCCCAGACATGTTCTCAGGATTGAACATGGAAGCAGCAAGAGTAGCATTGGGGCTAGTAGGTTTTGCCTATCTTCCAGCAGCTTTGAAAATGCACTCAAAAATGTTGGTAAAGCCTAGGAGTTTATCGTTCCCACCAGCAGGTATGAAAATTAGCCATGGAAAGGAAGAGTCTGCACTTTCAGAAAAAAAGGTTCTGTTTCAACAGCAAGCTTACCTGTAGTGGTGTTTACTGCCGGACAAGATCCAGAACTTGAAACCGCATTCCAGGTGAACCCTGGTTCGACACAGAGTGTGAATGAAGACATTCTAAAATATATATTACATACCTGGGGAGGTGGGGAGTTTTGGGGGAGTGAACCCTCTATTTCAGGAGGCATAAAAGCAGAGTAAAACACTAAGAAGAAAACATGTTATGGCATGGCTTTTCAGACCATCGCATAAGCTAGCCAGAATCCATTTTAAAAGAAACAAGACTATTGTGTTTGATATTGATGCCCAATGGCAGGCTGATTTAGTAGATATGCAACAATTTTCTAAGCACAACAAGAACTATAGATACATTGTAAGTGTTATTAAGAAGAGAAGTTACAAAACGTTTTTTACATGTGTCAATGAAACTTCTAAATAAAACGCTCTATTTGGAAACATAGTGTCTTTTCCCCTCTTTAAATAAAATAAAGCTCTAAATATTTGACTCCTCCAATGGAACACCATGGATAGCTTCTCCTAGGCATTAATTCAATCAGGGGAGATGGCCAGTGGGTTACATTTTAAACAGAAAACATCACATTAAATAAAATACATAAGTTTCCAGTACCTAATAATGCACATTATATTTAGGAGGTTGTATAGTAGGTTGTAACAGACATTATCAGAATATATCTACAGGGTCTGGTTTTTTAAATTTCCTGTTAGGTAAATCTTTGTAAAAATAAAATAGAGGGTTGCCTGAAAGCTGCAGCTAAAGCAGCCCCCCCTTGCAGCATGCCTGTCATATGTAGGTTTTAAGACTGTAGAATTGTATTAGATGCAAAAGAACTTTAAACGCCACCACATTCTCAAAAATGAAAGAGATTTAATAATTCTAATTAGTAAAAGCAGAGAATTCTGAAAATAAGCATTGGAGCAGCTTCCCATGCCAGTCTGGCTTTAATGCCAAAAGTAAATAAAATATATTGGATGCTGACCTTGAGCAGCTTCCTGGGGCTTAAGCCTATTTAGATAGCTTTTCCTAGGCCGTAATTCAATCAGGGGAGATGACCAGTGGGTTACAGTTTAAATCTTTCTCTTTTACCTGGCAACTGTGAGTACCCTCTGCTTCTGTTCTCCTAGCAGAAATTACTATTCTTTAAAAGTTTAAAATTACTATTCTTTAAAAGTTTCAAAGTAGGAGGCTGTTTCTGGCCTTTTTAAAAACAAACAAACAAGCTTTTCCATAGAAAATGTACCAGAATCTGTTCCTCAGAGCAAACACTCTCTAATCTTCTAGAAGGTAATTTGTTTATTTAATAAATACTTGTTTGTATAAAGAAATCCTCAAAAGCCACATGGTCTAAAGAGAGTTGCATAAAATGAGTAAAGGAGACCTTCAGAATGTTTTTGGGATTGTACTTTTATTTCTCAACTAGAAAAGGTTAGGAATTTAAACAGGGAATATTCACCATTTCACTAATAATCCATTTGGAGATTCAGTCATAGGGCCCACATGGCGTATTCTAAATTGGTTTCTGGAATTCTAAAGTGCAAGTTCAGGCTTTAAAGGTTTCTCTTTTTTTTCATATCACTTTGAGAATTAGTGAGAGTATGATGGCCCTGCTGCAGAATTAATGAATTGCACTTCCTGACTATTACTACCAACAAAGAATTTTGTTGGAAAAATATCTTAAGAGATAGGGCTGTCGCCTGATTTAGGAAACCTTGATTAGTACTATGTGTTGGCTTCTACTAAAAACAACTCCTAACCCAAATAATGAACATATTAGGCGTATTTTTATCTCATTCACATACTTTTATATATATATATATAAAAGTATGTGACTGATTAAATACATTGTGACAACTTGTATAAAACTTAAATTGTGATTGTGTAGACAGTACCAAGCAAATAGATTATATGAGACAACAGTCCACTACAAAACAACAATTTTTATCATTGCACATACACCATACACTCTTTCTAGTTTAATTTTGTGTGGCAAACCATGTTAAGCCATTCTGTTATAGTTGGGATGGTTAGGGGTTTCTATTTGGCAGCAATCAATCTGCCATTCATAACATATTACCAACTATTCCAGTTCTTAATTTGTCTATCTTTTTAGTTA
Source organism: Rhineura floridana (assembly GCF_030035675.1). Lineage (NCBI taxonomy): Eukaryota > Metazoa > Chordata > Lepidosauria > Squamata > Rhineuridae > Rhineura > Rhineura floridana. The sequence goes on from NC_084480.1 coordinate 214,858,616, forward strand.
TACATCCCAATGTGATTACTTCAGGGTGCTGTGTGAGTTTATATCGAACAATATTTATCCAGAGAGCCTTAGTTTTAAAACATTTCTGTTATATATGTTAAAAATCCTCTTTTTCCTTCCTGCATCTTCAGCAGTTTGAGTTACTCAAACAGTAAATCTATTGTATGTTGTCCGATATTTAATACCACTAGTATAATAATAATAATAATATGGGTTAGTATTATAATATGGTTTTTTGTGATACTTATATTGGGTGAAAACAGCCAGGATTGATGTGAAAATCAATGTTCATGGATTATCAGTAAGATGTTTCCGCTAGTGTCACTTTGCTGTATATAATATTGAATATGTATATACTACAGTAGGGCCCCACTCATACGGCGGATTACGTTCCAGACCCCAGCCTAAAAGTGAAGCCTGCTGAAAAGCAGAACTCATTCAATAGAATGGTGCTCGACACCCGAAAAATGCCATAAAAGTGGAACAAGTGCCATATGAGTGGGGCCTTACGCTAACTGAAAGCCCCCGTATTAGTGGAACACTGAAAAGCACGCTGCCGAAAAGCGGGGCCCTACTGTATAATTCTTTTATTGGTTTGCAAATAGCAAAGAGCACATAGCTATCCAAAACAGAATTTTCATTTAAAAATGTGCATAGCAACGAAGTAAGGAAATTAAGGTTTCCTTTGAATCTAGAGTCTCTGTTGTAAATTTGCAAATCATGTGTTTAATAGAAAAGTCCATGGAAAATGTACAGCTTGCAGTATGTAGTCCTGTCCACTATAAATGGTGGCTGTTCTGTCTAGAGAATATGCTCTTAAATTATGTACAGTCCACTTATTATGGGAGCCTTCTGTTCTTGGAGTATGTTCTTTTTAAGCAATTCCTTGACTAGTGTACACTTTCAGCTTTTTTCAGAATGAAACTAATATAAGCTCATAGTTTATATCTGTAACTTTTATCTTTCAATAAAAAAGTTAATTTAAAAGCTACCATTGGAAACATTTTACTTCCCTGTATGTTGAATGTATGGATGTGAAAGCTGGACAGTGAAAAAAGCGGATAAGAAAAAAATCAACTCATTTGAAATGCGGTGTTGGAGGAGAGCTTTGTGCATACCATGGACTGCGAAAAAGACAAATAATTGGGTGTTAGAACAAATTAAACCAGAGCTGCCACTAGAAGCCAAAATGATGAAACTGAGGTTATCATACTTTGGACACATCATGAGAAGACATGATTCACTAGAAAAGACAATAATGCTGGGAAAAACAGAAGGGAGTAGAGAAAGAGGAAGGCCAAACAATTGATTCCATAAAGGAAGCCACAGACCTGAACTTACAAGATCTGAACAGGGTGGTTCATGACAGATGCTCTTGGAGGTCACTCAGTCATAGGGTCACCATAAGTCGTAATCGACTTGAAGGCAGATAACACCAACAACATGTTAGGCCTAGAAAGTCTTTTAAAAGTTTGTTTTTACAGGGTTAGATGAAAAGGTATCTAGAAGAAGCAGAAAGGCACATTAATTTGCACAAGAAAGGTCACAGTCCTTGCTGACTCCCCCCCATCTGCAGCCTCCACACGGTACCTTGTACCATTTCTAATGACACTCCCTCCCGTTCAAGATTGGGTTTTCATGGGCACAGTGGGAAACAGGGAATATGAAAGGCCCATTCCATGAGAGTTTTGTTCTGCTCACCAGTCTAAGGATCCAAGGTACTAAGTGGGACACATCAGTACTGAAACATGCAGTTCTATGCCTTTTTAATAATAACGTCTTACTGACTACAAGTTGCCACTGTGACATTTACTAGGAGCTTGTTTCCTACAACAAAGCTTTCTATATCTCCATGTTGAAAATTTCTTTTGTGTTGGAGGCCCTGTGTTGGAGAATGCAAGGTGCTTTCAAGCTCTTACTTTAGCTCCTAAATAGCAGTTAAATAAGTGAGAAAATCCATGGGTTTATAACCCCAGAACTCTTACTTTATTTTAATCTCTGAATTTCTCGTTAATTTTACTTTTGTATTGCTACAGGTTTACAAAGTTTTGGTCTCTGCTGGCAATAATGAATGGTTCGTCTTCAGACGATATGCTGAATTTGATCAACTTTATACTACAGTAAGTAAAGGGTATCAAGATGAAATTGGATCAGGGAATGCCCCTGGGCTGCCCTCCGCCAACACAACTGTGTTGGTAATGCATCATAAACAGGAAGTTACCTATACTCCAAAGTTAAACAACCTATGTGTTTCATATCTTTCAGCTAAGGAAACAATTTCCCACAATGAACTTGAAGATTCCTGCTGAAAGAATATTTGGAGATAATTTTGATCCAGGTAAATCACAGGTCTTCTCTTTTTACTCTTATTTTGTTTTTAAATAAGTTATTTCTAAAGCCTACTAAATGGTAAGAGCTAGATTCCACAGGCCAAAAGTGAATGTGCTTTTTTCTTGCTTTGTTTCCTCTGTGCAACGTCTCCTATTGTGAGCGCAGCAGGATCTTTTGCTGGAGTTGCCCGCACATCACCCCGAAAGCATGTATAAATCTACCCTTAACCCAATGGCACACACACAGAAAGGAAAAATAAAGAGTGGTTTTATTAAGAGAAGAAACAAGAGAAAATATTATAGTGTACAATGACAATTAATATGTAAACAGTGTCTAACTATTATTCATGCGTTTTGTAGTGCTAGGTAGACTAAACTTATGCACACTTTCACATCAAGCTCATCCACACAGAAAGAAAGAAACCCAGAAGTTGTGTATACCTTTCCTGGAGAGTTGCTAGACGTCTAAGGCTGAGAGAGAGACTTTTGTATCTAGCCCAATAAGCCAAAGCTCTGCCCTCATGTAACCAGTGCTAGATTTGAAAGATCACCCAAATCCTTAGCTCTGAAGTTCTGCAGATTGTCCCGAAGATGCTGGACAGCACTGGTAAGAAAAGCAGTTGTTGGAGCCCTCCAGAAGAGGAACTGCTGACTCCTTTAAACCCCTCATGTTTTATACCTTTTTCTAACTAAACTGACCCCAATGTAAACCCAGTGTAAATGTGACCAGGAAGATATGGACGTGACAGATAAGAACAATGAAAGAGTTTAGGAGTACTGGTGAAGGAATCTGGTTTTTTGGTAACATAAACAATTCATTCCTGGGGGGAGGGAAGTCCTTGTGGTTCTGCTTGCATAACATTTTTGTGCCAGCCAAACGTTTCCACGATTTTTTGAGAAACCATTTGCTGCTTTGGCATTACTTGAAAAGTACGCTGACCACTTCTTTACCTTAACATGCTTCACTGGTACGTGCCCATCTGCCTCCTGTCTTCACCAGAATAGGCCCATTTTCTTTCTGTTTGGGTGAGCTTGATATGAAAGTGTGCATAAGTTTAGTCTATCTAGCACTACAAAATGAATGAATGAGTAATAGACACTGTTTACATATTAATTGTAATTGTACACTACAATATTTTCTCTTGTCACGGTCCCGTTAGTGCATGGCAATGGGACTTTCCTGCTCCTCCCCCGTGCACCCTTTAAATCTGTTCTAGGAGTTCCCCCAACTCCCCTATCAGCATCTGGGGAGGGGGGAGTCCAATTGCGCTGATGGTAATCCTTGTGCTGATGGGACACATTAGTTAAATAATGTTCAATACCTTTTTCTTGGTGAGCTCAGACCTTATTTGTGTATATGTGAATGAAAGTTAGGATTTGTTTGCTCCAACATGCATCACTTTACACTTGCTTACATTGAACTGCATTTGCCATTTTAATTCCCATTCATCCAGTGTGGAGAGATCCTTTTGGAATTCTTCACAATCCCCTTTTGTTTTTACCATGCTGAATAAATGAATCATCAACAAATCATTCATACGATTATTTTAAAAAATGCAGAAGTTTGACTTTGTGGATCAAAATTCAACAGAATTCTACAGAAGACTATACTTTTCTGTATCACCCCATATTTCTCAAATTTTGAGCTTTCTGGTTGTTTTCAAATAGCCTCTCTATCTTTTTAAGACCTCGCATGCAAAGGAGTCTCTTAAGGAATCTAGAATAGTACCAGAACCAATTAAACCTCAAGTTTTATTTGGTTGGAGAATATGGGACCAGGGTTTTTTATTATCCTTTCTTTGAAATGAAAGGGGGGAAATTGTGCAGTACTAAGATTTTGGATGCTATTACTCTAAGCAGATATCTGTGAAAGAATGGCCTGTGTAATTCCTTCATATGGCTAGTGACTCATGTGATTGTCAAATGTGTGTCTCTAAATGCCTCCAGCATACTATGTGGCATCATCATTATGTTACGGGACATTGCACCCTGTCATTTCCTTTCTTACAAATGGATGAATGTATAACGTGAGTCTTAATGGCTTTTTCCTAGGTAACATGTTGTTCGCTTATTGAATTCTGCCTCCAAGGCCTCATTTTGATTTGTTATCAATAAACTTTTTTTTTTTGCCAAGATGGACAAATGAGTGTCATACTGGAATTCTAGGCAGATCTGAACAACCACATATTTTTTACAGAGTTATTCCTAGGACTGAACCTTTTTAATGTGGATGAAGCATAATTTTTCTGATGAAACCTCTGACAGCAATAGTCCTCAGGTTGTCAATTTACAGATGATGAACTTCAGCCATTAATTAAAACAAGAACTCTCTGAGTTAATCATCTCACAGGCTGGAGGCAGGCAACATTTATAATAAGTTTCTCTTCCAAGACTCCAATCTTCTTGAAAATACTTCCTTTGCAGAAACACATGTCCCCTTGTCTTTAATAGTTATATAGGGTATTTCAATTTCTAACATGCAGTATGATACCAGTATCCCCATTAAATTCAAAAAATGAGAAAAAACTTTAATAGCAACAGAATTGGCATATTCAGTGACTCTCAAGAGATTTCCTAAGAAGCTGTTGCATGATCCACTGCAAAAGCTCATTCAAAAGCCTACAGAACAACACATCATCCTTTGATTCTTCATTTCTCATGCTGGGAAAAGGCTCATATTGTCCCTTTGACAATGTAATTTTTATATTGTGCCATTTTTCACAGCTTTTTCTAGGGATTGTCCATAAAGTATAATACATACTTTTGAAAACAACAATAGAGGCATAGATAGAAAATAAACCAAGGTAATGAATTTCAGTGCAGTCATGGTGTGTCAGTGGTTAAGAAGAGGAATAAAATTGGTGCTGAAATACATAAAAAATAAACTTTTAAAAATGTATCAATAGATTTTATTTTTTATTTTTAAGGAGGAGGATGAAAGCATCACATTCATTATCCAGCAAGGTGATGGAGTTTGTCTCTTGATAAATGGTATGTTCCCAGTTCTGTGGACTAGTTAAACTATGAAAAAAGTCCAAATCATGAAGAACAGAGCTTTTCTTCGTATAGGAGTGGGCAAAGTTCAGTCTTGTTGGATCTACTTAAAAAAAGAAAGAATCCTGAGATCTACAGATGCAGAAGACATACTGGTAAAATTGAAGAACAGGGTGCCTCTGAGAATATTCTGAACCAAGGAAATTGTGTTCAGTACCACATTTATTTATTTATTTATTTATTTGACTTATTAGTCGCTTATCTGGCTGAATTGTCAGCCACTCTAAGCGACGTACAAAGCAGAACATGCAAACATCAAAACATTAAGAGACTAACAATAAAAACTAACAATAACGGAAAAGCTAAAAAAACAGGAACAGCAAACCAAAAACATTCATCTTCCTGGTAAAGGACAGTCCCCAAACAAATGTCACTAAGAGCAGGGGTGGGGGGCAAGGCAGGTGGAAATGCTTGCCCCTTGATGGTCCCAGCACAGTCTCATCCCTGCAGCAGCACGACTCAGCCTGCAGCTCCTCCTGATAAGGCCCAGGCAGAGGGGTGGGGCAAGGCAGGTGGAAATGCTTGCCCCTTGATGGTCCCAGCACAGTCTCATCCCTGCAGCAGCACGACTCAGCCTGCAGCTCCTCCTGATAAGGCCCAGGCAGAGGGGTGGGGCAAGGCAGGTGGAAATGCTTGCCCCTTGATGGTCCCAGCACAGTCTCATCCCTGCAGCAGGGAGCTTAATATCCTTTCACCAAAAAAAAAAAAAGTTGGCTCTTGTTTATCTTTCTTCCTTTTAGCAGCAGCCTAATTAGATGGGATAAGTTGTTTTGTTGTTGGGGAGTCAGAAATCTGCTGCAGATCACCCAAAGATCTTCAGTAGATCCTGATTTATCTTCTGCCCATCCCTGCTCTATATCATAGCAAGCTCCAAATCTTGTATTAGCAGGGCCAACTCCCATTGGCCATGCTTGCTGGGGCTGGTGGGAGTTGTGGTTCAGCAACATCTGGATGACCAAATATTTTCCCACCCGTACACTGTATGCTTGACAGAATGCAGGCTGGCAGAGGCAGTGGGTGGGTCCAGATGTTATGCTGACAATTGCTTGCTATGGTAAAGCAGTTGGGATCCCTCCATCTGCTTCCTTCTGAAGCACAATTTTTCCTTCCTGACCTTAACCCTGGTTAAATGCTACATCGGGCAGCAACATTTTGCAGTTAAGAGGGCTCTTGTTTAATTAAAGATTTGAAGTAAGTTTCAATCTGTGGTTTTGTATCCTAGCCTAAGAAGAAATGCCATTTAGCCCTAGCTCTGGTTAACTTTGCTGCCAGTGTAATGGTTAACTATGGCTAAATCCAGCAGGGAAAATTGGTGCTCCAAACTGCAGGGAGGTGGCGCATGGTCAAGCAATTTGCAGTTTTACATCCACACCAACTGAATGAGTCTGATATTGGGTCAGAGGTGTATAGCACTCTAGGACATAGGCTTATGGCTTTTCATTCAAGGCTGGATTCCTGCATTGAGCAGGGGGTTGGACTTGATGGCCTTATAGGCCCCTTCCAACTCTAGTATTCTATGATTCTATCACTGCTTCACTGGAATATTAAGCAGACTTGCAGTTTCATGTTACTCATACTAGCTATGCTACCTATATGACTAGTTTGTTTTAATCCAAAGCCCATAAGAATGAAACAAAAACGAAACAAAAGCTGACTTGATTGATAGGGAATGTAGCCAGGTAGTCCTCCTTCAAAGCCATCTGATATCAAAGAATTTGGGTGGGCTTTTGTATATATTTGTAATTTAATAGCATTCTACCTATTACAAAGGATGCACTGTAGCCAAAAGGGTCTCCTATGGCCCCTTTGTACTTCACTTTTCTTGTTGAAAACACATTTTATTAAATTACAGTGATGCTTCAGAAGTAGCATTAGGCTACTATAGATAGTATAGTACAGATACAGCTATTATTGTGGGGTAAGGGAAGATGTTTATGCCCTTTAGAAATTCCTTCAGGTTGCAACTAGGGCTGCTTTCACACATGGGGCTGATTAAAAAGGAAGCACTTCTGTCCCAATTTCTAAAACCCCTTTCACACTGCAGTACCTGTTATACCGGCATTTTGCACAACAGTCTTTCACACACACACAGAGCTACAACGAACAGAGCAGAGTCCCCCCCCCCCTTCGTTTTAGGGGGTTTGGTGTATTTCCCCCAACTTGGTTTTTGAGGCTCGTGGAGGTGGCACTGGGGGTTGGAGGGCAGAGGCGCCTGCTATTGCGGCTGCTGGGAGCTCACGGAGGTGGCTCTCCTTATTCTTAATTTTTATTTTGGAGGCTACAGGCAGCGGCACCAGCTTCAGCAGCCTTGGTAGTTCACAGAGGCAGCTCCTTTTACCCTTGCTCTCCCCGTCTGGGACTATACCAGAGCTTGTGGTTGCAGCAGCTGCAGCTCCGGTCAACTGAACACACCTCCCTACATTCTTCTTTGACCCCAGTCCTCATTTCCCCCCTCTGTTTAAAGTGGCTCCTGTGAATTTCCCCCCTCTGTTTTAAGTTGGCTCCTGCTCATTTTTCCCCTGTTCCACACTGCATGCTGGGATGCCTGTCACGTGAGCAGCTGTAACTAGTGGAAAACTCCCGTGATGTTCCGTATTCACAACCTTGCTAACGGATTATTTGTGGTATCATTTGTCACTGAAATTAGTGCTAAACTTCCACTTCATTCCACCAGAATTGCGAAGCTAGCTTGTACGTTGTGTGAAAGGTCAAATATAATGTGGAAATTAACAGGTAAGAAACTGTCAGAATAACGGAATAAACTGCAGTGTGAAAGCACCCTAGGTGTTGTGTTGCTAAATTACGGTGATCATTTTTCAACCAACAAGATTATTTTTCAACCAGAGTGGGATTTGTGTTTTTGCAGGTGGCCAAATTATAAGAAGGCAATCCACATCCCACCAAAATCAAAGGAAGAACTCCAAGGGATTGTAATGGAGCTAGATTGTACCTGAATGTTTTTGACTTAGCCTATTTGAAGATGAATGTAGGTGTGGTGCTCAGGCCTAATAAAAGGCAATCTGACACAAATGTGTCTTGGTACCTCTTCTGATGCCACCTTTTCTTCCATGGCAGTGCGGTAGGCTAGGTCAGGCAATGGCTGAAAGCCCCAGGGGCTCAGAAGGGTCCTACACCAGCTTGCACCACCAGTCATCGCCTTCCTCACTGGTCCCTACAGATGGCTGTCTTGACTGTGGGTGAACCGCAGTGCTGCTTTTGAATGGGAGTGAAGTTCATCTCCCATCAGTGGTAGCCGCCCATCATCTTGTTTACCTAAAATGCAATGCTCCAACTTACAGATCTATGAAATCTATAGGCACGGAGGGCAGAGAGTGGTGTTCTTGTTGCTGCTGTAGGAGCAATAGAAGAAAAAAATGCTGAATGGTCTTTGCTATGGATCCATTGGTGGCACCATAGCAAAGGCTTCCTGTCCTGCCAAAGGACGCAGAGTGAGGCAAGGTGATGTCTTTCTCTGCTTTTATTAAGGTTATAGTTACATCCAGAGAGAGCCAGTGTGGTGTAGTGGTTAAAGTGTTGGACTATGACCTGGGAGAGCAGGGTTTGAATCCCCACACAGCCATAAAGCTCACTGGGTGACCTTAGGCCAGTCACTGCCTCTCAGCCTCAGAGGAAGGCAATGGTAACCCCCCTCTGAATACCGCTTACCATGAAAACCCTACTCATAGAATCGCCGTAAGTCAGAATCGACATGAAGGCAGTCCATAGTTACATCCTAATTATCCTAACTAAGCAGTCTCTGCAGTGTTTGGGGAGACTTGGCTCAGCACTTGTGCCTTGGAAGACCATCGCTTAAGTAGGGAAGTTTTTTGCATGCCAGCAGCAGCTCCGTCTGAGTTTCACCTTTTGAAAGTCTCTCTTCTCGCGCCTCCTTGTGCAGGGCGAGGGGGGCAGTCTCAGACAGCATATCAGACGTCGGGGCTTTGCTAGGTGGCAGCACAGCTTCTGGAAGCTGAACGCTGACTGGCTGGGAGGCATTTGAAGTGTCTGACGGGGATTCTTGCATGGGCATGGATGGCACAATTGGGGAGTCATTTTGCAACTGCTGCAGCGCTGGGCTCGCAGGAGGGGCAGGAGCTGCCTCCAAGGGAGTGCTGGGCATGGGAATTTGAGGTCTGCCCAATCCCTCCACTCTCGTTCCCCTTCCTCCAGCTTCCCAAGGAATCTTGTCCTCATCTGAGTCCCCTCCCTGTTCTAATTCTCCCTCAGGCTGGGGCACAACACGTCCTGAGGTCCGGCACCAGCCCTGTCTACTGGAAAAACATTTTCCAACATTAATCAGTAAGATGACCTGCATGTTACCTCTGCTGCCTGTTAGGCTGCATCTGTATTACGATTCCACAGTTTGCTGTAACTTGTAGCATGTTGTATCATGTGGATTCTTTTGAATGTACAGGAAGGGTTTCCATGCTGGCACTGCATTTTCCTAGATGACTCCAGCAGTGGTGCGGCTTGAGTACCTGTGACACTCATGGCTTCAAAGAGAATAGTATAGTATTCTTCTGCTTCACACCTGGCACAACAATCACAGTGTGGCTGTATTTGCACATGTAGGAGGTTTTTGACTTAAATTACAGACTTAATTATAGTAGTTTAATACTTATTTCCTCTTCCCAGAAAAACTATAGTTCTGCCATAGAAGCTAGGGATATCTAAGAGAAAAATCAGCTCTCTAAACAATTTGTAGGATACTTTGGGGGAAATCTTTGAAAATTGACAGTTTTGCTTTTCAAATGCCCACTCCAGGGAGGCTTGCTGGGGGCCAACTTTGAAGTCATTTGAGCACCAACTGAAGACATTTTTCTTTGCCTAAGTTTTAACAGGAAACATGCATCGTGTTTTTATCTGCTTTGCTAAAATTTAATGCTGAATTTTTCACCTGATGCTCTCTTCTGTTGGTGGTTTATATGAGATTTTATATTTTATACTGGTATGTTATTATTTTTATTATACGCTGTCCTACAAGTTTTGCTGAAGGGCAGTTAAATAAGTAAGTAAATAAACATGTAGTATAAAAACCAGTATGTAGGAGCAAAATTCATTAGAAATATAAATGGCATCTAAAGAAAGTTATTAAAATGCACTATGATCTCATATATTTGCAAAGTCTAATTTTTGCTTGCCACAAGATTTGTATAGTTTAGGATTGTAAAATAAAATAAAATTTTAAGAAAGAACATGAAGGAAGGTGAGTAGATTGGTGCCAACAAATGAGGGGCGGCAATTCAAAGAGAGAAAATTAGTCATCAGTTTGTTTTCACAGAGAAAGTTAAAGTCTCTTGACACTTTTATTTCGGTAAGTTGGAAGAAATTGTATATTATACACCCATATCCACAAATGCAGATGAATACATATAGGTAAAACTTTGTGGTTGTTGTTGTTATGTGGCTTCAAGTCAACTTCGACATATGGAGACCCTATGAATCAGCAACCTCCAATAGCATCTGTCATGAACCATCCTGTTCAGATCCTGTAAGTTCAGGTCTGTGGCTTCCTTTATGGAATCAATCCATCTCTTGTTTGGCCTTCCTCTTTTTCTACTCCCTTCTGTTTTTCCCAGCATTATTGTCTTTTCTAGTGAAACATGTCTTCTCATTATGTGTCCAAAGTATGTGTCTCATTATGTGTCAGTTGCACCATTTTAGCTTCTAGTGATAGTTCTGGTTTAATTTGTTCTAACACCCAAGTATTTGTCTTTTTCACGATTCATGGTATGGGCAAAGCTCTCTTCCAACACCACATTTCGAATGAGTTGATTTTTCTCTTATCCACTTTTTTCACTGTCCATCTTTCACATTCATACATGGAGATTAGGAATACCATGATCTGAATGATCCCGACTTTAGTGTTCAGTGATACATCTTTGCATTTGAGGACCTTTTCTAGTTCTCTCATAGCTGCCCTCCCCAATCCTAGCCTTCTTCTGATTTCTTGACTATTGTCTCCATTTTGTTTAATGACTGTGCCAAGGTATTGATAGTTCTTGACAAGTTCAATATCCTCGTTGCCACCTTTAAAGTTACATAAATCTTCTGTTGTCATAACTTTAGTCTTCTTGATGTTCAGCTGTAGTCCTGCTTTTGTGCTTTCCTCTTTAACTTCCATCAGCATTCGTTTCAAATCATTACTGGTTTTTGCTAAGAGTATGGTATCATCTGCATATCTTAAATTATTGATATTCCTCCAGTATTCACACCTGCTTCATCTTGGTTCAATCCCGCTTTTCGTATGATATGTTCTGCGTATAAATTAAATAAATAGGGTGATAAAATATACTCCTCTCTCACACCCTTTCCTATTGGGAACCAGTCAGTTTTTCCATATTCTGTCCTTACAGTAGCCTCTTGTCCAGAGTATAGGTTGCACATGAGGACAATCAGATGCTGTGGCACCCCCATTTCTTTTAAAGCATTCCATAGTTTTTCCTTTTATTTCATCTCGGTCAGTCAGTGTGTTCCCCTGTTGATTATTCAACATCCCTACTCGTGGTTTAAATTTCCCTTTAATTTCTCTAATCTTTTGGAATAGAGCTCTTGTTCTACCTTTTTGTTGTCCTCTTCTATTTCTATACAATAACTATTGTAATAGTTTTCTTTGTCTCTATGTACTAGTCACTGTATTGTTGCATTTAGGGTTCTAACCGTGTTTCTATTGCTTTTTGCTTTTGCTTTCCTTGTTTCAGTCATCCATTGAGGTCTTTCTGTCCTTTTAACTAGAGGTATTGTCTTTTTGCATTCTTCCCTGATAATGTCTCTGACTTCACTCCATAGTTCTTCTGGTTCTCTGTCAACTAAGTTGAAAGCCTCAAATATGTTCTTTATTTGATCTTTATATTCTTCTGGGATGTTATTTAAATTGTATTTTGGCATTATGATTGCTTTGTTGTTGTTCTTTAGCTTTACTCTGATTTTCAAAATGACCATGATCTGTACCGCAGTCTGCTCCTGGTCTTGTTTTTGCAGAAAGAATGGAACTTCTCCATTTTCTGCTACCTATCATCATCATCATCAAATTTATCTATACCCCGCCTTTTGGCCAAAGGCCCTCAAGGCGGCTTACAAAGAAAAATGAACACAAGTATAAAATACATCGATGAAAGCAATACAATTTACAAAAATTAAACTAAATAACAAATAACAAAATGTCCAGGAAAGAATCTCAGAGTTGAAGACCTTGTCTTAAAAAGACACCCATCCTCTTTCCTTCATTATTTTGCATCTCAATGTCACAATGTCAATGTTATATAATCAATTTGGTTCCTGTACTGACCATTTGGTGATGTCCACGTGTACAGTTGTCTTTTCGGTTGCTCAAAAAATGCATTTGCAAGAAACAAATTATTGGCTTTACATAATTCAATAAGTCTTTCTCCTGCTTCATTTCTATCTCCTAAGCCTCATTTCCCCACAATTCCTAGCTCTTCTCTGTTCCCTTCTTTTGCATTCCAGTCCCCCATGATTATCAGCACATCTTGTTTAGGTGTGTGATCAGGTTGACCCTGCCCATCTGTCAAACTTGGCCTGCAAGTGTGGGGAATGGGATAAGGAGCCAGCCTGCAGGCTGGATCCAATACCGTATCCCTGTGCTACAGGGAGATTCAATTGTCTCCTTAAACAGTATGTGTGTGTTTGTACACAACCTTTGAAACCTGGATGTTTTTGACAGGGAAGTGGGGTGGGAGGAGAAATCACACACTAGGACAAATTCAGTTCTCATTTTGGCACCCTCACTCAAGAGGCATGGTAATGTGATTGAATAACTCTCTTCCTTTTTGCAGCTGGTCACAAGAGGCAGTACTTGTTCAGAATGACTGAGCACATGCATTAAATAAGGTCAAGGTCATACATATGTTTGACTTTCATTCCTTTGACAGGAAAACTGCTTCCAAAGCTATACAATCGTATGGTGCTGAGAGCTAATGGCAACTAATTATAGGTTCAGTGAGCAAAAAAGAAGTGTTAAAGAATCATTTTAAACTCTGTTATAGACATGTTTCTGAAACATTACTGAACAATAGAAATGCATGAATACCAGTGTTGAAGTTAGCTGAGTGTAACGTTAGCTGTGTGTCTACTACCTGAAAGCTATTAGAAAGAGAAAGGGCAAAATATAGATGTATAAGCTGAGGTAGAGCAGATGGGGCCATCATTTGAGAGAGAAAGAGTCATGTTGAATGCAGCTCATCATGGTCTCTGCAAAGGGGCTAACACAATTTGCGTAAGTATGTAGTCAAAAGTCAAACAAGAGGGCAGGTAAGTTTTGATTTTTTTCCCCTTGGCATAGTGGGGAAAGGGAAACTAATATGCTAATATCCTGATAAAATTATTGATCCCACAGTCTAGGGGATACTTACTTGAAGTAAGCCCTACGAATTTAGTGGTGTTTGCTTCTACATAACATGGATAGCAGGGGTGGAAACCTTTTTTGACTGAGGGTCACATTTCCTTTGGGGCAACCTTCCAGGGCCCACATTCCAGTGGCAGGTAGGGCCAGAGGCAAAAGTGGCAGAGAAACAAATGTAAATGTATTGTAGCCTTTGTACAAGAGGCTAGTTTCTACACACACTCACATACACCTCACTCTCCTCTATCCAAACAAGCAAGAGACATTACTGGAGTGCAGTGTCATGGCCCCGTCAGAGGACTCCTCAGATGAGGACGACTCGGGAGTAACAGCAGCAGACCCAGGAGCAGCAGGAGACACGGAGGAGCCTCCTGAGAATCCAGCTCCTTCTGCCCCTCAGCTGCAGAGCACCCCAGGGACAGCAGAGTCCCTGCAGCCAGACACAGACAGTGAACAGGATACTCCCCCCTCACCTGCAGAACGTAGACAGCAGAAGGTCAGGCAGAAGAGAGGCAGGCCTGTCTCCTTAAGGCCCAAACGCTGAGGACTCACACCTGCTGTCAACCTTGCTCTTTATAAGGCACACCTTGGCTGCAGCTTGTTGCTGACTGCAACGTCAGGCGTGGCTTGTGTGTTCCTAGTTTCCTGGCACCCTCTTTCGGACTGACCCCTTGGCACTTGATCCCGGACCTCTACTGACCTCACTTCTGGACTCCTGACTCGGCAAGTATGCTTCGGACAAGCCTGGCCCTTATCAGCTCCCCTCCTCCTAGACCTGGCAGATTTATGACCAGACTGCCGGCTAAGGACTTTGCTTCCCTGCCAACCACCCAGGAATTTCCAGCCCCCCACCGGCACTGCTGACGCAGTGTAGAGCTGACATGCAGGGACACATTCCAGCCAGGCAAAAATACTCAGGGGGAGTGCAGAGTACTTGCGCTCGGTCTTCTTGCAAAAGAGGGCCTATGACCATCCTGGAAAACATGAAGTTGGAGGGGCAGGATTGCAGCTTGGGGTTGATAGACAAATGGTCAAGCAATACCTATTCACTTTGAATGAGTTCAAATCTCCAGGGCCCAATGAACCGCATCCTAGAGTATTAAAGGAACTGGCTGAAGAGCTCTCAGAACCACTGTCTACTATCTTTGTGAAATCGTGGAGGATGGGTGAAGTGCCAGATGACTGGAGGAGGGCTAATGTTGTCCCTATCTTCAAAAAGGGCAAAAAGGAAGAACCTGGTAACTACAGACCAATCAACCTGACATCGATCCCTGGGAAAATTCTGGAGCAGGTTATAAAGTGGTCATTCTGTAAGCACCCTGAAAACAATACAGTGATGAATAGAAGCCAGCATGGATTTATCAAGAGCAAATCTTGCCAGACTAATCATATCATTTTTTGATCGGGTAACCTCTGTTGTGAGAAAATAATGTTCGTTTCTCACTCTGGTCAAAACAAGAAGCTAACAGCAGTTTAGGATAAAAACTTTAAAAATAGTTTATTAAAAAAAAGGCAGCACTCACACCAGCAATTCAGAGTGAGTGCGGTCGACCCAGACTGTCTTGTTCCCCCGATATTTATACCCCTCAGTAAACAACTTACAGGAAGCTTACAGTAGGAACTCCATATTTGGTAATATTACAGTGCGTTACTTGAACTGGTTCCACCAGTGTATTTCCTGAGTCATGCTTCCGGCCATAGTGCATGATCAGCTTATATTACTAAGATGGTGGATGTAGGGCACCATTGCAAACTGGACGTGCTAAGTTATAACAGATGCCATCCTAAAGGTGGTGCTATACAGTAAAAGAAATTAACCCTTAACACCTCCCTGGTAGACTGTGTGACAGTATGGGTGGGCCACCCACCTGTCAATATTGACCAATGGGAGTGGGGGAGATATGGATCTGGCTGGCAATTCTCCACCATTGGTCTAGAGTATTTAAAATATAAAATAATCCAATGGCATTTTGTAATAGGAGGATATGGCAGTTGTTTAGACCCTTTGGTATAAGGCAGAGGGTCCTGGTTTGTCACAAATTAAAGAAATGTAAGTCACAGAGTGAGTTAATTATTAGCTCATTTTTGTGCAGAACAAAGACTGAAGTCCATTTTAAAAGATAAAATGAGCCAACTCTAGAGTCACCAAAGCCAAGCCTATCTATCTTTCAGAAGTGTAAGATTTAATTTTTCATGGCTTTGTGCAGCCAAGAGAGGACGGGATGGGCTACAATAGTTATTATTTTGTTATATAACCCAAGCTATATATCAGTCAATCCAATAAATGGTGCATTGGTAAACATTAAAAGGAACATTGTTCTCTATTCTTTTAAGAAATGCAGCCATGCATCTGCTGCATGAATATATGTCTGTACATGCCTGTCAAGTTTTGACTCATTCTATGGTCTAGGGTTTTCAGGTTTCCAGACTCCAAAAGTTTCTCTCTTGTTAAATACAAGATAGACAAAAGCCCTATTCAGGCAATATACAAATCCAGAAATATAAGTCATGAACAGGAACAAGCACACTAACTTCCCCCCGCTTAACATCCCTGTTACCCTCCACGAATTGGAGGGTGACTTTCTGAAGCAGGGAGCTGCTTCTACTCATGGAGGCTCCTAGTATGAGATGTAGAAACCCATGAGTACAGGAGGCTCCCCACTTCAGAACTCATGGGGGATACAGCAAAGGTGGTTGGGAGGAGGAGCCAGAACTAGTTCACTTACCCCTGCTCTCCCCGCCCATGTTTTATTTTGTTACTTTATACAAAAATATTTTTTGTTTGCTTGTTCTGCAAATAGATGGCATCCCAGATTTCCTCACCCCACCTTAAGTTCAACAATAACACAACATTAGCTGTAAGCTAATTTCTGACATGGGGATCTTGATTTAATACAAGTCTTTCTGGTTCTCTTTCTGTCCTGTTTTGCAACATACATATGCTATTATAATAAATAAAACATGGCAAGCAGATATTAAACTGCCAGTCCATATACGATGGCATCTACAGTCTGCTACTGCTAGACAATGCCTGAAGTGACAGGGCACATGCTGGCTTCATTAGTGATGTAATCTGCTTGCAGCAGCCAATACAGACCATGATGGCAACCATGCAATTCCCCAGGGAACCTGCCACAATTTATTTTGTTAAGTGTAGCTTTTGATGAGGCCTTCTGCTTGTTTATAAATTCCTCGTACACACTTTTGACAAACCTTTTCTGTCACAAGCTGGGGAAAAGTGTATTGAATTCCCCTCTAAAGTGCCTCCAAATGGATTTTCTAGTCTTTTAATATTGTTATGGGTATGGGGTTGAGATAGGTAATTTCTGTGAGTTCCCTTCCAGCCTCTGATTTGGAACCTTGCACCTGGAGGTAGGCTCTGCAGCCAAGAAACCACTCCGCTGGTCAGATGAGCCCCTTTTGTTAGTCTAACAGAGTGGCCAGATGAGCTAATGGGTCTATCAAGTGCCCATTAACTGGGCCAGGAAGATCCTATTGTTATTGAAACTCTTCAGGAGAGCCCCCCCCCCTCCTGGGGCCTAGGAGAGGCTTCTGTTTTTACTTTGAAAAAAGGTTGGGAAATGGAGACATGCAGAGAGGCTAGCTCCCTGCACCAAGGCTTTAGGATGCCTCCTGTAAGCCTGATGGAAAAGCAAGATCTGTTGGACTGCTGATGCCTTGAACCCCTCCATTTTAAGCTCAGGTTGGAATGTGTGTAAATAACTAAACCATATTTCATAGACACCACAGTCTCCGCTGGCCTTCTTTCCAAGAAAACCAAACCCTGGGTAAGTGTGGGGACATCTGGAGATCTCTCACCACACAGAGATTGGGGTGGTGTGCAGCAATATTTAAGTATCTTCTGCAATACACATCATTAAATGTGTGCACTTTGAAAACTATGAATAAGAGTGAGGATATCTCAGAGTTTAGAATATGACTTTTAAACAGAAATAAATTACAATTACTGTTACATGGCTCCAAAAAGGAATAAATTACCATTACAATTACAATTGTTCTGAAAGGAATTGATTACTTTACCGGTACTCAAAAGTTATCACAATAATTACACTTAAGTTACTTTAAAAAAAACCTAGAGTGCCTACAAGGTGCTGGCCTTGGCTGCTGCATACCTAAGTCACCTAAAACAACATTAAAAATAAACACACATACACAGACAGAGGTAGTAAAATAATTCTTTTTTATCCATAAGATAATGGTGGTCTCTCCGCTGGTAAAGGAGGCAGAGGCCACTACTCAGACCTTTGCATGTCAAACCAAGTGCAATTCCCCCCAACACACACTCTCAGCCAGCCAGCATAATCTGTCTCACTCAACCACCTCCCAGACCCTGCCCTGCCACCAACTAAGGGATACCCGTCCAAGCAAACATTTTCCCCTGAGATGCAAAAAGCTAAAACACTGCAAATGCAGCAATGTACCCAGGGAGGGGGGTGGAGGCTGCGTTTTGTGTCAAGTGCAAACACAGTATTCACACACACACACACACGTCATCTTTCACCTCCACAGTTCTTTATCTCCATTCTGCTGCTGCCTCCTTCTCCTTTATCTATGTTCTTGCCCTCGGGCTCCTTTCTCCCTCCACTCCATTCTTCTCCACCACCATCCATTTTTTTAAACAATTGTTTTCTCCACTCCACCCCGTCTCACTCTCCACCTCCGCCCTCGTCACCTCCTACCCACCCACAGAGCACCAGGAAAGAGTGATGCTGCACAGAAGCCCAGTTTGAGGCACATGATTTTCATCCACAAATCAGAGGAGCAGAACACTTCTCCAGCTTCCCCCCCAAGCAATGTCCAAATGTAATGCTGGAAACATTACAATTACTCCTCAAAAGTAATAAAATTACTCCTCGTTCTATTACAATCACAATGTAAAGGAATTACCCACTCATTCCTCAAAAAAGTAATGAATTACATGTAATTTGTTTTTTGTAACTAATTACTTCCAAGCTCTGGGAGATCTCCGTGCACTTCAAAATAAATGTGATTTTTTCAATAGATGTGGTGGTGTTATTTTAAATAGCCACTCCACTAGAGAGATGCTATGCACCCTGCATATATCTTAGTTTTTTCCTTGCAAATGTAAATGATCATAACATAGAAGGTGCTGTTTTTCTCTCCTGTGAACAAACTCTCCAAATAATTAATCCCTGAGGTGTGTTGTGCTGTGTGGTAAAATTAAATGAGTACCTGGATGATAGAAGATGGAAATTTTGAAGGTTGTTTGTTTATATTGCATTATTATTTAATCTGTTTACTGCCTTGAGTTTTGTTGGAAAATAACGTGGGAAAGAAAGTGCTTAAATAATAAAATAATAAGATAGAAATTTATTTTTTATGCTGTGTCAAAATGACAGGGTAGTCAACTGATCAAATAAGGTTTACTAATGAGACACCTGGCTTTTAACTGAGTTATTAATCATATTATTATGTCTACAAACCTATGTACACTTGCCCGGAAGAACACCCTACTGAACAAACTGTGGATATCATAAACTTTCAAAATGTTTTATTGATTGAAATGGATTATGTTTGTATTACAGTTAGTAAATTAGAAAAAGCTATGTCACACATTTCTGTCTGCCAGGACAACCTGTGATGGTAACCTCTGACTAGGATGACCATGTATCCTTTACAGAGGACAGTCCTCTGTTTCAAGGAGTCCTCTAATTGAAGTGCTGTCCGGTCCAAGTCCAGTTTAAAGGTAAAGATCCACAAGATGTTCACCGCCCAGAGAGCTATTGCTAGTCGGGCGGTATATAAGTTTTAAAAATAAATAAAATAAATAAATAAAGAAGGAAGAACAGGGCCCTTGAAATTGCTTGTCAACAATTAGCACTTGGACAGCAGACTGAACAGGCACACCCGTCACTTGCCCATGGTCTTCCCCGCTATGGTGAAATGTATTGCAACTCTATTTACATTATGGCAATTATTTCTAAATTTGCCTCTACACAGATGATCTATACATATAGAAATGTGTCCTCTTTTTTTTGACAATCTCAGGTGTTAAGATTAACAGAGGGGGCTGTCTCGGTAGTTCCACCACCATCTGAAATTTGGGCAGTGATGGTGGCCCGGGAGAGGGCATTCTCTATGGCAGCCCATAAGCTGTGAAATTCCCTCCCCACAGAGGTGCAAATGGCATCTTCACTATACAGTTTTCAGTGAATGCTGAAGATGTGCCTCTTTACCCTGGCATTTGACACCTGAGATGTGTTTTCAGGACCCATCCTATTCCTATGCTTGTAATTTGTTTCAACTGCCTTCAGTACTGAATAAATAGAATACTAATACTACTTTGTCATTGGCAATCACTCGTGGCTGAGTAAGATTGTCTTCCAGGGTAAGGTCTTGAACAGTGGGTCCGTAAGTGACTGTGGAGGCCAATTCTGGATCCACACAGCCTCCCACAGTGAGGACGTAGGTTGCCAGATGGAAGATGGTCATGATGAGGATTTGCTTGACGTGCCTTCCGCTTAGCTCGTTTGTCCCTTTCACCCTGTACTCGTGCTTCTTCAAAGTCCATAGCACCTTTGATAATGGCCGACCTCCAATTGGGATGCTCATGGGCCAAGGCTTCCCAGTTCTTGATGCTCATGTTACATTTTTTTAGATTAGCTTTGAGAACATCTTTAAACACCTTTTGCTGTCCACCAATATTCCGTTTTCCATCCTTAAGTTGGGAGTAAAGGAGCTGCTTTGGAAGACGGTGATCAGGCATTTGAACAACATGGCTGGTCCAGCGAAGTTGATGTTGGAGGATCATTGTTTCAACACTGGTAGTCTTTGCTTCTTCCAATATGCTAACATTAGTCCGCCTATCTTCCCAAGTAATTTGCAGAATTTTCCAGAGGCAGCGTTGGTGGAATCTTTCAAGAAGTTGGGAGTGGTGTTTATAGATGGTCCATGTTTCACAGGCATACAGTAAGGTCGGTAGTACAATGGCTTTGTAAATAAGCATTTTGGTCTCCCTGCGAATGTCCCTATCCTCGAACACTCTACACTTCATTTGGGAGAATGTGGCACTCGCAGAGCTCAGACGATGCTGAATTTCAGTGTCAATGTCAGCTTTTACAGAGAGATGGCTGCCAAGATAAGAAAAGTGATTGACATTCTCCAGCGTCACACCATTAAGCTGGATTGATGGCGCTACAGAGGGATTGGTTCACACTTGCTGATGAAGCACTTTGGTTTTTTTGATGTTAAGCGAGAGGCCAAGCTTTTCATATGTTTTTCTGCAAAGACATTTAGGATAGTTTGAAGATCTTCCTCTGAATGTGTGGAGACTACATTATCATCGGCTTATTGAAGTTCTACGACGGATGTTGTAATTACCTTACTTTTTGCTTTCAGCCTACTGAGATTAAAAAGCTTTCCATCTGTTCGATATGTGATTTCCGCGCCAGTGGGAAGTTTCCCCTCAACGAGGTGTAGAATCACAGCGATGAAAATAGCGAATAAGGTCCGAGCAATGACGCAGCCCTGTTTGACGCCTGATCCCACTTTGAATGGATCGCTTTGAGAGCCATTGTTATCCAAAATTGTTGCTGTCATGTTGTCATGGAGGAGTTGCAAAATATTCACAAATTTATCAGGGCATCCAATTCAGGATGGTGACCGACGAGGTGGGTACAGTGCAAACACGCCAGCAGGAGTGCTGTATTGGCTCTGCTGACACCAAGCCAACCTTGACGCTGCCTTACCCCTCCCCTTTCCATCCTGGTATGCAGCAGCGACATAGTCAGAGGGAGGCCAGGTGATCAGCATAGCCCCACTGCACCGTCCACTACTGCTCTGGACTGTCAATTTCCCCCCTTGGGGCTCAATCTACATACCCAGCCCTGGAGTTGTTATGAGCCAGTCCTTGAGAGCTGAATCCCAAATGTTATCATTGTTGGCAGAAAACTTCAACACACAGCTGTGGAATGTTCAGGTAACCCTGAAGACCAACAGCTATCCTTCAACCTATACAGCCATGTATACAAGGTCACACAGACAAATGCACATACTGTTGCAATGCCACTAAGAATGACCCATATTGTAGGATCATCTCCCCCCAGGACACACACACACACTGTCTGCATGTTGCATGATTCTATTACATGTGTGTTAGGGTGCTCTTCTTCTGGGCATACATTGAGTCTCTCCCCTTTATGAGCTCCCCTGTGCTGGTGTCCTGTGCACCTTCTGAGATTCACAATTACAATTTGGGGGAAAAATTGGGTTCAGTATGCCATCTTCTTTCAAATAGCCTTTAAAACAGCATGGGAGACTTTGGGGGTGTTGTTGTTCACAAAGAAGGGCCTTTTGTCCCCCTCCCCTTCAGTAGGTACTGACAAAACATTTATTATGAGTGCTATTTTGCTGGTGGGCACCTTTAAAAAAAAACAATAGTTTAAAAGAAAACTTGGAAATGCAAGAAAATGTGCTATTCCAGTTCTTCAAGCATATTTTCCAATTGTCTCTTTACAGACAACCAAACAGGCCACTTTCCAAAGGGAAAAATTGTCAAGGACCTATTTAAAGGACTGTCCAAGTCATAATGTGTAATTTATAACTGCTAACAATCTCTTCCACGTCAATAAAAGCAGCATTGCCTCTATCATTACTATGCCACATCTTGCCATACAATGCCTTATTTTGATATGGATTACATTAAAAGTGTAACAAAATTCCAGTCTAAGATGGGGAGAGCATTCACCTCCATTAACTCCAGCCAGCTGGAGTTGTATACTGTGCCATCAGCCCAACTTGCAGCATGGAACGAAACACAATGGATAACACTGCAGGGTTGCTCTAAGGTACTTTTTCAGCTTTAGCCTAACCAGCCCCCGAAGTCCAACAGCTCTAGACAAGATGGCAGGGTTGTTGCAAATCTCTCAGAGTCTGACCTGCAGTTTTCAGTCAGAACTATATTGCAGGGCTGTCCTAAGCCATTCTCTCCCAGTCACAGCCCTATCTAACCTGCAATATAGGGACAGTGAACTGCATTTGTTTTGGAATGTGCATTAGCAGGGTTATGTTTGAAGTGTTTCACAATAGATAAGGACTGAGTTAGATCAGGAACTCTTTGCTGGGCTGTTATGTTTTGAGATTTTTGATTGGGGGTGGGGACAGTGGTGTTGGTAATAGCTTCCCAGTGTGAACCAGGCAGTGGCATATCCAGACAATGAGATGGTTATTTCTACCTGTGTCTCTTCCTCTGTCCTCCCTTTCTATCCATCCCATTTCCTTTTCCCCTAGTTTTCTATTTGTTTTTTCTCTGAACAGTCAATCAGCATCCTGTGGCCACTGAGCATGCTCAGTCCTTACTGGGCTGGCTTTTTTTGGGGGGGGGGCTAAAGATTTTTTGTACTTCTGTAAATTTGAGTCTTTCCCTGAGTGTGCCAATATCTCCTTCCTCTAGTGCTGGATTATGCTGTTTTCCCTACACAAGAGTGTGTGCTCTTGGCTGAAGATAGAAAATAAGGAGAATTATTGAAACGTGTTCTATCACCATGTATTAAAAATCTCAGTCAATCGTGAGAGGAAAAAGTGTCCTGATTCTTATGATCTACCTTCTGACAAAATGTTATACCCTTTCACTCACTGATTTAATTCATCTAATAATGACCTATTCTTGAGAAATATTCTTGAGAACTTGTTGAACAATATTGCCTGTTTCTGAAGACTGATATCCCACTTTCTTCAAAGGAGACTAATATCATGGGGCTCATCCAGACGGAGCGGGATAATCCAGGTTTTCCATACCCGCTCTGTCAGCTGAGAGTCCTCACTTGCCCCTTTTCCCGCTCCTTTCCCGCTTTTTGCTGATATTAAAAACACGCTTTTTTACCGGCCGCACACACAGCCCGAACATGCAGCATCTACTCGCTTTTTTCCTATACATGCCCCCGACACATCCCACTATGTTCCGATTCGTTGGGAAAATATGACGTCTGCTCCCCTCTCCCCTTCCACTGCTATCAGTTCTGCACATGAGTGCTTGAACGCGGAAGCGCGAAAGTTTGAATTTCCTGTGGGCACAATGGAGGTCATGGCCCAAACCGAATTTGGAGGAGGGGGCCACGAGTCCTCCCGTAGCCTGTGGGGCCCTGGGCAAAATCATAGGTGGCTGATGAAAGGGCGGTGGGCAGCACAAAGAACCCACTCAGGAAGGGGATTCGCACCTCCCCCCTAAAAGCCATGAGCACGCCTGCTTCACAGCTGATGAGCCGGGATCGGGCAGCACAAGGAATTCACTCAGGGGATTCAAACCTCCCGCCAAACTACCTCACACAAACCCGATTCACAGCTGATGAGCAGAGAGGGGGGAAGCTGTCCAGCCACTCATCTGGGGATGGGGGATGCCCCAAGAGCGGGAAGCGGCTTACGAGGCTGCACGGCTACAAAGGAGAAAAACACACCACAGCCCACCAAGCTTCTCATCACACACAAACAACACCTATGGTTACGGTGTCCCCCACTTTACAACACCATGTCTGCTTGGCAAATCTTGCAGAACTGCGCATTCGTGGTAAACCAGAATAGTTATTCCATTTGGCAAGCGAGTTCTTGGATATTTCCCGTTTCAGCTTGCCAAACACTCCCTCTGGTTACAGTTAGCCATAAGTCAGGATCGCAGCTAATTCCGTTGCTATGGGCGAAAGGCTATAGCTCTGTGACAGAGCACCTATAGCAGCATATCTGCTTGGCAAGTCTCGCAGAAATGCGCATTCGTGGTAAAGCAGAAAAGTTACTCCATTTAGCAAGTGGCTTCTTGGATATTTCCCTTTTCGGCTTGCCAAACACTCCCTATTGCAGCCATTTATAAGCCCCTGCAAGTACATCATAATTTGGGCGCAAAAGTGATTTGTGTTTCCCCTTCCAGTTTCCCCTTCCTTCTGCTGCTTTCACAAATATGCTTTCTTGCATTTCTGCAATCACGTTAATCCAAAACGGTTAAACAGCTTTTCCACCATGACTTCCTGCTTCTGCGCAAACCTGCATTTCTGCACCTGCACAGTATATCCAACAGCACTGATTGGCCACGTTGTCCCGGGCGACGTTTCCACACAAGCGCAAACGTGCAAAGGACGGGATTGGCTGGAAAAGAGGAGGGGGACTGGGGAACCGCCCCAGGACCGCCCATGCAACAGCGTCATCTCTTAAATCCGCGGTATTGCGTCCAAGCGGCCGAAGGAACCGCGGATGATTCACGCTTTTAAAAAGTGTATCGCATTTTCCACGGTTGTGCGAAAGCGGATTTAACCATGCGAAAACGCGCTTTTGCACTCGGCGTCATCAGGACGACCAAAAAATAATGAGAACACAAAGCGGTCATGTCACACATTTTGCAGTCGTCTGGATGAGCCCTTACTTTCTTCAAAGGCAAATACTCCAGTTTGATCAAATCAGTTGTAACTACTTCTTTGCCTCCTATCATAAGACATTTCTGTAAGAAAGAGGTTATGTGGATGCTAAAAAGGGATAGACAGTTGACCTGCGCTGTATTGTTATTGTTGAAGAATGCAACATTGTCATAAGAAGACATAGCTGATCACCTATCTTTGGGTGATTGTGGGGAGGCTAATAATGTACCCAAGTGCAAAGAATATCATCAGCTAAGGCTGCCTGTATCTCTTCTTCATGCAAGTGCACACTGGGAGATAACAAGCTGCTTAGGTGCAATATGCACCCCACTGAAATAGATGGCAAACTTCATTCTACTCCTATTGAGCAGAATGAATCTGGATTGTTTCTAATATTTCTTTGCTTGTCAGCATAGAAACAATGGTTCATATGTTGCCAGTGGGGCTGTGGTATAACTCTTTTTCTTTTTAAATATAGCTGTAAAACGGAACCAAGGAAATCTTTGGGGGGAGAAGTATAAAAATGTCTTAAATAAAATAAAAATAAAATAAATCATGATCACCACCCTTTACCCTAAGGTTCCAGGGTGGTTACAGCAATTTAAAATACAACATTAAAAACAGATTAAAGCAAATCACAATTACAAGAATAGGGTGGGTCTTAAAATCATGCATCCCAGGTGTTGAATGCCAAGGTAAAGAGGTGAGTCTTTGGCATTCAACACAAGTGAAGATGCCAGAAGCACCTCTACTTCCCTGAGCAATTGGAAATGGGACTTAAGACTGTCAGTGCCAATAAATGATTACTTGCACTTATTCAAGTAAAATGCAGATTCTTCTTGTTAATCTTTAAAATTGTTTATTGTTCAGCATTTATTATTGACATGCAAAAAAATCAATAAAATATTTTTAAAAATGAAACAAAACAAGGGAAACCAAACCTCCATGGCCACCATTTTAAGACAGGCCTGCTGACGAATTAGCTGATTCCTGCTCCCCCACTCATTTTCAGAAGAACCAATTGTTCTTTACATTTCCATATTTCTTAAGATCAATATTATAAATTATGTTTTTCTCCATTTCCCCTCTTCCTTTTTTCTTCCCTTACTCTCATGAACGTGGTCTGTTTCTACTGAGAAACCTGTTTTTATCATTCAAAACCGTATTCGCTGCCCTGAGTTCAGGACGAGGCATAAATCAATAAGAATGATTATGAAACATTTTATGTATTAATTAATGGTGTCGTATTGCCACTTATATTTGTTTCCTAGGAAACCAGTTTGCAAAATATTATTTGCTTTACATCAGGATATGCTGGGTTTGCTATGTGTAAAACACAAAAACATGCTATGAAACAAAATCAAAACATACTATTTAGCCTGAAAAAAATATGAAGGAAATTATAGTGATCAAAGCATATGTGTTGAAATACCATTTTTCTTGGAACAGCACTTGAAATGTGATGCTCTTAAACCATAATAAAGAATGTATATGTGACCTAAAACTGCATGCTAATTATGATAAAAAACTGATTTATAGTTAAACAAGTTCAAGCATATTTTTTCTAAAGCAATTATGATTCTGTTTACTAGATGAAAGCTAGCATAATTACAGACCATTTTAAAAAAATTACAGTTTGTTCAGTCTGTTTGCCTCTTGGTAGAACAGCATTATGTGGAGATATCTAATGCTGCTTGGTAACAGCAAGTGATGAAAAATCTAAAAACAAAAACAAAACACACACTTTTCCAGAGAATCAATTTTGAGTGGGTATCTTTCCTTGAATATAATAATCACTGCAGATTCTAGATTGCTGTGCTAAACACTTTCTTTGAAAGATTCACAATGGGGTGGATTGATAAACTCTTTATTTCTATTAATTTAGCCACAGTATACTAAGCAAACAGGTCACAATTACCCAGGTATCAATAGGAAACTGGGTGTGTGGCATTAGGATGCAAAGTATACTGACTGAATGAATAAAAAATGTGCTGTTACTTTCCTGGAAAGTTAGAGAAGCTGAATGGATTGGGTGTTGTGGCCCTATGAAGCCTTTTAAAGGCAGAAGTGGGGACACCAGTGAGTAAAAAACTAAGAAAAAGCTAAAATGGCACATGTCTTGACTTTTGGTATCCAACTGAAAGCTGCTATTTCAAACATAGGAGCACAATATGAATAGGAAGAAATGTGGAGCCGGTTTATCATACTCCTGTATCTCTATGATGCTTTGCTTTACTTTCTGAGCATTGCTTACCCAGGACATAACAGTGTTCAGTTTGTGATGGGCCAATTTGTGACCAGTCACAATTAGTGACTGTAGTATTGGACCTCTATAAATGTGCGACACACTTCCTGTGTTTGAGAAGATCTACTCGGCTAAACCAATTTGCATGCTCTGAATGCTTTTGGATTTTTTAAAATAAATAAATGAATAAATAACTGCAATGGAAATCATCCTTTTAAAGGCAATGTTCTTCGGGTCAGTCTCCAACACCAGCCCTGGGACCTTCTGGCCCAGGTGCTTGTATCAGTGGAGGTGGTCCTGCTCACAGTCACTTTGGTGGGACTAGTGAGTAGGGCAGTGGTGAAAGGGCCTTCTAGGTGGAGTCACTTCATTCATGGACAGGGCAGAGCTTGGAAAAGTTATTTTTTTGAACTACAACTCCCATCAGCCCAATCCAGTGGCCATGCTGGCTGGGGCTGTTGGGAGCTATAGTTCAAAAAAGTAACTTTTCCAAGCTCTGGATAGTTGTCCGGGGTCGTAGATCCGTTACTTTTTTGGGAGCAGAATCCCAGCCAGGTCCCTATGTATGAGCCAATCAGCATGAAAGGGGAGCATGTTAGCCACTGTTACTTGGAGTCAATCAGAGTGAAAGGAGGTGAGAGTCAGCCATTGAAAAGACTCTTCTCAATACCTAATACACAGCCTCCTCTTTCATGCTGATTGGCTCTGAGGGACGTCTGTTGTAGTGGAGTGTGGACTCTGAGAAGACATGGAGAACAAGCAAGATGAGGGAAAGTGGGAAAAGGCATGGCTGTGAGGGGCGTGGTGTGACTATCATGAAGGAACCCTGCACTTCTGAATTTGTCACTACCTACTGTTCATGGAACTCCTTTTCAGGAGACATTCGGATAGCCCCACATTAGAGGTCTTTTTGTGCAAGCTGAAATTTTTTTATTTGTCTGAGGTTTAGGATCACATTTCTTCTAGAAAGATTCTTAAGCATCACATCCACCCATTAAATACTAGTCTACCTACAACATGAATGAGTGATCCAGATATAGTGCAGCATCTATTCTCCATATTTAGCAGCTTGCACTTACTTTAGGGACCCAAGGTGTGTACATTTTCATAAACCAACAGCTGCTCTTGGTGGTCCCACATATTTGCCATGCTCAGAACAGTTCTGAGATATCATTAACACACCTAAGTAATAATTCAAATGGATTTCACTATTGGGTTGAAAACTATTCCCGTATTCTTTGGAAGCTGCTCTAGAAATGAACACCTACATAAGGATTAGACAAAGAGATTATCGCAAGAAAAGGGGACCACATTTTAAGGACCTGGTTTCACTTTAAGGAAAAGGAAACCACATTTTAAGAACCTTGTTTAATTGTTGCAATACACTGAGATCAGAGGAGAAACAGTGAAAATTAAATAACCTTTTCAATATACCTTCAGCAACAGCATAAGAACATAAGAAGAGCCTGCTGGGTTAGGCCGTCTAGCATCCTGTTTTCACAGTGGCCAACTAGATGCCTATGGGAAGCCCACAAGCAGGATCTGAGCACAACAAGGGAGCTGCCTCAGGAGAAGGACTATGAGGGGAGAGAGACTCTGTTGCCATCAGGGGAGGCTGCTTCCACCTGCCTTGTCCCACCCTCCAGCCTTCAAATGCAGCTTCCTTAGGAGGACTTTCTGATCTTTGGGTTGGGCTGTGTGGGTTGGGGGATAGCTTCTACTCTGTTGTTTAGTTTTATTGCTTGTTTTTTTATCTTTATATACTTTTATGTTTTATGTTTATATGCTTTTATTTTGTACGTCGCTCAGAGTGGCTGGGTTTCCAGCCAGATGGGCGACTAATAAATCGAATAAAATAAATAAATAAATAAAATAAACAACAGCGCTCTCCCCCCTCCTGTGGTTTCCAGCAAAGGTGATATCGTACTTATTGTGATTTGTTTGTAGTTTTATTGTTTTTATCATTGAAATATTGTTTTAACCTCTGGTGTTTTTAACTCTGTTGTTAACTAGCCTCGTAAAATATTTCATTTTAAAGGTAGGGTTTTTCTAAATAAAAAACATTAAAACCAGTGCTTTTTTGGTAAAAAATGAGGTGCTGTCCCGTTCAGAGCCAAGGAACGCAGGTGCACAGGGTTCAGTAGGGTTTTCCCTTTTTATTAACATTACATCAATCTTAAAATCAATCTTGTTAGATCGCCTTGAGACTCTGGGGATTGGAGGCACCGTTTTACGGTGGTTCCACTCCTTCCTCCCTGGAAGATACCAGAGTGGTACTGAGAGAGGAGGCCTTGGAGCCTCGGCCTCTTACATGTGGGGTACCACAGGGCTCTATCCTCTCCCCGATGTTATTTGATGTCTATGTAAGGCCACTGGGAGATATCATCAGGAGATTTGGACTGCAATTTCATCAATACGCAAATGATACCCAGATTTTCCTCTCATTTAAGTCCCCCCCACTGGTGGCGATAGAAAGGCTATCTAATTGTCTGGAGGCTGTGAGGAATTGGATGAGCAGGAGTAAACTTAGACTGAATCCAGATAAAACTGAGGTTCTGTTGGTGGGTGATAAAGAGCAGCTGGGGATTATGCATTTGGTGCTTAATGGGATACAACTGCCCCTAAGAGACCACATCCGGAGTTTGGGGGTCATTCTTGACTCCCAGCTATCCATGGAGGCACAGGTAGCAGCTGTTAGTTGGGCGGTGCTTTACCAACTTTACCTCATTAGTAGGATGCGCCCTTACCTCCCGAGCCACCTGCTCCCTAATGTGGTACATGCTCTGGTTCTGTCCCGGCTGGACTATTGTAATGCATTATATGTGGGTCTTCCCTGGAGAACGGTCAGTAAGCTGCAGCTAGTGCAGAATGTGGTGGCTCGCCTGATTAAGGGCTGTTGACTATATTACCCCAGTACTTAAAGAACTGCACTGGCTACCGGTGGTTGCTAGGGCCAAATTTAAGATCCTGGCTTTAACTTTCAAGGCGCTCCACGAGCCTGGCCCACTTTACCTAAAGAGTAGCCTCCACTCACACCAGGGGCGCCGGATTACAAGATTGTCCTTGAATGGTTCGCTTCTTACTCCCCCAACAAAAGCAGTGAGATTGGGGAGGACACGGTCCAGAGCTTTTTCAGTAGTGGCTCCCTCACTTTGGAATTCCTTGCCAACTGACCTCCGTCAGGCCCCTTCCTTGTTATGCTTTCGTTGGGCCTTGAAAACCTGGCTCTTTAACCAGGCTTGGGAAGGGGGTTAGGGTGGCAGAGGGTAGTTCCGTGGGGGTTAATTCAGTTTTTAAATTTTATACTGTTTGCTTTTTGAATTGTTTTTACATGGATTGTATTGTATTTTGTTGTACGTTGCCCAGAGTGGCAGATTAACCTCTGCCAGATGGGCATCTAACAAATCTAATAAATAAATAAATAAAAATCTCTAGGAGAGTGGGAAGTTGGGGACGCTGCAAGCCCTGCTCCTTCAAACCCTCAGTAAAGTCCTCAAAGTCAGAATCCTCCTCCCTGTCCTGAGTCACAACATCATTCCCACTATCATGCCCAGACTCCTCCCACCTCGTTGGACTGGGCTTGTTCAGGTAGTTTTCATGAAACTCACCAAATCTGGTTCATGAACATCAGTTGCCGACTCCCAAGAATGATCCTCTGGAGCATACCCCAACCACTGAACTAAGTACTGTAGTTTCCCCCAATGCCATCGAGAGTCCAGGATCTGCTCCACTTCATACTCTTCCTGATCATCTACCAACATTGGCGGGGGCGGTGTTTCCATTGTGCGATGGGGATCCAGTGGCTGCTTGGGAGTAAGCAAACAGTGGTGAAAGACAGGATGAACCCTCAATGAGGGGGGAAGACAAACGAAATGCCACCGGGTTAATCTGGGCTTCCACTTCAAGAGGGCCCAATCTTCAGGATTGCAGCTTTCGGCTAGGAACCCACATGGACAGCCACACCTTGTCTTCCACCTGAATCTCTGGGCCAGGCTGGCAGTGCCGATCTGCCTGCCACTTGTAATCTGCTTTCACCTGCATCAGCTGTTTCTGTAGCAGCTGTTGCATAGCCTGCAGCTCCTGCACAAGCTCAGCCACCACTGGTACAATAGGAGTGGCCCTGGGATGTCTAAGAGTGCATGGATGGTACCCCAAGTTAGCAAAGAAAGGAGTCTGTTGCATCAAGGAACGTACAGAGTTGTTGTATGTAAACTCTGCCAAAGGTAGCAGTTTCCCCCAGTCATCTTGCTGATAGTTTACATAGCAACAGGGATACTGTTCTAGAGTAGCATTCACCCTCTCCGCCTGACCATGTCTGAGGATGATGTGCAGATGAAGTCTTAACTCACTTCCCAACAAATGCCATAATGCTTGCCAAAATGGGGCTGTAAACTGAGATCCCCGATCTGAGACCAAATTAGAGGGGAGTCCATGGAGCCAGGAAATGTGCTCTACAAAAGTTGGGCGGTCTCTCGGGCAGTTGGCAACCCTGCTCAAGGGATAAAGTGAGCCATTTTACTAAAGGCATCCATGACCACCAAAATGGTCATCTTTCCCCGCAAAGCAGAAAGGTCTGTGATGAAGTCAAGAGTCACCATTTGCGGACTTCCGGGAAGGGTTGCTTTGCCTGTGCTGCCTCTGAGCAAGCTCTCATCTCAGAAGAAGCTTTTTCAGCTCTAAAATCAGTCACAACATTCTTTTTGACTGATAAAGACTTTCTCCCGGGCAGGGAGAAGCGTAGAGATCAACCCCAAAGCCTGTTTTTGTGGGGAGGACTGGATTTCATTTATTTATGAGAGAAAGTTCAAACTGCAATGCCGGACGGACTTTCATCAAGCTCTAGCTGATTATAGCGACACGTTTATCTTTTCTTTAAAGAAAACGGACTCTAACAGGCAGATAAGCATCCTTCTTTCTATCTTCTTTTTTTACTTGGCTTAAATTGGTGCAGCAAAAAAGAGATTTGTCAATGAATCAGCTGTGAAGAACTCTTAGGTGAGTTTTGGCTTTTCTCTTTCACTAACGAAATTAAGGAGGAAAGAAATCAAAAAAGCTTATCTTTGTTTTTATCGCAAAAAGCTGTCCTGGAGGTACATTCTAAAGATATCAACGGAAGAGGGATTTCTATTTCGAGGAGGGGGGGGAATTCTTTTTGGTCTATTTCATTTTGACGAATCTGCTTGTTCATGACACCACTAATTGTTTTGATGTTGGGAACTAAGTTTGTTTTGTATTCCTGAACACATAGAGATAAGGCAGGCTGTATTGTCTACACTGATACAAACAAGCCTGAAATATTAACCCAATTGTGGCTGAAATAATTTTTGTCTCTGTGGTTTTAAGAATGACAACCAGGAAAGTGAATGAGACCATGGAAGAAATTATGTTTCAGAAAATAATGGGTGAGATTGAGATAACGAAACAAACCCTGAGACAGGGTAGACAGGAGATGAAAATTGAACTTAACAAAATGACGCAGGAGCTTAAAGAAATAGTGGATTCTGTGAGAGAGGAGTTTGATGGGATAGGGAAACTACAAGCCCTGGAGATTGGAACAAATGTGAAATTTGAAAAAGATTTGGATTTTATGAATGTTAGAAATAAAGTTGATTGTTTGGAATTCAATGTTGTCTCTGAAGAAATTAATGAAGATTTTGGTGGTAAAGTTATCAATGTCTTGGATAATTTTCTGGACTGGAATGATGTGATGGAGTTTGACATAGAAAAAATCTATGGAGCTGGCTACAGATATGTGACAGTGGAGAAACTCTTAAGAGATGAGCCAGTGCATTTTGTAAAAAAGAAGAACAGAGATATGACTTTGCAGCAATACTTCAGTAACATATTCAGAATTCTTGACTGGAATGATGTGATGGGTCCTGACATGGAAAAAATTTATGGAATTAACTACAAATATGTGACAGAGCAGAGATGCACCCAGAACAGAGATGTGACTTTACAACAATATTTCAACAACATATTCAGAATTGATGGCAAAGACGTATTTGTGATGGGGGAAATTCCCATCAGACTCTTGTTATATGACTATGGCTATGACAGCAAGATCATCATGGGATACTGATAATGGATGAATGGATACTAAAACCACTGGATTTAACAGGACTATTGAAGATGGAAGATGGAATTAATATTGATAATGGAAGAATGGTTATGGAAATTATTGGACTTAACAGATTTGACGAGATGGATTAATTGATATGTTTACTTGGACTATGGCTATGACAACAAGATTATTATGGGATATTGATAACAGAAGAATGGCTACTGAAATTACTGGACTTAACAGGATTATTGAAGATGGAAGATGGAGTTAATATAGATAATGGAAGAATGGCTATTGAAATTATTGGGCCTAACAGATTTGAATTAGATGGATTAAGCGACATGTTTATTTGGAGAAAAATTGAAAGATATATCTTTCAAGAAATTGAAACCTCTCTTTGACTTTTTGTGGAAAGAATAAAATAATGTTTATGAGATTTGATGAATAATTAAGATAATTACTGGAGGAAAGTGATTTTATAATATAATTTTAGAGATAGGATTGTTATATATTCTAGACCTATAACTGATCTGCGACAAATCAGAAGTCGACATTTTATTTTATTGTTTAATTGTTTTTGTTTTGTTTTGTTTTTTCGTCTTTGAAAATTTGAATAAAAATTAATGATAAAAAAAAAAAGAGTCACCATTTGCCATGGTCCCTCAGGCGTGGGAAGAGGTTCCAATAAGCCTGCAGGTTGCCCTGGTGAGTGCTTAGCTCTCATGCAAGTTGGGCAGGACTGGATGTACCTCTACACCTCATGTTTGACTTTAGGCCACCAAAAGTCTCATGTGACAGTCTGCAAGGTTTTAAAGACCCCAAAACGACCAGCAGTAGGGACGTCATGACACTGGCAGAGGACCTTAGATTGCAGTTCTCCGGGAGGCACATACAATGCCTCATAGTAATAGAGCAGACCTCCCCTCTTGGAGTATCTGGGGGGGGCAATTCTATGCAGCTTGCTCCATTTTGCGCACATGCTCCTGCGCAAACTGGTCTTTTTCCTGAGTGCTGCGCAACTCCTCTACCCAAGAATCTGGGCGACCTGCAATCACCATTTTCTCCAGCAGAATAATGTGATGTAACAAATCAACAGGCTGATCCTCCCTGAACTCGGGCTTGTGAGACAAGGCATCCACTCAACTGTTTTGTGTCTGTGGGGTGTAGTGAACACGAAAGTGAAACCTGGCAAAGAACTGCATCCAACGACCTGACGCTGATTCAACTTACTGGCTGTCTGAAGGCTCTCCAAATTCCGATAGTCTGTGTGAACCTCCACTTCATGCTGTGCTCCCTCCAACAGATGTCACCAAGTCTCGAAAGCATCCCAAATAGCCAGGAACTCTTCCTCCCACACAGTGTAATTGCGCTCAGCACTCGACAGCTTTCTAGAGAAGTAGATACAGGGATGCAACATCCCCCCTCTGAGCTGGCTGCAACAACACTGCTCCAATGGCTGTGTCCGATGCATCACTTTCTGCCATGAAAGGCTGTTGAGGATCTGCATGTTGGAGTACTGGCTCTGAGGTGAACAACTGCTTCAACTCCCCAAACGCTTTCTGCGCTGCCTCAGACCAGTGAAATGGCCCTGGCCCCTTTAGGCAGTCCATAAGGGGGGACTGTCTTGTGGGGAAAAGCTGTGATGAAACTTCAGTAGTAGTTAGCAAAGCCCAAAAAACGCTGAAGGTCCTTCTTGGTTTTAGGGGGATGCCACGAAAGCACGCAACACACCTTCTCTGGATCCATCTCGACTGCAGCGGGGGAAATGTGGTAACCCAAAAAGTCCAAAGTGGTCAAATCAAACCCGCACTTCTCCAGCTTGGCTTACAGATGATGCTCTCAGAGTCTCTGTAACATCGTCTTTACATGCGCCTCAGGCTGCTCGCTGGAGTCTGAAAAAATGAGGATATCATCTAAATAAACTATCACAAAACTGTCCAGATAGTCCTGAAATGTCATTCATTAAATTTTGGAAGACACTAGGAGCCTTCGATAGTCCAAACAGCATTACTGAGTGTTTGAAGTGTCCATAGCATGTCTTGAAAGCCGTCTTCCACTCATCGCCTTCCTTAATTCAGACAGATTGTAAGCTCCATGTAAATCCAATTTGGTGTAAATTTTTGCAGAGCACCAACGTTCCAGCATCTCCCCAATCAAAGGGCGTGGGTACCAGTTGGGAATGGTGATTTTATTGAGTTCCAAATAATCCCGACACGGACGGAGCTCCCCACTTGACAAACAACAACGGCGCCCCTGCAGGGGATCTAGATGGCTGGATGAAGCCTCACTGTAGATTGGTATCCAGAAACTCTTGCATTGCTGTCTGGCTCTGACAGGGAGTAGATACACCCCAACAGGATGTGTGCCCCTGGCAACAAGTCTATGGCACAGTCATAGGGGTGGTGAGGGGGTAGTTGGTTGGCTTTTTTCTTGTCAGACACCTCCCTGAACTCCTGATATTTCATAGGCAGGTGTGTCTCTGCCGAAGGGGTCATTGCAACCAGTGACAGAGTCGTAGAACTCTCAGGGGGCTGGCAATGCTGCTCACAATAATCTGACTGCAACATCACAGTCGCCTCCTTCCAGGAAATGACAGGGTCATGTCTGGCCAGTCAGGACATACCCAGAACCACTGGGAAATGGGATAAAGCAGCTAGATAAAAAGCCATCCATTCTACGTGCCCAGGCACTTCTACCCACAACAGTACAGTAGCCTTGGCTACCACTCCCGACTTCAGTGGCCTGCCACCTATGGTTTCCACCAGGAGGGGCATCTGGAGCTTAGTAATAGGCACTTTGTGCTTATGAGCATAGTCCTGGTCCATAAAACTTGTGGAAGCCCCCGAATTGACCATGGCAAGCACCTGAAGGTCTGCCCCAGCAGGCAAACCCAAAGAGACAGGTAGTAGTAAGGCAGATCTCAAAGGGAGTGGCTGAAACTGAGGTCATTGGCTGACAGTCGATCCCAGCTCTTGGACCTCTACAAGGGCTGGGATTTGTAGTTTTCTTGCACCAGCACCTTTCCATTTTGGAGGAGCAGGACCTTGCCATATGGCCCTCCCTCCTGCAGTACAGACATAAGCCCTCCTTGCGTCTCTTCTCTTCTTCTGAGGCTGCGCTCCTCCAATTTGCGTGGGATTTCCCCCTCCAACTGTAAGGGGATTCCCACACTAGGTGGATTGTGAATGTGGGGAAGTGGTAAAGGGGGCAAGGATCGAGCCGTCTCTGCCCTACATTCCTGGTGGCGCCCCTTTAGCTGCACAAAGCAGCGCGAGTTCCACAAAAGTGCCCTGCGGTGGGGCTCAAGTCAACTCATCCCAAACCTCTGAGTTGAGTCCCTGGCGGTATAAAAACATCAGTCCAAAGTCATTGAAGTCTGTCTCCTGAGCCAGGATTTGAAAAGTGTTGGTGTAAGTTTCCACTGAATTTTTTCCTTGTCTCAGGCGCCCCAACTGTCTGGACACCGTTTCCTTGGGCTGGGGGTCCTTGAAAATCTTGGCTATGGCATTAACAAAGGCAGTATACTGGGTCAGGACAGGATCATTTTGAAGCAGCAGGGGGGTAGCCCACTGGGCAGCCTCCCCCTCTGGGAGACTGATGATGAATGCCACCTGCACATCATCGTTGGGAAATTCCGACCGTCATACACTCATATACAGTTCACACTGGGCAAGGAATGTGGAAAATTGCTTTACTTTCCCTCCATAACGGGCTGGCATTCTGACCAGGGGGTTGCTCCTGGGTGCTGGCTGGGGCTGGGCACCTCCCAGCCCATTGCATAGGGAGGCCCTGAGCGGCCAGCTGAGTCATCTGGGTGTGCAAGGCTTGATTCTCGGCTTGAAGAGACTGGGTTTCAGTCCAAAGGCTTTTAAGTTCCGTTAGCATGGCTTGCTGAAAGTCCTCCCCTGCTCCGCTGCTGGCTTCCATCCTTTCGGTCATAGGGGCACTGGAGGGAGAAGCTGTTGGCTGAGTTAAACTGTCCGTTCGGAACTGAGGAACGCAGGCGCACACGGTTCAGTAAGGTTTTCCCTTTTTATTAACATTACATCAATCTTAAAAGCCTTATGACTCATTCAACTAACTACACTTTCAAGGAACTATTTCCATGACTGACACTCTCTAAACTTCCCTCCGGTCACAGACATTGACTCAGCACTCCCTCCTTGTCACCACCCACTTAAGTAGGTTTCTCTTTCATGCGCAAACTTTTGCTCCTTCAAACCGCTGGCCCTTGCTCTTCGCGCCTCTGGATTCTGTGAGAGCTGGGGAAGAGGGGCTGGACCTCGACTTCCCCCTCCGACTGAGGGGGGCTGGTAGCCTGGGCAGGCGTGGAAATCTGCTGGGTGCCCAGCTGGGAATCTACCACTTGGTCAGGTGGTTCCTGCGCCATTGGAGAAGGGGGCGTGCTCTCGGCAGCAACCTCTGACAGCTCTCTGCGCTTCCACAGTGAGAGTGGGAAGTTGGGGACGCTGTTAGCCCTCCTCTCTCAAACCCTCAGTCAAGTCCTCAAAGTCAGAGTCCTCCTCCCTGTCCTGGGTCACAACAGGTGCCAGTACTCATATCTTAATAAAAGTGCTGAGGGTGCCTGGTTCATATGGCATCAGGCAATTTTTCAGAAACCGCAAGTCAAAGTCATATGAGTTTTTCTTTAATAGATCAATAGCATCTGTGCAACAGGTGAGCATTAGCCTTCCTGGCCCAGTTTTCCTCTTGCAATATGTTGGGCATTATCCACACACATGGGTGATGTTGGAAGTGTTTTTAAGATTTGTATAAATGCACATGCAGATTTCAAGAGCACAATCATGGAAGTTGCTTTTACGTATCTTGGGTGGTATCTGACTAAGTCATAGAGTAGACCCATTCAACGCAATGGACTTAAGTTAGTCTAACTTAAGTCCATGGATTTCAATAGGTCTACTGTGAGTAAGTCTTAGTCAGGTACCACCTGAAGGCTTCAGGTTTGGAGGAAACGTGCATGTTCCAGTAATTACATTAGGTGGTTTATAGCAAACCAGTATCGTGAATGTTTCATTTCACAACTGAACTTTCCATGGATTAAACATTTTCTATGTGAGGACAGTTCACCTGTTTCCCTATGTTTATGATATTATTATAAGTTGAACAATATTATCACCATAGGTTCATGACCTAGATTTAAACATTTATATCAATCAGAAGAAGACTAACCAGTATAAAAAATGCAAAACCCAGAAGACATGATCACTTTCATAAACCTATGATTTCCCAATAAATGCTTAAAATCTATGCGTACCTTTCTGTCTGGCACATAACTTGTAGACACAGATATTTATCAATTTGTTCAAGCCTGTGTGTGGCTGGGGTGTGTCCCCTGTGTTTCCCTGGGGGTTGCTGCTGCTGCTATGGCAATGGCCGCTCTGCCAGGGGATGTTTTTCCCCCCTGCCATTCCAGCTGCAGACTCCTGTGGACTAGCATTTTGTGGCTCTTACTCTCCCTCACCTCTGTAGGGATATTTGGAAATGGAGGGTTGTGCTTTCTGGTTTATTTATTTATTATTATCTTTATTTAATAGGTTTTATCTTGGTTTAATTTATATCCACGCCCTTCCTCCCAGAAGGGGCCCAGGGCAGCAAACACTAAAAACACTCTAAAACATCTTAAAAGTAGAGTTTAAAATATATTAAACATGTTAAATTATATTAAAACAAAACATCTTTAAAAATATTAAAGCAAAATTTGTAATAAATATGCCCTCCAAATGATTTATAAAGTACTCATAAAAAGTTACCTATAAAATCAACAGACCACTAATTTCTCTAAAACAGTATTGCAGGAGGGCAGCATTTAATATGAACGTAAACTTGACATGTGCTATGTTATGGAAAAACACAAATTATATGAGTGGAGCTAACTGCAAGCATATAGGTTGCCTGTCCTTTGATTGTTTTTGATGTGCTGACTAACCTACCCTGGGAAAGAGGCATGGTGCATGTGGTGCACTGAAGATTGGCCCTGCACCACCAGCAATTGCCATTTTAGTCAGATGTGATGTAGGAATAACATGAAAGGTTGTACGACACCAAATTGAAGGGAAAGAAAGTATTGTTAGTTGGGCAGAGGGAGGACTGATAATTACTCATCTGCATGCCTACTTAAAGGCATTTTAACCAGCATACAGCCAGCTACTTTGGTGCAAAGCTACCTGTCTAAATTTGAAAATAACCATTTTCATTGTACCTGACAGACTGTAGGAAAGAATGTATTTGATGCATTTGCCACGCTCAGAATACCTCCGCCTACATGTCACTGAAAATTGTTCCATAGCCTGTCACAGGGAAAAGTTCAAGGCAGCTAATTTTTAAAGGTAACCCTAAATGCTATGGTCTGACTCCTTCCTACAAACCGGAAGAAATGCAACTGACATTACTAGAACAACCAGTAGAATTTTACAAAATATGAATCCAGTAACATTTTTTCATCATATACATCAGTTACATTTTATGTCTCTTGAAAATATAAAATGCATCCTAGCTGAAATGACACATTTTAAATTTGGTTAGTTCAAGTTTAAAAAATGGAATCCCAGACCTTCTCTTCTCTCTTCACCAGCATGTTATATCTTGTCTATGTAAAAGCAAATTTTATTTACAGACCTGTTGTCAGGATTATACAATAAGGATAGCAATAACAACAACAAAAGTGTTATGAAATTCTAATGCCTATTATCTTTTTCTTTCTTTCTTTCTTTCTTTCTTTCTTTCTTTCTTTCTTTCTTTCTTTCTTTCTTTCTTTCTTTCTTTCTTTCTTTCTTTCTTTCTTTCTTTCTTTCTTTCCTTTAAAAAAACTTTTTTATATATATACAGGTCATCCTTTTTATTCACAACCAATTCAGCAATATACATTGCTCAAGTTGTTCCTGTTGGATATTTCCATTTCTGCACTAAGACTTTTCTAATACGGTACCCTCTGAATCCATAAAGCAGGGCCACCAACCTTTTTGGACCAGTGGGCACAATTTGAATTCTGAAAAAGTGCTGTAGACGCAGTCACAAAATGGCTGCCATTGCAGTGGGCACAATGACACAAAATGGCTGCCATTTGGGGCTTGGAATTACTCCAAATTAAAGAATGCACTAATTGTTGCTCCTTCCCCCTCCCCCCGGGACAATCTCATGCTTACTATGGGAAATCAACTATGTCCTGCTGGTCCTGATTGTAGAGGTCATGCAATATTGATTTCCCCCTCATCTCACACAAAAGTATGCTGTTGCTGTCTAACAACGAAAAGGAGCATTCTCCAGAACCAGGAAAAATATATAAGGCAGCCACACTCTCACTCTCATGCACACACATACAGACCACAGATGCACATGTATCTCTCTCTCACACACACATGCACATCATAAAGGTATGACTCTCCCTCTGTCTTTCTGCTCAAGTGCACCTCTCTCTCACAGACCACACACACAGACCACACATACATCTCTCCCTGTCTCTCAGCACAAGTCTCTCTCTCTCTCTCTGTCTCTCTCACACACACACACCACACATACCTTTGCCCTTCTCTATCTCACACACCATAATTGAGCACACCTTCCCCCATATTCAGAAAAAAACACTCCATGGGGTGAAGCAAGTGCCTGCTGCCAGCTCCATATAGCTGGCGGGCAACAAACTGCCAAGTGAATGGGGCAATCCCCATTGCTCTGTCCTCCATCACCACCCAGCCCAATCCATGGGGCAAAGAATGCCTGTGGCCAGCTCTACATGGTCAGCAAGCAACA
Organism: Rhineura floridana; assembly: GCF_030035675.1. NCBI lineage: Eukaryota > Metazoa > Chordata > Lepidosauria > Squamata > Rhineuridae > Rhineura > Rhineura floridana. The sequence continues at coordinate 214,899,816 of NC_084480.1, forward strand.
AATGAGCAAATGGAAAACTATCCCTGCCACTTCTCCCCCACAAAATCCTTCCAAACCAATCAAAGTGGAAGGGAGCAGGTCCTTCAAAGCAGTCCAGCAACGGCTTCGCTCTGTACATCAGAGCAAGAAAAAGCAACTTGAGTAAGAGATGGCCGCAATTGCCTCAGGGGTATAAAAAAGGCCTTTGAGGGTGCCATGGTGCATCTGCCATAGAATCTCCTGATCTGAGTGTCCTAACAATGGGTAAGTAACCCAAAGAACAAACACAACCATAGGGTTTTTTAGGTCTAATATGAGACAACCAGCTATACTCAGCAAAAACACAATATCTTACATGTTTGCAAGGGCTGAGGGAATATACAGACATCATCATCATTATCATCATCATAACTGATATGAAGATCCTAATCTATATTTCTTCATATGAAATATTTGGGGTCCATGTGCAATTATCATATTGTTATGGGCATGGGGGTTGGAATGGATGATCCTTGAGAGTCCCCTTTCCAGCCCCTGATTTGGAATCCTATGCCTTGGGGCTGGCTCTGCTGGCCAGATGAATTTCCTTTGTTAAACAAATAGAATGGCCAGGTAAGATAATGGGCCTTTTGTCATTGGAACTCTTCAGGAGAGCCGCTGCCCCCCTCCTGGAGCCCAGGAGAGGCTTGTAGTTTTAGTGTGTCTGGAGAATGCTTGGAGACTGGAGGCATGCAGAGAGACTGGCTCTCTGCACCATGGCATTTGGGGTGCCTCCTGTAATACAGATGGACAAGCTGGATATTGGACTGCTGATGCCTTGAACCCCCTCCATCCTAAGCTCAGGTTGGAATGTGTGTAAATAAATAAACCATATTTCATAAAGACACTGCAGTCTCCGCTGACCTTCTTCCCCAAAGGAAATCAAATCCTGGAGGAGCACAGGGACCCCTGAGATCTCACCACTCGGAGACTGGGGAGGTGCGCAACATATAATAGGTGGCACAAAAACATGGCTAAGTGTATCAAAATGCATCAGTGGAAAGTGTCTTGCCGAAAATATTTTATCTACCGGGATGAAAAGTTGTTTAACCTGAACTCCAGTTCATAAGCAGATGGCCCAAGATCAAAATACAGCTCTCCAGAAGAATTATAACCCTAGCCTCATGTTCAAACAGAGTACATCAGAGTACAGCTGCTGCTGTCTGCCAGCCTACCTGCTTGCTTGCTTGCTGCTGCTGCTGCTCGACTACCACCACTACTGCCCTTTCCCTGTTGAACTTCTGCTCAACAGGTGTCACGCCTTGCCGGACCAGGCCCCAGGTACTCAGCCAGCTGTTGCTGATTTCTTCCACCTGTCCCTTCTCTGGAGGGGATACATAAGCTGGCTGGCTGAGGTGCCTCCTGCTTTGCCTGCCTTTTTGTGGGTCTTGAGTCATGTGCCTGGGAGAGAGGACTCAGAGCCAAGTGGGGAGACCTGAGGGGGCCCCAATTAGTGTAGTGATGGGTCGAGGGAGATATGGCATTGTGAGGAGGACTTGCCAGGTAAGGGGAACACTGCCCATGCACTTAACGACTGTGCCTTGTTCCGGTCCTCCCCACACCTGCAGGTTTGTTGGTTGCCCTATCAGCCAGCTCTCAGGCCTCCGGATGCTGCTCCTAAATGCCAGATCAGTGCATAATAAGATCTCCCTCATTCATGATTTAATAGTGGATGAGGCAGCCGATCTGGCATGTATAACTGAGACCTGGGTGGGTGAGCAGGGGGGAGTCAGTCTCTCCCAGCTATGCCAGCCAGGGTACCTGGTTCAGCATCAGGGTAGACCTGAGGGCCGGGGAGGGGGGTTGCTGTGGTCTATAGGAACTCCATCTCCCTCTGCAAGCACCCTGTTCATGTGACTACTGGTCTGGAGTGTTTGTACCTTATGTTGGGTCAGCGGGACAGACTGGGGATTCTGTTGGTGTACCACCCACCCCACTGCCTAACAGACTACCTAGCTGAGCTGACGGAGGTGGTCTCAGGTGTACTGTTGAGATCCCCCAGACTGTTGCTTCTGAGGAATGTCAACATCCATGCCAAGGCCACCTTATCCAGGGCGGCTCAGGATTTCATGGTCTCCATGACAACCATGGGACTGTCCCAATATGCCATTGGCCCAACAGATGTAGCAGGGCATACTCTAGATTTGGTTTTTGCAACTGGACATGGAGTTGGTGATCTGAATGTGGGGGGCCTTGCATCAGTCCCTCTGTCATGGACAGATCACTGCTTGCTGAAGTTTAGACTTACAGCTGCTTTTCCCCTCTGCAAGGGTTGGGGACCTATTAAGTTGGTCCACCCCCAGAGGCTAATGGATCTGGATGGTTTCCAAAGGGCTCTGGGGAGTTTTCCGGCTGATAGGGCTGGTGCTCCCGTCGAAACCCTGGTTGAACTGTGGAATACAGAAATGACCCGGGCGGTCGACAAGATTGCTCCTGAGCTCTTGTGTAGAGCTTGTACGGCTCCATGGTATACCCCAGAGCTGAGAGCAATGAAACAATATAGGAGACGGCTTGAGTGCAGATGGAGACAAACTCCTAGTGGATGCAATTATACACTGGTAAGTGCCTATGGTAAGCTGTATTTGGGGGCACTGAGGGCAGCAAAAAAACAATATTTTGCTGCCACTATCAAATCATCAATCTGCCACTCAGCGGAGCTCTTCAGAATTGTCTGGGGGCTATTACACGCTGGCCCCAAGGACAAGGTAAAACCATCTGAGGCCCGCTGTAATGAATTTGCTAGACACTTCCAGGATAAAATCTTTCGCATCCGCCAGGACTTAGACTCCAGTGTTATAGCAGGTGAATCAAGCGAGGTATCCAGAGCACAGCCTTGTCCCGATTTCTTGGATGAGTTTCAGTTGGTACAGCTTGAAGACGTTGACAAGGTGCTTGGACAGGTTCGTGCAACCACTTCTGTGCTGGATCCTTGCCCTTCTTGGCTAATAAAAGCTAGCAGGGATGGAACAGCCGGCTGGGCCAGGGATGTGATTAATGCTTCTCTGCGAGAGGGGGTGATCCCTGGCTGCCTGAAAGAGGCAGTAGTGAGACCACTCCTGAACAGACCCTCCTTGGACCCAGAAAATCTTAATAACTATAGGCTGGTAGCAAATGTTCCATTCCTGGGCAAGGTCCTTGAACGAGTGGTTGCGGGCCAGCTTTGGACACTCTTGGATGAGACCGATTATCTGGATCCATTTCAGTCGGGTTTCAGGCCTGGTTTTAGCACAGAAACAGCCTTGGTCGCCCTGTATGATGACCTCTGTCGGGAGAGAGACAGGGTTAGTGTGACTCTGTTGATTCTTCTTGATATCTTAGCGGCTTTCTATACCATCGACCATGGTATCCTTCTGGGAAGACTGGCTGAGTTGGGAGTGGGAGGGACTGCATGGCAGTGGTTCCGCTCCTACTTGGCAGGTTGGCTCCAGAAGGTGGTGCTTGGGGAACATTGCTCGGCACCCTGGACTCTCCAGTATGGGGTTCCACAGGGGTCAGTTCTCTCCCCCATGCTGTTCAACATCTACATGAAACCATTGGGTTCGGTCACCCGGATCTTTGGAGTGTGTTGCCATCAATACACTGATGACACGCAGCTTTACTTCTCCTTTTAATCTTCTTCAGGTGAGGCTGTCAACGTGCTGAACCGGTGCCTGGCTGTGACAATGGATTGGATGAAGGCTAATAAACTGAGGCTCAATCCAGACAAGACTGAGATGCTGCTAGTGGGTGGTTCTTCTGACCAGATGGTGGATGTCCAACCTGTCCTGGATGGGGTTGCACTCCCCTTGAAGGAGGAGGTTTGTAGCTTGGGGGTTCTCCTAGAACCATCTCTGTCACTTGAGGCTCAGGTAGCCTCAGTGGCATGGAGTGCCTTCTACCAACTTCGGTTGGTGGCCCAGCTGCGCCCCTATCTGAACAGGGATAACCTGGCTTCAGTTGTCCATGCTCTGGTAACCTCCAAGTTAGATTACTGCAATGCATTCTATGTGGGGCTGCCTTTGAAGACGGTTCAGAAACTGCAGCTTGTGCAAAATGCAGCGGCCAGATTGGTAACAGGGACCAGACGTTCCGAACATATAAAACCAATTCTGGCCCACTTGCATTGGCTTCCTGTATGTTTCCGAGCTTGATTCAAGGTGCTGGTTTTAACCTATAAAGCCTTACACGGCTTGGGACCACAATACCTGATGGAACGCCTCTCCCGATACAAACCCACCCGTACACTACGCTCAACATCTAAGGCCCTCGTCCGGGTGCCTACTCCGAGGGAAGCTCGGAGGGTGGCAATAAGGGAGAGGGCCTTCTCAGTGGTGGCCCCCAAATTATAGAATGATCTCCCTGACGAGGTGCGCCTGGCACTGTTATCACTGTTATCTTTTTGGTGCCAGGTGAAGAGTTTCCTCTTCTCCCAGGCATATTAGCATGTGTTTTTAAATTGTTTTAAATTTTTAAATTGTGTTTTAAATTGTTTTTAAAAGATGTGTTTTAAATTTGTATATTTGTTTTTAATGTTTTTAGTTACTGTAAACCACCCAGAGAGCTTCGGCTATGGGGAGGTATATAAATACAATAAATAAATAAATAAAATCACGCACCTTTGCCATGGAAGCATTGAGATGAAAATTAAAACTATCACACTCCTCCATCAATTACTACAGGTGTTTATGGTCTGTTAAACGCCTTTCACTTTCTTCACAGCACGATTAAGTAATCAAGTCTGTTTGAAAAAGCACATTAGGTTAAAATGAGCTGCATTAATAACACATTAATGCCCTTGAATTATTTACTCCAGGATTTTAAGAGAAAAATGTAGAAGTTCTAAAATACCATGAAGGCAGCATATTAAAAATAAAATACTTCTTTTTATCCAGTTCTGTCATGAATGAACTTCGCTTCATGTATCTGACCTTGTCAAAACAGTTTATGCCATGATACTTCTGTTACCAGATAAATCTAAGATAAAATACCAGATTGTTAACACGGACCAGGCGGTCTGAACATATAACACCTGTTCTGGCCCGCTTGCATTGGTTGCCTATATGTTTCTGGGCTCGATTCAAGGTGCTGGTTTTAACCTATAAAGCCTTACACGGCCTGGGACCACGATACTTGATGGAACGCCTCTCCCGATATGAACCTACCCGTACACTGCGCTCAATATCGAAGGCCCTTCTCCGGGTGCCCACTCAGAGGGAAGCCCGGAGGATGGTAACAAGAAAAAGGGCCTTCTCAGTGGTGGCCCCCGAATTGTGGAATAATCTCCCTGTTGAGGTACGCCTGGCGCAAACATTGTTGTCTTTTCAGTGCCAGGTTAAGACCTACCTCTTCTCCCAGGCATTCTAGCATTTTAGCATTTTAGTATTGTAGTATTTAGCATTTTATATTTTTAGTATTTTAGTTTAGTATAGGTTTTTTGGAAATTTAATGAGTTATGTTTTAAATTGATTAATGTGTGGTTTTTAAATTGTATGTTGATATTTTGATGTTGCGAACCGCCCAGAGAGCTTCGGCTATGGGGCGGTATAAAAATTTAATAAATAAATAAATAAATAATACTGTACGTCTTTTTTTAGTGATCACAGCAGGAGTTAAGTATTACTATGTCTTACCTCACCTTCTCCAGCACCGCAGAGATCAACAGCCTACATACCAGGGGATGGGAAACCTGTAGCCATTCTGATGTTTCTGGACTCCAACTTCAGTCAGCCCCAGCTAAAAAAGCCAATGGTCAGGGATGATGGGATTTATAATCCAGAAACATCTGGAGAATTACAGGTTTCCCCACCTCTCCTCTATACAAACAGCGATCTTGGTATGTGAGCCCCATAGTCTGCAATTCCTTTCAATGGCAAATGTGCCATTAGGAAAGGGATTGAAATTAAAACTAACAATATCATAATGTTGTTATATGAAATCTATGATGTGATCACAATTGGATTACTGTGCAAAGTTCTGATTGCCTCATTCAAAAACTGCAGAGCTGGAAAAGGTTCAGAAAAATGTAACCAAAGTGATCAAGGGGTTGGAGCAATTCCCCTGTGAGAAAAGGTTGCAACACTTTTTAGCTTAGGAAACAATGGGGGGGGGTGATAGAGATATATAAGATTATGCATGATGTGGAGAAAGTGGGTGTAGGGCCAGATATCTCTGGAAGAATCTAGATGTAATCGAGGAGACTTAGAATGGCATGTGCATAGTCTCTATCCCATAATTTTGCCCCAAATTCCTAATTTATCGGAGTGCTTATTGCTGGCACGCTGTTCTTGCATAGTATTGGAATCTGGAGAGCTTAAAGCACAGGCTTTCTGACACTGTTTATAATAAACTAAGAAAGAAATGTTCATTCTGTATGTGATCAAACACAGGGCTTGGGAAGCTTTGTTCAAGCAACCAAAACAATCCAGCTTGTCTCACACTCCTGCTTGCCCAAGTGGGCTTGTTTGTGGCTTTCCCAAGCTCAAATGGGACAGTGATCATAATTGGTTTACGAATGTTCTCACCCTGCTTATGTAAACAAGCCTCTTGTTAGTCAAAACAAGCAGTTATGCCTAGGAAGGAAAAGCTGAGCACGAATGTCACAACTGTAGCACATGCAGGGTCAGCAGAGATAAACAAAAATCACCTGAGGGGGAAACCAGCAACCTGGATGCTGGGAAGATAATGATCTATGGTGCCCCCTCCCAAAGGGTCTTTTGGGTATATACAGAGGACCCCTAGATCAGGAAGAAAAAAGCCTCAGGTGTTCTCAAAGAGCCTCAAAGTAACATCCAGGTTGAGCCTCAAAGTGACATCAAAGAGAATCTCAATCCAGCCTCAAATTAAGCAGAGCTTCAAGCAAGAATCCTCGCTGTGCTGTTAGTGAGGCTTTCAGCCTGCGAAGAATGGGAGGGGGGGAAGGAACCCATTAGCCATCAATTTTGTTTTAGTGTTTTATTGCTTGCAAATGACAGCTCAGTGTAAATAGCTTGCTTTGATACACCATTTAACTTCTTCACCACCAGAGTGTTCATTGCCTTTTGAAATCTTGAATTAATCTGTCTCTTGCCAGTCAGGGCTAGGCATTTGGCAATACAGTGAGTAAGGAGAAGTATTTCTCCCTCTAATACTAGAACCTGGGACCATCCAATGATGTTGAATGTAGGAAGATTCAGAACAAAAATCTTCAAAGTTAAACTATGGATTTTGCTTCTGGAAAAGCTAGTGATGGCCGTGAACTTGGATAGTTTTTTTTTAAAAAAAGGATTAGACAAATTCATGGAGGATACGGCTATCAGTAATGATGGTTATGTACTACATCCACTGTCACAGGCAGTATGTCTCTGAATATCAGTTGCTGGAAAACACAAATGGGTAGAGCGCTGTTGCACTTAGGTCCTACTTGCTGGCTTCTCATATATATCTGGTTGGCCACTGTGAGAACAGGATGTTGGAATAGATGGGCCACTGGCCTGAACCACAGGGCTCTTCTTATGTTCTTATGTGTGCTAATTTTGGCCAAGTCATGGACCAATAGATGACTGAAATAATGAGTTAATAATATTGTACATATAACAATACAAACCTCAAACATAATGTTATACAGATGCATAGAGTAAACAGTAAGAGGCCCACATATCAAGACAAATGAATAAACACAAAGTAATCCAAAACTATGTCTTAGTAAAGTAGAACAACCAATATAAAACCTATATATAAACAGGACTAATACATAGTCCAATATCTGTATATCTGTTGAAAAGAACAACAGAATTAATAATGAAAACTCCAGAATGTGTTTTCATTTCCATACTTGTACAGATGTTACTGTAATGGACAGCAGCCCAGCTTGACTCTCCCAAAATATTGTTGGGTTCATGGCAATACTGTAGCCTTCCAAAAATCCAAAGCAGGGGAAAAAATTATCCAAGGGAATTATTATCCTGCCAATATGCCAAACATCTCTAAAAATGGGCAGTGAAATTCCAAAGGGAGGTGAGCAAAGGCTGCTTGGAGGATAAAGTACACTTAATCTGGAGAAATTAATTACTTTATTTATTTAAAAATATTTCTTAAATGCACTTCATCAAAAGATTCCAGGGCAGTGTACAAAAGTGTCAATAGAACTAATCATACAACATATAAATTCAATTTTAAAACCAATAAGAACACAACAAAATACAAGACGACTCGAAGCAAATAAAAACCTGAAAAACTAAAAAAAATAATAAGCCAAAATTCAAAAAATGCCTGGACAAATAGGATGAACTTCACCTGGCAGTCAGCTCCCCTGCATCTCTTTAAAAAAGTCCTCATACTCCCTTGAGGGATGATGATTAGCTGCACTCAGAGATAATCATCTAACCGACACTCAGCAAGCACTGCCCCTAGGCATTACTTGTAAAGAGCTGAAAATATTGTTACATGACTGAACAATCTTCCTCAGTTATCCAGATAGATCAGAATGACTGATAGGTGTTTCCTCAATGGGAGCTAATGGTTAGGAGAGAATTGAGAGATCTTTCTTGGGTGTTTTTAATGGAGGAGGCTTTGAAGAAGATACATTCCTTGATTTCCCCCCCCCCCGCTAAAGAGGTGGCTGATTTTAGAGGGTTTGCAGAAAGACAGCAAAGATTTAACTGAAGGTTAAAAGCATCTGTAGTTGAAGGGTGTCTTTCTCTTGAGATCTGAGATAACAGATCAGATGCCTGGCAAGAGTGCACAGGGTGGTTGCCTCCACCTATGCTCTACTTGTATATTTGTACATAAATTAAAATTTTTAAATGCCGTAACTCTCTTCCAATGCAGGCAAAATCTAGGAGAAGTCCCAGAACTTTTCACTGCTTAGAGAATTGGAAATCAGTTAACAATATCATAGGCTGGGAAGAGACAAGCAGCTGCTTATTTCTTAGACTATGATCGAGCAAGGCTGCCCTACTCCCCATGCTCGCTCACTCGCTCTTTGGGAAAGGAAGGCACAGAGAACAGCTTGTATTTATTTGTATTAGCGTTTATAATCAATTGTTTTCTTTAAGCAAGCAATTAAGATGACTTAGAACAAATTGAAACATTCAAAACTGCAATGTAACAGTAACAAAAACCACAACATTAAAAATAAAATTATATTTTGAAAATTACATTTTTCAGCTGCCGCCACTGCTGGTAACATGCCCAACCTAGAGAGTTCCCAAGGCAACCGAAATGGTGCAGCAGCAGCAGTTCCCAAAGATGAAAGATACAAAGCTAGTATCACACAACTGGAGATGTGGTGTTACCTGCTCGCCAGCTTTTCATCAGCACATAAGAAGAGCCCTGTTGGATCAGACCAGTGGCCCATCTTGTCCAGCATCACAGTGGCCAACCAGATGCCTACAGGAAGCCCACAAGGAGGACCTGAGTGCAAGAGCATTCTCCTCTCCTGCAGTTTCCAACACTTGGTATTCAGAGGTATACTGCATAGTGCATAGCCATCATGACTAGTCGTTATAGATTTGCTGATAGGTTTCCAATGAGATGACAGTATAATGTGATGCCCCTGTATTTATAATACTGTAAATATGGTAAGTGCGGGTTTATTAGAGTATATATGGTAAGTAGACTGAATGAGAGGGGGGAGTACAGGGCTGGAATGCTGGAGAATGTTGTATTATGATTGGCTGAGCGTTTGAGTGTCTGAAGGTATAAATGAGAGGATGACAGTTGAGAGGTAGTTCTGTTGGTTGAGTTCTGTTGGTTGAGTTCTGTCGGTTGATGAGAGAGGTTGGAGTTGGTTTTGTGGGTTGGATTGGATTTAGACGGGTAGAGAGGCAGGTTGTTGACGGCTAGAAACATAAAGAGTAACACATCTGATGAAACCATATGCTTGTTAAACTATACCTTTAAGTAATCTTGTTATTCCTGTGTATATAAATAAATATTTCTTGGTTTACCTAACGCCTGATCCTTGGCTGGGTTACACAGACCAGAAGGGTGGGCAGGGCATATACCAAGGTGGGGAAACAGTATCAATGGTGGCCGCGGTGAAGAGATAGAGTAACATCATCAAGTATCCAGAGCAACCCGGGGCTATATTCTTTATAGGCACAAAGATATAGGGGGGTTGTGGCCTGCAAGTGCACCCAGACACAAAGTAGCAATAAGCCAGGAGGAGACTAAGGCAAAGTCTCAAGGCAATATTGTTAAACAGGGAGTGGCTGGCGGTGCTGCCTAGCAGTGGGATCTTGAGAGATCTTTGCTAGAGCCGGTGAGAGAACCATTTTGATAGCAGGACCCTGAGGTGGGACCGTGACAAGGCGGTAGCCACAGACGGGATCCTAGCAGGTGGTGGCCTGAGGTGGGATCCTGACGGGAAGGGCCCTGACAAAGTGGTGAAAGCAGGGGTGAGCCTGACATATAACCTGAGCCCAATCAGCATGGAGTGCCCTGGATGATGACTGTCACCTTCACCTTCCTCACACAGTACTGCAACCCTGGCTTGATGTGGTTAATCACCTCCTCTGCATTGTCATATGTGGAAAACTTCTGTACAGTGTGTGTGGTACTGCTTTGTGCCCTTGATGGTGTTTTCCCTTCCACCACCCTTCTGGGGGTGGCTGCTTCTGCTTTGGCTTGGCATACTCGCTCAATATGCCCAACATTTTGACAATACAGACACTGTGCACCTCTGAAACGGCAGGCACACCATTCATGGGATCCACCACAGCTCTTACATTTTGCTGGAGAAACTTGTCTGGATCTCGGAGGTCCTGCAGCACCTACTCTGGTTGATGAGCATTTGCACTGCAGCCTGTGGATCTCTAGAAGTTGTTGATTTGAATCTTTAGCCAGCTGGGTTTCTGAACACGGTGAGTTTCTTGCCAAGTGCACTTCTTGGGTGCTTGCTGCTGCTGCTTCGGTAGCCAGAGCTTCCTCTAATGCAGTCTTGAATGAGAGCTGTCCTTTTGCAAACAGACGCTTTTACAGGCCCTCATCATGCAACCCACAGACCAGATGATCATGCAGCATCTCCTCAAGGTTTGGGAAATTGCAGTGTTTTGTCATGTGTCAGCAACATACAGTGACACACTCTCTTGGGCCCTGATTTCGTTTGTAGAAAGAATTATGTTCTGCTATTTCAGACAGTTTTGGAGAGAAATGTCCTTCTCAAGCATTCAGGATATTCTCATAAGATGTATTAGCAAGTTTTGCTGGTGCTAGGAGGGCCTGGGCTAAGTCAAAAGTGTCTGCCCACAGACACTGAGTAACACAGCACGCTTCTTCTCTGACTCTGTAATGCCATTTGCTGCCAAGTAAAACTCCAGCCTGGCTGCATAACTGTTGGCTATTAAACCAAGGAAGCAGAGGTTAAATTTCCACAAGTGAGCTACGTGGAGTAGAAGCGAAAGTTGGCAGAGCTCGAGCCATCTTCAAGTACACGTTGCTATGCAACCTAGGCTCGGGCAGCTGGCCTTATCTATATAGAGGGCCAGCAGACACTTGTGAGTGTGGGGGTCGAGGAGTTTGTACAGAGAGAGAGCTTGTGATATATTCTATACCTCTATTGTCAGTAAAGTGACTCTTAAAACTTATTACTTGTCTGGCTCATTGCTTCAACAGGAATCTAGCCTGTCACTATTCTGTTCTGCATCCTGGGCATCTGCTTGTGCCAGATACAACATCCAACAAGTGGTAGCAGAGGATGGTTACCTGGTGCTGATGGTTACCTGGTGCTGAGGATTACCTGGAGCGGAGGATTGCAGACAAGTGGCAGAGAAAAGCCAGAACTGGAGAACAGCGAGAAAAGAGTGAAGAGATGGCAAAACCGAAAGCTGAGCTGAAAGCTGTGAGAGCCGTGGGAAAAACTGACTGAAGGACAGAGGTGAGAAGCTCTAATTACAAAGGCGGTGAACTGTGTAAAGTGAAAGTATGTCTGTTACGTTATCAGCCGGGATTCCACTGGAAAGGCTGACAGGGAAAAATTATGGCACTTGGAAACAGAGAATGCAGGCTATGCTAGTGAAAGAAGACCTGTGGAAAGCTATCGCAGAAGACCCACCCGCCGGGGTGCCTATTCCAGCAGATTGGAGAAGGCTGGATGAGAGGGCAAAGGCGTTAATTGTTCTTGCTATTGATGATTCTCAATTACTGCACGTGCGTGATGCAACAACAGCAAAAGAAACCTGGGAAACTTTAAGAAATATTCATGTGAAAAAGACTGCTAGTTCTAAAATATATCTTGCCAGAAGATTGTATCAGATGTGCTTATCTGGAGATACAACCATGTCAGAGCATTTGTTGGAAATAAACAGACTGTTTACTGAGTTGTCAGAATGTGAAATTGAACATTCTCAAACGCAGAAAGTGTATATCACATTATCTTCACTAGATTCAAGTTATGATGCTCTGGTGAGCTCTATGGAAGCAATGGACGATGCAAATCTCAATATGGATTATATAGAGGGAAAACTTTTACAAGAATTTCAAAGAAGGCAAGAAATGGCAAAGCAAGAAAGGACTGAGTCTAAACACAACTTGGGAAAGCTGAACAACAAAGCAGCGCAAGAGAGACTGTATGGACAAAAGGCATGTTATTTTTGTGGTTCCAAGCAACATCTTCAAAGGAATTGTGAAGCAAGAAGAAGAGAAAGAGGAAGAAAACCATGTGTACAGGTGATCTATGCTAGTAAGAATAAGCAATGTATTGACAATGAGCAGAGAAATAACTGTAAAGATTTATGGGCAATTGACAGTGGGGCAACAAATAGTATAATCAAAGATAAATCCATGTTTCATACATTTTGTGACGTAGAGGATCATGTGATAATGGCTGATGGATCTAAGAAACTTATCAAAAGTAGAGGAACAGTGAAATTAGCAGGTTTTAATACAATAATGACAGATGTGCTGTTTATTCCTGACATTGAAAGCAACATTATGGCTGTGTCGAAACTCAGTGAAATGGGGTTCAATGTAATGTTCAAAAGGGGTTCAGTTCATATTATGAGAGGAGAAAAAATATTCATGAAAGGAATAGTAAGGAACTCATTGTTCTTCTTACACTTGAAACAAACAAATCATGTACTCATGTGTGCTAATGAGAAACCCCATAATGATTGTGTACATTTATGGCACAGAAAACTAGGCCATATAGGATATGAAAATGTGGTGAAAACAACTGAGAACAGTAATGATATTACATTGAGGAACTGTGGTAAATATGTAGACTGCCATGTGTGTAAACAAACTAAGGCAGTTGTGGCTGCAAAGAACAAAGAAGCCATGCCCAGTACAAATGCACCTTATCAATTAATACACGTGGACTTAGTGGGGCCATTTCAACCTACTCAGGGGGGTGCAAGGTATTTCCTGACAATAGTTGATGATTATTCAAAATTCTGCACTGTTTATTTACTAAAAGCTAAAAGTGAAGCTGCAGAGAAACTGAAAAGATTTGTTACAAAAATTGAAGTGCAGTTTGGTGTCAAAATACAGAGAATAAGATCAGATCAAGGAGGAGAGTTCTCAGGACACTCTTCTACTGAATACTTGGATAAAAGAGGGATAAAACAGGAGTTAACAGCCCCTTATAGTCCTCATCAGAACGGGTTAGCTGAACGCTGGAACAGGTTGCTTCAGGACTCAATAAGATCAATGCTATGTGACTCCTCTTTAACACAAGGTTTCTGGGGAGAGTGTGTTCTGTATTCAGCTTACATTCAAAATAGAATATTCCATAAGGCCACTGGAATGTCTCCTTATCAGAAATTGTATGACAGAAAACCCAGATTAAACCATTTGGTTAGGTTTGGAGCAGAATGCTGGGTACATGTTCCCAAAAATAAAAGGACAGGGAAGCTGCAAAGGAGAGCAGACAAAGGGTACATGCTGGGATTTGAAAACACGTATTACAGAATTTGGATGCCAAAACAAAGGTCTGTGGTGTTAAGCAGAAGCGTGCAAGCAATAGAGCAGGATTGGGAAGAGAAAACATATGTGGAGCTGGGAAACACTGAAGGTAGTAATGAACAAGAACAGGCAGACACAGTACCAATAAAACAAGAAGAAACAGGCAGCAGTAGTGAATCAAGTTCTAGCTTTGAGAGAGAAACAGAGGAATCGCCTGACACAGACACAGACACTAAGGCAGAAATACAACCACGCAGATCAGAGAGAACAACCAAAGGTATTCCACCTGTTAGATTTAAAATAAATTCCATTAAACATATAGACTTCAGTAAATGGAAAAAGTGGGATGATGGGAATCATGAAGAGTAATAAATAATTGCTGTAATAAATGTATGTAATAAAAGTGATGCTAAGATTCTAATGAAATGTAATGGCTGTAAAACCAAATGATGTAAATGTAATGACATGTAGAATGTAACACATGTAAATGGAAAAGAAATGTAACTGGCAGAATGTGGAAATTTAAGGTGGGGGATTGTTGGCTATTAAACCGAGGAAGCAGAGGTTAAATTTCCACAAGTGAGCTACGTGGAGTAGAAGCGAAAGTTGGCAGAGCTCGAGCCATCTTCAAAGACACGTTGCTATGCAACCTAGGCTCGGGCAGCTGGCCTTATCTATATAGAGGGCCAGCAGACACTTGTGAGTGTGGGGGTCGAGGAGTTTGTACAGAGAGAGAGCTTGTGATATATTCTATACCTCTATTGTTAGTAAAGTGACTCTTAAAACTTATTACTTGTCTGGCTCATTGCTTCAACAGGAATCTAGCCTGTCACTATTCTGTTCTGCATCCTGGGCATCTGCTTGCGCCAGATACAACATCCAACAATAACTTTCCCACTTGCTGGGACATGCAGTGTTAAAGTCTTCAAGATGCCCTTGGGTGGCTATATTCCACAAGATACACAGTGACCTGGAGTGCATTGCAGTGGTTTCCACAAGGCCCAGGCTCATGTCCTAATCCAGTCTAAAGAGAAATGTTCTCTCCCTTTCAGCCTCTAATGCATGAAGAAAACACTCAGTGTGCCTCAGTAGATCCCATCCTCATCACCAGTGAAAAGTATCATGAAGGAAGAGGCCACACAGATGGTCTAAACAACAAGAAGAACTTTACTATAACTAATCAGGGAACAAGGCCCACAGCACGGTGCTGCTTGTAAGGCAGGCCTGGAACTAAAACTACCACAGCGAGGGGCTGACTCAGCAGTTCCTGGTATGGCAAGCCTGGAGGGCCAATACACTACATAGATAGCCTTAATCTCCATGTAGTTGTCTAATCCTCTTTTCAAATGATCACAGTTGGTGGCTTTCGGCATATCTTGTGGTAGCGATGTACTGTGTGAACAAATATTGCCTTTTGTCTGTCCTGAATCTTCCAACATTCAGCTTCATTGGGCAACCCCAGTTTCTTGTATTATCAGGGACAAAACCTCCCTAGCCAGTTTCTCCACACCACGCATAATTTTATGCAACTCTATCATGTCCTCCATTATCCATCTTTTTTCTTAGCTAAAAAGCCTGACATGTTGTAACTAAGGTTGCCAGGTCGGAACCATCCAAAAACCTGAGAAAATGGGGGCGGGCCCTAGTGACATCACAGGGCGGGCCCTAGTGATGTCATGGGGTGGGCCCTAGTGATGTCACGGGGCGGGCCCCAGTGACATCATTAAACATGATACATTGTATCAACCACAGTTGTATCAACAGCAAGGCCCTTGTAGGAACTTCCATATTCTCCATCAGGGCTTGTAATGCACTGAGCTGGATGCTGGATGATTTTTAATTGTATTTTTATTGCTTCTTGTATTTCTTAAACATTGCATCTTATTGTATTATATTTGCATTCCACAGAAATCAAATTGTAATACAATAAAATGCAGTATAAGAAACGAAAGAAGCAATAAAAATACCATTAAAAATCAATATGAATATTTAATGTGGACATGCCACGGGCCACCTGAATGAATGAAGCTTGTGGACCACTGGTGATCCACAGACCACAATTTGGGAACACCTGATCTAGAGCCTATAATTACTGACTGCTCCATACCACTGTTGCTCACCTGCTTACTCACTATCGGGAGGGGGCATGGAGGAGGGAAGAAAGGAAGTTGAGGAGGAGGATTGGTCCCCCACCAAGAGTATGTTGCTGGTAGCTCCCCAACACCTGGAACCAACATGGATGAGTAATGGAAGAAATTCACCTTATCGTCATGCAAATGTCCAGATCTTGTGAGATTTGCTGAAGCCAATCAGAAACAGTGTTATAAAAGAACAAGCAACTTTCTGGAGAGTTCTCTGGCCCAGCGAAGAGTGTGCTTGAGCAGTTAAACTAGTACTTGTCATTTGAGAGGTAGAAAGGTGAGTGCTTCCCTACATGACATGGTCTGTCAAGAACCATCAGTCTCAGTTTCTTGTGCATAGGTAGACACAAGGGGCAAAACACCCCCAAATCAGCCAAAGCTTTAAAGTATAAAATTACAGCTGCATTCCACTAGAATAATGATAAGAATCAGCAACAAGACAATGTCTTTATTACAGGGTGGAGAATCTGTGGTCCTCCAGATGTTGGACTCCAGCTCTTATAAGCCGCAACTAACATGACCAATGGTCAGGAATAATAGGAGCTGTAGTCCACCAATCTCTAGAGAGCCAGAGGTTCCCCAGTCCTGCTTTAGTCCTAATAAAGTTACCAAATAGCCAGCAGGCTTTTGTAAGGCTGTTCTTCAGACTAGATATCATGTTAAATAAAAATAGAAAAAGGAGTTGGGGGCATAGCAGAAAAGTCCCAGTGTGGGGCATGGTGTAATATCAGAAATGAAGAAAATTTCAATAGAAACTTATTTCATGGCATGCGATTGTACATGTCTGGGATCGTGGGAGACGGCTTGTGTTACAGCTCTGTACTGGGCCACCAAGGAATAATGCTTGGACCCTGGTCACCAATGTGGGTGGAGCTCAGAGTTCACAAACAATATATGGGAAATTGTGAGATATATATTTCATCTGCCTTTTTGCATTATGCATGAACCTCAACTCTTCAACTTGGGCCTTGCAGATTCCTGTGGTTCTCATGGGCACAATCTGGTTAGCTGCACACATGAAACCACCACTACCCCTCATCTGTCAATGTGCAATGTTTACCATCCTCTTACATAAATTAATCTTATTTCTAGGCAGCTCCACTGGTTCCCTAATTGCCGTAATGCCCTGGCTGCAGATTGGTGTCTTCTCAACGAGCCTCACTTGTGTCTTGTCTCGGCATTTATGGCCAAGGGAGACTGAGCAAAACAGACAGCAACTGCCTCACACTCAAACACATGTCACAACATTTGGATTCTGACACCTCTGTTGACATAATCACCTGTACATATTCTCTCTCTCTCTCTCTCTCTCTCTCTCTCTCTGTGGAAACACAGGAGACGGGGCCTTCTCAGTGGCTGCCCCAAGGCTCTGGAACTCCCTCCCTAGGGAGGTTAGACAGGCTCCCTTTCTGCTATCCTTCCACCGGCAGGTCAAGACTTTTCTATTCCAACAGGCTTTTCAGAACTGACTGCAAGGGCCAGTTAATGGGGTGCTGTTTTACTGATTTTTTAAATTGCCATGTTTTAAATGGTTTTAGTTCTATAGATAGTTTAATTATACTTTAAGTATAACTGTATGTTTTACCTAGATGTTTCTAGCTGTTGTTTTTTTTAATTGTAAATCACCTTGAGTCCTAGTTCTGGGGAAAAGGTGGGTGCAAGGGTTCACCACAGAATGGGAAAGCAAAAGCTGATTGAGGGGCTGCAATCAGATGTACACTCACCTGGCAGTAAGTCCCACTGAACCCAGTGGAGCTTACTTCAGAGTAGATATGCACCCAGTTGCAGCCTTAGAGAAGATTCCTGGGTGCCCCCTTTGCTGCTGCTGCCGCTACGGGGCACCTTTTCTTTCTACCCACCCACCGACACTGCAGGCCGGCTTCCAGCGCAGGCAGATGCTACCAGGCTGGGCAGCGAAAGGCAAAGCAATCTTTTTCTTGAAGGCCCGGCCGGGAGGGAGGGAAAGAGACAGCCGGCGCCCCCCTTCCTCTCCAGGTGGGCGCGATCCATGTAGGAACCCCGCCGGGGAAATCTTGGGCCTTCAGAGACCGAGCTGGCCACAGGTGGGAGGGCGGATGGCAACAAGAGGGCAGCCCGGGGAGGCCCCTCACCTGCTGGCCTACTCAGAAGCAAGCCCCGCTGGCGCCCATTGGCGGAGCTGCTGCGGCTGCCCCGGGCAAGCAGGGCTCGCCCTGCAGCCACAGTCCCAGCAGGGGGCTCCTCCACCACTCCTGCAGCCCCATCAAGGCAGGCGTGGGCGGCCTCTCTGCCGGGGGGCGGGTCTCCCCTCCCGGGCCTTCATGTGGGGCCTGAGGGAGGGGCTCAGCGTCCCACCATCTCCTAGCAACGGCCGCTGAGGGGAGGGGGCAGAGACTCAGCTGGGGCGCCCTTCTTCACTTACGGTGGTGACAGAGGCGGGTGACACCCAGGCGGTGGCGGGCAAGGCCGGGGCTCCGGAGCATGGCCCGGCCCGCCGCCCGCAGCACCTCCATCAGGATGGGACGGGCAGGTAGGCAGGCGAGCATGGCTTTATTTTGTGGCCGCACACGCATGTGCTGCCGCCCATAGAGCTAGGAAAGGTAGCAGAGCTGAAGGGAAAGGGTCACACAGCCAGTAAGCATCGTGGCCAGTCCAGAAGTGCAGGGCCCCTTCCTAACACCCACAGCCTCGCCCCGCCCACCTTTTCTCTTTTTCTTTTGCAGCAGGGTTCAGAGTGAGATCCTTGTTAATTCCCTCCTCCCGCAGCAGCAGACGTCCCTATGAGCCAATTAGCACAAAAGGGGAGAGTGTTAGGTACTAAAAAGAGGCTTCTCAGTGGCTAACTCACTTTCTGTCTCTCCAGTGGTCCCCCTGCCTCAATGAGAAAGGCCGGGAAGGCGGCCAGCTACAGCCGTCATGCATGCGTGTGTCAATCACGCATGCGTGCCTGAGGGAGACACTCAAAAGCCGGAGATCAGCGTCTTGAAAGAAACTATGGCCGGAGGCCGGAGACAGACCCCTTTTGCCGGAGACTCCGGCAGAAAACCGGAGATCTGGCAACCCTAGTTGTAGCCTTCCCTTTTAAGGGATCTGCCCCAGACCCGTGATCATTTAGGTGGCGTTCTTTGCCATTATTTTCTTAGTGAGCAGAAAGGACTGCTATAGTTCCCACTGGGTTTTTCTTCTGACTTCCATAAGTGCACTGCTGAGCTGCTGAGCCTTGTCCATCTGGAGAGGAAAACTTTTCCTTGCTTCACATACTTGGGAGCAACCCTTCTACCTCCCTAGAGTGTTCCAACTACTTCTTGTCACAAGTAATGCATCTCTGGTTGTTTTTGTCGTATCTCACTATTCAGCAAAGGGATGTTAAAGATGGGGAATTCAATAGAAATCATCATTTTATTTGTATGCCACCTTTCCACAAAAATTGTGTTCATAGTAGCTTACAACAAAGTGAACAGCAATTACAAAAACAATTTCGTAATAACAAAAATAATAAAAGAGTAACATAACAGCAAATATCACAGCAAACACAAAACCCTTTTCAATACTGTAAGTATAACAACACTGCATCTGTTGGTAGGCAACATTACACTTCCTGGCAATACAGCAAAAATAAAAGGAAATTAGAAAGATTCAACTTTGCTCCTAGAAACACCCCACCCATTATGTTACTTGCAGCCCTGCTCCTGCAGCAGCTTCTTAGAAGGCTTTCAAAGGCAGGGGGTGCTGGGGTAGCTGGAAACACCGCACCCATGATGTTATTCACATACGTCCTGACCATACATACAAGGACCATGCATAAAGAACATAACCCAATAAAATAATCTGACAATCTTCTTGGATCAGTTAGGGTATGTAGAGAGGCATTTTCAGTAAGACACATACAACTGCATAACCCCTCCCCTGGGAGACTCAGGTTCAGAGCTTGGAAAAGTTACTTTTTTGAACTACAACTCCCATCAGCCCAATCCAGTGGCCATGCTGGCTGGGGCTGATGGGAGTTGTAGTTCTAAAAAGTAACTTTTCCAAGCTCTGCCAGGCTGCAATACTATGCACTTTATCTGGGAATAAGTCCCATTGAGCATAGTAGGACTTGTTCAACATGTGTACGACTGCATTCTCAAAGTGCAAAGTGAAAGTGTCAAAGTGATGTAGCATAGTGGGTGAGACAGTGACAGAACAATTCTATACACGTCTACTCAGAAGTCACTCCCATTGTTTTCACTGGAATTTAGTCCCAGGTAAATGTGTATAGAATTGCATCCTGCACTGCCTATCAGAATGTCTTTAGTTTAATTCTTACCTTTGCTAGGGGGAAGAGCCATAACTCAGTGGTAGAGCACATGCTTTGCATGCAGGAGGCTCCAGGTTTAGTCCATGGCATCTCCAGGTAGGACTGGGAAAGATTCCTGCCTGAAACTCCAGAAAACTGATACCCGTTTGTGTAAATAATATTGAGGTAAATGGATCACTTGTCTGTCTCGGTATACAGCAGCTCTTTAGGTTCCTAACTCATTATGTGGCCTTAGGCAAACTGTTTTCTTTTAGACTTAGGCCTTTGACACCCTCCTCCCCAATTTGCAATATGAGGGAGGGTCAGTATTTGTTTATTTATTTAAGTATTTTTATAACACCTTCATATGGTATCACTGTGTGGTGTATTAAAAATGCAAAAATAGTAAACAAGTTAAAATATCAGTAAAATCTATAACAATAAAAGTCATAATGCAACTATGATCTGGAAATGTACAACCGTAACACCAATGCCTGGAAATAAGTGCGAGAAAGTGCCTGGGTAAGTAAGTGTGTCTTCAATAACCCCAAAAATATGTATCAGCAATTGTCTGGACTCAAGTATGCCTATCTTACAGGGTTATTATGACAATATAAAGTGTGCAAAGTACTTTGAACATGCTCAAGCACTATACAAATGCTAAGTAATTAAACAGTACAAGCTAGAGCTGCTAGATCAGAAGCATCCCAAATCCTGAGCTTTCTGGGGCAGGCCCTAGTGATATCACAGGGGTGAGCCCTAGAGATGTCATTTCAGCATGATACATTAAGCATCAACCACAGTTGCTTGGGGCATACCATTCAAACAAACAATTTTCTCTGATTGGGAATTGAGATAGAAATCTTTGCTAATAGAGGGTGTTCCCAGGTCTATGATGGGATCATTCCTTTTCACCTGCTTAGAGAGCCTGGGTAGGGAACATTTAATCTACCCTACTTGCATCTGGCAATAAGGGTTTACATGCCCTCAGGCCAGGCAGGTCACCAGAAGGCCATTGTAGTGTTGAGAAATTTGAAGTGGCGAAGAATGCCCACTGCTCACCTCAAAGCACCCGGGCAGGAGTGCGAGCTGAGATAGAATCTTAATTATTCGTTGACTAAGAGCCACCCAGATATCAAGACACAGACAACTTCTTGATCAAAAAGGGCTTTCACGCTCACACGGGCACAACAGCCTGGCAAGGATGAGAGCAGTCCTTTATTGTTCAGCATGACAATATATAGTATTCTGAAACGTACTATCAATAAACAAAATGTAACTAAAACAAGAGAAAAGTAACAGGCCTAAGCTACATATCACTTGCTAGATATCAAAGTCAGGAAGTTTCTCTTTGAAAATCAGAACCCATGTCCATCTCATCCTGAGATAAGGAATGGTATGTTGGGGTGAAGTAACACTTTAGGGCACCATAAACGAAAGACACATATACAAAGAGATACATATGGCCCTGAGAACTATCTTCAAGGAATATTCTATTACACACTTCTAAGGGGATATTGACACATTGGGGGAGACTGTAGTCATTTATTACAAAGGAAAACAGCATGGTAGGAAAGGAGTTTGAGAATACACAGAGTACAGGAAAATAAAACAGTCAAGGACAGCTGAATGATTATCTCATCCGGAACATTGTTGCAGCCTGGCAGGCACCATCTCACATACGTTCCCACAGTGAAGAAACGAAACTTAAAGAGTGCTTTCCTGCCAGTTGGGCCCGTGATACTTTGCAACTTTGGTTCTATTGTATAATTGTGATATTAGATACAGGCTTAACTGAGGCCTTACCCTGATTTATCCCAACAGTAGGAAGAAGGGAGCTTAGTGTTGTGGAAATGTTAGATGGGAGCACTCAGGAGTAAATATGGATACCCCTAAAGGCTGCAGTTCTAAACACATTCACTAAGGGACTAAGTCCCATAGAACTCAATAAGACTTACTTCTGAGTAGATATGGTTAGGATTGTGCTGTTGGTAAGGCTTGACTAGGGATCATCTGCAAGTATATCCAGACCTTGGAAAAGTTACTTTTTTGAACTTCAACTCCCATCAGCCCCAGCCAGCATTGCCACTGGATTGGGCTGATGGGAGTTATAGTTCAAAAAAGCAACTTTTCCAAGCTCTGAGTATATCCATATCAAAGCAGGGTTACCAACTCCCTGCCTGGAATGCCCTGCCCCTGCCTTTTAACATGGCTGCTCCAAACTTCTTTACAGACTTGATCCCTCACTGCAGAGAGGTTTGAGAAATGAGTAAGAGTTAAGAATACTCTCTACCCTTTCCTACCTACCTGTAGGCTGCTATAAACTCGCTTTGAAAGCCAACCCAATTCCATGGAGTGATAACTGACAGAGAGAAACACACATGGTTAGGTCTACATTCACAGACAGCAGCTTGGGAACAAGAACAATTGCAGCCACACTTCCCAGTATGTGAATTCTCTTTTACCACTGTTGAGCAAGAAACAAACCATCATGAAGTGCATCATCAGTGGGTTTAAGGGGGTTGAGCAGAGCGCATGTAACCACTGTTGTTGCTTCTATGGATGGAAAGGAGTGAGATCAGAGGTAAAAAGACAGTGATGATTTCCTAAATGCAATACCACAGTAAGGCAGAAAACTCAGCATCTCACATCCAGTCAAGATTCCTAACTAAAAACCAAATTTAAACAATCCTGGCAGTGAGTCAGACCAGGTCACAGAAATCCCCATGCAGCACAACCTGACCCAGGGGCTATAGTTAGTGCAGAATGCTATGGCACAATTGCTGACGTGAGTGAGACCTTATCAGCACATAATACCTCTGCTCTGAAATCTGCACTGGCTGCTGATTTGCTACCAGGCCAAGTTCAAGGTGTGCTTTCCATGTTACAGGTGCCACATAGTACTTGTTCTGCTCTTGTAAGAAATCAGTCTTTTAGCGTGGCAGCACCTACGCTTTGGAACTCCCTGCCTATTGACATTAGGCAGATACCTTCATTGTACTATTTTCAGCACCTGCTAAAAACATTTTTGTTTAGGCAAGCTTACCCAGGCATGTAGGAGCTATTTTTTTATTGTTTTTAACTCATTGTTGGTTTTATTGTTTTGAATGTTTTTATATACCCATCTTTAATTCTTTTTGCCAATAATTTTATTGTCTTAATTCCTTCTGTAACCACTTTGAGGTTTTGTACAGTGAAGTGGGATATAAATGTAGCAAGTAAAATACATAAATAAATGTGGCCCTTGGGTCTCTTTCCTCTTTTAGGAACAATGGAATTTGCCTTATACTGACTCAGGCCATTTGGTACCATCTAGCTCAATACTGATGACATGGACTAGCATTGGTTCTCCAAGCAATAGTTTTTTCCAGAGATTGAATTTTGGACCTTTGCATGCAAAGCATGTACCCTACCACTGAGCTACAGCCCTTCCCCTCTTTAAAAAAGTATCTTTTAAAATTGTTCTTTTCAATTCACTAATGAATGCACAGCATACCTAGGGCAGATCCACACCATTCATTTAAAACATCATCATCCTTTTTATCTGTATGCTGCCTTTCCACAAAAAAATTGTGCTCAAATTGTGTGGCTTACAACAAAGTAAACAACAATTACAAAAACAATTTCATGATAACAAAAATAATAAAACAGCCGTTATAAAACAGTAACATAACATCAAATATCACAGCAAACACAAAACCGTTTTCAACACTATAAAGATAACAAGAGTACATCCGTTAGCAGGCAACATTACACTTCTTGGCAATATAGCAAAAATAAAAGAACATTAGACAGGTTTGACTTTGCTCCTAGAAACACCCTACCCATGATGTTACTCACAGTCCTGCTCTTGCAGCAGCTTCTTATAAGGCTTTCAAAGGCAGGGGGTGGTGGGGTAGCAAGAACCCCTCCCCACCCATGATGGTATTCAGAGTCCCACTCCTGCAGCCACTTCTTATAAGCCCCCCAAAGGCAGGGTGGCATTGGAGTAGCTGGAAACACCCCACCCATGATGGTATTCAGCACACATCTGAAGCACATGAATCCCACCACAGAATCATGGGAACTGTAGCTTGTTAAGGGTGGTGGGAACTATAACTGTGAAGGGGAAACTATACTTCCCAGGATTCTTTGAAGGAAGTCATGTGCTTTAAATTTGAGTTGGATGTGCTTTAAATGTATTGTGTGGATCTGCATTACTTCATAAGATTCGCCTTCATATAACCCGTTTTAATTAATATTTTTAAATGGAAATCAGCTACAAAATTTACTGGATCACCATGGGCTACTCACCATCTCTCAGCCAGGGGTGTAGTCATCCAGGGTTGTGGGGGGGTCATAGACCCATTATTTTTTTGGGAACAGGGTCCCAGCCAGGTCCCTATGTTTGAGCCAATCAGCATGAAAGGGGAGCATGTTAGCAACTGTTATTTGTCTTTTCATGCTGACTGGAGCAAATGAGAGTGAAAGGAGATGAGTGAGTCAGCCATTGAAAAGACTCTTTTCAGTAGCTAACACACAGCCTCCCCTTTCATGCTGATTGGCTCCTAGTGACGTCTGTTGTAATGGAGTGTGGACTCCAAGACCACATGGAGAGCAAGCAAGATGAGGGCAAGTGGGAAAGAGGCATGCTGTGAGTGGACATGCTGCGAATATCATGAAGGGACCCTGCACTTCTGAATTTGCCAGTACACTACCCCTGTCAGCCTAATCTTCCTCTAGGGTGAAAACAACACAGGAGGACCATGACCACCCCAAGGAAGAAGGGCACATTTAAAATGTTGAGGAAACAATAATGTACAACCATAGTGTGAAATAAGATACTTATTGAGACATAGTATGAAGAAATATTTATATAAGTATAACTGTCAAAGATGTTTATTATTTACACAACCTGTAAAGATATTTATAGTGCAATCCTATGCATGCTTATTCAGAAGCAAGTCCCAATGTATTCAATGGGGCTTACTCAAACAGAGAAGCGTGCACAGGACTTCAACCTCAAGTGATAAGGAACTTCATTCATCCAATCCAAAATTCAGAATCATGCTACTTTAAGCTGTTTTGGAAATATTTTATACTTGTTTTTATGGTTATTGGGTTTTAAATGGATTTATTTCTTTTGTGAGCTGCCTTGGTTTCAAATCGGCAACCCTACCTCACAGGATTGTTGGTAAGACTCCATATATACAAGCAGTGGAGATATAAAAATACATACACCCCATATAATAATTTATTGTCAAAACTAGTTGGTCATTACAGAACCATTTTTTTTTAAAAAAATCAGTATTATTTTCTTTCCAAATAAAAGCAGTAACACCTAAGTAAGCCCTGCCTAATTGCTTAAAAAATAGGATTGGAGAGGGAGAGAAATATTTACAACACAATCCTTTGCTATGCTCACTCAAAAGTCCCATTGATTTACAGCAAAATCCTAACTATGTCTACTCAAAAGTAAGTCCTACTGAATTCAATGGGGTTTACTTTCAGGTATGTGGGATTAGCATTGTAGCTTTACTCCCAGAAAAGTGAGTATAGGATTAAAGTTTCATATTGGGAAGGTTTTCAAAACAGGCTATGAATTAGACAAATAAACTGCCCTCTTCAACAGCCCAGGAAAATTTAAACTTGTTTGACTCCATATAATTAGAAAAGTATAACACATTGTAACACATTGTAATGGCATCATAAGATGTACACTTAAAAAAAATTCTGTTCAAAAATGATTTGAAAGATAAAATGTATAATATGCTACTTTTGCAAGTAATTACGTAATTTAAAAACCCTGAAGGTACACTTTTCTTATAATCATAACTGAAATTGTTTACTATGCATGCCTATCAAGATCCTGCTATGATCTTGTTCTAGATCTTCTTGATTATTGTGCAGTATATGCACACAGAGAAAAAGGTACTCTTGCAGCTGCTGCTGAAAGCTATAAACATATACAAGTCGTGTTGTGCGGATAAGCAGGAAAAGGAAGCTGTTTTCAAGACTTCCAATGGGTTCTAACTATTGCCCGGAGGTCAGCAAATCCCTCGTCAATCACAACCCTGACTTCACTTACAGGCTAAAAACCTGAAAGGGTAGGGATTCAAGCAGCTGGCTATTAACTCATTTAACAGAAGTTGGGGGGGGGCAGCTGATATTTTGGTGTATATTTCTTTAACCAGATCATCTAGGAACTTTTTTTTTTAATGAAAGCTAAGAGTCCAGAGATTGGGGTGACTCAGCTAGAGACTCGTTGATTACCCAAAAAACCTGGAATCTTCAGGGACTGAAAACCAGAGACCTGGCAACCCTAGTACAAGCCCAGGAATCCTTTGACAGCACATGTAAGGGCTTCTTAACACATGAATGTTCAAATCTCATTGCAGCATCCAGTGAGGTTGGCATGTGTGAATCACATCTCACATTAATTGCTATCACAAACAGAACTTATCCTATCCAAAGCCAATCCACTACTGAAGCCAGTTCACACATGTAGCAGAGTAAAACCATGTCAAATAATGAATATAAATCTGTGAAGTAAGCCTTCAGCCTTTACAAATTTTATCTTGCTTGGTAGGGGACTAATGTTAAAATGGAGCTTTTGAATGCTCAGTCTTTATTATTGGGTTACAGTTAGGTTAGGGTTATTATTTCAGAAATATACATTAAATAGATACGGGGATTGGGATGTTGACATACTTGTGGTTCAACTTGTGAAATATGAATAGTTTCTTCCCTCAAAATAAGGAATGCCATTAGAATTTTTCGTAGCCATGCTGAAGAATATTTCTTTATGGTAACCAAACCTTTGAAAAGATAGAAAAAATAATTTTGTGTATGCAAAGTACATGAAAGAAAGTCCCCAATTTTCAGAATCTGAAACTGCTGAAAACATTTGGGCTGATTTAAATGCAGCGGGGGGTGGGTGGGGGGAAGATATTTAATGTTTGCATAATAAAGGGGATCAATTGTCACTTAGTCAAAATGGATATTGTTTGGGCCCAGAAAATAAGATACTGTCTAGAGCAGCCTTTCCCAACCAGTGTGCCTCCAGATGTTGTTGGACCACAATTCCCATCTTTCCTGACCATTGGCAATGCTGGCTGAGGCTGATGGGAGTTGTGGTCCAACAACATCTGGAGGCACACTGGTTAGGAAAGGCTGGTCTAGAGAGAAAGGAGATTGAAAGGAGGTGGTCAAGTTGCCAATCCCTACTCTATAGCAGTGGTTCCCAACCTGGGAGCCATGAAGTGATCCAGAGGGGCCGTGAACAGCAAAGAAATGAATTGTTTATTTATTTATTTTTTTAAAGTCTTTATTCCCTGGACACTGTCTGATCCCCACTGCTGCTGCAGGTGACACCTCCCCCTTGCTCCAAATAATAGGGGAGGACTTTGGCTGAAGCACCAGAGCATCTTTCAGGCACGACGAAGGCAGGCATCTGCCTATAAAACACATGGCAGACGCTGAAGGAGGATGAGGGTGGATCTATCAGGAAAAAGAGGGGATTACTATGACCGTCTACCGTCTCCTTGTACTGCCGCTGCTGACAACACTCTTACCCAGAACAAGAGGAGAGGGTTTTTTATGAAGCAAAAAGAAGCAAGGCTGCAAGGAAAGGCTGCTTTCCTCCTTCCTTCCTGGCAGCCAGCCTACCTGCCTTTCTTGGCTTCTGATTCACTGCTGTTGGGTATGGAAATATTACTGACTTGATATAAAGTAGATATCGGTTTATTTCCTGATGACCTGACCTAAACTTTCCAGCGGCTAAGTGAATAAAAGCCTGATTGAACTGGAAATGTTCTCCCCTCCCATCTCCCTGTGCATATCTATACTCAATGTCTTGTATAATGTTACCAACTGTATCACAAAAGAACGCCTATGCTTCATTTATATGGTTGTAGACCTTGACATGCATACTCTTACAAATGTAGAAAATGTAACCTGAGTGTATTCTTAGTTTAATGATCCCACTTGTAACCGAACCTCTCCTGCTCCTATCTATCCTTTGTTCCTCTGAGTGCTTATCTCAAGGTTGTATAAACTATGCAAGCCCATGTCTGAAAGAAGGCAAGATGTTCCTGGCTTTGTTATCCTGAGAACCCCTTTTTCCATATCTAAGATGTTACTATGTCTAGCAATGTTTTTCTATTCTTTATGACGTCCGCTCCCCATTTTTGTAACCGTTGGGGAAACTATATAAATCTTGTCTGTATCAATAAACGGGGTTCCCACTTCTGAAAGGCAATTTGCTCGCAGGTCTTGGGACCCCTTTGCAAAGGTAAATCGTGTATTATTTCCTGGCCTCTGGCAATAGGTTTTTGCTCTCAACTCCTCACCTTCCCGGGTGTATGTGAGCTGAGTAGACAGTGACAGCTTGCGTGTTGGGTTTGGACCTAACACTGCCATCTCATTTTAAAAATTATTCTTATTAACGAGGCTGCCAAGATCTCACCTTCGGCCCAGACGGATCCAAGAAGCAGTGAGAAAGCTCAGGACTTGCTCGCCCCCCATCTCTGAGGCTGTGTGTGTGTGCCAGTGTCCCTCCTTTCTTCCACCTACAATCCACCTCCCCCCAATCTCTCTCTCCAAGATGCTGCGGCAGTTGAGGGCTTCCCCCCTCCCACATGCCCAAATGCATGCACGCCTGCAGATGCTTGCAGGAGGGGCAGGTGTGTTTGTGTGCGTGCGCGCTGATCTGTCTTCTGCTCCACTCTCATTCCCCAAGTGCACGCTAACCAAGTCCTGATGATCATCTCAAGCCCTGAAAGAACTAACCCCCCTCCTCAATCCGTCCATCCTTTTGTCTTCACAATCTAGCATCCCTACCACTGCCACATTGCTGCTTCTTTTTTATTTATGTATGTATTTATGTATTTATTATTGTTGTTGTTTTAAAAAGCTCAGCAGGTTGGCTGAGGCTGGGGTCCACATACTACAGCGGAAATGTATTTATTTATTTGTTTATTATTGCATTTATATCCCACCTTTCCTCCAAGTTGGTCAAGGTGGTGCACATGGTTCCCCCCTTCTTTCCATTTTATTCTTACACCAACTCTGTGAGAAGGGTCAGGCTGAGAAACTGTGTCTGGCCCAAGGTCACTCAGTGGGTTTCATGGCTGGGTGGGGATCTGAACCTGGATCTTAGTCCAACACTGTAACCCACTGGTGTTGGGAGACAGGACTGTACATCTTCAGATTATGTGTGGGGAGGAGGGGGATACCAATTTGATGAACCTTTGCATTAAGAAAAGAAGGCAACTCTTCCCTGTCTGCAGGGAGCTTTTTATGGAAAGGGATATTTGGAGATGTGATTTTGCCACACATCATTTTTTTAATTAACAGAGGCTAAAATTACAATTAGTGTGGGGGACATCATGAAGTTTTTTGAGCTTATAAAGGGGGTCCCGTACTCATAAAGGTTGGGAACCACTGCTCTATAGCACAGTTGAGAATTTGAAACCATCTAAAGCACAGGCTGGACACCAGCTAAAGTTACAGCAGATTTCAATTGATATTCACCACTGCTATAAAGGAACACCATTTTCGTTATGTGTGTACATTCCAAATATGTGCAGAATAAGGGCAAATTAAAAGTCAAGTCTTCAATCAGTATGCCATTTTCCTTCTTGGCCTCCGTATTTAATTTATATCATCCAGGAATGGCTTAAGCTAGTCAACTGAAATGTCATTTGTACTCTTTACAAACCTTTGAATTTGTTCAAGAAGGTGAAGAACAGATTAAATACCAAAGGTGAGTAGAAGGTTGAATGGTTTGAAAGGCTGAATGACAGTGTTCCCAAGGAGGCAGGGGGTGAAGGTAGAAGGACTCACAGAACTCTACTTGCCATGAAGCAAGATGAAGCAATTGCTTTAGGAAGCAGGTTCCAGAAGGGATGCCATTTTTCTGCCGCAGAGTTGTTTTGTTTTGCTTTAATTTTTCAATTCAAGCGCTTAGTCAGAAAATCCGCAAGACCAATATTGGCAAGAAGTGAAGGCAGTATTCTGCATAGGGTGCTCATATGCACTACTTTGCAGAGGACAGTCCTCTCTTTATTAGGAGGACTGTCAGAGGAGTTTTTTATTTGAAGGTGCCCCCTATTTGAAAGGCTGTCCAGTTAAAGTCCAGTTTAAAGATCAAATAGGAAGGTGGTGGGCTTTCCAACACTGGTGGCATTCAAGAGGCAGCTGACAGATTGGATTCCTGCACTGGGCAGGGGGTTGGACTTGATGGTCTTATAGGCCCCTTCCAACTCTACTATTCTATGATTCTATTCTATGATTCATGATAAGGCAGAGCGGGGACCTTGAGTTGCCTATCAATACCTGAGCAGCAGACTGACTGAGCCTACGGGTCATAGTCTTCTCCACAGTGGGTAATTGTTTTATATTTCTATTTAAATGATAGTAATTATTTCTCAATTTGCATTGATAGATATCAACTAGCACATGCGAATTGGTATCCTCTTTTGTCTTTTTGGGTGATGCACTTCCTCTTTTTTGGAGATGCCTAACAATCCTAATTCTTGAGAAGAACCTATAACTACCAAAGATCGGCTTCTTTCCAGCATCAGTAGGCAGAGGATGTGTCATATTGTTGTTGTTATATGCCTTCAAGTCGATTACGACTTATGGCAACCCTATGAATCTTTCTGGATATATTCATAGGGTTTTCATGGTAAGAGGTATTCAGAGGTGGTTTACCATTGCCTTCCTCTAAGCCTACAGCACCCAATATTCCCAAGCGGTCTCCCATACCAGTACTAACCAGGCCTGAACCTGCTTAGCTTCTGAGATCGGACAAGATCAGGCATGTTCAGGGTAGTATGGATATAGGCAGGATGTGTCATAGGAATGACTTAAACTTCCAGTTGCCCCCCTCCCAACCCTCTTGTGTATCCTCTGTTTGTTTATGCCAAGATGTGATGGTGTTAAGAACATAAGAACATAAGAAGAGCCTGCTGGATCAGGCCAGTGGCCCATCTAGTCCAGCATCCTGTTCTCACAGTGGCCAACCAGGTGCCTGGGGGATGCCCGCAAGCAGGACCCGAGTGCAAGAACACTCTCCCCTCCTGAGGCTTCCGGCAACTGGTTTTCAGAAGCATGCTGCCTCTGACTAGGGTGGCAGAGCACAGCCATCATGGCTAGTAGCCATTGATAGCCCTGTCCTCCATGAATTTGTCTAATCTTCTTTTAAAGCCGTCCAAGCTGGTGGCCATTACTGCATCTTGTGGGAGCAAATTCCATAGTTTAACTATGCGCTGAGTAAAGAAGTACTTCCTTTTGTCTGTCCTGAATCTTCCAACATTCAGCTTCTTTGAATGTCCACGAGTTCTAGTATTATGAGAGAGGGAGAAGAACTTTTCTCTATCCACTTTCTCAATGCCATGCATAATTTTATACACTTCTATCATGTCTCCTCTGACCCGCCTTTTCTCTAAACTAAAAAGCCCCAAATGCTGCAACCTTTCCTCGTAAGGGAGTCGCTCCATCCCCTTGATCATTCTGGTTGCCCTCTTCTGAACCTTTTCCAACTCTATAATATCCTTTTTGAGATGAGGCGACCAGAACTGTACACAGTATTCCAAATGCGGCCGCACCATAGATTTATACAACGGCATTATGATATCGGCTGTTTTATTTTCAATACCTTTCCTAATTATCGCTAGCATGGAATTTGCCTTTTTCACAGCTGCCGCACACTGGGTCAACATTTTCATCGTGCTGTCCACTACAACCCCGAGGTCTCTCTCCTGGTCGGTCACCGCCAGTTCAGACCCCATGAGCGTATATGTGAAATTAAGATTTTTTGCTCCAATATGCATAATTTTACACTTGTTTATATTGAATTGCATTTGCCATTTTCCTGCCCATTCACTCAGTTTGGAGAGGTCTTTTTGGAGCTCTTCGCAATCCCTTTTTGTTTTAACAACCCTGAACAATTTAGTGTCATCAGCAAACTTGGCCACTTCACTGCTCACTCCTAATTCTAGGTCATTAATGAACAAGTTGAAAAGTACAGGTCCCAATACCGATCCTTGAGGGACTCCACTTTCTACAGCCCTCCATTGGGAGAACTGTCCGTTTATTCCTACTCTCTGTTTTCTGCTTCTTAACCAATTCCTTCTCCACAAGAGGACCTCTCCTCTTATTCCATGACTGCTAAGCTTCCTCAGAAGTCTTTGGTGAGGTACCTTGTCAAACGCTTTTTGAAAGTCTAAGTACACTATGTCCACTGGATCACCTCTATCTATATGCTTGTTGACACTCTCAAAGAATTCTAATAGGTTACTGAGACAGGACTTTCCCTTGCAGAAGCCATGCTGGCTCTGCTTCAGCAAGGCTTGTTCTTCTATGTGCTTAGTTAATCTAGCTTTAATCATACTTTCTACCAGTTTTCCAGGGACAGAAGTTAAGCTAACTGGCCTGTAATTTCCGGGATCCCCTCTGGATCCCTTTTTGAAGATTGGTGTTACATTTGCCACTTTCCAGTCCTCAGGCACGGAGGAGGACCCAAGGGACAAGTTACATATTTTAGTTAGCAGATCAGCAATTTCACATTTGAGTTCTTTGAGAACTCTCGGGTGGATGCCATCCGGGCCCAGTGATTTGTCAGTTTTTATATTGTCCATTAAGCTTAGAACTTCCTCTCTCGTTACCACTATTTGTCTCAGTTCCTCAGAATCCCTTCCTGCAAATGTTAGTTCAGGTTCAGGGATCTGCCCTACATCTTCCACTGTGGAGACAGATGCAAAGAATTCATTTAGCTTCTCTGCAATCTCCTTATCGTTCTTTAGTACACCTTTGACTCCCTTATCATCCAAGGGTCCAATTGTCTCCCTAGATGGTCTCCTGCTTTGAATGTATTTATAGAATTTTTTGTTGTTGGTTTTTATGTTCTTAGCAATGTGCTCCTCAAATTCTTTTTTAGCATCCCTTATTGTCTTCTTGCATTTCTTTTGCCAGAGTTTGTGTTCTTTTTTATTTTCTTCATTTGGACAAGACTTCCATTTTTTGAAGGAAGACTTTTTGCCTCTAAGAGCTTCCTTGACTTTGCTCGTTAACCATGCTGGCATCTTCTTGGCCCTGGCAGTACCTTTTCTGATCTGCGGTATGCACTCCAGTTGAGCTTCTAATATAGTGTTTTTAAACAACTTCCAAGCATTTTCGAGTGATGTGACCCTCTGGACTTTGTTTTTCAGCTTTCTTTTTACCAATCCCCTCATTTTTGTGAAGTTTCCTCTTTTGAAGTCAAATGTGACCGTGTTGGATTTTCTTGGCAATTGGCCAGTTACATGTATGTTTAATTTAATAGCACTGTGGTCACTGCTCCCAATCGGTTCAACAACACTTACATCTCGCACCAGGTCCCGGTCCCCACTGAGGATTAAGTCCAGGGTTGCCGTCCCTCTGGTCGGTTCCATGACCAACTGGTCTAGGGAATAGTCATTTAGAATATCTAGAAACTTTGCTTCTTTGTCATGACTGGAACACATATGCAGCCAGTCTATGTCCGGGTAGTTGAAGTCACCCATTACTACCACATTTCCTAGTTTGGATGCTTCCTCAATTTTTTTTCTCTCCTTAACTCACAGAGTGTGTGGGACCACCCAGAGGACAAATCTGAAAAAGAGGCCTGGAAGGGAGAATGAACACATGAATACTGAGTCAGACCATTGATAGTCAAATCCAGTATGGTCTAAATCTGATTGGCAGCAACTCTCCAAAGGGCTGTTTCATAGTTCCACTTGCCAAAATGCCATTTAATTAAAACTAGGATGTGCTCAGAAGCATGAGCTTGACAAAAATCTTAGCCACCCCATGATATATCCAACAAACATACACAATGTATAGTCAGATCAGCAAAGGGTAAGGGAATATTATTCTGTTATTCTAAATTGCATCCTACATAAGGTTGACTGTGTTATTTACTAAAAATGTAATGCAACATTTCTAAAATAAAGAATAAAACGACAACTGCAGTCTCACAGACCTCAGGTGGTACTAGCACTGGGAATATCTATTTAGTGAGCAATTCTTTGTTTCCTCTTCTGCAATGTGTGAAGTCATAAACTAAAACTGCACTTCTAGAAGTAGTGTATCTTGTGTCCACAATATGTGAGCCTATGAGCACTTAAACAAGCCCTTCCCTTTGAGTCTTGCTGATTTGGGGCATATTAGTCTAACTGAGGCCTTTTTCCAAACACCATAATAATCAGTAGTCAATTTCATAGCTGTCATTCTGAGACAGATTTTAACTACTTCTGTTCCCAGGGCCGACACCAGGCATGACTGGGCCCTTGGGCACCAGCCTGCCCCAGGCCTGAAGTACTGTAGCCCAACAACCTGCCCCATACAGGTGACGTGGGGCTAATAAGCCTGCCCACACACCCCACCTACCTGTTGTACACAGCATGCATGGCATTCACACTGATGGAGAGGTATGTGAGGCATGCGTGTGGACTTATTGAAGCCCATGCTGTCTGTATGGTGGGGTGCTTGGGAGCTCCCTCTCCATGATCTGCAGCAGGGTTGGGTTGTAGGACCCGACGCTGCCGCAGATCATGGAGCAGGAGCACCACCCTCACACCATAAAGAGGGACCTTCCAGGGGCCCCTCTGGGCTGCAGGGGCCCTCAGCCAGGGCCCAACTTGGCAGCCGTCTGGCACCAGCCTTCTCTGTTCCCAGCAGCTTCTCCTTCTCACAATATTTACATTAGGAAATGTCAGCAACAAGTATTATTGCAACTTCATAAAAAATCCATCTTTCACTAGTGCTGTTAAGGTTTTTTTTGAAACACAGAACATTATTTGAGTTTTTTCTTTTTGTCTGTATGAACCAACATTTCATCTAACAAAATTTCCAAGTAATTAAAACAGCATCAAATATTTTCACAATAAACCCAGGCAATTCAGGAATTGAATAAATGCTCTTAACTACATGTGTGTTGGCAAAATATCCCAGCTTTTTCTAGCAATCAAGCAAAAGCCAGAGACTTGACTTGCAGGTTAATACCTAAGTGGTATATATGGATTGCCAGTATGCCTCTGATTGGCTTAGTTGACTAGAATTATCCAATAACATTGGGAGGGCTACAGGTTCACCATCTCTGGTGTAGACAGTACTAAGCTAGATTGACCAGTGGCCTCAGATTCCTATGCTCCTGGAAGATGAAATTTAATCTATTAGGCATTTACATGACCATCCAAAGATGGGGGGGGGAGATGAGGAAGCAAAGGCTGAAGGACTCATAAAAAGGGGGTGTTATAATGATTATTACATTTAATTACATTGGTCTTACACTGGGCTATGGGTACTTTTATTATAGCTGTATTTGCTGAAGGATCTGACTAACTTTATTTGCACATTAAAACACTGCTGCTCTTCTTGTTTTGCTTCCTATTTGTTCAATAAAGCTTTTGAAACTTAAAATAATCATCATATTTGTAACCTGTCCTTTTTTCCAAAGAGCTCAGGGTGAGTCTGGCATGCATAGAGATTTTAACTTTTTATCCCCATTTTTGAGGTATGTGATTCTAGATTAGGGATTGCCAACCAGGCGTGCACAAGTGCCATGACACCCTCCAAGGCCTTAATTGGTATCCCCAGGCAGGGCCCCCAGATTTTATTTTTTTAAAGTAAGTCTCTAGCCTAGTCCTAGAAACAAAGTTATGAAGCAAAATGTGCAGGTACCCTTTTAAATGATTTCTGTGAAATGAGCCAAACTGGCTGCTTCTGCCTGTCATGTTTTTTGCCAATGAGTGTCAGAACTGTGACTGATAAGTGAGTTGTTTGGACACCAGGCAATAGGAATTTGTGGGATCCTAAACAGCTCCTGTTTTTCCCTTCCCTTTAGTGTACTTTACCTGATTCTGTCTCATTTTCTAGTAGTCCTTGGAATCTCTGTAATTTGCCCTTCTTTTCCTCCTAGCAACCAGGATGCATCTTTGCTGTGGTGGGTTCGTTTGAGGTCAGGTAACTCCCTATAAGATTTTCTACAAATACGACTACACAGTAAGTGAGGTGGATGTTGAAGAATCCCTTCCTCATATGGGAAAACAAAATGTGACAAAGAAGCCAAGGCATGTCCCTGGCTTTGCAAGGGCTAAAGACGAGGCACTCATATGTTGAGCTAAGCCTATTAAAGCTGTGCGTGTACCAGTACACCCAGTAGTTCCAGTTCGAATAAATAGAGACGCACCTCCAGGAATCTTGTAAGATGAATCTTTTACTGATTCAATAGAAGCAGTAGTCACAAAACACTCTAACTCCAAACGCCTTCACTTTCGATATACATCCCCCACACCCAGAGAGGTTCTCTCAAGGACTTTATAGCCTTGGCAGCTCTTTGTCAGCTGCAGCCTTCGGCTCCTGCACGGCCTTGAGCTCCTCTCTGTGTTTTAACCCTATACATGTCTTTGGGGAAACTTCTGTTGCACATCATAACTACCAACAGTCCCCCACCTTTTCACAAAGACATACATTACAAGCATTTATACATGTGTTTCATGTGCTTATACAATGTTACATACTTTACATCGTTTGTTTCGTTTAATATTACACATACCCATTTTGTTAATCACATGTTTAGATACACTTGTGGTTTGTAAGTTCTTTACAGTTCTTTATTCTCAGCATATTCTCTATTTTGGTGCTATACATGTGAGGTATAATGTTTCATTGTCTATTGGCCCTTCGTTAAACTATTCTGTTGTGTTTTCAGCTTTCTCTTTACACCCTTGTGTGTCGTTATTCTTTAGAACACTGACATGAAACCTGTCCGGTGGTTTCCCTATATTTGATCTCTCAGACCTTCTTAATTTAATTTCAGTTTCCTGACTGTGTTGTGCTTCTGAGCTGGCAAGAGCCCGTTCCTCTTC
This sequence comes from Rhineura floridana, assembly GCF_030035675.1. Lineage (NCBI taxonomy): Eukaryota > Metazoa > Chordata > Lepidosauria > Squamata > Rhineuridae > Rhineura > Rhineura floridana. Next base: position 214,936,961 of record NC_084480.1, read on the forward strand.
CTCTTGCTTAACTGTTTGCTCTATGTGTTTCTTCGTGTCATCATTCCCCTGTGAACTTCCCAGTTCTACATACACGGATTCATCCCAGTCCTGTTCTTGTGTCTGTACACTTCTACTTAGTACCATTCTTCTCTCATTTGGTAGCCAGATTCGATGGTATGCATTCTGAAAGCTCATCACGAGTCCTCTCTGTGCCCTTGGAGCTAACTTCCCTCTACGTTTCCCCTTTGGAACATGAACCCAGCACTTTGCTCTGAATCTGAGAATGTGCTGCAGTCTGGGTTTCTTGCCATACAGTTTCTCATACGGTGTCATGTTAATAGCACTGTGTATCAGCCTGTTCTGAATATAGGTGGCATAAAGCATGCTTTCACCCCAGAAAGCATTTGTTAGATTGGCATCTCTTATCATGGCTCGTGTCGCATCCTGCAAGACCCTGTTCTTTCTCTCAGCTAACCCATTTTGAAATGGGGAAAATGGAGCTGTTAACGCATGTTCAATTCCATTTTTCTCTAGTTATTGCTCCAGAGAATTACTAGTAAACTCCCCTCCTTGATCTGATCTGATCTGCTTAATATGTGTGCCATGTTGCACCTCTATCTTGTGCAGAAACCGCTTTAATTTCTCTTCTGCTTCATGTTTTGCTGTCAACAAATAAACGGTACAATATCTAGTAAAATCATCCACTATAACAAGGCAATATTTAGCACAACCTTGTGACCTTTGGAACGGTCCTGCTATGCCTATGTGTATGGTTTGATAAGGTTTACTTGTGTGGCTTTTAGCTTCTTTCTGTTTTGGAGCCACTGTTGCTTTTGTTTGTTTGCATATTTCACAGTCTACATATGTTTCACATTTCTGCAACGTCACATCCTCACAAAAGCTAGGCATTTTCCTTATGGTCTCAAAGTTAGCATGTCCTAATCTCCTATGCCATAAATGTATACATTTGTCATGCGTTTTCTTGTTAGCGATCATGGACACTTGTTCTTTGGTGCTTAGTGTTACGTAAAACAGAGAATCCCTAAGAAACCCTCTCACACATACTTTGCCTTCTTTCATTAGCTCACACATTCCTTGTTTAAAGAGTACAGAGTATCCCATAGCATTAAGTTTAGATACTGACATAATATTACTTTCTATGTCTGGCGCATATAACACATCTGTCATTACAGTGTTCAAAATACATAATTTTGCTGTGCCTCTGCCCAATATCTTTCTGCGTGTTCCATCCGCCAACACCACGTCCCCTGTTGTTGGAACCAAAGTATTAAATAATGTTCTGTCCTTTAATAAACTATGTGTTGATCCCGAATCAATCACCCATTCACTAGAGTCAAAACTTACACAGTGTCTGTCTTTTCTTTCTTTTGTGTCGGCACTCACCAACTGTATCTGCGATTGCCTTCTCCTTTGCCTTGTTCGTCGTAAATCACAGTCTCTTTGAAGATGTGTAAAAGACCCACAGCTATAGCACGCTTTCATTCCATAAGACTTAGCGCTCCACTCAGTCCTTTCGATTTTCCTCTCTGGCTTATTTCTTTTCTCCTGTTCGATCGATTCCTGACGTCTTTCCCATTCCTGTATCAATTTTCCTGATACATATCGTTTTGTCAATCCTACATCAGGCATCGCCTCCAAGGAGCTTATTACATTGTCCCATGATGCATTCAAAGTTGATAGGATAATATATACTTTCTGTAACGGAGTGTGTACAACGTCTCTTTACTGCAACTCAGCAAAAATCTTGGAAATAGTCATCAAATGTTCAGACATGGTCACATTGTCCATTAGCCTCAGTTGATATAGTTTTCTACCCAGATTTATTTTGCTACTTGCCATTTTCCAAATGTGTGTTTCATGCAAAGCAGTCCAAGCCAGTTTCGCTGTTTGTTTATCTTGAATTAGCAATAGTTGTGAATCACTGACAGCCAGAATGATGTACGACCGAGCTCTTTCATCCAGTCTCAGCCACTGTGCAGGAGGCGGATCGGATGGGGGATCCTGCGTTACAACCTGCCATAAATCCTCTTTAGTGAGAAAAGCCTGTATCCTTAACTGCCAACTTAAGTAATTAGTCTTATTAAGTCATTCCAGCGGCATTCCTGTCAAAAGTGATACTGCCATGCTGACCGACACTCTTTCACTGTGTCTTACTGGAAACGTTATCTGTCTGCTTCCTTTTACGACTCCACACACCAGCCACGAAGTCCGGCTTGCTTCTGCTGGTACCCGATGCTCTCCTTACTGGTTTCAACTGGGATTATACTGGGTAGCCTGGGCCCATAACCCTTGTTGAGCTAAGCCTGTTAAAGCTGTGCATGTACCAGTACACCCAGTAGTTCCAGTTCGAATAAATAGAGACGCACCTCCAGGAATCTTGTAAGATGAATCTTTTACTGATTCAATAGAAGCAGTAGTCACAAAACACTCTAACTCCAAACGCCTTCACTTTCGATATACATCCCCCACACCCAGAGAGGTTCTCTCAAGGACTTTATAGCCTTGGCAGCTCTTTGTCAGCTGCAGCCTTCGGCTCCTGCACGGCCTTGAGCTCCTCTCTGTGTTTTAACCCTATACATGTCTTTGGGGAAACTTCTGTTGCACATCATAACTACCAACATCATTAAGAATGCATCATATAGTTAACTTACAATGATATACATGTCTACTCAGAAGTAAGTCTCTTTGTGTTTAATGGGGCTTACTCCCAGGTAAGTGGGTATAGGATGGCAGCCTAGGATTTTGTTTAGTGTTGGCATTGGGGAAAGCAGGGTTCCTGTGCCTTTAACAGCTGTATCTCCACAATCAAGACAAGCAGGACACAGCTGACTTCCCATGGTAAACATGAGGTTTTCTGGGGTGAGGTGAGGCAGCAATGACTGTACTCTTTCTAAATTTGTGCAGAGCTTGGAAGAGTTACTTTTTTTGAACTACAACTCCTATCAGCCCCTGCCAGCATGGCCACTGGATTGGGCTGATGGGAGTTGTAGTTCAAAAAAGTAACTTTTCCAAGCTCTGAATTTGTGTTATGCTATGCCTGCCATACCAGCCATTTTGTGTTATGCTGTGTCCCCATGTTTTGTGACTGGTGCCCACAGTACTCCATCAAAATTCAAAATGTGCTCATTGTTCCAAAAAGTTTGGTGGAGCCTGTGCTAGAGATAGGTGTCCACTAACAATACTGCCTCAGTTCTCACCATCAGTCCCAACACTTTCCTCTCCTCTTTGCCCTTTTGTCTCCTCTGCTAAATTTCCCCTTCTTAGATTGGAGAGAGACAGCACAATACTAGTTAGGTTACATGGAGAAAACTGTCTTATATGCAGGGGAAAACAAATAAGATCTTTAAATATTACACTTTTCCTGATGTAAATTGCATAGCACACAAGGCGTTGTTTTAAAAATAATACCTAGCTGAAGATGTGTTGAATTCTGGGTGTGAAGCTGTTAATTAGTGAAAACTGGAATGCACATGCAGAAGTTAAATTTTGGGGGGAGATTCAAAAGCAGATTGTAGACAGTGGGTGGCATATTACATGGGGTGTGTGTGAAAAAGCCCTGCTGTACACATGCATGCCTTCTATTTGCCTAAGGAATTGTATAGAATAAATGACTGGCATTGAGTTGTATGCAATATAAATATAACATGTTACAATTTCTCCTTTTGCATTTTCTTAATGCTCTCTCTCTCTCTCACACACACACACACATACACAAATTGATCAGGTGATTCGCCCCCCCATCATTTTATTTCCAAACCTGAGAAAGTGTCATCTTCTTAATATCAGAGTATCAGGCTGCTGTTAAAGGCACAGAAGCAGGACATATAATAAATAAATTGCAATTTGATTTGCCCTGTGAATAGGTTTTCACATGCATTAAAGCAGAAATTTATTTAGTGTTTTATTTTATAGATTTATAGCCTTTTGGAGGTGGGCACTTGCTTACCAGGTGTTAGAAACAGAACACAAAATTTGAACATAAAGCAAGTTTTAAAAAATATTCTTGTATGCTACCCATTTACATTGGTTTTACGTCAGCTTCTCTGTCATGGCTTTCTTCAAAGAATACAGAAATCTGGAATCTGAGGGTTGCATCCAGCTATCCTATTCAGAGTACTGGAACAAAATTACCTAAGTTAGTCATGTCCATGTAATTGCAATGGGTCTTCTCCAAATATGACTCATATTGGATACAAGCCTGAGAATTCTCCCCCACTCACAGAAGAATAGTTTCTAGAATCCCTGCAGAGAAGGAATGATTGTTAAACGTGCTTATACTGTAGAATAGACAAATGTATAAAAACTCCTTTTCTCTCAGATCAACACATGTCAGTTGGAAGTGGATAATAATCAAGGAGTAGCCATATTAACAATTAACGAGAAAGGAATTTTCATACAAAAAATACATTTTGGAACTGGAGCTGCCTGTTTGACATTAAAGTGGTTGGTTGGTTTGAAAAATTAATCCAACCTGATATTAAATGTTGAAATGCTCACTGCATGTCCCAGTTTCTTCCAACATATTATTATATTTGCCACTAAAAGACTGTTGTACTGAAAGCAACAAAATAGGTCTCACGTTTGATATATCTGGAAAATGCAGTATCATAACTCAGGATGAAACTCTTGGCCAGCCAATAAACATTTAATGTTGGGCAAATTAGCTCCATTTAATGAAATCAATTATGTTTACTTATTGGAGATTATGAAGCATCTTGATTTGGGGAATTTTAGTCTGTCATGAAGTAATGCGCTGTACAGTTGGAAAGAAACTCATGGCACACACTCTCACAATATGGAGTCCTGACTCATAGCCATAGGGTCCTTCCTTATGAAAGAACACAAGCAGACAGATCAGATATTTATTTATTTATTTATTACTCATATAGCCTATCATTCCTCCAAGGAGCTCAAGGTGCCATACATGCTTCTCTCCTTCCCATTTTATCCTCATATACAGCTGCCACACCGCCACTCCAAACAAGCTAGTGTTGCGGCAGAAATTTAAAAGCTCATGTGCTCTCTCTTCCCCTCATATTCTGGTTTGGGAGGTAACGTCTTGCATTGTTAAATCACAGTTTCCCATCACATCCAAACCAGTGCTACCTTAATCCTCATTTGCTTTTTCTTCTGGTGAGTGGCAAATCATAGTTTGTCATTTTGTCTGAGTATGACAAACTATGGTTTGCTCAATCATAGTTTGCTCACAAACTAGTGTCCCAAACTAGAGTTTGATCCTAATTTGGGATCTTGATTTTCAGTCAAACTGTGGTTTGAAGAGATTCCAACTGGAGGCTCAAAGGCAACATTCTTCAGGCAGACTGTGGCTGACAAGTACTGTTGCATTTACTTTGAACAAGGTCCAACTATATTTAACAAGTAATGCTTGTAGCTTCAAGTCAGATTCGTATCAGACTTTTAATATAAGTGATATTAATATATGGAAAATGTCATGATCCAAATCTACATTCCAAATGAAAAGGTGATCAAAGTAGAACATACATAACCTCCCTTCTTAATTATAAAACCCTTCTTGATGAAATTGAGAAAATGTATAACTTATTTATTACCTGGGCTCCAGCTGGGAAGAAGGGCAGGATATAAATCAAATAATAAATAAATAAATAAAAATATGGATAAACGTGAAAGAACTAAAACAACAAAACTTTTCAGCCCAACTTTTAGATGTATTATTAATATTTACAAAGTATAAACAAAAGAAATTGGTTCTCCTGAATTTATAGGTAGAATTAATAAGTAGTCTAATTTCTCTGAACCCATGATAGCCATTTAGACAGGGTTTCCATGTCTCCAGTTTTCACCTGGAGACTCCAGATTTTTGGGGTCCAAGTCTTTAGGTGAGTCACTCTAATCTTCAGTCTCTGAGCTTTCATTTAAAAATCTTAAGTTTCTAGGTGGTCTGGTTCAAGAGATATATACCAAAATGTCATCTCCCCCCACCCCATGACTTCTGTTAAATGAGCTCCTAGCTGGCTGCTCTAACCATGCCCTTTCAGGTTTGTAGCCAATGTGAAGTTAGGGGTGTGATTGACAGGATTTGTTGACCTCCAGGAAATAGCTAGAACCCAAAGCAACTTCAGAAACCAGATGTCTTTTCCTGCTTGTCTGAAAATCATAAATTGAGTAAGTATATAGCTTTCAGCAGTAGCAAAAATACCCTTCTCTCTGTGTGTGCACAAGATGTAGAACAAAACGTCACAGCAGGATCTTGGTAGGCAATTGTTTACTGTAAACAATTTCAGTTCTGATTATATTAAATGTACATGCAGGGTTTTTTAAATTACTTGCAAAAATAGCATATTAGACATTTAATCTTTCAAATAATTTTTGAACAGAAATTTAAAAGTATACATACAGCTTATGATTACGTGTTATACTTTTCTAATTATGAGGAGTCAAACAAGTTTAAATTTTCTTGGGATGTTTAAGAGGGCTAATTCATAGCCTGTTTTGAAAACCTTCCCAATATGAAGTTTTAATCTGATACTCGCTTTTCTGGGAGTAAAGATGTGATGCTAATCCCACATACTGGCAGTAAACCCTATTGAATCCAATAGGACTTACTTTTGAGTAGACATGGTTAGGATTGTGCTGTAAAGCAATGGGACTTTTGAGTGAACATAGCAAAGGATTGTGTTTGTGTTGTAAATCTTTCTTTCCCACTCCAATCATATTTTTAAAGCAATTAGGTAGGGCTTACCTAGATGTCACTGCTTTTATGTTGCAGGAAGCTAATACTGATTTTATTTTATTTTTTAAATGTTCTGCAATGACCAACTGGTTTTGACAATAGATTATTATATGGGGTGTATGTATTTTTACATCTCCAGTGTGTGTGTGTGTGCATATCAAGTCTTTCCAACAGCCTTGTGAGGTAGGGTTGTTGATTGAAACTTTCCATAATTGTAAGGAGGTGTGTCCACATGCATGCATCCCAGGCACCTAAATGAGGGGAGACAGCAGCATAGGGACATAAGCAGGTGTCTTATTCCAGGGGTTCCCAAACCTTTCTTCTACATAGACCACTTGAAAATTGCTGAGTATCTGAAAATTTACTATGGGCATATGCAAGATAATTAACTCCCATTAGTAATAACAGCAAGAATTTGAGCTGTGTGTATGATATTGTAATTTAAAGGTGTAATTTTAATTTTGCTAGTTGTTTATGTCACTACTATTGCCATTACATTCAGTGATATATGGGAATCAGAGCTTGGAAAAGTTACTTTTTTGAACTACAGCTCCCATCAGACCAATCCAGTGGCCATGCTGGCTGGGGCTGATGGGAGTTGTAGTTCAAAAAAGTAACTTTTCCAAGCTCTGATGGGAATTACGATTTACGAGTAACATTAGTACAAAAAACATTACTAAGGATTCTGTATTGTCTGATACGGGAGGAGGTCCATGGGGGTGACACCATGAGTTACCGCACCAGGTGACACCAACCCTAGTGACGCCACTGAGCATGATTGCACAGGAGTAAATCCCACAGAACTCAAAAAGCATGCAAATGATCAAACCTGTCCTCCTTTCCTCCTCCCTCATATCCCCTCCCTCCTCCCTTCCTTCTCCTCCCTCCTCTCCCCTCCTACCAGCCCCAATGGGCACCAGCTATTGCTGCTAATAAATCATATGACACTATCCATACACCCACCATAAGTCTTTAATAATGTTGGGGTATAATGTCTAATATTCCAGGCACCTCTGAAAATTAAATGTCTAGCTATCGATTGTGAAAAGAGTTTTCCTGAGGACATTTACATGCATGCATTCCAAATATGTTTGAATTTGGCCACACACTATGTTAGAAAGATAAAATAAATTAAGCTGAAAAAATACAGTGTGATAAGAAAGGGAACAATATTTCAGAATTTATAACTATTTCATATTGTTCCAGTTCAGTTATGCTGAATAAATAAAACATTATTATAAAAAGCAGAAGTGTCCAACCTTCTTTCAGTGAAACTGGATTACATTCTTGGCATAAACGACCAAGTAAGTAGCGGCCCTGTACCCTGTGAGGAAAAGAATTTTGCTTTTTAGGTGCTGACTTAAATAATGTGAAAATTTTAGTCACATAGACTGCCACAGGTTTTAACCAAATATTTGACAGTCTGACAGAAAAGTTCTGAAGAAATTTCCAAACTAGAGAACCGCAAATAAAAGGATGGAATTAATGTCAAATAAATAAGGGTGATATCAGTTGTCATACTACTCAGAATAGACCCATCAATTTTGATGGTTCTTCTTTGAGTATGACTAACTTTGGATGTTACCCCGTATAAATAAAAAAGAAAGAACTCCCTACTACAAAAGTAGAAAAATGGTAGATGAGCTGTGTTGTCTTTTCTTTATATCTGAGCTTAGAGAAATGCAGAAGTGATTTATTACCTCACAAGCAGAACTCCGTAGAAGTGCATGTTATGAGAAGAAAAAGGAGTTCATAGGTCTTCCCTCACCCTTCATTTTCCCCCAGCATACCCTCCTGCTTTTTTTTTTAAAAAAAAATCATGTTCCCCCCCAAATGGTCTCTGAAACAAGGTCTCCAGTATCCTGTAAGTTTCTGGTTCGAAAACTCTAGCTGGTGCAAAATGCGGTGGCCAGAATGGTGATGGGGGCACAGGGCTGACAACACATGTCACCACTTTTAAAACATCTGCACTGGCTGCCCTTCTGCTACTGAGCCAGGTTCAAGGTCCTCGTATTAATTTATAAAGCCCTGAACAACTTAGGTCCAGGGTGTCTTAGGGACCATCTGGACCCTGGATCACTGAGATCATCTGCAGGAGTGGCTTTGGTCATCCCCTAAGTTGGCGAGGCTCATTTAACATCGACACAAAATCAAGCCTTCAGTGTCATCAGTCCAGTTGTCTGGAATGCTCTGCCAACAGAATTTCAGCAGGCACCTTTTGTTTTAACTTTTAAATGCCTGCTGAAAACCTTTCTGTTCTGCCAGGCTTATTTATGCAGGCAATTAAGAACATGTTTTTCCCCCTACAACAACTGACCTTTGTTTTTATTGCATTTTAAATGTTTTTATTCTATGGTTGTGGTTGTTGTTTTAAACATGTTGTAAACCACTTTGATGTTTTTAACGAAATAGCGGTATACAAATATTTTTATAAATAAATAAGAAAATAATAAGCCAATCAGCATGAAAGGGAGTGTCTTAGCTACTGAGAACAGTCTTCTGACATGTTTTCTTGTCCTGGAGCCAGTCAGAGTGAAAGGAGGTGAAACAGCCACTGAGAACTCTTTTCAGTAGCTGCCACTCACGTTTCATGCTGATTAGCTCCTAGGGACTTCTGTTGTTGAGGGAGAAGGCATTAATAAGGATCTCATTCTGAACCCAGCAGCAAAAACGGGGGGAGGGGGCATGGCTGTAATTGTGGTGAAGGGAGCCTGCACTTAGGAATTTGTCACTACACTACTGGGTCCTGACTCACCAGCTGAAGACCAGTGGGTTAGATAATCCATAGTTGGGAGTGAAATTTGCATGGGGAAATCTGTGGGTGTAGGTCAGGATTGGGGAACCTGTGACCCTCCTGATGTTATTGAACAACAACTCTGATCATCCACAACTATTGGCTATGCTGGCTGGGGCTGGTGGAAGTGGGAGCTCTAACAACATCTTCCACAGCTTCACTGTCCCTGGTGTAAGTTAAGAACCCTTCCCTTTTGCCTACCAATTTTTTTCATGCAAGTGGTCTCCTTGTCCTTGCATATCCATTATCTTGGCAAACAAGGGTTTGGAAGCATGCATTAAATTAGAATATTATTGCTGAAAGATTCTGTTGCATTTTGGTTAAGCTTTTGTAATATATTCCAGTAATTAATTACTGAAATGGAAGTGAACGTCAAAACTGTGTCTTAATTTTTTTGAGGTTGTGTGTCTGTTCCAGGGGGTGGGATGGGGAGGCTTTGATCAATAACATTGCTACAATTACATTTGTCATCCAGGCTGCTCTAGTCTGGACACTTTCTAAAGCCAGTTTAGGTGTTCTGGCTTATAGGACACTTTGTGTTGCTTGGGTAATGTGAATTAAGGCATGCAATGCTGTCCTGTGCATCTTTATTTGGAAGTAATTCCCACTGTGGTTTTACCATACTTACTCCCTAGTAAGTGCACTTAGGACTGCAGCCCTACAGCACCATTCTGTGCTTGCCTACTCAGAAACTGGGAGATATTCCCGGGCAAGCTTGTTTGAGATTGCAGCCATGAAAATGGAAATGGACTGCCTTCAAGTCAATCCCGACTTATGGCTACCCTATGAATAGAGTTTTTATGGTAAGTGGTATTCAGAGGGGGTTCACCATTGCCTCCCTCTGAGGCTAGTCCTCTCCAGCTGGCTAGGGCCTGCTCAGCTTGCCACAACTGCACAAGCCAGCCCCTTCCTTATCCGTAGCTGCCAGCTGGGGGGCAAGTAGGCTCCTTGGAACTATGCAGCTTGCCCACAGCTGCACAGGTGGCAGGGCACATAACCCCTGAGCCACTCACTGTGGGGGTGATCTTTAGCTGGCCCTTTACACCCAGGAGACACGAGCGGGGATTTGAACTCACAAACTCTGGACTCCCAGCCAGGCTGTCCTCCCCACTGTGCTATACCTTTTTTGTCTTCCCTCCCAGCCCCTTTCCCCTTGTGTGCTGTGTTTTTTAGATTGTAAGCCTGTAGGCAGGGACTGTCTTGTATTAACTGATTATATGTAAGCCACTCTGGGAGCCGTTTTCTCTGAAGAGTGGGGTACAAATACAACAAATAAATAAATAACAACATTCCATCCTATTCCAGTGTGTGGACTAGGTCCAAGACATTTTGCTTCTAGTAGGGTACTCCAAGTGGTGTCCATCCCCTCCCCTCATTTCCTTGTTCTCTACCATTGCATCACACCCATTACACCTTTAGGTTTGGGATAGATCATGTGCAAACATTGTTAATGAAGTACAAAGAGTGGAGAAGATCAGTTTATTTATTTATTGAATATATAGCCCACCATTCCTCCCAAAGGAGCTCAAGTCGGCCAACACAAAATAGTTAAAACAATACAATTAAAAACATCTAAAATCCTTTAAAAACATTAAGAACATCTAAAAACAATCACCCCCCTCTAGGATGCATACCTTAACATGGTGAGGGGGTTTGAGAGTGTTGAAGAAGCTGAGAGCAATGCCATCAGGAGTCTAGACCAAGAGGCTAGACTCCTAGCAGGGGCACCCACGGGAGAATGGCCAAAGCTGAGACATCAGACTAAGATGCATCCAAACTCAGAGGAAGGCAATGGTAAACCACTTCTGAATTTCTCTTACCATGAAAACCCTATGAACAGAATACCCAAAATGCAACATGAGATAGTGCTGGAAGATGAGACCCCCAGGTCAGAAGGCATTCACCGAGCTACTGGGGAAGAACAAAGGACAAGTGCTGTGACTAATGATGCAGCTGGGTCAAAGCCGAAAGGAAGCCCAGAGGCTGATGCACACAGATGCAAAAGGAGAGTCCGGAGTTGTATGATGGATACAATAGGAACGTGGAATGTGAGAAGCATGAACCAGGGAAAGTTAAAAATTGTCAAGAAAGAAATGGAACGTATCAACATTACAATACTTGGCGTGAGTGAATTAAAATGGACAGGAATGGGACATTTTCAATCAGGCAACTACAAAATATTTTATGCAGGAAATGAGAAATCAAGAAGAAATGGGGTTGCATTTATAGTGAGAAGTGATGTAGCAAAAGCAATTAGGAGCTACAACACCAGGTCTGAGCGAGTGATATATTAAACGGGAAACCTATTAACATAACCATCATCCAAGTCTATGCTCCAACGGCAAATACAGAAGAAGAGGAACTGGAGAGATTTTATGCAGAAGTACAGGAAGAAATTGATCACACACCAAAACATGATGTGCTGATAATCATGGGGGACTGGAATGCAAATGAAGGGAACAGAGAAGAACTAGGAATTGTGGGGAAATGGGGTTTAGGAGAAAGAAATGAAGCAGGAGAAAGACTTATTGAATTCTGTTTCTTGCAAACACATTTTTTGAGCAACCAAAAAGATGACTGTACACATGGACATCGCCAAATGGTCAATATAGGAATCAAATTGATTATATAATTGGAAACAGAAGATGGAGAAGTTCCATACGTTCTGCGAAAACAAGACCAGGAGCAGACTGCGGTACAGATCATGAACTGGTCGTATCGAAAATCAGAGTAAAGCTAAAGAAGAAGAACAAAGCAATCATAATGCCAAAATACAATTTAAGTAACATCCCAGAAGAATATAAAGATCAAATAAAGAACATATTTGAGGCTTTAAACTTAGTTGACAGAGAACCAGAAGAACTATGGAGTGAAGTCAGAGACATTATCAGGGATGAATACAAAAAGACAATGCCTCTAGTTAAAAAGAGAGAAAGACCTGAATGGATAACTGAAGAAACTCTTCAAATGGTCAAAGAGAGAAGGAAAGCAAAAGCAAGAGGAGATAGAAACACAGTCACAACCCTAAATGCAACAATACAGCAACTAGAACGCTGGGACAAAGAGAACTATTACAATAGTTATTGTATAGAAATAGAAGAGGACAACAAAAAGGGAAGAACAAGAGCCCTATTCCAAAAGATTAGAGAAATGAAAGGCAAATTTAAACCACGAGTAGGGATGCTGAATAATTAACAGGGGAACACACTGACTGACCGAGATGAAATAAAAGGAAGATGGAAGCAATACACTGAAGAACTCTATAAAAGAGATGCCAGGATGACAGATCCATTCATGGAGGAACCGTATGATGAAGAACCAGAAATTTTAGAATGTGAGGTGAAAGCTGTTCTTAAAATACTTGGAAGAAACAAATCACCAGGAACAGATGGCATACCAATAAAGCTGCTACAAGCTACGGAATCTGTCCAAATTTTGACAAATACATCCCAATTCCAAAGAAAGGGGATCCCAGGGAATGCAGTAATTATCGAACTATTGCCTTAATATCCCATGCAAGTAAAGTCATGCTCAAGATTCTACAAGAAAGGCTCTTACCATATATGGAGCGAGAAATGCCAGACGTCCAAGCTGGATTTAGAAAGGGAAGAGGCACCAGAGATCATATTGCAAACATACGTTGGATAATGGAACAGACCAAGGAATTTCAGAAGAAAATCACCCCGTGCTTTATAGATTACAACAAAGCCTTTGACTTTGTAGATCATGAAAAACTATGAAATGTTTTAAAAGAAATGGGGGTGCCACAGCATCTGATTATCCTCATGTGCAACCTATACTCCGGACAAGTGGCTACTGTAAGGACAGAATATGGAGAAACTGACTGGTTCCCAATAGGAAAGGGTGTGAGACAGGGGTGTATTTTATCACCCTGTTTGTTTATTTATATGCAGAACATATCATACAGAAAGCAGGATTGGACCAAGATGAAGGTGTGAAAATTGGAGGGAGAAATATCAATAATTTAAGCTATGCAGACGATACCATACTACTAGCAGAAACCAGTAATGATTTGAAACGAATGCTGATGAAAGTTAAAGAGGAAAGCACAAAAGCAGGACTACAGCTGAATGTCAAGAAGACTAAAGTAATGACAACAGAAGATTTATGTAACTTTAAAGTTGACAATGAGGACATTGAACTTGTCAAGGATTATCAATACCTCGGCACAGTCATTAAACAAAATGGAGACAATAGTCAAGAAATCAGAAGAAGGCTAGGACTGGGGAGGGCAGCTATGAGAGAACTAGAAAAGGTCCTCAAATGCAAAGATGTATCACTGAACACTAAAGTCAGGATCATTCAAACCATGGTATTCCCGATCTCTGTGTATGGATGTGAAAGTTGGACAGTGAAAAAAGCGGATAAGAGAAAAATCAACTCATTTGAAATGTGGTGTTGGAGGAGAGCTTTGTGCATACCATGGACTGTGAAAAAGACAAATAATTTGATGTTAGAACAAATTAAACCAGAACTATCAACAGCAGCCAAAATGATGAAACAGGTGAAACAAGTTATCCTACTTTGGACACATAATGAGAAGACATGATTCAGTAGAAAAGACAATAATGCTGGGAAAAACAGAAGGGCCAAACAAGAGATGGATTGATTCCATAAAGGAAGCCACATACCTGAACTTACAAGATCTGAACAGGGTGGTTCATGACAGATGCTTTTGGAGGTCACTGATTCATCCATCCTTCCAGTACTTAGAAGAGGAGTAGAAAGGGAAAGAAAAATACTCTATGTGAATGAATCGCTACGAAGGTGGTGCCGATGTGAGAGATTTGGATTCTGGGACCACGGGCTATGCTTCCTGGAAGATGGATTGCTGGCAAGTGATGGGTTGCATCTCACAAAGACTGGGAAGAATTTGTTTGGCCACAGCATGGAGAAGTTCATCAGGAGGGCTTTAAACTGAATCCTAAGGGAGAGGGAGACGTAAACTTGGTGGTAACGACTGATGAAGGCTTGTGCACAATAACAGGAGCAGAGAGATCAGCTATAATAGGGACCAGTGACAGTCCGCAGAAAAATGTAGTAAGGAAGCCAAGCCATAAATCACATGGTCTTCGATGCCTGTATACTAATGTGCAGAGCATGGGAAACAAGCAGGATGAACATGAACTCTTAATACAGGAGGACAATTACAACTTGATAGGTATAACTGAAACTTGGTGGGATGACTCCCATAACTGGAATACAGCAACTGAAGGATATAACTTGTTCAAAAAGAACAGAAGGAAGAAAAAGGGAGGTGGAGTCACGCTATATGTTAAAAATATATATCCCTGCACAGAAATACAGGAAAATGAGCTTGGTAGTTCTACCAAGAGTATCTGGATTAAAATTAATGGGGCAAGTAATAAAAGGAATGTGTGCTTAGAGTCTATTGCCGACCACCCTTCAAGAAGAAGATGAGAATGTAACTTTTGAAAAGCAAATTGCCAATGTTTCAAGGAGGCATGATGTAGGAGTAATGGGGGATTTCAATTGTCCCGATATCTGTTGGGAGACAAATTCTGCCAAACACAGCCCCTCCAAGAAATTTCTGACTTGTGTTGGAGATAACTTTCTCCTACAGAAAGTGGAGGAAGCATCCAGATGATCAGCTATCCTGGACTTGATTCTAACCAATAGAAATGATTTGGTGGATGACGTGGCAGTTACGGGAACTCTTGGGGAAAGTGACTACACCATACTTGAATTCTTGATTTTAACAGAAGCAAAAGCTGAGAGTAGCCATACGCACGCCCTGGACTTCAGGAAAGCTGATTTTAATAGACTCAGAATAATTCTAAGTACAGTTCCATGGTAAGCCACCCTAATGAGAAAAGGAGTCCTAGATGGGTGGGAGTTTCTAAAAAAGGAAATTCTAAAAGTGCAATGGCAAGCAATTCCAACAAGGAAAAAAGGGGGGAAACAGCAGAAGAAGCCAATGTGGCTTCACAAAAAGCTTAGAGATGACCTGAAAACAAAAAAGGACACATACAGGAAGTAGAAAGAAGGCCAGGCCACAAAGGAAGTGTACAGGCAGGTCTCATGGAATTGCAGGGATGGTGTCAGGAAGGCTAAAGCTGAGAATGAGCTGAGGTTAGTGAGGGATGCTAAAAGCAACAAAAAAAACTTTCTTAAGGTACGTCCATAGTAAAAGACAGAGAAAAGAAACGGTGGCACAGCTACTCAATGAGGATGGCAAAATGATAACAGATGACAAAGAAAAGGCAGAAGTGCTCAATTCCTACTTTGGCTCAGTCTTCTCCCAAAAAAGGATCTGTGACCCTCCTGGGAAACATGAAGTAGAAGGGGCAGGATTGGAGCTTGAGGAATACCTAATCACTTTGAATGAGTTCAAATCGGCAGGGCCCTATAAACTGCATCCTAGAGTATTGAAGGAACTGGCTGAAGAACTCTCAGAACCACTGTCTATTATCTTTACAAAATCATGGAGGACTGGTGAAGTGCTGGATGACTGGAGGAGAGCTAATGTTGTCCCTATCTTCAAAAAAGGCAAAAAGGAGGAACTGGGGAACTACAGACCCATCAGCCTAACATCAATCCCTGGAAAAACTCTGGAGCAGATTATAAAGCAGTCAATCTGTAAGCACCTTGAAAACAATGCAGTGATTACTAGCAGCCAACATGGTTTTACGAAGAACAAATCCTGCCAAGCCAATCTTATCTCATTTTTTGATCGGGTAACCTCCCTTGTAGACTATGGGAATGCTATGGACATAATATACCTTGACTTCAGCAAAGCTTTTGACAAACTGACCCATGATATTCTGATTAGCAAGCTAGCTAAATGTGGGCTGGATGGAACAACTATCAGGTGGATCCACAGTTGGCTCCAGAATCATACTCAAAGAGTACTTATCAATGGTTCCTTCTCAAACTGGGTGGAAGTAACGAGTGGGGTACCACAGGGCTCGGTCCTGGGCCCCGTGCTCTTCAACATTTTTATTAACGACTTGGATGAGGAGGTACAGAGCATGCTTATCAAATTTGCAGATGATACAAAATTGGGGGGCATAGCTAATACCGTGGAAGACAGAAACTATCGGGAGGCAGAGCTGGGGTCCCGGGGAGTTGGGAGAAGAGGATTCATATGGATGGCAGAGGGGAGGGGGAGGAACTTCCCCCCTTTGGAGTGAAGACGAAACAGAGGAAATGCCAGTGATAGGGTCGCCTAGCAACAGGGAGCCTGAGAGCTTTGAAGTTTCAGAATCCTCCCTGGATATTCTCACACCTCCCCTTCTTCGAAGCTCAGAGCAAGAGGGGGAAGAGGGAGGGCTGCCCACAGCAGAAAAGCGGCGAGGCAGTTTACCATCAGCTCCTCCCCTATCCCCCATACTGGAATCGGAAACTTCAGACGAGGAGGGGCCGATGCTTCCCCCCTCACCGCACACACGCAGACAGCTGAAAAGACAGGAGAGAAGGGGGGGAAGGCGGGCAGTACCTGAGGGGCAGTTAAGGAGGAGCGAAAGGTTGCGCGCCCGTTTGGCCCCTTCTTAAAGAACAGGCGGGAAGCAGCCCCTTGCTCTGTCAACTTTCTCCCAATGCCGCAGGACCTGTATCCCTGTATTGCTTCATGAGAAGACGCAGTCTTTGCTTGGACATTACCCTAATAAAACACGAATTACTTACAACCTCTGGTCTGGTTCCTGAGTCTCATCCTGGGCCTGACAGAAACAAAATTCAAAGGGACCTTGATAGGCTGGAGCATTGGGCTGAAAACAACAGAATGAAATTCAACAGGGATAAATGTAAAGTTCTACACTTAGGAAAAAGTAACCAAATGCACAGTTATAAAATGGGGGATACTTGGCTCAGCAATACTTGGCATGTGAGAAGGATCTTGGAATTGTCATTCTACAGCAATACCTTGAAAATGTGAGCAGTACCAGGTTAAAAAAACTATCCAACCCCGAAGGGGCTAATGCAGAAGTATCTAACCTTTATAGCTAAAAGGTAAAGGTGTCCCCACACTTATAGTGCGAGTCGTTTCCGACTCTTAGGGTGACGTCTTGCGACATTTACAAGGCAGACCGTATATATGGGGTGGGATTGCCAGTTCCTTCCCAGGCCTTTCTTTACCCCCCAGCATATGCCTTTATAGCTAGCTGAAACAAAATAAATATCTAAGTGTGTTTAGATTGTATACTGTCCTCTGAGAACACAATTTGGGACCAACTTTGGAGCAGGGGCTCTGCAGCTTTTATAGGTGAAACTCAGGAATCAATTAAAACTATCAGTTTAAATTAGTCCTTGGAAGTGTATCACTTCCAACTAGTTAAAAACTCAGTTTATTTGAAATTGGATCCCCACCCCCCCACCTTGCAGCTACAGGGAACTTTTTTTCCTTGAGGAGGTGTTTTCCTGATTCTGCTTTGCCCTCTAGTGGTTTTTACTGTTACTGTTCTCCTCCCAGGAGGGAATTGCCTGTTTACTGTGGAAGCAGATACAAGGACCTATATATATATATATATATATATATGAAGATTTACAGTAACAACGGATCATCGAGCATTGCTATGGTTAGAGACTATAAGAAATAATAACACCATGTTGCAGAGGTGGTCCTGGGCTTTACAAGAATACCAGGTGGACTTTAAGTTCATAAAAGGCAAGGACAATGTATTGGCCGATGGACTTTCAAGGCAGGTGGCCAGGACTGCAGTGACGTGACCCAGATGTGGGTGTGAAAAGACATTTTCCCCTAAGAGACTTGTTTTTTATTATTAACACGTCGTATGAATCCTAGAGCAGGAATAATACTTTGCTGTTATTTTAAGGGGGGGAATGTGATGTTCCTGCTTATATTGTAAATATGGTAAGTGCTGGTTATATAGAAGACATATGGTAAGTGGAGTGAAAGAGGAGGGGGAGTATATGAGCAGTAGAATGCTGGATGATTGGCTGAGTGAATGGCTGGGAGTATAAATGGAAGAATGACAGTTGAATCAGGGTGGTGGATGTTGGAGGTTTAAAGGGGTGAAAGAGAGGTTTTGGTGGTGTTTGGAGGCTGGTATTGTGGTTGAGAGTGAGTCGGAGTTCTGAGGCAATTAGTAAGAAGTCAAGTACATAACAGAATATAGATGAAACCATACGCTTGTGAAACATTCCTTACGTAATGTTATTTCTAATTCTTAATAAATATTTCTTGGTTAAATAAAAGCCTGATTCCTTCAGCTGGGATACACATACCAGGGGGAATAGCAAAGTAACCAAGGCTGAACAGTTTGTATCAAATGGTGGCAGCGGCGGATCGGAGGAAAGTGTATCGAGTCCCAGAGAGAAACCCAGGGCTGTATGCTTCAGAGTCAAGGGGCTGCAGGGGGGTTTACAAATTACCTATACCCATTGACACAAGGTATCGGAATAGCCAGGCAGAGACTAGGCACAGTCTATTGGCTAAAAGGGTTATAGAGTGTCGGGTGGTGCTGCCTAGCAGTGGGATCTTTTGAGATTGGTGCTAGTGCTGTAAAGGGTAAGAATAAACCTGATGTTCCTGTCTGCTGGTAGCCACAAAGTGAGAGCTTCACAGGTGGTGCCAGGGAAGGACGTCACATGTATGTTGGCAGCTGATGAAGGTGGAAGCTGAAACGTTTTGTTAATATAATAAAAACCTCTGTTTGGTTAATCACAATTACATTCATATATATATATATATCTGTCTACCAGTTAATCAAAGAGAGATAGGTACATAGCCATCATGGCTAGGAGTAATTAACAGCCTTATCCTCCATAAATTCATCTAACCCCCTTTTAAAGCCATCCAAGTTGGTGGCCATCACTGCATCTTGTGGAAGTGAACTCCATAGTATAATTATATGCTGTGTGAAGAACTACCTCCTTTTGTCTGTCCTGAATCTTCTATCATTAAGCTAAATTGGATGGCCACAGGCTCTAGTATTATGAGAGGGAGAAAAATGATCTGCTTTTTCCACACCATGCATAGTTTTATAAACTTGTCATGTTTTCCCTCACTCACCTTTTTTCTAAAGTCTCAAATGTTGTAACCTTTCCCCATAGGGGAGTTGTTCCAGCCCCTTTATGATATTGGCTGCCCTTTTCTGAACCTTTTTTCAGCTCTACAATATCCTTTTTGAGGTAAGGCAACCAGAACATTATATAGCATTTCAAGTGTGATTATGCTATTTGTATAATGGTTTGTAGATTTGTATAATGACATTATGATATTGGCAGTTTTATTTTCAGTCCCTTTCCTAATGAATCCCTAACATGAAATTTGTCATTTTCACACTTGTTGCACCCTGAGTACACCACAAGATCTCATTCCTGGCCAGCCACTGCCAGTTCAGAACCCATTATTATATAAATGTGAAGTTAGGATTTTTTGCCTCAATGTGCATTGTTGTATACTTGCTTAAAGTGAATTGCATTAGCTATTTTAGTGCCCATTCAACCAGTTTGGTGAGATCATTTTGGACCTCTTCGCAATACCTTTTGGACAATTTGGTGTCATCAGCAAACTTTCCTGCTCACTGCTCACCACTAATTCCAAATCATCTATGAACAAGTTAAAATGCACAGGTCCCAAATCCGATCCTTGGGGGGCTCAACTTCCTACAACCCTCCACTGTGAGAACAGTTCATTTATTCCTGCTCTCTGCTTCATCCAGCCTAAAAAATTCTGCTTTAGGGTTGACTGCAGTGCACACACTGTTAGGGTATTTTCTCACCCGCAGTCTCCTAGTTTTGCTTCTCTTTTCAGCTCATTATTATTATTATTTATTAAATTTATTAGTCGCCCATCTGGCTGGTTGTCCAGCCACTCTGGGCGACGTACAAGATAAAAAACAATACATTAAAACGTTAAAATTTAAAACCATAACAATAAAAACCTAACCCACCCCAAAAGCCTGCCTGAAGAGCCAGGTCTTCAAGGCCCGGCAGCTTATCATAGAAGGGGCATGGCGGAGATCATTTGGGAGAGAGTTCCACAGGGTGGGGGCCACTATTGAAAAAGCCCTCTCTCTAGTCCTCAGCAGTCTAGCTGTTTTAACCGGTGGGATCGAGAGAAGGTCTTCTGAGGCTGATCTTGTTGAGCGGCATCCCTGACGATGCTGGAGGCGCTCCTTCAGATAGACTAGGCTAAAACCGTGTAGGGTTTTAAAGGTCAAAACCAACACCTTGAATTGGGCCCGGTAAACAACCGGTAGCCAGTGCAACTCCTTCAGCACTGGAGTGATGTGATCTTGCCGGCGGCTGCCTTTAATCAGACGAGCCGCCCCATTTTGTACCAGTTGCAGCTTCCGGACCGTTTTCAAGGGTAACCCCACGTAGAGCGCTTTACAGTAGTCTAGGCGAGAGGTGACCAGGGCATGTACCACTTTCTTTCTCTCACTTTGTCCTGAAACAAGGCTCAGTGTTTCTGCTTATTCCCCTCCTAAAACTGCATGATTTAAACTAAAATTCAAATATATTGATTTTTCACAATCAGTGCAAATTTGAGATAAAAAAAAGAAATGGGTTATGTTACATCCAGGAAGAGCCAAAATGCTAACAATGCTTTTACTTCTTTAGAGATGTATTTCAGCCTTTGCCAATTTTATTGCCCTTCAGATGTTTTGGACTACAACTCCCATTGCAGCCTTAATCTTGACAGCTAAATGGTGCTTCTAAATGGTTGGGTCATTTACAGGTTCTGGGAGCTACTGATTTCTCAACGGATTAAAAATCTATCATTTGTGTGATATAAACTTAAAGCTTATAAATTTGCTGGAACCTCATGATGCCTTACCAACAGCACTTAAGAGTTTTCTAGTCTGTAGTTTTACACTAGCTGATCTACTATTCCATTCTATCACAAAAAAATTCATTTCCTTAATAAAGAACTAGGAAATGCCATCATAATTATCACACTTACTCCAAGGCCAATCAGGATCTTTAAAACTAGTTCCTAAGATCAGAGTTTAAACCATTCAGAGGAATAGATTGCTGTTCCATCTTTGTGGAGGAAGGATACACTCTTTGTGCTATATAAAATGCTTAGTGAAAGTAATATTGTTCAGTTGAAGTTCATTACTAATGGAGATAATGTAGCGGCTAAGAGTCAGAAGATTCCCAGTTCCTTCAGCAGCCCTGTTGTTATGTGCCTTCAAGTCGATTATGACTTAAGGCGACCCTATGAATCAGTAACCTCCAACAGCATGTTATAAACCTCCCAGTTCAGAGTTTGTAAGTTCAGGCCTGTGGCTTCCTTTATGGAATCAATCCATCTCTTTTTGACCTTCCTCTTTTTCTACTCCCTTTTGTTTTTCCCAGCATTATTGTCTTTTCTAGTGAATCGTGTCTTCTCATTATGTGTCCAAAGTATGAGAACCTCAGTTTCATCATTTTAGCTGCTAGTGATAGTTCTGGTTTAATTTGTTCAAAAACCCAATTATTTGTCTTTTTCACAGTCCATGGTATCCGCAAAGTTCTCCTCCAACACCACATTTCAAATGAATTGATTTTTCTCATATCCACTTTTGTCACTGTCCAACTTTTACATCCATACATAGAGACTAGGAATACCATGGTCTGAATAATCCTGATTTTAGTGTTCAGTGATACATCTTTGCATTTGAGGACCTTTTCTAGTTGTTTCATAGCTGCCCTCCCCAGTCCTAGCCTTCTTCTGATTTCTTGACTATTGTCTCCATTTTGGTTAATGACTGTGCCAAGGTATTGATAATCCGTGACAAATTCAATGTCCTCATTGTCAACTTTAAAGTTACATAAATCTTCTGTTGTCATTAGTTTAGTCTTCAACATTCAGCTGTAGTCCTGCTTTTGTGCTTTCCTCTTTAACTTTCATCAGCATTCATTTCAAATCATTACTAATTTCTGCTAGTAGTATGGTATCATCTACATCTCTTAGATTATTGATATTTCTCCCTCCAATTTTCACACTTCCTTCATCTTGGTCCAATCCTGCTTTCCGTATAATATGTTCTGCATATAAATAATCAAATAGGGTGATAAAATACACCCCTTCCGATAGGGATGTTGGAATAGGCAAATGTTGCATGTTCCCTTTAAGGGATATTTGGGGAATATCCCATGTACCTGTTTTACCATGATGTAACTTCTTAATGGGTGGGGGTTACTTACCTGACTTCCTCCTCCTTTGTCCTGGGGGATTTTTGAATATTCTCCATTGCTGATCTAACCACCATTGAGAGAGGCTGCATGGCACAGATGCTCTCTCTGAGAGCATTAATACTAAACCACTAAAATGAACTGAGACTCCTATTTTCTTTCTTCTAAGCTAGAGCCTATGTTCCTAACATATGGGTCATAAGTAAACATTCTTTTCTTTTACCTAAAAGATTGTGTCTGTTGTTGTTTATATAGAGAAAGGTGGGGCTGGTTAATTCTCATTCTGCTGCTTATATTTTTATATCTCTGCTAAGAAATAGGACCAACCAAATTAGTTCCTATTTCTGTGTGAATTTTTATAATACCGAACAGGGGAATCAATCAGTCTCTCCATATTCTGTCCTTACAGTAGCCACTTGTCCAGAGCATAGGTTGCACATGAGGACAATCAGATGCTGTGGCACCCCATTTCTTTTAAAGTATTTCATAGATTTTTAGGATCTCTACACAATCAAAGGCTTTGCTGTAATCTATAAAGCACAGGGTGATTTTCTTCTGAAATTCCTTGGTCCGTTCCATTATCCAATGTGTTTGCGATATGATCTCTGGTACCTCTTCCCTTTCTAAATCCAGCTTGGACATCTGGCATTTATGGTAAGAGCCTTTGTTGTAGAATCTTGAGCATGATTTTACTTGCATGGGATATTAAGGCAATAGTTTGATAATTACTGCATTCCCTGGGATCCCCTTTCTTTGGAATGGAGATATTTATCAAATGCTTCCACTCTGTGAACCATTGTTTTCTTTTCCATATTTGTTGACAAAATTTTGTCAAAATTTGGACAGATTCAGTCTCAGTAACTTGTAACAACTGTATTGGTATGCCATCTGTTCCTGGTGATTTGTTTCTTCCAAGTATTTTAAGAGCAGCTTTCACCTCACATTCTAAATTTCTGGTTCATCATACAGTTCTTCCATGAATGAATCTGTCATCCTGGCATCTCTTTTATAGAGTTCTTTAGGGTATTGCTTCCACCTTCCTTTTACCTGGTCTCTCAGGTTATAGTCCGACACTTTAACCACTATGCCATGCTGGCTCTCATTGAGATAAAGTATGTGAAATAAATAAACAACACTTTGAACAATTGAAGATGGTATTTGAAAGCAGTATTATATTATTTGTATGCTTGCACAGACAAATATATTCTATTTGTTTTTCCCCCCAGCAGGGAAATGTTGCTTAAGGGCAGGCTCTATAAAACAGTTTGATGTAGTGGTTAAGGTGTTGGACTACGACCTGGGAGACCAGGGTTCAAACCCATACACAGCCATGAAGCTCCCTGGGTGACCTTGGGCCAGTCACTGCCTCTCAGCCTCAGCAGAAGGCAATGGTAAACCCCCTCTGAATACCACTTACCATGAAAACCCTATTCAGAGAGGGTCGCCTTAAGTCGGAATCAACTTGAAGGCAGTCCATTTCCATTTTAAGTGCAGGATTGGGAGACTCCTGCGGTGTGCCTGAAACTCTGGAGAGCCACTGCCAATGTCAGTGTCGATAATACTGAGCTAGATGGACCAATGGTCAAAGTTAGTAGGAGACAGCTTTTTTATGCTCCTCTATTTCCACAGAGTAGATTGGTTTTCAGGTAATTGTCAAACATCTGCAACAAGATGAGCACAATGACAGAATTGACTATTAGGCTAGCCTTTGTTTAAAGTAACAGTATGATTTCATACAAGGATTAATTACTTACAAGACCCCCCCACCGCCACGGCTACCGCCACCCGCTCCCTTGATAGCATTTGCCAGCCACCCTTTGCATCCTTTAACTAATTACTCTAGCATTGGCCCTACGATGTTGCTTTCCCCCGGCTGTAACAGTTACACGCAGTATGTATAGGATTTAAACGACACGGTTTATACACGCTTATTTAATGATGAAAAATGCTGAGAAGCGCCGGGTTATACTAAGAGCGAGCCTCGTGTTGACGTCATCGCGCACGTGACAAGCGAGAAAGCTATCTACCTACACTACCCACGGACATATAAAAAGTATAAAATGACACGTAGCCCTTACTTCTGGATTCTATATAGCAGAGCAGAAAATTATGTTGGAACTGCAAAAATAAATATATCAGATTTTCCACACAAATAAGACCCGAGTTAAAAACAGCAGAACTCCTATCTGTGATTGTAAGCTTTTTTTTGTAGGGGAGGGACGCTGGTACTCAGTGAAAGCTGATGAAATCCTAAATGATGATGAACTGCCTTCAAGTCGATTCCAACTTATGGCTACCCTACAAATAGGATTTTCATGGTAAGCGCTATTCAGAGGGGGTTTACCATTGCCTTCCTCTGAGGCTGAGAGACAGTGACTGGCCCAAGGTCACCCAGTGAGCTTCGTGGCTGTGTGGGAATTCGAATCTTGGTCTCCCAGGTCGTAGTCCATCACTCTAACCACCATGCCGCACTGGCTCCCAAAATCCTAAATATATCCATAGATTTGGAGACAGTTCTCACATCTGTCCCCGGGGGAACTGACTGAAGCCATGGAAACCCGGAAATTCCCTATCCAGACCATGCGGTGCTTCACTCTCTATTTTATATCTCTGTGACCCAGGTGGCCTTCGCTTCCTCTCCGGCAAGAGGTTGGCTTGGGTGGCTCGGATGGGCGGAGCTTCTCTTGACAGGCGTAGCGCGAGAAGGAATTGTCGACGGTTAGGCTGAGCTGCTGTTGGGCCCTTCGCTAGAAGCTCCGCCCCTCCACTGTGTCCCGTGCTTCCCAGGAAGTACTGCAGTGAACTTGAGTCTTCTTCCAGCTTGTTGTTGCGCGCGTGCCACGGGGAGAAGATGTTTGAGAGCCTGCGCGAGCGGCTTCTGAGCGTCCAGCAGGATTTGACCTCGGGGTGAGTAACGGCTGCCGTTGTCGCCGCCGTAAGAAAGCTGCTGAGAGAATTGGGGAGGCAGGCGGGCGCGCGGGGCTAGCAGATAGAGACGAAGCAGCAGAGAGATCGAGTATCTCCTCTCGGGGGTCTAGCTCCCCGACCAATATAGTCGCCGTATAGTTGTGTAGGTAGGGGACACATTCCAGAAGAAGCAACAGCCGCGTCTCTCTGCTTTATAGAAAACAAAGCAGCCAGCAGGCTCCTTAGCTACCTAAGATTGTAACCTTAGGCGCGCTTACTTGGGAGGAAGCCTCACTGAACACAGTTCGGGGGTAAGTAGGTATCTTGGAAGCAAGCCCCATTGAATTCATGAAAACATGCATCGGATCGTGGTGTAAGAAATGTATGGTAGCTTTTGTGGGCAAATGCCTGTAGTGAGATGCGGGCGGAAGGGGGAGGCTAATGGCTATGATGCAGGAGTATCCTTTTAATAGGTTACCACAAATAACACTGGCGGGGGGGGGTCACAAAAATCCACAGCCTGTAATTCTTCGTTAATTTCATCCTGAACAATAGACACTTTCAGGCACTGTTATGCCAGATTTCTAATCCTCAATTAGATTTGCTAATTGAGAGTAGAAAAACTACCCACCTTGTTTACCATCTGATTGTGCATCCAAAAAAAGAAGTTGAACCTTTTGCTAAAGGGCAGCTAATGTGAGAACAGTATATACTACCTGTAATGTAAGCTCATCTCAGAATAAGAGTCACAACCAATAGGTTCACTTTTCCTTTCTATCTTTCATCTTTTAAAATTGCTTTTTAAAATTAGAGTTACTGGTGTGGCTCCGGGGCCCATAATTTTGTGGAAAATTCTTTATCCTCTTCCTTCTTCCAGTACACAGTTCAAGTGATTTTTAAAAAAAAACTGTTTAAAAACTGAATTTAAAAAACTGGCAGAAGAGATTAGTTCTTGAAGATGTACTTCCCAATTATGCTACTTATGAGGGCTGTTTTCTGTTACTCGTGGAGGCTGATCCATTTGGGCGAATGGGACTCTGCTCCACCAATCTCAGTCTGCCCTCACCCAGCCTACCAGCCTTCTTACTTGCAAGCAGTCCAAGGGATAACACTGTCTTTCAGCTTCCTCCTTAGTTTCAGTGTTGCTTTTGTTGAACTCGGGAGGAGGGAGGATGGGAACAAAACTAGAATTGACAATTTGTTGCCCTGCCTTCTGCCCTACCAGTTCCACTGGGCACCAGCCACCATTGTATGTTACTGTTGTTACTCACAGGGCCTCTTCAAATCACACTTGTGATTAGAAACTGAATGTGAAATCTGGTTATTTATTTATTTATTAAATTTATTAGTCGCCCATCTGGCTGGTTGTCCAGCCACTCTGGGCAACGTACAAGATAAAAAACAATACATTAAAATGTTAAAATTTAAAACCATAACAGTAAAAACCTAACCCACCCCAAAAGCCTGCCTGAAGAGCCAGGTCTTCAAGGCCCGGCGGAAGCTCATCATAGGAGGGGCATGGCGGAGATCATTTGGGAGAGAGTTCCACAGGGTGGGGGCCACTATTGAAAAAGCCCTCTCTCTAGTCCTCAGCAGTCTAGCTGTTTTAACCGGTGGGATCGAGAGAAGGTCTTCTGAGGCTGATCTTGTTGAGCGGCATCCCTGACAATGCTGGAGGCGCTCCTTCAGATAGACTGGGCTAAAACCATGTAGGGTTTTAAAGGTCAAAACCAACACCTTGAATTGGGCCCGGTAAACAACCGGTAGCCAGTGCAACTCCTTCAGCACTGGAGTGATGTGATCTTGCCGGCAGCTGCCTTTAATCAGATGAGCCGCCGCATTCTGTACCAGTTGCAGCTTCCGGACCGTTTTCAAGGGTAACCCCACGTAGAGCGCATTACAGTAGTCTAGGCGAGAGGTGACCAGGGCATGTACCACCGGTGGGAGCAGATGGTTGGGAAGGTAGGGGCACAGCCTCTGTATCAGATGGAGTTGATACAGCGCTGCCCGGCTCACAGCCGAGACTTGAGCCTCCATGGACAGCTGGGAGTCAAGAATGACCCCCAGGCTGTGGACCTGGTCTTTCAGGGGCAATCGTACCCCATTGAGCACCAGGTCCACATCCCCCAGCCTTCCCTTGTCTCCCACAAACAGTACCTTGGTTTTGTCAGGGTTCAGCTTCAGCTATTCCTTCCCATCCAGCCACTCACCGACTCCAGGCACTTGGACAGGGTTTCTACAGCCAACCTCGGTGCAGATTTAAATGAGAGATAGAGCTGCGTGTCATCCGCATACTGATGACATTGCAGCCCAAATCTCCTGATGATTGCCTCCAGCAGCTTTATATAGATGTTGAACAGCATCGGGGAGAGGATGGAACCCTGTGGCACCCCACAAGTGAGAGGCCAAGGATCCGAGACCTCATCCTCCAATGCCACTCTTTGGTACCTACCAGAGAGGAAGGAATGGAACCACTGCAATACAGCGCCCCCCCATGCCTAACCTCTTCAGGCGGTCCAGGAGGATAACGTGGTCAACGGTATCGAAAGCCGCTGAGAGATCAAGAAGGACAAGGAAGGTGCATTCGCCCCTGTCCCATGCCCTCCTCATATCATCTACCAAGGCAACCAAGGCTGTTTCAGTCCCATGTCCAGGCCTGAAGCCCAATTGAAATGGATCCAGATAATCCGCTTCCTCCAAGTGCGTTTGCAACTGCTTTGCCACCACCCGCTCAACCGCCTGGCCTAAGAATGGCAAATTTGAGACTGGGCGAAAGTTGTTCAGATCTTGTCTTGGGTATAATGAGAAAAGTGGAGCCTGTTGGCATGTCCAGGCCTCTGAGTCATGAGTGGACCTGGATATGCTCCTTTAATGTCTTACCATTTTTGTCTCGCTAATGACTAGCAGGAGTACTCCCACAAAGGTTATGACATGACAGACACTCTTTGTTTTGTTGCACAATGATCCTTATCTTACAGAATCTTCTAATCTTCTAGAATGCCACAGATCAAGAGTTCTCCTTATCTTTGACATAGAATTGGATCATCCCGTCCTTCATCTGCACACTGTCATGGAGTTGCTATGCTAAATTATAAAACAGACATGTAAATTTCCGATACAGTATTTTAAACAGAATTTATGTATTTCCATGTCAATATTTGCAGTGGGATAGGCATCTTTCAAAGAGTTATATATGCTTTTATCAGTGTCTGCACTTGCACAGACTATTGAGTTCAGATGCTATTTCAAGCCAAAGAAGATGAAATAAAAGCCACACCTGAGGCTGTGTGTGCCTTCCAAGGGAGGTGGAAATTTAACTGTTCTATAAAATCCCTTTGAATTTAGGAGATGATTTACTACAAGGCTAAATCAAAATCATGGACCTTTTTGCTTGAAGTATTTAACAAGAATTATGCAAAATTAGGAAGATATGCTGCCTATGTTGATAAGTAACATCCTGTTAAATAGAAAAAGGTGAATGTCAGCTGTAAAAAGGCAAAATGAAATAAACATGTTGATACCAACCTCTGCTGTACCTAGAACAATGGTATGATAGCAGCAATGAAGTGGATGTAGTTGCTGTAATTGCTATCTAATATCTACAAAATAGCATACATGGGTAACTGTTTTGTGAGAGAAAGGGAAAGTGTGACTTCTACCCTTAATTTATGAACGTGAAAGGATACTAGAAAATTCAATCCTCCCTTATTCTTCTTTATAGAGTGAGGTGGGGAGTTCTAGGGTTTTCCCCCCGATATGATTTATCATTGCTTTATTGATCTTGTGTCTTGGTAGAAGCTACAGCTTTGAATGATCTAAATATGTGTGTTTTTTTACTACAGGACCCTCAATAATTGCCAGTTGTTCATGGACTGCTAGAGAGACCAATTGTGTAGTTTCAGGTTATTTGTCTGTAACTTGTGTTTTCCAGGAATAGTCTCTGTTAATCATTACTACAGATACTGGCTCAATTCACATATTGCATTTGAATGCCAAAGTCTGGTGGCATAATTAAACTTTTATCTTGGTATCTTAAATTTGGACATTGCATTCTCAGAACTCCAAGCTGTGGTTTCAAGATTAGGCTATTTTAAGTCTGAATTGAGCAACTGAGGTTATGGGTTTTATTATATTTTTAAGGCATTAATATACCATCTGTAATAAAATATTATTCCAGAGTGGTTTACAAAGCATTTTAAAACCCAAACTACTGTGAAATATATACAAAAATAGATAACATAGATAAAACACTAAGAATGGACAAGATAAAATAGCATAGTGGAAACAGTGCTGAAATATACACATTAAATCACATGGGAGTATAAAATGTCTAAAAAAAAAAAAAGGTACCAGGTGGGCTTCGTTGGGGAAGTTGCTCCACAGCTCTTTGTTGTTGCCCTCCTTTCTCTCTTGTGGAAGTGATACTCTGAGAAGGGCCTTAATGGAAGATCTTAAGTGTTTGGGCAAGTTGATATGGTATGAGGTGGTCATTCAAGTAGTTTTTTTGATGGTGATGGGTGATAAAGCAACAGCAATGCAATTTTTAGTTTAGCAACCCTGAGAGGTAATGC
Source organism: Rhineura floridana (assembly GCF_030035675.1). Classification (NCBI taxonomy): domain Eukaryota; kingdom Metazoa; phylum Chordata; class Lepidosauria; order Squamata; family Rhineuridae; genus Rhineura; species Rhineura floridana. The sequence goes on from NC_084480.1 coordinate 214,967,079, forward strand.
ATTTTAAATTAATAACCAAGATCCCAATAGGGTTATTGGATTTGTGGTTTGTGGTAAGTCTGAATCTACTTGAATTTATATATTCATAATGCAATATACACAACCTACTGAGGAAGACTTGAAGATGAATTGAGAAATAGCATATACTTTCAGAATAGTTGATATTTGGGAGGATGGCTTTATGTGGGTCTAGCTACCTCATGGTGGAGAGTAGTTGGCCTTGTTCATGCAGTGGAATGAGGTATTTGAGTCCTGACATAGTAAAATGAATTTCACCACTTCAGGATGTATCAAATGCTCCCTTACATGATTGCTGTTTAATTTCTGTCCGCCCTTCCTCTCAAAGGAGCTTGGGGTGGCAAACAGCAAAATTCTACAACCTAAAAACATTTTAAAACAGTCACATATCCTCATAGCTAATGTATTCAAGGTTGTCAGGGACAATATAGTTCAGCCATCAAATGCTCAGGTGAACATGAATATTGTAAAATTCCTCCTGAATGTTAATAATGAAAGAGGCAGGTGCACCTCACCAGGGAGGGCATTCCATGGAGATCTGCAACTGAGAAGGTCCTGTTATGGGTCAGCACCAAAGGGGTAGCAGCACTATTTGCCAGTAGATTAAAAAGGAGTTGTTGTTTTTAAATGACGGAACATTCACAAATAGTGTCTTTCACCTGAAGCACCACAGTCCACTCTTCCAGTTCAGATTTCTATCACCTTTTTCCTGCTCCATGTGTAGACCTGGCTAAGTGGCATGGGAAGAGAGTTATGTGGTGCCAGAGGAATTAAGTGGAGCAGGTTTGGAGATGTTTCAAGAAGAGTGGAGGAGCTGGGATGATATATCTGGTAAGGTTTATAGGTGGCAGGAGAAATGCAGAAGACTTAGTAAGTTTAGAGGAGGGCAGTTCATAAACCTCTCTTATTTTGAGTCTTACTGCTTTTCTTTTGTATGTATGTGTTATAGGCTGAAGACTTTGGGTGACAAATCAAGAGAAGCCAAAATAAGCAAGCAGAGGTGCTGTTGGGTATTTTTAAATTATACTTTATATAAAAAGTTTCATCAGCAAAATCTAATTTATTACATGATGTTTGTATAGCAGAATAGTCTGTTCTGCGGAATAACATTAAAAAACTAATATTAGCAGGATTCCTGTTTTCAATAGAGCTGGATCTTAATTAAATTGTTGGGCAATCGTAGCAAAATATGAGATAGGAGCTGTGCTCCAGTCAGTAAATAAGGGGCATCACATTTCTTTGCACCGCCTCTGGGATCTGCTTACATCATGAGCTGAGGTGGCGGTAGCAACTATTTGTGTTGATAGATCAGCACTCTGAAGGAGCTCTCATGGATCTGTGTGGGGAGATTTTGGGGGGTGTAATGACATTTGAAGGCCATTAGATAATGCTCCTTTGGAGCCAAACAAACAAAGCAGGGCATAGTAGCTATAAAAGCATCAGTCTGACTGTGAAAAAGTCATTTCTCATGATTGCCTTTGACACTATTGATTCTTACAACATGAATATAAAAAAGGAAGTTTGGTTATCTAAATATTAATTTGAAAAATGCTATAGGACTGTTACCCTTAACTAATACATTATGTGATTTTTATTACAGAACTGTACAGTGTTCACCAGAGTTCTCTGCTGGATTAGTTCTACTGAGCAGGTAAATTTCCTCTTGTAAACCTCTACTCTTGAGTTTCAGACAGTGTTATAATTCTTATTTATTTTTCTGGAGGCATGTGTTTAACCAGTAGGGAGAGATACTGTAGTAAATTTCCTTGCTCCAATTTTTACATTGCATTCAGTATCCAATAGGAAAGTGTCAGGCCCAGGATGTGACTCAGGAACCAGACCAACGGCTGTAGTTAATTCGTGTTTTATTAGGGTAATGTCCAAACAAAGATTGCGTTTTCTCATGAAGCAATACAGGGATACAGGTCCTGCGGCATTGGGAGAAAGTTGACAGAGCAAGGGACTTCTTCCCGCCTGTTCTTTAAGAAGGGGCCAAACGGGCGCTCAATCTTTCGCTCCTCCTTAACTGCCCCTCAGGTACTGCCCGCCTTCCCCCCCTTCTCTCCTGTCTTTTCAGCTGTCTGCGTGTGCGCGGTGAGGGGGGAAGCATCACCCCCTCCTCTTCTGAAGTTTCCGATTCCAGGATGGGGGATAGGGGAGGAGCTGATGGTAAACTGCCTCCCTGCTTTTCGGCTGTGAGCAGCCCTCCCTCTTTCCCCTCTTGCTCTGAGCCTGAAAGAGGGGGAGGCGTGAGAATGTCCAGGGAGGGCTCAGGCTCCCCGTTGCTAAGCGACCTTATCACTGGCAGTTCCTTTGTTTCGTCTTCGCTCCAAAGGGGGGAAGTTCCTCCCCCTTCCCTCTGCCATCCATCCGAATACTCTTCTCCCAACTCTCCGGGATCCAGCTCCCCAGGATTGGGACCCCAGCTCTGCCTTCCGACAGAAAGTGATTAATAATTTTTAAAAAATGAATATTTTCATTGATGCTACTGATACCTTTGATACCTTGCTACGGTTAGCATTTATTCACTTATGTGGAGCAGAAGTAAAACAAAAACTTAGTGTTTGTTTCTAAAGATGTAAATATTTAGCTTTTAATGTAGATCCTAACAGCTGTAAAATGTATTCTAATAAAAAAGGTACAGTACTTTAACACCCTAATCCTACGCTTACTTGTTTGGAATCAAGACCCATCGAATATATTGAGATTTACTCCCAAGTAAGTGTGTGCAGGTTTGCAGCCCTAACAGTGCAATTCTATATATTTCACCTTAGAAGTAAGTCCGATTGAGTTCATCGGGGCTTGAGCACAGAAATAATATTGGCAGTATAATTCACATTGTTTTAGTATGGGTAAGGTTCAACTAGGGGAATCTTATCCTTTCTTTTTAAGAAAAATGTATCTAGGCTTTTCTCTTTTATTTGTTTTGTTTGTGAAAATGTGGTTTGTTTCTTTCCTTTGTTCAGCATAATTATTAGTTTATGAGCTCCACAAAACTGTAGGTTGATTGTTTAACTGTATTGGGTAACTGATTACCTAACAGACTCAGCTTTCATTTAAAAGTTGTGCTATTAGCCCAGGCTTTTAGACCTTGTGGTTTCTGAGAAGAGCATGAAAGATGTGAATCCTGGTAAGACTCAGATGCTAGAGGAAGATTTCTAAAAAATTTTGTTCAGTCAGTCTGTCAAACTTTATTGCCTAGCCATAGGCCATTGCAACGAAGATTTCTAAATATAAACATTTATTCCCATTGTATTGAATTGCATATACATATCTTAAGCTACAGTCCTAGACACTCCTCTGTGCAACTTGCTAATGGGTAGACATGCATAGGATTCTGCCATTAGTCTCTGCCAAATTCTGAAAACATGCTTGTTTTTAAAAACTCAACTGGAATGTGTAATAGAGCAAAGATGCTATGAATGTGAGATTGTTTGACTTAATACATTATAAACAGTTTTTATTGGTAGCTATATATTTTTCCTTACAGTAAATAACCCCTTTGGCCCAGTACAGCTAGGTGTGCTTGTGGCCACAATCTTAAATAAAATCCAATGTTATGACTATTTTCTTTTGTGAAGGTATGAAGATACTTGGGCAACTCTTCACAGAGGAGCAAAAGAATGCGCAAAAGCTGGAGAGGTAAAACATTTGCAGAAACTAATATGCAAACTTTTTGTTTGAAAACTACATTAGTTTTTCAGTGTTTTGCATTCAGGAAGATGCACATTTCTCTCATCTGAATGAATATTTGCCATGAAACATGTGTTTGAAAGAATCCTGATTAGCATATTGATATTTCATGTGGAAAGCAACTCCACCCAGAACAGTTGAACATCATCTTCCATTTCAGATGAACCAAGCACTCGCAACACCTCTGTCTTATCTAGATTTGCTTTAGTTTATTGCCCCCCATCCAGTTACATAATTAATCTCAGGCAATTATTCAGCAGTACTTCCACACTTTTATTTGAGTTAAATGTTCTAACTTCATTTGAATTGGATGATGTTAAACTGAAGTGGTTGGCTGTGATCACACCAATGTACACGGCAGGGAAATGGAAGTGGCATGTTTGTCACAGAATAATGGGGTTGTGGTTCATGCAGTACAATATGTCCAGGAGGAGCACATACATTTATAATAGTTTATTATAAATTTTCATCATGCTTCTAAATTCATAGAATTAATACTGATCGGGGCGGGGAGCTTGGAGGAAGAGTAGGATTGAAATGTAATAATAAAAAAGCCTTGCAAAACTGAAGATATCCACCATCAGAATTAAAATTGTGCATAAGCAATTGTTTCTTGAACTGGTTTAAGAGCAATAGAAACATATCACATGTTACTGCATGCCTTCAAATTGTATAGTAAATCAAATAAGTTGTATTACTTGCAACTGAAAACTAGATGCACTTCATTAGATGCTGTTTCTGTAAATAAAATACATACAATTTATATAAACTTACTTTGATTTCTAGTAAACATTCCCGTTAAATATATTATGGTACTGAGAAGGATGTCAAGAAGTTCCATGTTCATAATTTGATGGTTTCCTAAGCTATTGTATGTCTTATATACTTACAGAATGCCAAGTATTTAACTGAATTTCTGGCAGAACTTTTTGTGAATTTCAAAGCATATAGCAGAAATAATTGCTTTATTCACATAAACTCTGGTTTGATACCTGAGTTTAAAATTGTATTCTGAATTAAAATATATTGCCTCAATACTGTTAAAAAAGAATTGCATTGCTGAACAGGAAAGATTTGACTATATTAATGCAGAGATGGGGAAATGCAGGCCTGGGGACCAAATGTGGCCCTTGAGGCCCCTCCTCTCTCTCTGGCCTTTGGATACTCACAAAATCACACCCCCTTTCCCTAGGCCACACACCTCACCATTCCTGCTCTGCCGCCTCCTTGAGTGCTTTTGTCTAGCTGGAATATATCTTGTACTGTGATAATGCTTCTTACTTGCCTGAACGGAGGGTTTTGAGAGAGGGGCATACAGTATATAAACCTCTGACTCTTGCATGGGTGGAATAATAGTCTTTTGTAGAACAGTTAAGAGTCGCATCTATTGCTCTTTCCACTTTTCCCCTTTGCCCCACCCACCATTGGCATGTGGCCCTGGAAGGTTGCCGATGAGGAAATGCAGCCTCAGGCTGAAAAAGGTTTCCCATCCCTGCAGTAATAATCGGTAAGAGTTGGCTGAATAGACTTCGGAACAGAGGAATAATGAAAACTGTTGCAGTTGGTGTTATATTGAGAGTTGATCATAATCAGATGGTTATATTTAAAAGTAAATAGTATTCATTTGTTCATTTTTGGAGAGACTTTGGCAAGGTATATGACTGAAGTAATATGGCTGGAAACATGGAAAAATATTTTGGTGTGATGTAATGGCATAATTTTGATGAATAGTATTTTTTATTTTGAAATGCCTCTGTTTTCTCTGTATTTCTCATTGAAAACATTCTTTTTTAAAAACAACAATTATTTTAAGCCCAATGACTGTTAATGAGTCAGAAATATAACATTTCTGTCATAATTTACTGACGTTGGCTATTGTGAATATAAATGTGGAGCTAAATTCTATTTAAGCTTTGGAACCTGACTTGTGAGCCTGATCAGAGGCTTATAAAGCAAGTTATAATAAATTTCATAATTTTGGTTTTATCCTGACCTCAAACATTGCAGCTGGTGGATAGTGAAGTTGTGATGCTTTCTGCCCACTGGGAGAAGAAGAGAAGTGGTCTGTTAGACCTTCAGGAACAGCTCCAGCAAATTCCAGTTTTTTTAGCGGATTTGGAATCCACAACAGCTAGCCTAAGTAAGTGTGCGTGCACCGCTTTGTTTGCTTTATAGATTTATTTCACCTTTTAGAAAACATTCCCCAAGGCATCTTAAAAATAATAAAAACAAAATACCAGTGTTAAAATAGCACAGTTAAAAGTTCATAGTAATAATGATGTGGGGTTTTTTGGTTAAAAAATGAGGCTCTGGTACTCATGCCTTGATAAATGCTCTGAGTGCCTACACAAAATGGTTTACCATGGCAGTCAAAAAAGAGGTGCCGATGCTCTGTACCAGTGAGTTCTATCACAAAAAAACCCCTGGTCATTATATTTAACATACAGAAATAAAAACAAATCATACAAAGTGTTTCTGAGTAAGAATGTTTTTAGGGCTGTTCTCAAGGCTCAGAGGGAGGAGGATTGGCAGATTTCTCCAGGGAGAGAGTTTAGTTATTGAGGTGCTGCTGGAGAAAGCCCCTGTCTCTGATACTCTGGGAGATAGAGAGTAGGGCTCAGAGCATGGTCTTGAGTGCCATGTATCCTCATATGGGCAAAGGTATTTATGGGGGGGCAAGAGGGCAGCTCCCCCCCAAAACCTTTGCATGATCAGTGGGTACAGTGTGCAACAGGTCCATTGGGAGGTGAGAATGGAAAACTTGGGGAAATGGTATTCAGTATCCTAGAAGAGGGCAAGGTTGACTGGCAGAAAGTTTTGGCAGGAGCACTTTACACTGCAGTATTTTCTTGTGGTTCCTACTTGTTTTAATAATTTCTATTTTGAGATAAGATAATGGATTATGGATTAGTTGAGAGGGTTTTTAAAATGATATTTTATTTCTTGCTATAACAAAGTTTAGTTTTAATAACTGATAACATCTTAGCTTCCACAAGAATTCTAAGGTGACTTGACTTTTTCTGGGTGTTAATATTTTGGCTAGAAACCTTCTAATTAGCTACCTGTCTGTATGCATTTGAATCTAGATCCAATTCAATCTGGTTTCAGGCCTGGTTTCGGCACTGAGACAGCCTTGGTCGCCCTGTTTGATGACCTATGTCGGGAGAGAGACAGAGGGAGTGTAACTCTGTTGATGCTCCTTGATCTCTCAGCGGCTTTTGATACCATCGACCATGGTATCCTTCTGGAGAGGCTCGCAGAGTTGGGAGTTGGGGGCATTGCTTGGCAGTGGTTCCGCTCTTACTTAGCGGGCCGTCTCCAGAAGGTAGTGCTTGGGGAACATTGCTCGACGCCGTGAGTTCTCCAATGTGGGGTTCCGCAGGGGTCGGTTTTGTCTCCCATGCTGTTTAACATCTACATGAAGCCGTTGGGTGCGGTCATCAGGAGTTTTGGAGTGCGTTGACACGCAGCTCTACTTCTCCTTTTCATCATCTACAGGTGAGGCTGTCGATGTGCTGAACTGTTGCCTGGCCGCGACAATGGACTGGATGAGAACTAACAAACAGGCTCAATCCTGACAAGACTGAGATGCTGCTGGTGGAGGGTTTGTCTGATCGGATGGTGGATACATATCCTGTCCTGGATGGGGTTACACTCCCCCTAAAGGAGCAGGTCCGTAGTTTGGGAGTCCTCTTAGACTCTTCCCTCTCACTCGAGGCTTATGTAGCCTCCGTGGCACGGAATGCGTTCTACCAACTTCGGTTGGTAGCCCAGCTACGTCCCTATTTGAGTAAGGAGGACCTCACATCAGTTGTACATGCTCTGGTAACCTCGCGTTTGGACTACTGCAACGCGCTCTACGTAGGGCTACCTTTGAAGACAGTTCGGAAGCTACAGCTAGTGCAAAATGCGGCGGCCAGATTGCTAACTAGGACCAAGTGGTTCGAGCATATAACACCTGTTCTGGCTCGCCTGCACTGGCTCCCAATATGCTTCCGGGCCAGATTCAAAGTGTTGGTATTGACCTATAAAGCCCTATATGGCGCGGGACCACGATACCTGTCGGAATGCCTCTTCCGGTACGAACCGGCCCGTACACTACGGTCTTCTACGAAGGCCCTCCTCCAGGTCCCGACTCATAAGGAGGCCCGGAGGGTGGTGACAAGATCTAGGGCCTTCTCAGTGGTGGCCCCCAAACTGTGGAATAGTCTCCCCGAGGTGGTGCGCTTGGCGCCGACACTATTATCCTTTCGGCGCCAAGTTAAAACCTTCCTCTTCTCCGAGGCATTTTAATCTCAATTTAAGTTAATTTCAATTTAAGTTAATTCAATTTTAAATATGTTGTAATTGATTTTAGTTTGTGTTGTTTTTATATGCTCTGTTGTATTGTACTTGTGATTTTATTGTACTTGTGTTCACCGCCCAGAGAGCTATTGCTAGTCGGGCGGTATAAAAGTTGAATGAATGAATGAATGAATGAATGAATGAATAAATAAATAAATAAATAAATAAAACCACCCTTCCTCCAAAGAGATTAGGGTAGTTACAATAATCATGTGCGATAACTGGCCCAGACTCAGTTAGTGATCTCTGTGACCGAAGGGTTTCTCTCCATATTCTTCATCTATGTTCACACTGTATCACACTGGCTCACAACCAATGAATAGACAATTTTATATCTGTTTGTAAATCAAATTGCTGTGAAGCAGTACTCTAGGCACACATATTGGAAGGAAGGCTGATTGAATCAAAAAGGACTTCTTAGTAAATGTACATAGGATCCAGCTACATATTTTATTACTTCATCTGTCCCTGGTGTTGTCCTGTCATTATACATGTGTAGAGTGCAATCTTTTACTTTAATACACTAAATAAATATTGTTCCTTATTGGCCTCTTAGTGCTAAACTTCATGTTGTGCCTGGAGACCCATGATTGATATCGCATCCCACTTTTTTTTAACTAAATGCAAATGAGGGGAAGGGGTACAGTTATTTAACCCTTGCCCCATGCTGTTTCCCTAATCTAAATAGCTCCCCCTCCTATCCAGGCCCAACCCCCTTAAGCAGTGTTCTTATACTGTTTAGGGAGGGAAATACAGGCATGATATAGATGCTGATCAAATAGTGGCTTCAGGAAATTAATGCAGATAATTGTGCTTCTTGCCCACTCAAATTAGTACTACTGCTAACAATGCTTTTTAAAAAATGTTTGGGAGATCACTCATGACTCTCCTGGCATAAGTACCCTGTTGTTAATAAGCAAAAATGGAAGTAAACACTTCCAAACTCTTGCTAGCTGAGTGGGAGGAGGAGGAGAGAAATGCACAAGCCTGATGCTTGCTGCAGTTTATTCCTGATTGGTAGCATGATGTGTATATGTGGTCAATGTGTAATTTGGCCTAGAAGCAGAAATTACACTCCTTTATGGAATGGACCAAGCAATTTCAGAAGAAAATCACCCTGTTCTTTATAGATTACAGCAAAGCCTTTGATTGTGTAGATCATGAAAAACTACAGAATTCTTAAAAAAAAAAATTGGGGTGCCACAGCATCTGATTGTCCTGATATGCAAACTATACTGTGGACAAGAGGCTACTGTAAGGACAGAATATGGAGAAACCGACTGGTTCCCAGTCGGAAAGGGTGTGAGACGGGTGTATTTTATCACTCTATTTGTTTAATCTATATGCAGAACATATCATACGGAAAACAGGATTAGACCAAGATGAAGGTGTGAAAATTGGAGGGAGAAATATCAATAATTTAAGATACGCAGACAATACCATACTCTTAGCAGAAACCAGTAATGACTTGAAATGAATGCTGATGAAAGTTAAAGAGGAAAGCACAAAAGCAGGACTACAGCTGAACATCAAGAGGACTAAACTAATGACAACAGAAGATTTATGTAACTTTAAAGTTGACAATGAGGACAGTGAACTTGTCAAGGATTATCAGTACCTTGGCACAGTCATTAAACAAAATGGAGACAATAGTCAAGAAATCAGAAGGCTAGGACTGGGGAGGGCAGCTATGAGAGAACTAGAAAAGGTCCTCAGATGCAAAGATGTATCGCTGAACACGAAAGTCGGGATCATTCAGACCATGGTATTCTCAGTCTCTGTGTATGGATGTGAAAGTTGGACAGTGAAAAAAGTGGATAAGAGAAAAATCAACTCATTTGAAATGCAGTGTTGGAGGGGAGCTTTACGCGTACCATGAATTGTGAAAAAGACAAGTAATTGGGTGTTAGAACAAATTAAACCAGAACTATCACTAGAAGCTAAAATGATGAAACTGAGGTTATCATACATTGGACACATAACGAGAAGACATGATTCACTAGAAAAGACAGTAATGCTGGAAAAAACCAGAAGGGAGTAGAAAAAGAAGGCCAAACGAGATTTTTATTTTTTTATTTATTAAATTTATTAGTCGCCCATCTGGTTGGCTGTCCAGCCACTCTGGGCGACGTACAAAATAAAAACATACAAATACATTAAAACATTAAAAATCTCAATAATAATAATAAGATGGATTGATTCCATAAAGGAAGCCACAGGCCTGAACTTAGAAGTTCTGAACAGGGTGGTTCACAACAGATGCTATTGGAGGTCACTGATTCATAGGGTCGCCATAAGTCGTAATTGACTTGAAGGTGCATAACAACAACAACAACAACAATCTGTCTGAGAGAACGCTGGTCTTTGTTAGGGAGGATAAACACAAATTGCATAATTGCTGACTGGAAATTCAGACTAGATCATATAGTGGTGCCAGATTAGTAGTGTATTTTATTCTGTGTGAAAATATACAAACTGTATTCTAGTAACATCATTTCACCTTTAGTACAAATATGCTGATAGTTTCACCTAGTAAATTTACTAATTTTTATCATAAAATCTCTACTTTGTTGCTATTATAGCATTTGGGAAGTGATTGTTCTACTATTTGGGAAGTTCCTTAAAAGCTTTCAAAAACAAGTGCTATGATTTGCAAATGAAGCTTGCAGTTCATACAGCTCTTGCAAGTTCGTAAAGTTCATTTTCTGGGTATTAAGAAAATAGGAAACCCTGGTCATGTAAACTGTCTGTTTCCCCCCAGAGTTTCCACTAGGGGGTGATCAATGATTATTTTTTCAAAAATAACTGTCTAGATAAACTAAGTGGGGAACATTTTTCAGCCAGAGGGCCACATTTGCTCTCTGCCAGTCCTCCGGGACTGCATGCCAGTCATGGTTGGGGACAAAACAAGAATAGGCCTGGCCAAAGTGCATACACGACACACACACAACATGCATTCACTGTACACATAAAATGCAATTCATGCAGCGCACAACACCATACAGGCACTCTTTCACTTTCCCCTAACAATTAGACTTGAAAAATCATTTTAGCTTTCAGTAAGCCTACTTGCGTAAGGGTAATATTCACAAGGATTCCAGCTGGGGTGTGGAGAGTTAACTCTTCCCTCCCAGCTGCACTCTCTATGAAGATTGCCCTCCACACAGCAATTAAGCTTTAAAACAGCCTAACCATTTGGTATTATCGGAACCAACAAAAGTATATTTTCAGGCCTAACTGGTATGTGTGTCTGTGTCACAGTGCACATGCAGCATGACGCTATTTGCAAGTTTTAAAAAAGTGCCTTTATTGGGATGTCCTTTCCTTTTCCATTAAACAGTATACTTGCATGTAAATAATCAGGGCCAACAATGCCCTACAACGTAAGTATAAAAACCTACCCAAATGCTGTGTGGGGTTTAACTGACTCTACAGTTTCTTAAATATACAAAAACATTGTACCACTAACATGCATATAATTGCAACAGTTGTACATGTAAAACACTGCAATAATCATGAGTTGTGAATTACTGGTAAGAACAACAGATCTCATAGACCATGCAACTACAGTACACTATACCTGTGGAGCCTCCGCACACTCACCGCTTTTCACAACTGTATGTGTAAGACAGGCAGTTATGAAGCACATAACTAAAGCAAATTTCTGTCATTGCATTGACTACAGAGGTGATACCTTCCCCTTTTCTCAATGTCAGCAGTGGCAGGCTCTTGACATCTTAGGGAAGCTAGCTATGTATCTAGATCCAACCCAGGGTTTGAGTAACACGAGACTTGAGTGTAGGACAAAGAAATGTAGTTTGGGATATTCACATCATCATGAAGTGTTCAGCGTCCAACAGTGTTCATCATGATTAAAAAAATTACCATTGGCCACACTTTGATCATGTGTGTGGAGACCACCTGGTCACCAATGCCACCTTTAGTTTTATTATAATAAATAGTGATGTCAGGCTTAGAACTGTAGTATAAAGTGGTAATATTATGCACTAAAGAAAGGAGAAACACTGACTTTTCTTTGGCATATGTTACAAATGTCAAATATTATTGAAAACCAAAAATGCTGCTGTTGACACTTTTGGATTTGTGATGGTGAAAGAAGATGTGTGATGTAACATACCTCAATAAAATACAGCATCACACTTGCAAGTCTGTGTCTTGGTGGTTTGTGAGCTTACCGAAGCTTAGATCCCCATGGAACTAATGGACTATCCTGCATGTAATGTGCCCCTCCCCCAGGATTTCCCCACAGACCCAAAAACCATAAGGGTGAAACTCATTAAACTGGGGGGTGGGGGGGCTGAAGCACTACATGGCAATTTACTCCTCTTGGTTGATGGCTTCCTGCTATAATCAGCTTCTGGAAGGTGTAAATTTTGTTCAGTGCTGTTGGTGAGTGAGTGAGTGTGTCCGACCACCACCTGTCGACAGAGGGTTAAAAAGACTCTAGCTAGCTTTAATGAGAAGGGAGCCAGATATATTAGGTTGGTGGAGAAACAGACTTTTCTCCCTCCCTCCAGCATACCTCTTCTTGAGTGCTATGCTGTGGAGTGAAAAAAGAGATGCTGTCTGTGATGGGGTGGCCACTGGGTACTTCTGTGTGTTTTCTCAATGGAACTTTTAAGCAGAAGAAATGGTCAGTGAAATGAGGCTGTTGTGCCTTAGGATGTTTGTTGTTTTGTGCAGTGATTGCAGAAGGCACTGGATTTTTCTACATGGATCTTCTTGTATCACTGGGGATTACAGATAGTTCAGTGAAGGCAGTTAGCAAATAGATGAATGTAGAGGAGGAGGGGAGTTTATGGGAAGTCAAAAGAGGGAAGGAGATCCTCTTTTCCTCATTGGCCATGCCACACATCTGTGTGATTTGTTGAGACACCACTTGTTTACTGGGATAAGCAAACGATAATTCTTAAAAACATGTTCCTAATATTTGACCTATTGTGATATTTAAATATTTTGTTACACAGTCCAGCTGGAAGCAAATTTTAAGGAAATGGAGAATCGTTTACTTTATCTTGAGGACCTCTGTGGACAGTGTGAATTTGAAAGATATAAGCATATGCAAATGCTACAGCTTGAAAATTACAAAAAGACTAAACGGTAAGTGTGAGTTTATTACCATTTTAAGGATTTATTTGATTGACTGAAAAGGAAATATTCCGCCTGCAGTTGACAAGGAGATTCAGGCTGTGGTCTTAGGCACATTAAGCCCCACTGAACAAGGTACTTTCTTCTGAGTAAACATGCTTAAGAGAGTGCTGGATATATACTAGAAAAGGTGTCACTTTGGTGTCTTTGGCCTTCAGTCTTCTACTGATTACAGTGACTTGATCTGTTGCGTTAGTCATCTTCTGTCAGCATTGCTCTGATTCATAGTAAAGGGCATTGCATAATTATTGTGGGCTTCATTTCTTTGGCACAAATTAGAAAATAAATACTGCAAACAATGGCAGGGCCCAACTTTTTCTGGGTGAGCTAAATGATAAATTTGTTCATCAAGTTGTCACTTAGCTCTCAACAGAAATTGTAGTGTCTGCTTTACTGCTATCTAGTGAGGATAAGTTAAATGGCTATTGGGAATAAAATTGGATTAGGCGATCATGACTTAGTCCAGTTTGATTTAATTAGCAGGCCAATTGGAATTAGAATCGTAGCCAAATTATTTGATTTTTAAAAGATGTCTTTTGAGAAACTCTAAAGACAAATTAGAAAGGTGAGATACATCATAGGGCTTATGCCCTTGAAGAAGAGAGCTGAAATTATGCATCACATTTGCACCATGCAAGATGGTATACTTTTTGCAGGAAAAGGAATCAAGGTTCAGCTAGTTAAATAAAAGTTTACAGTAACAGGGTAAAAATGACAGATAAAGAATGAGGAAGACTTTTACTGTCAAATACTTTCAGCTCACCCAACAAATTTCTGTTCTAACAATTTGAGAGATAAATCTCTAATATGTGTACAAAAAAGCCTATTATTAATGAACAACTGCCAGTCAAGAGAGAAAAGAGTATACACAATTCTTTTTCTTTAGAATGTTTCCTGAGATGCTTGTAGTATAGAAGGGGAAACTAGTTGGATTCCATCTCATGATAGAACAACTATTCACATACCAGACAAATGAGGCTTTTTTCTCAGGTGACTCAAATGCCCAGTTCAGATGTAACACTTTTAGTCCAGCAAACTCCAGTTTGTTGAAGCAAGGATGAGTTCAAGGGCTTACCACCTCCTCGTGGACCCATCTGTAGAGCAACATCATGGTTTATAAAACCTGCAATGCCTGCACTAAGAAGCTGTTGTGATTTAAGCACTTCCTACAGACCGGATTCTATCAAGTACTCCATATGAACTAGGATCAAGCCTGGTTTGTAGGGCATGCTTAAATTATGGTTTCCAAGCTTGGGTGTTGCAGGGAAACTTTCACAGTTTCTATAGGGGTATCGATGTTAGTCTGTTGCTGCAAAAACAGTCTTGTGGTACTCCATTTATCTGATGAAGTGGTGTACAAATGGCTATCTCACAACACATTTAAGGTAGCTTCACTGATTAAAATTTGTCCTTATTAATCAGCAGGCTGTGGGGTTGAGGAGAGCCCATCCATCTCCTCAGGGGAATGTATCTGGTGTTGGAAGAAATGGGAAGATAATGGAGCCAGTTTAGGGTGACTGTTCAGGAGCATCTATTCTTGCCTGGGTGCTCAGTATCCATGTGGGCTGTCCTAAGGTGAGAAACTATCCTTCCCTGAGGTACTCACAAGGCGAGGAGAAAGTAAATGTTCTCAAAGCCACTTGAGTTCAGGGGGGCTCATTCCCAATCCTACCTTCACAACAATCCTGTGATGTACATTAGGTAGAGAGATAGTGATTCACCCAAGGTTTACTGTATGACCTCTGTGCATGATCAGGGTTTTAAACCTGAGTCTTCTAAATCCAAACTATCATTTTTCCTCTTCCTTTATATATTAATTGTGCATGTGAAATGAAAGAAGTTAAATATATGCACACAGCCAATTCATTTCTGACTTGAGCCTTTTTCCTCCATGCCTAGCAAAAGTACCCTTCCACTGAAGATGACATTCTGTAATGCTTGTTGTGCCTATTGGCAACATTCATGATTTGACATAGCTGTATATCAGTTTTCAGTGTTACATTAGATATAGGAAATTGAGCTTGTTGAATGACCCAGCATTGTTTTTTAATAATCCAATTGCCAGGAGCTCCTTTGAGATTTCACTTAAAAGAACAGGAGCTCCTGAGATTCTCTCTGACAGAAGTAATGTAGTATGTTAAGCATTGCGTTGAAGCAGGCTGGAGTTATTTGCAGTTAATAAGTCAGGGTGCATTGACAAAGTTTTAGCTTACTGTGTAGAAATGAACGCTGTGCCACTGTATCCTTGCTTAAGCATTGCTAATACAGATTTTGGCTTCACAAAAATAATTTCCTTGGTGGATATTTGTAGAAATAAGCACTCATGTAGACTTTTGCATCTCTGTCTGAATGTAGCTGCTCAGGTATTATAGATCTTTCTCTCCATCTGTCCCCTGAGGCTTTTCTGTTAGTTTTATCATGCATACAATTTTCTACAGGTAATAAATATTAAAATAAGTTGTGGAATTACAGTAAATCCTTCATCTATGAAGTTCATCTACTGTAGTTTTTTATTGATTTTATTAATATGATTGGATATATGACTTCCAACGTCTTAGAATAAATTCACTAATAGGCAAAAAACTTGCGGTTTAAGAACGTACCTATAGCCAACAGATATTTCTATCAAACTTTAAAAAGCAGGAAAATTGGGCAGCTATAGTGAATACACCAGGGGAGCAGGAGACCTGACCTCCTCTCTGAGATATTGTACTGCCCTACAAATTTGTAAATATGCAAACACAATTTGCTCTTTCACAGGAGGGGATTGGAAGGGTATAGGGGAAGGAAGGGGCAAGAGGGAAGGGATAGGAGGGAGGAGGAGAGGAGGGCAGGTTTGATCATTTGCATGCTTTTTGAGTTCAGTAGGATTTACTCCTGTGCAATCATGCTTAGGATAAGTGAAACTGACCTTGGGGAGGGGCAGGGAGGGGAGGAGGAGGGGCAAAGGAAGGGGAAGGGGAGGAGATTGGATGGGTGGGCACTGGGCAGAGGGGAACCCCTTTCCTTTCCAAAAGGAAAACATTATGAACATTATCATTGTTTTTCAGGGTTTCTCCCACCTTTTTATTCTACAGCAGGCACATGTAGCCACCCACCCAAATTTAAACCAAAGCTGTCACTGGCCACATCCACACCAGACCTTTATTTCACTTTAGACAGTCATGGCTTCTCCCAAAGAATCCTGGGAAGTGTAGTTAGTGAAGGGTGCTGAGAGTTGCTAGGAGATGCCCCCCTCACAGAGCTTCAAACAAAGTGGCTGACTGTTACCTGTCCACTGGAGCTCTGACAAGGGAATAGGAGTCTCCTCTCAGTTCCCTTCACAAAGTACACTTTGGGGGAAGCCATGACTGTCTAAAGTGAAATAAAGGCATGGCCTGGGTGTGGCCCCCTGATTAGCCAAGCCAAGCAGCTGTGAGTCTGACATTTAGAGCATTGACAGTTGGTTCTTACTGAGCATGCCCGGCCTTATCATTGAGTCCAATGCTAAATTTCTTAAATTAATTAAAAATGAGCCAGGCAATTTTTTAACTTTTCAACTGCAGAAGATGAAGGTCAGAGTATGGGACTCTGTGAACATGGCTGATTTTTAATGAATTTCAACAGATTATGAGAACTCTGTTTGAAAAAAGTCCAGAAGGGGTCTGGTTTTTTCTCTCTTTTTACAATTTGAACTGTCAGTTCTCTCTGACTGTTTTGTATATTGCCATGAAAATTTAGAGGGTTGTAAAGTGAGGGTTTCTGAGTTCAGGACTATAAGTTTTGTAAGTTTTGTTTTGAAATGAGTTTACGGGAGGCATCGGAATGGCATGGGGGTATTTTCAGTTTATCATTGTGGAATGTGAAAAATCCATGCTGACTATAGTATACAGCTACTCTCGTGGCTGTATAATAATAAGAATTGAAAGCAGTTTTTGGCAGGGTTGTTTTGATTTAAATCGCTTTTCTGAAGGACTCAATTTTAATGATTTAAATCACTAGTGAGGAAGCCTATTTAATCATTTTTAGTAGAAATATATTATTGTTTAATATAACTTTGATACATATTAAGAGACATAGGTTTCGTTAGAAGATAGGTACCAACATTCTGAATTGTTTTCACGTTAATTTTCATCAAGAAATGGGATGATAATTTGGTCATTTTAGTACTAAAGCAGAGTGAACTTGTGGAGTCATTCAGGAGATGAAGCAGCTCCAACTGTTCAATTAATCATGACATTTTTGTCATGATGTGCCAGAATCACCACCACCAAATAGGTTTTTAAATTATACTAATAAGATTGTTTATTCTTCTGGTTAGTTTTCTTCTTCAACAAACAACAATATTAACAAAACATGCACATGGATTTTTGAATGGTTAACTATTTCAGTTTTTAGATGAATGTAAAATTTAGGCAGTTTCAGCTAAGAAATATACAGTATAACTCAGTCTTCCCCTTCTTCATCTTTGCCTTCCTTGTTCATTGCCCGGAAAAAAATGCAAGCTTTCGTGCTTTTTGAGTTCCCAATTTATTTCTCTGTTTAGAATGATTTAGTCCAAAAGAAGAAGAAAAAATCTCTACACCTGCAAAAGAGGCTACTGTCTTAAGAACTGGATTACCGCTTCAGTAGTCTCTTCCTTGTTCTGATCTACTCCATCTCCCCAAATTCCCTTTTCATTGACCTTCTCTATCTTTGCACTTAGAGAGGCAAGGCCTTGAAAGAGTGAGAGCGTGCACTTCCATGTACATCACCTGCAGAATAGGACTGACCCCATTTCCATAAACTGCTGTTAACATATTCAAAGAATATAATTAGAAGTTGTAAAATTAGTATTCATGATTATATCTTTGACCTACGCTTTTTTTACTAATTCTTTTAAGAAAATTTTGAAATCTGATTTAAATTTTAAAAAATCAGATTTAAATTTAAAAATAATACTGTTTTAATTATTTTAAAAAAATCATTGATTTTTATCAACACTCGTTTGAGCTTGACAAACATGATTAAACTATGTCAGTTGACTTAATTTTAAATTCCTGAACAGATTAATAGGTTATTTTGTTCATTCATATTTTTGCTATCAATGAGAATAAAATCTATCAGTTATGGATTGGCTGGAGATGAATAAAGCTATTTTACAAACACTAATTACATATAGACATTTTCTTTAACCTATTTATAAAAAATTGCAGTACCTTGCTTTCTTTTCCTGCTGTTGATAAAATGTTGTATGCAGCTGTGACCATGCATTTTATTTTGTTTTTCCCCCTTTACAGGAAAGAACTTGAGGTCTTCAAAGGTAATCTAAATATGTTTTTCAGACAACTTTAAAAAATCAAACACAATAAATGACTTATTTATAAATGTTATAATAAATAACACTTCACTTTTGGTTTGGTTTGGTTTCAGTATTGCACTGCGTACTTCTGGGCAGACCAACTCAGCAGATCAGCTTTAACTACCGTAATGCAAACAAGTGCCTCACTTGGTCTTATTTTGTTTTCCTTGTTATATATTCCTCTTGCTGAAGTATAAGCAAGTGTACTGTTGTGTTAATGATCCTGGTAGTAAAGTCACTAAGTGATGAGCTTACAGCTTGTGTTCCTTGACTGAGTGAATGGGGTAGACTAGCCTGAGGTGCTGAATGCTTTTGTGTGTATGCTGTACCTGAGTGTTGCACTCATGGTGGATTAGCCCATAGGCAGTGTTTTTGCTGCTATTATGCGTGCCTATAATGCACAAATTGTTGAAACAAAATGTATGATGCACAAAATATTAACCTGCCATTTTAAAAATGGGTAGGCACTGCTAAAAGTGTAATTTGTTTAGTTGAGTGAGTGATCTTATTCTTGCATAACACAATTTAACTTCAACAGATAACAAGTGGCACACTATATAAAGTGCCACTTTGTTTTGGCTTGGTATTGAAAATGTCTTATTTGCCATGATAGTTTTAAACACGCGATATTGGTAGATGGTCAGAGAGAAAGTAAATCTGCTTCAGTCCCATTAATACTTGCATTTATATAATGAATAATACAAACTATGTTTTTGAAACAAACCTACAATACAGAGTTTTGACAGCATATATCATAGCTGTCATCTTTTGCTGTGTAGAGTTTAGAGTGCTTATATATTCAATGTACCCTCTGATCTGGTGCTGATGGTGCTGCTAATTGCCAGGTCAGTTCATTGGGAGGGATTGATCTGACTCAGATATGTCCACCTGGGTACTCAATGTAGCACCAACAAAGCTTGGAGAGTCAGAGGGGTGGGGGGAGTCAGTCATCCATAGTGATTCTATCACACTTGCGTTGAGGCATACATTCATTCTGGTAAGGGATTTAAGGGTGTGTCCCTGGTGTTGGTCTGTAGAGACAGAACAGGGATGCTGTTGCTGTACTGTCCATCCCGCTGCCCAGCATCCTGTCTGACCAAGGTGGTCTTGAGAATCCCAGGACTAATTCTGGGGAAATTCCATGCTGGGGCTGCCTGGGGTGGGGGCTTTTCAGGATTTCATGGCCACCATGACAACTATGGGGCTGTCAGAATACATCACTATCCCAACACATATTGCAGATCATACCTTGGACTTGGTTTTTGCTATAGAGTAGATGGTCTGGGTTTTCCTCGTGAGGTTTGAATTGATGGTTGAGGACCCCCTGTGCACGGGTGGGGGGACAATTAAAATGGCATGCCTCCAAAGACTTGTGAAATCTGAGGGATTTCCGAGTGCACTGTGGGACTTAACAGTTGACAGGGCTGGTGGTTCTGTTGGACCCCTGGTCTCGCTAGGGAATTGTAAGATGGAGACGTCATGTTTATTATTATTATTATTATTATTATCATCATCATCATCATCATCAACAACAACAACAACAATAAATTTCTATCCCATGCTGCGGCAAACAAGGGACAAAACTCTAAGAACATCTTAAAAGCAAAACATCTCAGAAACATCTTAAAACATCTTAAAAACATCCTTTAAAAAATATTTTTAAAATGTTAAAAAGCAATAAGGTCTCTACTTAAAAGAGGAAATGACACAATAGCTTCTTGAGTATCCTCCCAGATGCTATGGAGCCCACAGTGGCCCCTGGATCTCAGAGGATCTACAGGCAGTGAAACAGGCCCGGCACAGGTGCCACAAGTCACATAACAAATATTTATTTATTTATTTTATTTTATTTTATTTCATTTATAAACCGCCCATAGCCAATGGCTCCCTGGGCGGTGTACAACATACAATAGTACAATAAATGAACAAAATCACAGATAAAAATACAAATTCATAATAACACTAAATGATATTAGCATAGCTAAAACATTAAAACAGTAAAATACATTAATAAATATGACTGAACACAAGTAAGAGCACATCATTGTGCCTACTATCTGGCAGTGAGGGGGCAAAAATCTTTTGCCTTCTTGAAGTGTTATCCAGCAGAGTTGGACCAAGTGAGCTTATTGAGATTGAGCTTGGAGAGAAGTGGAGGGGAACTGTCGGATCACCTGCTGCAATGCATATACTAAGTGCTTTGAGGAGACGTTTACCCACATCATCATCATCATCTGCCCTTCACCCTAAGGTCCCAGGACAGTTTACAACAATTTAAGATACAACCTTGAACAGTTTACAGTTGAAGCAGTATCAGGGAGGAATCCAGAGCTCCATTTGGACATCTTTTTTGGGGGTCAGTTATTGTGACTTGAGGAAATGAACAAGATATTTGAATAGGTCTGTCCTACCACGTGCCATCTCGATACTTGCACCTTGCGGATGATAAGAGCTAATACGCGGGGATTGACTGGGTGGATCCAGGGAGTGGTGAATGCCTTTTTATATTGGACTAGTGTCTGCTGCCCTCAGAGGGGTAGTAGTGTGATCTCTCCTAAGGGGACCTCCCTGGACCCAGAGGTTCATGAGAACTATGGCTCAGTTGCTAATAGTCCCCTTCTTGAACAAGGTGCTCAAAAGTGGTGGCTGGTCAGCTTCAGATGGTCTTGGAAGAAACAAATTTTTCTAGATCCATTTCAGGCTGGGATTTGCAACCCAAATGGCCTTGGTTGTGTTGATGGATGACCTGCTCCAGAGAGAGACCAGGGGGTGGGAAGCGTAACCATGTTAATCCTCGTGGTGATGGGGACATAATGCTGTGGTGTTCCTGCTCTTTAGGGTCAGTTCCAGAATGTGGGATTGGGGGGCTTCTGCTCTGTTCCGTGGCTATTAAGCTATGGGGTAGCTCTAGGTTCTATTTTGTCCCCAATGCTTTTTAAATATCTTTATGAAGCTTACGGGAGAGGTCATCAGGGAGCTTTAGTGCCTTCAGTATGCTGATGACACCTAGTGCAGTGACTAATGACACAGCTGAGTCAAAGTCAAAAGGAAGCCCAGAGGCTGCGAAAGGAGAGTCCGGAGTTGTATGCCACACACAGTAGGAACATGGAATGTGAGAAACATGTCACCCCGCTGCTGAAAGAATTGCCGTGGCTGCCCATTTGCTACTGGGCAAAGTTCAAGGTTCTAGTTCCGGTGTACAAAGCCCTATACAGCTTGGGACCAGGATACCTGAAAGACCGTCTTATCTTACATACCCAGTCTATCACTGCGCTGTGCAGGTGAGGGCCTCCTGCAGATACCATCTTATCAGGAGGTCCGTTCTGCACAACATATGAAACAGACATTTAAGTGTGGCGGCACCTATCCTGTGGAATTCCCTACTCTTAAATATTAGACAGGTGCCATCTCTGTTACCTTTTTGGTGCATATTGAAGACCTTCCTCTTTCAACAAGACTTTTATGTAGAGACCTTATCCCAGTCTGCTTCTGTGTTGGAATTGCTTTTTTAATATGTTTTTAAACCTTTTTTTAAAGATGTCTTCAAGGCTTTTTAAAAAAATGTTTTTGAAGTTGTTTTGTTTTAATGTATTTTAAAGTCTTTTTTTATGATGTTTTGAATTGTTTTTACTGCTTTTGTTTGCCGCCCTGGGCTCTTGCTGGGAGGAAGGGCGGGATATAAATAAAATAATAAAATAATAAATAAATAACAATATTGTCAATAATGATCAGAATAACTAGAAAAGAAATATGAAAGTTGTCGGCCCTCACAAGTTATATTTCTGGACCTCTAGGATAATAGTTTTTGTGAGATGGCATACAGTTGCGTTCAGCCTAACACTTGATAGATCCATCCCAATAATTGTCAAAATATGTATAAATTCATTCCTGGAGGTGTACAGTTAGGGTTGGCCCAAAGTTTATTGTTTGATGCAGACTCCTGTTTCTTCTTTTCTACATTTTCTATTCCTTATGTTCTACATATTTGTAATTCCCTCCCCTTAAATATTAGACAGGCAACTCTGTTATCTTTTTGGCACCTACTGAAGACCTTTCTCTTTCAAAAGCATTTTAAGTTGAGACCTTATCCCAGTCTGTGTCTGTGTTGGAATTGCTTTTTAATGTTTTTAAACCTTTTTTTAAAAAGTTTTTAAAACTTTTTGATGATTTTTAAAGCTTTTTAAAAATGTTTTTAAAGATGTTTTGTTTTAATATATTTTAAAGTCTGTTTTTATGATGTTTTAAAGTGCTTCTAGTTCTGGTTTTGTTTGCCACCCTGGGCTCCTATTGGGAGGAACGGTGGGATATCAATCAATCAATCAATCAATACAATGGGCAAATCAAGTTATATATAATGCATTTTATGTTCCTAAAATAACAAGGTGACTCAATATGTAAAGTTGAGGTTGCCAGCCCATCACCTGTGGGGGCCATGGCACCCATGAAAGACTTCTGTGGTGCCCCCAGCAGGTAGGCCAGAATCTGAGTTTTCTCTAGCCATCCTAGAAAGCAAGTTATGGAGCAAAATGTGCAGATATCCTTCTAAGAAATGTATGTGAAATGAGCCAACCTGGCTGCTCAGTGTTATTAGCCAATGAGTGAAGTCAGAGCTGTGATTCATAAGTGAGTTGTTTGGACACGGGGTAATAGGTATCCCTTTTAGTCCACTTTCCTTTCTTTTTCTAGTCCTTGGAATCTCCATAGTTTGCCCTTCCTTTCCCCCCTAGTAACCAGGCAACATCTTTCCTGTGCTGGGTTCGCCTGAGATCAGGTACTGACTAGAAATTATTTTCTGCAAATACAATAAGTGTAGGTGAAAGTTAAAGAATCCCCCTCCCCCAAAAGACAAATATGAACTTTGTAAAGAAGCTTAGGCACGTCTCCTGCTTTGCAAGAGCTACAGACCAGACATTCATTATGAATTCACTGTTGTTCATATATGATCAATTGTATATTTGTGGAAGATTTACTATTTACTGTCTACTTGCTTTGCTCTTATGTTTGCTGCAACCACACGTCTATGCATATATTCGCTCTTACTCATTTTGTCAGCTATTTTTGTTGATTTATTTATTTCTTTAAATTTTATTTTAATGTTTGTTATTTATATTTCATGACTTTTGTATTAGTACAGTGCAATTTTTTCTTTCATGCTTTATTGCAGTGTATGTTTTATTTGATTTGGAAATGAACCCTTCTTATAATTGTTTTAAAAAGGAGTAAACCAAAGCCTAAGAGAAAGTGGCTGTAGGGTGGCAGCCTAGGCTTTGGTTAGGGTTCTATGGGGGCAAGGGACATAGCTCAGTTGTAGGGCATCTGCTTTGCATGCGGAAGGTCCAAGGTTCAATCCCCATTATCTTCAGATAGGGCTGGGAATGTTCACAGCTAGAAACTCTGGAGAGTCACAGCCAATCAGTGTAGTTACTAGATGGACAAATGGACTTACTTGGTCTACGGCAGCTTTCTATGTTCAGATGTCCTATGTTCCTTTGTTGTGATCCTTCCTTACATTTTGGGGGAAGGGCCATAGCTCAGTGGTAGAGCATCTGCTTTGCATGCAGAATATCCAGGGTCAATTTCTGGTACTTCCAGGTAGGGCTGCAAGAGATTGCTACTTGAAATCCTGGAGAGCTGCTGCCAATCAGTGTAGACAGTAGTGGGGTAGATGGACCAATGGTCTGACTCTGTATGAGGCAGCTTCCTAAGTTGGCATTGGGAAGAAACAGGGTTCTTCTGCCTTCAATAGCTGTATGGCAGGCAGAAATTCAACAGGCCAAGCCTTTTCAAGTATGGAAATACAATTATGGGAAAAGCTTTACCATGACTACTCTCTAATTTTGTGGTATGGGTGCACCCCATGGCAGCCATTTTGTTACTGTTGCCTCAGCATTCTCTCAAAATTTGAAATGTGCCTTCTGATCCTAACCTGAAAAAAATCACCCCTGCGGTTTTTGCATGGCTTCAAAATTTCCAGAAATTTCACATCTCTAGGTACATCTAAGAATGGTAGATGAATGTGTGTCAGTGAATGTTGTGTTTTGTGCATTTGGAAGGACTCGGTCCATGAGGACAGAACTGAGGGGGGTGAAGCTTCTGTTGAACACATTTTGGAGACACCAAATAAAGTGTGTGTGTGTGTGTGTGTGTGTGTGTGTGTGTGTGTGTGTGTGTGTGTGTGTGTGTGTGTGTGTGTGTGTGTGTGTGTGTGTGTGTGTGTGTGTGTGTGTGTGTGTGTGTGTGTGTGTGTGTGTGTGTGTGTGTGTGTGTGTGTGTGTGAGAGAGAGAGAGAGAGAGAGAGAGAGAGAGAGAGAGAGAGATTTTAACATTGCTGCATTTTTACTCTGAAATCCAGTTGAAATCCCAGTGTCTTACTCTCAGTTGTACCATTCATGGATCCCAGTTGATATACTTTAGGACAGACAAAGAAATACTAGTTGGTATTATTACTATTAATTATTATTATTATTTAAAAATTACATCCCACCTTTCCTCCAAGGACCTCAGTGTAGCTTACAAGATTCTTCCCTTCTCCCATTTTATGTTAATAATAGCCCTAAAAGGTAGGTTAGGCTGAAAGAATAGTGAGCTTCAAGGCTGAGTAGGGATTTGAACCTTGGTCTCCCTAGTTATTGTCCCACAGTTGGGTGTTATCTCAGAATTTTTGAAACGGAAACATTCATAGCAAAATTTAGCCCTGCCTCTCAAAATCCTGCTCAGAATTTCTGAAAAAGCTTTTTTTGTGTATAAATTTGATATTTCTCATAACCTTAACTCTCCCCATCCATTCCACATGTACAATGGGCTTCCTAATTACCAGTGTTATTATCTACTACCATTAAGGTTGTTTTTTTTACAAATTATCTCCTATGAATTATAGTAGCTGAATTTAACTTAATGGATTACTGAGAGTTGAGAAAATAAAAGTTTTGAAACCTTTCTTGTTTGGTGATTGCTGTGTGCAAAAAAAAAAGTGTGGCATATACAACCCCTCTTAAGATATATTGGTCTGGTCTGCATGACAAGGTAAGCCAAACTACAGATTAGGCACTGTGCAGACGTAGGGGCTCACAGCCACTTTGCTCCTCCTTGGTCTTTATATTCCTGTGCCACGCTGAACTAAGCCAAGGTTTGGCTTAGTGTGTTATCCAAAGCCAATTTGGGGGTTAATCTAGGAACACAGGAAGCTGCCTTATACTGGCTCATACCATTGAGCCATCCAGCTCAGTATTTTCTACACTGACTGGCAGCAGCGCTCCAGAGTTTCAACAAGAATTTCTCCCAGGCCTACTTGGAGATGCCAGGGACCGAGCCTGGAAACTTCTGCATACAAAGCAAATGCGCTACCACTGCGTGATGGCCCTTTCCCTTGCTAACCAAGAATGGCTACAGCTTGTAGTTAGAGGAGAGAGAGTTTAGCCATGAGCTTAGTTTGGATGACACATTAAGCCAACATTGGCTTAGCTCAGTGTGGTGCGGGAGTAAAAATAACCAGCGAGGAGCAAAATGATTGCACGCAGCTTTGCAAGAGCCGGCAGGTTAGTGTTTCTTTTGGTGTTTGGCTTACTATGTTTTGTGAACCAAGCCCCTGAAGCTAAAGGCAAATATTTAACCTTAGCCCTTCAGTTCTTTGGATTTGGAAGACCCTTATCTTTGGTCCTACAGAGAAGAGGAGGCAGGCAAACATAGTGTAGATGATGTTTCCTCTACCTACTATTCTGTAGTAAAAATTCCTTTAAAGTCAACTCTGTGGATGTACAAGGATACTGTGCACCTTGTCGGGGTGGTGGTGGAGGAATTTGCTGCCCTGTGTTAGGCAGAGAAATGGGCTAGTCCTGAAATCAGATGCTCAAATTAAAAACAAAAACTTATCTCCCACACCTCTGCATGTAGAAATCTAGCATGTTGCAGAGAAAAGAGTTTATGCTAGTCTTCTCTCTGATGTGCTTTGCTTTTGGAGCTCTCTGCCTGCCCATGGAAACACTATCGAAACTTGGTGATTAGGCAAGACTAAACATAAGTGCAAAATAATGCAATCTGGGATGGACACCTAACTTCTCATATACTCTGGGATTTAAATCTGGTGTAGTTGAATTACTTGACTTTAAACTTAATCAATTGCATGGTTTAGATTCCACCACGGGTATTTTCTGAGATACTGAAGGAAGTGTGAGAATGTAGTTTAATAAAAAAAAACAGCTACCATAGTTTGAAGGATAGGCTATCTTTGGTTGTTTGTTTTTAATTATCTATTTTAGTAATGCATCAAAACCAAAATAGTCTCTAGAAGTAAGTGTGCCTCTTCCTGTTAGACCTGCTGATTAAAATTGCCCCCTGCTGATTAATCAGCCAAAACGTTGATTAAAACTCCTGATCAAAGTTTGTGGTGAGAGGAAACCTTTGATAGATTTGGTAAGATCTAATCTAACTTCCTTGAGTTATACATGAATTGATTAGTTTCTTTTATCCTCCATTTCTTTCTAAGTGGTATGAGGCTACATCTGTAGTTTTGGAGTTTTCTTAAAAAAAATAGAGGGGAGAGATCTTTCTGAACTATGCAGGTTATATATTGTATGTCTTTACTGAGGTATGCATTGTACTTCTTACTTCAATGCTGTTATATAATCTTATGGTGCTTCCACTTTTAGAATGTTGTATGTATAATACTGACTAGCTCATGATGCAGAACGGTATGGGAAAAGGTATGGAAAAAGTAGTTAAAATCTGGTAGGTAACATTTTGCACTCCCTTTTTCTAGCAGTGTGCATTGGCACTGTTCGTTGCCTTGTATAGGATGCTGTTTTAGCAGGGGCTTTAGATCTTATAGCTGAACTTGTGGGAAACACTACATTTCAGTTCATATGTTAAATATAGGAAAAACTCTTGAAAATAGGCATAATTGTATTCAAAATCAATCTGTTTTGCTTGAGAAGGCATTGCACACTGCTGAGATTATCAGGCTAAGAATGTTAATGAGTATTGGTCTTATCAAGTAGAACAAATGCTAATAAGCTGTCATTGAATAAGTGTAATGTATGAATCGTCCATTAGCACAGTGTTTGAAGTACAGGCTGTGTGCGTGTGTGTGTGTGCACACATACTCATACATGCAAAAGGGAAAAATGCATTTCTCGTAAGACTAGTGCATAATCTGTCTTGAAGGGTTATTAAGCAGAACCATAATCAGTAATTTTGAGAGGGGAGAGCCAAACAAACCGTTGTTAGCTGGGCTGAAATCCGTTCATCAGTAGCTTAACTTGAATAACGTATTACATTTTGTTAGCCTGTCAAGTATTAGCCATTATATTTCCTATGGCCATTTTTTCCACCCCTCTCTCAAACAGCATGTGGTATGCTCTC
Source organism: Rhineura floridana (assembly GCF_030035675.1). NCBI lineage: Eukaryota > Metazoa > Chordata > Lepidosauria > Squamata > Rhineuridae > Rhineura > Rhineura floridana. The sequence goes on from NC_084480.1 coordinate 214,994,980, forward strand.
AGATACAGGCATGCATTCTGGTATACCACATCTCCTGTTAGCTTACATTCAGCTTATGGAGCAGCAATAGAAGGAATTGTCATTGTGTGTTTTAGTTTTATGTGAATGTCCAATTGAAAAGTGGTCTGTCTTGTGCAGTTCTCAAGAGGGAGGAATGGATGTGTAGCATTGCTCTTCTAAAGATGAACATCACTGGAGCTGCTTGCTAATTGGAGGTTTCACTTGACCAGCACAGTGCTTCTGTTTACTTATCTGCTTCTCACTGCAATGTCTTCTCCAGGAACTACCGAGAATAATCGGAAGAATTCTTGTAGGTGAAAGTTTATTAATGGTTTTCATCTGTGAAGCTCTTATTTAAAAGGCTAGTTAAAAGTAATTTTCAAGCTATTTTTTGTTGCTTAATTTGTGATGCGTATTCTGATAGTGTGTAATAGCAAGATAATCATGTTTATGTAGCTAAGCAGAATAAATGGAAAAATGCATATTTATAGCAGAACTTGTTATTCCTGTGCTTTAATAAAAGATGAAATTTTGCCCACATGAATCTAAGGTAAAGATGATCTGCATATGTGATTATGTAAGTGTTCACAGAAATGTGTATTGCCAGGCATAAAATTTGCCCAGTAAACACTTCTTTTTTTAAAAAAAAAATCATTAATATTAAAGACATATTAGAAGACAATAGTCAGGAATCCATTTCTGTTGAATCATTTTTGTAATGCTGGCTGCTGGCATCTTTTAGGACAAGCACGTTTTAACATGAAGCATGTAGTTTTGTGTGTAGTAGATCTGAAGGAAGCTTGGTGTCAGAGGAGTATACTAGTCTATAACCTTTTTTATGCTAGTAAGGTTTAAATGAGAGGTTTGTTTCTGATGTGTAGCTTTTTGTTTTTAAAGCAATCATTGCAAAGACTTTAATAAATGAGCATTTACCCACATATGCTCAGGACTGAAACACAATCAAAACTAAAAAACAAAAGAATCTGTTGAATAAAATGTCACTCTTAAAAAAATCAAATTTGCATCTTTTATGTATGATTAGGCTAAAAGATCTATGCTTGATATATAACCCTACTGTAGAAAATGTTTTCGTGCAATTGGGCAATATTTTCAGACTAGTGTTATTGAAAACAATTTATTGTTGCTTTTCTCTATTTTATAAAAATGATATGGCAATGTACTAATTCCAAAGTGGCAAAAATTACTACTCTAAACAAGATTTCATGAAGTGTTAAACTTCGTGAATCTTATAGTATAATAATGAATTTTACAGTTCTTGCCTTTTTAACAAATCATACATTTTAGTGAATTGCACTCTGCAAAAGGCGTGAAGACCGTCATGAATAATACAAAATTATCAATGTCATCTTAAAAATTGTGTTGTCCTGTGCTACATGAAGATATCTTATTTATATGTGTCAGTTAAGCTAATATAAAGCTTCTCTGAAATCTAAAACAGCCTTCTCCATGCTTGAGTCCCCAGATGTTGTTGGACTACAACCCCCATCATCCTCAGCCAGAATGGCCAATAGTCAGAGATGATGGGGGTTGTAGTAAACAATGTCTGGGGACTTCAGGTGTGGGGAAAGCTGATGTAAAATATGGAAATGAGGCATCATAGAAACTACTAGTATGATAGAAAATCAATTGGTTCCTATACTCTTTTCCACCTTGACCATAGAACTGGAATTCTCTAGGCATTGTTCCAGTACTACTCATGTGGAGAACTACATTTCAATGGAAGGGGCATTAAAGCTGTCTGAACAGGAAGGCATAAATGAAAAAAAAACTTTTTAATTTATAAATTTTCTAGTTAAAATTGTATTTCATGGAGCAGAGCAGTAATGCAGAAGACATGGGCATTTACTAACAAGAATATACCAATCTGAACTTAAAGTAATAAAATCTATACCATCTGCATGTGAAAATTCTAATTACATCCAATTTCTGTAGTTGGTGTTGCTAAATAATGGGCAGAGCAATCATAGATAGACGGCCAATGTACCAGCAGAACAGCTCCTTATTCAATCTGTGCTTAACTCAGAAGGGAAGGGGGAAAATGCACCACCAGGAAGTACAGAAGCAGTGGAAAAACTGCACCCTCCAGTGTCTCTGGAAACACTGCCACAGACTACTAAGTAGTGCTGTCCCAATACAGATGCTGCCACTGAACTCATAACAAAGACATAACCCCAGTTGCATCACCCCCTCAAAAAAATTCCATCAGCTCTTGGCATAGTTAGGAATGACCCTACTGTTAGTCTGTAGGTGTACTTATAGGCAGGAGTTCAAATGCTTTTATCCTCCTTACATCCTCTGTTTTATGAGCACAATGCACACAAGAAGAGGAGGAAGGAGAGCCCACTCAGTACATTACCATCGTAACTATCTGCGCAGAGAATACACACAACCCTTCTGGGACATGAGTTCAAGATCACCTAGGGACAAAAAGACTCTTGCTTTACAGCCAAGGGCAAGGGTCAAGACACAAAGCAAAGGCACTGATGGCAGCAACATCAATTGGTGCACTGTATATAACACAGGGTTGAGAAGCAGAACATGGAAGTTTGAGGTACACAGGGAAAGGGCTAATATGCCCTCCCACCTTTTCTATGGCACTTCTAAGTTATGGCACGCAAAAGAGAAGGTGATTTCAGGACTTGAACCCACACTGCAAACACCATGGAGCAATTGCTGAACCATTTAGTCACAGCAGCTGACATCAGTCAGGCACTCAACACCTGGTCACAGGTATCAGGAACACAGGGGCTGCAGGAGAAATCCTAGCTGTATGAAACAACTCACCTTTTACATGCTAAGAGAACCAGGTTTGAATCCTGGGTATTACCCCACACCTGGCACACTTCATCTAATCAGAAGAGTGCTACAAGGGCCAACCAGCCCTCTTGGCTCACTTCACCCCCTGGCAACCCATGTGATCAATCCATTTCCCACCCTGATAGGCTGGTCCTGCTCAGTGGCATCCTAGCAGGATTCCTTGTCCCTCCCTTTCCTCATTCCTTCCTATCATCTTCCCCCCAGCTACCTCATACCCTGGTAGCATCTTGTTTGTGCACCTGAGAGGCCTGTTCCCCTGATGATACAAGATGTTTCAGCAGAGCAGAGAGATGAGGGGCCACTTTCCCTGAATCCATCATACTCTCTCCACCCCTCCCTCTGAGAATCTCATCCTGAGGCCAGCTGAAGCCAGATCATCCTAAGGTGTGGGAAAGCGATCCCTAACTATCGATCCCTGGCAATAAAGAAACAACATGTCATAGTCATAGCAGTTATATTGATCAGCGTCTGAGATATGGAAGAACTGGAAGGGAAAAGAGGTCACTCCAACTGAGCTCCAGTCCTGTGCCTTAGGCAGTGGCTTGACAGGCAACAGGCGTACCAGCTCCATGTTAAGAATACCTTCACCTGTTGCAAAACTGCCTCCCATGGAGCTTACAATGGTGCCTTATGATACCCAGCCTGAGGAGACCAAGATCAGTGAGTAGTAGGCAGCAGTGGGTGCACAGCTGGTACCAGGATGAAGAATAGGTATTTGAGAGGAAGTGAGAGAGAAGAGAGAGTGGTGGCTCCAGAGTGCACTGTTGGTGCCCCTGCCTCAGCCTCCCCTCCCCCTCCCATTCATTGACCACGAGTACAGCGCCTTCTTTCCCGCTTGGGGTTTCTGGTGGAAGTCTGTGGGTGTGGTAACAGCTTGCTCTGCTCCATACATCCAGTCTGTGATCTTGCAGTACAAAAGTGCTAATGAGGCTTTTGCTAGTAGTGCCTGGCCTTTGCCAACAGAGGGTTTACTTGCATGTGGGGATGACTGCTTTCCCTTTAGTGGGGAAAACTTTACTTTCTGCTGCTGAGTGGGGGGGTGTTAATAACAATACAATTCAAGCAAGACACAGTGCTCATGTATAACTGGGGGTGTGTGGTGAAGAGACATGGGAGGCAGTTGAAGCACTTCTACATTGTGACATGATTGCCTCCTTCTTTTGCTGACCTGTGTGGGGTGCTCTGTCCTGGCACCTTCATTGATGGAATGAATTTCGGTGTTGGATATTTGTGTCTAGATTCCTAAGACAATGTGCATGTTAGGGTTCTAGGCAGAGAAGTGATGTACTTAGTTTTCTGTTGGTGATCTAGAGAGAATGACTTTTCTCTACAATCCCTCTTGCCAGAATTCCTCTTTGTGGGCTCTTCAGTGTGTATGACATGGGGCCAAAGAGATAGAGCCCCATGCTGAATGCCCTGTCATCTGTGTTGTGGTCCCCCGTGGATGATTAATATACTGGCAGTGATGTGCCTTGACGTGGTATTTAGTTAACACCATATCTTTGTGTCATGGCAACATAGGCAGAGTGGTTATTAATACGGGGCAGCTATTGTATCCCCCCTCCCTTTGAAATGAATGAGATGAATTCTTATACTGGGTCTGGGGCCATTGTGAATTTCTGCTGTTAATGAGGGTTAGCCATAAATTGAAGGGGTATAGGATGCAATATATGTTCTCTGTATTAGCCATTATGCCAGCAGAACACATACGATATACAGGTGAATCTGTCATGGCAGCATTATATCTGCTATTCTACTAACATAGCAGTTCTTCTGCTGAATCCTATAGTTTCTGAGCTGGCAAATCATTATAAGATTGTAGCCTATTTTGTTTTATTGTTCAGCCATGCATTATTGTTGCTGATAATTGCTCTATTGGGAGACACCCCCCCCCAAGTGGTGATAGTAGTGAATACAATGATAACCTGAAAAAGCAAAGACTATGGGTTGTATTCAACGTAGAGCTAAGTCAGGGTCCCATCAGTGTAAGGATTACTGCTAGTGCAGTGAGATTTCCCCCCCTTTCTCCCTCAAATTTATTCTTAGGGTTTTCCCAACACTCTGGAGCAGATAGAGGGAGATTGCAGGGCATGCTTGGGGGAAACATCCAGTTGCACTGGTGGCAATCCTTGCACTGACAGGATGACTTAGTAGAATACCATCCTATGGAACTACTACTATCATAGTGAAGATTCAATGCATATTGGTACTGAAGATCAGTCTCCATACACAATGAGGTCTATTAGCTCAAGTAGCCAGACAATATTCCATCACTTGGTTTGTTTGCGTAAATCTGCATAAGTCATCATCATCCAAGCTCTCATCAGTGCCCAGTCAAACTATATAAATGGTAGCACGTTTTAAAAATAAATTGAGCAGGCAATGCATGTGTTAATTGGTCTGGAAGAACTGCATAAATGAACTGAGAAGAATGCTTAAGATGCTTTTTATCTGCACTATGTAGATAAGATCTGATGACACACCATGGTGTGTGAATTGACTCAATGCCAAGCAGGAATGCCTAGTTTAAAGAATTCAGTTTTGTAGTAATTCCATAGAGACTGACACATTGTAAATAGTGACACAGCTATTAAAGCATGTTAATTTCTTAGTTTAATAGAACCTCTTACTGGACCTTTTTTTTTTGTTAGCAAGAAGAGTACCTAGCTCTCTTACTGGAAAAGCATCTAGGCATGGCAGTGGTTACCTTCTGCCACTTCCAGACCAAAGTAAACAACTGCTTTTCACACTACATTACATAGCTATAATCTGCAGATGACAGTAACCTGCTGCAGTAAAGGTTCCTATATATATAGTATACACGCACACATTGAAGACTATTTTTCATATTACTTCCCTGTATACAGTATGAGCTTTAAACTGGAATGTGGCTGAACTTTTTTTTACAAATAATCAGATGAAAGCCTAAGACTCTTGCATGACGAAATTCCTTGAAGCATTCTGCTTCGGATTAATGTCAGAACATTAATGTCAGAACAAATATTTAACTCTTTAAAGAGTTTCCAAATATTTTGCTACAATATAAATAGGGGAAAAACAAAATAGGATGTGGTCTTGAGTGTTCTGTTTTTGGAAATCTGCTTCATTTATTAATTTAATTTGATGTTAGCGTGCTTAGACTTTTAAAGGCATAACAAACACTCAACCTCATGACCTTGACTGCAATATTTTTGATATAGGACTTATATTACCATTAGAAAGATTACTAAAACACTGAAACTCAAGCAGGATGGTATTATAAGTGAATAAAAGATCTTAAATACATTTACAAATAACGTGGAATTCTTAATTTAGTTTTGAAGGGTTTCCTAGATAGCTGACTGAAGGCGGGAAGAAACTAAAATGGAAATACAGCCTATAGTAGTGTGAATAGGCTGAAATTCAAATTGGATTCTAGTCACATGGAAAGGCCATGTTGATATCAATAAGTAAGAAACAAAGTAAATTATTTTGAAATGAGAGTTGATACAGAGAGAGACCCTCTCTCAGACCTGTGCCCACAAATTGTTTATAACAGAGCTTGTCTCCATAGGCTTAGAGACTGCAGAGCTAGATGAATTGAGAATAAATGGTCATACATCGGACAGATTAATAAAACTGAGTGTATGTGTATATTAGAACTTTGATTTTAGTATATACTTAAAAATGCTTCTGTAGAATCCATTATAAGTGGCGGCTGAAAGCTCAATAAACTTGCTGGAAGATTTAGCATGAGGGATTGTTTCCCACAGTGTTCTGAAATAAGAGATAGATGCAAATAGCTTTGAAGCAGAGATGAATGATCTGTAACACGATGCTAGAAATTCTGCAAGGAAGTATTGCATGGAGCCTGGATAAAAGCAAAAAAATTAGTAAGACGAGAGTTGGCTCTAGATAATGAATGAAAAGATGTATTTAAATGTATTGTCACGAGCCCGTCTGACAAGACCCTGGGGTTATTTTGTCTGATGAAGTGGCTTGGGTCCCTACAGAATGCCCTGAAGAATCTGTTAAGCAGCCTGACTCACCTGGTCATGCAGGCACCTTTCATGGGATCTTGATAAGTCGTTACACCAGGGGTCAGTAACCTATTTGGACCAGGAGGCACACGGCAAATTTTGAGAGAGTGCTGAGGGTGTCAGTCACAAAACGGCTGCCATGGGGTATGGCACAACAAGAATGGCTTTTTGGGGGCATGGCGTAACACAAAATTGTACAGTTATTGCTGCTCCCTCCTCCTCCCTCCCTGATAACCTCATGTTTTACCATGGGAAGTCAGCTATGTCCTGATGGCAGCCTAGGCTGCTATCTTGTACTCAGTTACCTGGGAGTAAGCCCCATTAAGCACACAGAGATTTACTTCTGAAGTAGATATGTATACCATGGTACTGTCAGTTAACTATACAGTGAATTCTTAATAAGTGCCTGGATATCATCTCCTGCACACCAGGAGACATTCCGCTTATTTGCAAAGTTTTAACATTTTGCCTTTGGCATATGGGGAGGGAATTCTTTAACATCCACTCACGCTTATTGTGTAGTAGCTTTTGCAAAAAATAACTTCTAGGGAGTACCTAATCTCAGACAAACCCATCACAGGAAAGATACATCCTGGTTACTAGGGAAAAAGGAAAGGCAAACTATGGAGATTCCAATGGCTACTTGAAAATAAGACAGAAGCAAGAAAAATGCATGATATGAGAGGAGAAAGGGCAGCTGTTTGAGATCCCAGGGATTTGTATTGCTTGAATACAACTCAGTTGTCAGTCACAGCTCTGACTTCACTCATTGGCTAAAAACACTGAGAATCAGGAGAAGCCAGGCTGGCTCATTTCACAGAAATTGCTTAGAAGGGTACCTGCACATTTTGCTTCGTAATACTCTTTCCAGGAGGGCTGGAGATTTACTTAAAAAAAAAATTAAGCTCAGAGTCTGGGATCCCTTCCAGGGGGTGCCAGTGAAGACAACCACAGGTGCTATGGCTCCCTCAGGTGCTGAATAGGCAACTTCTGTCCTACATCACATCACAGATCAAGACTCTCTCTTGTCATGTCCTTGGCCCTCAGGAAATACGACTAAGGTAGACTGGTAGAAGGTAGAGAATCGAGAAATGTTTGCTTGGCTGCAAGGAAATCAGAGTTCTGTTGAGCACATGGGACCTACTGTAGAGGAAACTAAACCCGGTGTATCTTGTAAACCAACATAGATTAGGAAGGGGATGAATTTGGCTGTCTCTGTATCTGCTTGATCTTTGCTGGGGGAAGAAATTCCCAAAGAAGTCTCAAGGTAGCTGTCCTTCCAGCTCCTGTGAATTTTGGCTCCTGTTTACTTTGTCTTGACTCCTGTGAGCTGATCCTGACTGGGCCTACCTAGCTCTGGGATTGCCTTTCTACTAGTGTACTGTGCCACCGTTGCAGCTGCTACGACCTTCCTGCTGCTGCCGATGGCTCAGACCCTGGTATGAGGAACTGACCCTCAATATATAATGACTTGGCACAGGCCCTTATCAGATACTCATTTTTATGCCCACTATGGGAGGAGAATAAAACCTGTCTACATTAAACTTCCAAATCAATGGCAGAATAAAACAGTACTACTTTGGACTGTAGGTGAAAAAAAAGTAATCGGAATACTTTTAAGTGAGATTATGTACAGAATCGGATCATTACAATTCCTGTACACTGAGGACAAGCAAGTCCTCAGTTGTGTACTGAGAGTACAACTCTCACTCAAATGCAAGAGCAAGATGCATTTCTGCCTCTAGGAGGCACTGGCATTAACACAAGAGAAGGAAGGATTCGCTGCCTTTGCCTTGTGCTTCCTCTACTAGGCGTCCTTGGTCAATCTGTTTTTGTCCTCTTGACTTGGCCTCAAAGGACCGAGAGTGGGAGAAAGTACAGAGTAACACAAAGAACAGAAAGTGATAGAAAAAATGTGGCTGACTACAGTTCATGTAGTATTCATTTAGTCTTGTTCCCCCGCCCACTCTTTTTCTCAGCTCTTTCTATGGAAATTGGTGCTTTATGTCTGCTTGACACAGTGGAGGACTGGGGAGACATAATGATTTTCAGAATACATTATAATTTTCTTTGTTTTACTTATTAAAATATGTTTTTATATGTTATATTGCTTGTGTGTTTGCCACCTTGGGCTCCTTTGGGAGGAAGGGTGAGGGATAGAAATTTAATAAGTACATAGATTTATGGGTTTTTTTTACTGTTTTTGCCTGCTCCTCATAAACTGACAAAAGAGATGCTAGGTTCCTTACAGTTTAGCAGCTTGTAGCTATTCAATTTGTTATTATTGTCTGAATAAACTGCATTATAATATTCCAAACATGATATTTTTATGAGCAAACCAAGTTATACATAATACATTTATATTCCTAGAGGAACAAAGTGACTTTCAATCTATAAAGGGTGCTAAATATATATATATATATTGCATATTTTTCAGTTTTCTCAAAATTTCTGTGTTTTTTTTCCGGAAAAAAAAGAAACTGTTTGCTCCCCATGGCTTTAAAATTTCTGGAAATTTTATATCTCTAGGACCACTCCATCCAAATAATTTACACTCGTAAAAATCTCCAGAAGGTTGGTGAGATAGTATTTCGTCAGGTTCTTCTTCAACCAAACTTCTTCATCTATGTGCCTAATAATTGTCTTTAATAGTGCTTTCCAGCACCCAGAACATTCATTAAATTAAATGGCCTGTATTTTCCTGAGTTCCAAATCCCTGTTACATTGGCTACTTTCTAAACCTTTACTACGGAGGGTGATTTTAGGAAGAATTGGCATATTTTTCTTAAAAGATCAGCCATTTCACAGTTGAGTTCCTTGAGAACTCTCAGCTAGATGACTTTCCTGGAAATTTATATTCTCAGTAAACTCTAAATACGTTTCTCTTTTATGAGATTCAAGTTTTCAGATGACCTCCCTGAGAAAATCTGTTCAAAGGCAGGTATCTAATCCTACATCTTCCACAATGAGATAGTCCCTAAAAGCATTAAATGTTAGGAAGCGTTTTCTAACAGCCGTAATCACATGGAGAGACTCTATATCAGTGCCACTGGGGTTGAAATGGTTGAAGCGATTGGGATGACACAAATAGGTGTTCTTAAAAGGTATCTGCACTATAGCATAGTAGTTAAATTTATCTTTAAAATATGCATATATAGTTTGACTGGAGAAATTTTTGAAGGAACTGAAGGGATGTAACCCTTAAGTATACTTTTGATCACATAGAAAACTTCATTCGTAATAATGGAAGAATACTAAGTAGGGATGTGTTTGCTCTGCCTAGATATGGTAGGCATGGGCATTCTGGGAACCTAGTCTCTCTTGTCTACCCATCCCTGCCTCCTCCTAACAAGTCTCTAGGTTTAAAAGGGTACAAATCTCAGAAGTCAGAAGGTTGTAACTTCTCCGTTTGGCTTTTTATTGTAGACTGATGCCTAGACTGCAGAAAATTGATACATGTTCTATCATATTGTTGATTTAAAGTATTTTATTATTGTTTTATGGATCTGTTGCTGTAACCCATGCTGTGGTCTTCAGCTAAAGGTCAGGATTCAAGTTTTTAAAAAACAAGTGCAATATCTAGAGCTTTTAATGGCCTGCTTTTGTCCCACTCCATGATTAGCAGAATAAATTATGCAAAATAAGCAAGTATGTACGTTTGCAAATATGTATGTTTGCATAATTTATGCAAGTTAGAAAATTCCATAAGGGAAAATTTTACATTTTTAGCACAGAAGATACATTATCACAACAATGGATACATACAGTATTAAATTTATTAATGGAAATAGCTACCTACCTTATTATTTGTGTGTTCAAAAACACATCTACACACACAATTTTATGTGATCACCCTCTACTCGTATTCTGGCATGGGTCTTTACTGAGTTTAAAGGGGATATTTGTGACTGTTGATGGTTGCAGTCTTCCAGATCCAGAGGTTCCTTCAAGAGTGGCTTCACAACTGCTGCCTCAGAAGCAGTTTAGGACCACTTCCTCTTGAACTGAAGTATTAATCACCACCTGAACACTCCATCAGTCCCCTTTGGGGATATGTAATTACCCATGTGAGAGCCAGTGTGGTGTAGTGGTTAAGGTGTTGGACTACGACCTGGGAGACCAGGGTTCGAATCCCACACAGCTATGAAGCTCACTGGGTGACCTTGGGCCGGTCACTGCCTCTCAGCCTCAGAGGAAGGCAATGGTAAACCCCCTCTGAATACTACTTTCCATGAAAAACCCTATTCATAGGGTCGCCATAAGTCAGAATCAACTTGAAGGCAGTCCATTTCCATTTTTTCTATTACCTATGTACTTGAACCTTTCCCATCTCAGTCAGCTGACCCACCCACCTCCAAACACCTCATCTATCCTTCTTCATGCCACAACAAATAATGATTCTATGGAAGTGGACTAGATGGTGCTCTGAATGCCTTCATAGGAACTGATTTTGTCTTCGATGTGTCTTGTAAACATGTCACAGCAGGCATCTAAGGGTTCCAATATATCCCTTCTCAGGTCTAGTTACCCCTAGCCACTTGTAATAGCACTGCTTGATGACCTGACGATGCAAGGGTGGCAAAACAGCATCTTTTTTGCCACCATTATTGCCACAAATCAGACCTGATAACGAGCTATTACTTTGGTCATATTTACTGTGAGACTTGCACAACTTGCATTCTAGCTATCTCCCATTTTGTTTCTCCACCTCCACCTCCCCAGTAAATCAGGGAGCTAAAAGAGCCCTTAGGACAAAAGAACAATAAAATGATATGCTGAACTTGTCGCTGGTAAATCAACTTATTTTGAATTTTCCATACAGTACTGTCCTGACAAACTGCTGTTCAAAAGAAGCATGTAGTAATAATACAGTGTGATGCAGTATCATTCTTTGTTCATCCGTCAGCAGGGCTGCGCTAGGCATGACTGGGCCCTTGGGCACCAGCCTGTCCCAGGCCTGCGGCATCATAGCCCAGGGCCCCCTCCCGATACAGACAGCACGGGGCTAATGTCTGCATACCATCCACCTATCTCTTGTGTTGTGTACGCCTGCCATCAACCAAGATGATGGCGGGGGCATAAGCCCCTTAGGGAATCCCCACTGCCATCTTGGGTGATGGTAGGCATGCGTGCATGGCATTTACACTGATGAGAGAATCTTTGCCTTGCCTTGAAAGAGCCCAGCAGTCTTGGCTTGTTCCTTTCCCCTAATTCCCTTCCCCTTCCCCGCCACCATTGTATGCCTTTTGTGTATGTGACGTCCAGCTTCTCCTTCTGGTGACCGACAACAGTCCTGGTCCATGGCCATAACACTGAAATGTGGGCTGCTAGGTGGGATGCACGGGTGGGCTTATTGAAGCCCATGCTGCCTTGGGGTGTGTGTGCCAGTGAGCTCCCTCTCTGTGATCTGTGGCAGTATCAGGTTGTAGGACCCGACACTATCATAGAATGGAAGCACCACCCTCAAACCCTAAGGAGGGGCCCTTCAGGGCCCCCTTTAGGCTGCAGGGACCGACGGTCACTGCCCAACCTGGTTGCCCTTTGGCACCCGGCCTGTCTGTCAGACTGGTATTATCCTTTTTTATTGTACAGTGATACAACAAACCTTCATGATAATTGGGTTGTTAGTCCTACAGAGTAGATCCATTGAAAGTAATGAACACGACCAATTTAGGTTCATTAATTTCAGCAGGTCTACTCTAAGTAAAACTTAGTTGGATATATGAGTCACATCTTCTGAAGGTGCTAGTTCTTCAAGAAAAAGGTTATCAGTTATGCTATCTGTAAGGTTAACTGATGACTTAGAAGAAAGAGGACTTCAGGTCAAAATTTCAAAAAGAAGGAAGAGTGTGATGTTTGAAACGTGTGTCTTTTGAAAGGAAATTAATTGTTTAAGGGATATTTGTCTAGGAAATGTCTAGGACAGAATGAGATGTACTTCCTAGAATACATTATGGCTTTCTATTGATTTAAAACATGGCATGACAGTTGAAGCCTCAATCAATCAATTAATTTATTTCGGTCTGTGACCAGAAAAGAGATTACAACAATACAAATATAACAAGTGTAACAAGAGAAACATTAAAAAGGCCACAGTAAAATGTAAGTTAAAATTTAAGTCAAAATCATCCGGTTAAAATGGGTTGGCTGTAGTTAGTTATTCATTACAAGGGGCTCATAAATGCCTTCCTACGAGCCATGGCAGCTACACAAAAGGAGGCTACTTTCACGGTAATCCGGGGATCCAGGTCCATCAATAAGCACTGTAAAGAAACTGCCTCAGAGCCCCAGGAGGGATTGAGCAAGATTGGGAAGATAAATTTATGGCAGAGGTCCAAATATACAGGGCAATTTAGCAATACATGTTGAATGGATTCCACCTCCTTGGCTCCACAGGGGCAGGTCCGTTCACAACGGGGGACACCCTTATACCTGCCCTCCAAGAGTGCTGAGGGAAAGGTGTCAAATTTTGCTAAGGTAAATGCTCTCCTATATTTGGGATTCAGCAATCTTGAGATGTAGTCAGCGGGGACAAAAGGTTTAGTATTAATGTAGCATTGCAAAAATGCAGCTGCCAGGCTCAAGTTATTCTGGAATTCAATATCTTTGAGGCGTTGGGTAATAGCTGTTTTGGCCCTCGTGTAACCTAAGGCCCCAATTGCTGGGAGCAAGAAACCAAGAGTTTCCAATTTTTTTGACAGTGCCTGCTTCCATTGGGACTGGAAGACATCTGCCAAAGTTAATGGAGCCAGACCCGTAGGCATGAATATCAGCTTCAGCCAATAGCTGAATCTGTACATCCAGGCTTGGGTCTCAATTGAAAGAACTCCCAGTTCTAAGCGTAAGGCCACATTGGGAACACAGCTCGGAACTCCCATCATGGCCCTCAAAAATTTAGATTGGACAGCTTCCAGTTGCGTGTAATTGCCCCTGCTGCAAACCTGTGTCCCATAGAGTAATTGGGCTAGGGCCTTGGCATTGAATACCTATACAGCTGCAGGAACATATAAACCACCCTGTGTATAAAAAAAGGAGAGCAGAGCCTTGACCGTTTTCTGGGCAGTCTCGGCAGACCTGGTCAGATGTGCCTTCCAGGAGCCTGAAGAGTGGAATAATATTCCAAGATAGCTAAAAACGTTGACTTGCTCAATAGGATGTTTGTCAATTTGCCAGCAGTGTTTATGTCTTCTTTTAGAGAAGACTAAAACCTTGCATTTGGCGTAGTTAATTTTAAGAAGTTCTTCAGAACAAAATGAAGCAAGCTCTCTTAATAGTCGACGCAGTCCAACAGGCGTTTGCGATAGAAGAACGATATCGTCAGCATACAATAAGGAAGCCACATGTCTCCTCGCCAGATTAGGGGGGTGGGAATTTGTCGCCAACAGGCGTTTGACCAATGAATTGATAAAGAAGTTAAATAGGGAGGGCGCAAGGGTACACCCCTGTTTCACTCCATTAAAGGTTGGAACCGGTGCGGACAAATGTCCCGCCTGATTACATCTAACTCGTATATGGGTCTTCTCATGCAAGCAATGGATTAAACAAAGCAGGCGTCTATTGATATTTGTTTTCATTACTTTCTGCCAAAGTCTCTCACGGGGTATTAAATCAAAAGCCGATTTAAGATCTATAAAGGCTGTATAAAGTACTCCCCCTTTGCAGGCAGAATATTTTTCAGCCAAGTGCTGGACCACAAGGCCCTGGTCCACCGTGGAGCGACCCGCCCTAAAGCCTGCTTGTTCGTCGGCCAAAATGTTTTCATTTTCCATCCAGGAGCTTAGCCTCTCAAGTAGATGACTGGCATAAAGTTTGCTAATAATACTAAGGAGACTAATTGGTCTATAATTTGCTGGATCCACTCTTTTACCCTTCTTATAAATGGGGACAACAGTAGCCATCCGCCAGTCGTCGGGAATACAAATTGATTGGTCTATGGCTGTAAACAGGGCTGCCAGGATAGGTGCCCACCAGTCCAGATGTTCTTTAAGGAATTCCGGGGGGATGTTATCGATGCCTGGTGCTTTGCCTGTCTTAAGTTTGTTAATTAATGCAGTTATCTCGCAGATGGAAACTGGGGGCCAATGGGGTAAAGCATTAGAGTCATCCCATGGTAGACTATTAATATTGTGGGTCTTGGCAAAGATGCTTGCAAAATAAGATTCCCATTTACTGGCCGGTATATAATATTCAATACATAATGGCACGGACTGACACCCTCTAGAAACCAACCTCCAAAACTTTCCTGAATCTTTTAGTCTAGAGGCTTCTATTAGCCTTTGCCAGGCTTCGCGTTGGTGAGATTTCTTTTTCTCTTTGACTAAGATTTTATAACGTCTTTTAATATCTAAATATTCTGCCGGCAGTGCTGGTAGATCAGAAGCTCTATATCTCCTATAAATGTCCATAAGTCTGTTCTTCAACAGGACACAGTCCTGGTCAAACCAGGGCTTGGACACTCGCCCTATGACACCCGGTTTAAATTGATTTTTAAAGTATGAGGAATTGTTTATACATCTCAACAGTTCCTGATACTGTATACAGATAGACTCTGGGTCAGTTTCAAGTAAGAATCTGTCCCTGAGCCTAAGGCTATCAGCAGAGTATAGAAATTTGGAAATCCTATTGGCTGAGGTGGGGGTCCACCTAATGTAGGCAGCTCTTCTCTCCAGCGCTAAATTGTGTAAGGGTTCACAGGCCAGGAGTAGTTTCTCATATCCTAGAATGAGAATTAGTGGGAGGTGGTCACTCTCATCTCTTATATCTATGCTGCAACTGGAGATACACTTCAAAAGGTTAGGTGAAACCAGAAAATAATCAATAGTGGATGCCCCTTGGCATGTTACATAAGTATATTCACTGTGCAGATCTCCCACCACGCCACCGTTTAACATAACCAGGTTAAGGGCGTGGATCATCTTTAAAAGGCAGAGGCCTGCAAAATTGCAACCTTTGTCCTTGGATTGCCTACAGGGGAAACAAGGGGAAAATTCCACTATTGGAGGAGCTAGATGAAAATGTTCGTATAAGGCTTCGTCATTGGCACCAGTCCTTGCATTGAGGTTCCCGGCCAAAATAATTTGGGCCGAGGGGTATTTGGCCGTGAGTTTATTAACATACTCCTGAAACTTAACCCATAGCTCTCTAACAGATTGTTTTTTGGTTACTGGGGGAAGATAGGCATTAATCACCACAAAAAGATCATCTTGCAGATTGAATGATAGCGCCAGTGCTATATCCTCCAGCCCCTCTATTCTTGTCGCCGATATTCCTAGTTTAGGTGAAATCAGGGTTGCTAGGCCACCTTTTGGCCAGCCGCCTCTAGTGCTTGGAACAGCCTCAAGGGAATAAGTTACAAAACAGTTGAAGCCTTAAATATAGACTTGTCAAAGCATCTGTATCAAGATGATTCCCTATGAAGAGTTCCTATAGTCTTGAGGGTGGGCTATCCAAGACAGAATCAAAGAGCTTAACTAGTGCATGGAGAATAGTAACCTGTAAATATTTGACTAGGCTGCAAAAGTGAAACAAGGGTAGGTATTACTTACAAGTTCATTGTGCAGTAGTCTCAGGTTTCAGAATTTCCACACTCACTTATCTCCCATCTTGGGTTTTGAGAGTCTCATGGTTCTAAAGGGGAAACCGATAGCACCTCCATCATATTAATCAGCTGTCAGTTCATATCACAACAAAGTGCAGTCATTACAAGACACTTAATATGTCCTGTCCTCATTCTTCCCATCTCCTCCTCCCACAGCATGGCTTTATTGCAGTTACTGCAGTTCTTTGTGTGTTTTCCCTTCCACTCAGTAGTTTTTGTGACTACCGTGGTTTTCAAGCTTATCATTGTTAACAAAGATTCTCTCTTCATGGTAATTTCAGCAATTACTCTTAATGATCTATTACGAAATGTTGAAACCTGGTCTGTGCCTTCTAGACACACGTTTCTGTAGATCTGTGATCTATGTATAACTAATGTAAGATAATCAGACTACCTTGCTCAGAGCTTTAATAATAATAATAATAAAAAATTATTTGTTAGTCGCCTATCTGTCCGAATTAACGGACACTCTAGGCGACTTACAACAACATAATAAAATACAATACACAATTCAAACACATTCATCAATTAAACTAACATCAAAACATCAATTAACACATCAAAAAAACTAATCTACCCCAAAGTTCCTGTAGGCCTGCCTGAATAGTCAGGTCTTTAAAGCTCAGCGGAAACTCATCAGAGAGGAGGCATGTCGAAGATCGTAGGGGAGAGAATTCCAGAGGGTGGGGGCCACAACTGAGAACGCCCTCTCTCTGGTCCGCACCAGCCGAGCTGTTTTGACCAGTGGGACCGAGAGGAGGTCCTGCGAGGCTGATCTTGTAAGGCGGCTTAATTGGTGATACTGGAGGCGATCCTTCAGATAAACTGGGCCGAAACCGTATAGGGTTTTAAAGGTCAATACCAACACCTTGAATTGGGCCCGGCAAACCAGTGGTAGCCAGTGTAGTTCTATCAACACCGGGGTGATGTGTTCCCGGCGATGGCTACGCTTAATCAAGCGTGCCGCCGCATTCTGTACCAACTGCAGTTTCCGGACTGTTTTCAAGGGTAACCCACGTAGAGTGCATTACAATAGTCTAAGCGAGAGGAGACCAGGGCATGTATCACTCGTGGGAGCAGATGTACAGGAAGGTAGGGTTGCAGCCTCTGTATCAGATGTAATTGATACCAAGCTGCCCGGCTCACTGCCAAAACCTGAGCCTCCATGGACAGCTGGGAGTCAAGAATGACCCCTAGACTGCGGACCTGGTCCTTCAGGGGTAGTCTCACCCCGTTGAACACTAAGTCGATGTCTCCCAGCCTTCTCCTGTCACCCACGAGCAACACCTCGGTCTTGTCGGGATTTAGTTTCAGCCTGTTCTCGCCCATCCATCCACTGACAGACTCCAGGCACTTGGACATGGTCTTCACAGCCAACTCTGGTGAGGACTTAAATGAGAGATAGAGCTGAGTGTCATCCGCATATTGGTGACACTGCAGCCCAAAACTCCTGATGATAGCTCCCAGCGGCTTCACATAGATGTTAAATAGCATGGGGGAGAGGATAGAACCCTGTGGTACTCCGCAATTAAGAGGCCAAGGGTCTGAAACCTCATCCCCCAATGGTACCCGTTGGTACCTGCCTGAGAGATAAGAACGGAACCACCGTAAAACAGTGCCCCCTATTCCCAATCCCTCTAGGCGATTTAACAAGATACCGTGGTCAACGGTATTAAAAGCTGCTGAGAGATCCAGGAGGACAAGGAAGGTATATTCTCCCCTATCCAACGCCCTCGTCATATCATCCACCAGGGCGACCAAGGCTGTTTCAGTTCCATGTCCAGTCCTGAAGCCCGATTGGAATGGATCTAAATAATCTGCTTCATCCAAGTGTGTCTGTTTAATGTTTGACTAGTGAAATCCAGAATAATAAGGGCATAAGTATCTAAGTAATCAGTTCTGTTGCCTTCTCTTGATCGTGTGCAAGCCCATAGGATAAGGGATGAAGGAGGATTGGCCTATTATGCAGTTTTTAAAAAAGTTTTAACTATATTCAACACAGTTTGCCACCTGACCTGAAACTGTCAATGATAGGGTAACAAACTAACAAAAATGCAAGACTGAGTATTCCAGTCTGTTAATGTAAATAGTTATACTTGTTCTAAAGCTGTGAATACTTCTGCATGCTAATCAAGAGAATTCTGGAGAGTAGCCACTGTGTGTTTTGAAATCATTTGAGATACTGTCTGCCAAGGCTGGTCAGAATTGGTTTTGTGGAATGATTGCTGAAATTGAAGGTAGCATTAACTTCCATCCTGGCTGACATTGGGACATCCAATTTCATCCATTCACAAGTGGAAGAACTTTCACTTATGGAATGGGACTTGCCCTTCCTTCCCTCCCGAGTATCGCCCAAATCTGCTCTAGAGGGTTGGGGGACCTTGTTGTGTGAGTGGATGTCTGCTCATGTGTCTATTCTCATGTAACATTGGGAATTACCCATTACCTTAAACGTATATTAAAGAAGTTTTAGTTTATTACATTGAGCAATTTCATTTTGCATAGTCTTTGTTTTTATGTTTTTATAGTTGACCTTTGTTTTTATTGTATTTTTAATGTTTTTATTGGATGGTGGTGGTTGTTTTTTAACTTATAAACCGCTTTGATGTTTTTAACCAAATAGCGGTATACAAATATATTTATAAATAATTAATAAATAAATGTTAGGCATTTGTTTAGAATGTAATACATACTAACATGAAAATCTCAACACTTATTGTACTTTTAAAATGCTCTATAGGTCAATGACAATCGACAAATCTCTAGCAGAAATCCAAAACTACCCTGTTTTCATCTATCTATGGTGTCAAATTAGTTGTCTTGAGTCCTGACCCCCATGAAAAGCCTTGGGAAGCCAGATGTCGCTTGCACTGTGCTTTATAGGTCGCCTCCTTGGGCTGTGAAGGAACAAATAAGTTCTCTACTTGAGTACAATTGCCAGGATTGCTTTTCTGAGGAAGTTAAATAACAAATGAAGCTGTGCGCATGTTGTTATTCTAAAGAATAGAAGCGATAGTTTTACAATCAGTGAATTAGATGCAGATAACTAGGTGTATTTTAACTGAAATAAAGTGGGTATCACAAATAGGAGAATCTTTATTTATATTGACAAATAGTGACCTATACATCTCATTTGTGTCTTTAGCTCTCACTTCTCTGGATAGTTTTTTGTCAATTCAAATTATATTCCTGTCAATAATAGCTTTCTTTAATTCTTCTCTAGTATAATTAAAAAAAATGCATTCTGTCCAGTCTCTGCCGGTAAAGTCTGTTTGGGAAATTGATTCTTGTCTGATGGGGTGGCATTAAGAATGTATAAGTTATTATGCCCAGGAGGCTGCGTTGGAAATACACCTTAACCCAGAGGGCTATGGCTAACTTTAATTCTTTTATTGCATGGAATTTACATATCACTTGTGTTATATAAGAGTATTCTGTGATGTGTGAAGGAATTATTAGGCCTAAATGTCAAACTCTCAGAATTAGTGAAATGTTCTTCAAAAATATAGTGAACTTGTAAAAATGAGTAAATCTGATCTTCCAAATGATTACTTGAGGGTTGTGAACACATATTCAACATGACTAAAATTATTTTTATTGGAAGCAAAGAGTCTCAGAAATGAATTCTAATGTGTTGCAACTGACACAATGCAAGTGACTGTCATCCTTTCCTTACAGGATGATGTACAGAGCACTTGCAGGGGTGTGTCCATTGCCTTAAGTTAAACTACACCAAGTGCTTTCTAAAGGGTATTATTGTCTATGATGACTGTGACTGCAGGAGAATGTCAAAGGAATGATTCACAGCACACTCCTAAGCACGTTTATCCATTGAGCTTGTTCCCTAATAAATCTATTTGGGGTTTTGGCTAATTCACTAGATTTACCTGAGTACTGAAGGAATTCAGATTAAGTATTACAGTATGTTTAAAGACTGAAATGGGGATGCGAAGGGGAAGGAACTCAAACTCTTGTTTCCTAAGTGGTGTATGAGAGATGTTTCACAGTAATACAGCTTATCAGTGTGGACATGGAAAGTGTAGGTTGACATTTTGTGTTGACTTTAATAACTACTCGAGACAGATTTTACAGATTGATTGTTTTTTCAGATGGACTGTGGAGAAAACCTCATCTTAACAAGATTGCAAAGCTTGTTTGTATTGATTAGGAAAGAATTTACAGTTCATTGATAGAAATGACTGCAGAATAGTGGTTGGATGGATGTGTTTGAGGTGGTACATGGGAAGTATGAATACGCTGACTGTATAGAACTGGAGAGATGGACTGAGTGCTCTAGACATAGCTCAGTAAGAGATGCAGAAAGGGTTTACTACTGCTGAGAAGCAGCTCTGATTGTATCTTCCTCATGTGATGACATATGGTACACTGTATATCCTAAGGCAAAACAGTTGTACAGATGCAACTTGGAATTCATGTGTGTGTTCCTGTCTCAGCTAATGTTATCTAGTTCAAAAACACCATTCCAGAAAGCAATATATTGGCAAACAGATAAATTTGTATACTCTTTGTTGCTGAATTACTGGTTTAGTGTAAGGACAATGAAAAAGTATTCCAAACTTACATGGCTTTTATGACTCTGCCAAGATAGTGATGGTGGACGTGTACAAAATTATTTTGAAAACTCTTGGAAGGCTGTGATGAACATTTATGAATTTTGTTCCCCACAGTAGGAGTTGGGAGGGAAAACACGTTTGTTACAAACTCAAAATATTTTGGCAAAAGGTGGGAAGTAGAGAATAGTAGCATCCTGCTCCATTATTTTGTAGTTGACTGGGAGCAGAATAGCTGATGTCCTTTGATGAATGCTCCTGACAGTCAAATCCATTGTAATAATAGCATTAGACGCAGAAGATACTGTCTTCAGGGCTGCAAGTGTACTATCCCAGTTGTCCCATTTGTCAGAGTCTTTGCCTAATGTATAAACATATGAACCAGTATGATAAAGACATTGAACATTATACAGAATTCCTTCTGATCATCCATGAAGAAGGCTGAAATCCTTCTTCAAGGCCAGTTAGGGACCTCAGCAACAATCTGACCCCCGTCTTATTAAAAAGTGACCAATTCTAGTTCATAGCTATTCCTATTCAGAATCACAACCAACTGGAGTAAAGCAGGTGGGAGATAAACTCTTAGGCTTTGAATCCACTCCTTAACTGTCTGATTGCCCACTTACTCTAGCTGATGCCATGACATCTGTCAAGGTGGTCAGGGTGTTTCAGTGCAGGGGCCTAGATGACTGAGGCCTCTCTACATCTACCACAAAGCCTCTTCATGTATTCTCAATTTTTTTTAAAAAAAATCAGACTGAATTTCAGTTCAATAAAATAGAAGGATATAGTTTAATGTGGAGGAAGGAAGTCTCAAATTCTGGGGACTGCAGGTTTGCCTAGTGTTACAGAATATCTTTTGTCATTTATATCAACAATACAAAATATCCGTGAGGTCATAGGGAGCAGGGAGCAGCTGCTGAAACAAATTTGTAGACCAGCTGCATCCTTAATGCAGACTCTAAGGTTATGTGATATTTTTGTCCCCATCCTGCAAATACAAAGAGAGAATTCATGGAAATGTCTCTGATTTTAAATATAGCACTGGATTTATTAATCTACCAGTTTGTATAAAGTACCTAAGATCTTTGCTACTTTGAAGTTATGCATTGAATTTAATACCATGCAGTAGATACTTTTTTGGATCTTTGCACTTTCTACAAGCAGTTTTGAAGTGTCTTTTAGTTCTTGGCAGCCTCATGAAAAGTTAAATAAAATAGCTTCCTCTTGATTCTATAGCAATATTTCCGATAGTATATTTTGAATGTTGGGTTTCCCCCAGCTGTTTGTTCAAATGCAAGTCTTGGAATGTAAAGTCTCTAGATGTGCTCGTTGGTAGTATCAATTCTGGTGATCTGCAGCAACTTACAACTTTTAATGTTACTGATATAGGTAAGTAAATAGGTGTGCAGAGTGCTACTTAAAAAGTTCCCATGGAACCAGTGTGTTTACTGTAAGAATAATTTTTTGTGTGGTTGCGGTGTTTTTGTTGTTTCCTAATTGGACAGTAATGCTATAGGTGGTGAGTTTCACAGTAGTATTATGCGCTGCTTTCACTAAGAAATGGTGCTTGCTATTTTGTTACACCTAACTTCATGGGAAAGCTAGGTTGAAAAGCATTTTTGAATTTGAAATTTATATTTTGACTATGTTATTTTGTGTTCAAGAAATAGGACTGCTATAAATATTAGAGTATTTTTGTGTTGGACACTGTCTAGTGCTCTTGTGCTATAATTATTTTGGGTGATTCCCACTTTAGACTAGAATTCTGATCAAAGGAGTGTTTGAAGTTTGAGGCAGGTAAAGTTCATCTGCCTCCATATTCAAAGATATCAATATTGTGATTACTGTCTGTATGGGCAGATTGGTCAATGTGAGGAATCTTCCTATGTGTTCAGTTGGAGGACTTTCCAGAGTCCCCAAATCAGTCTAATAAAGGTTACTGTGACATGTTAAGAGAAGTCACACAGGATAATTGTGTGAACAGATGGAGTTGTTTGCTTAGAGAATTAGGAAAGGCAGCTATTTTCATACCAGAGAGTCGCAGAAACATAGAATATTAGAGTTGGAGGGGACCTATAAGGCCATTGAGTCCAACCCCCAGCTCAATGCATGGGATATACATGGAAGAGGAAATAAAGTGTGATTGCCAGACTGCAGCCTGGCAATACTGACCTTAGGGACATTAATAGGACTAGGTTGTTGGTTGACAGAAGACATTTTGATTCAATAGAAACAACTGCCTAAAATGATGACCCTTGACTAATAAATAAAGACTTTGGACTCTAGGCTGTGCTTTAACAGGGATGCCATGAGATCACTAGCTATTCTTCACCAGCAATGCATCAATTTGTTTTGTTCCTTATTATATTTCTAGTGAAGATGTAATTTATGACTTTCTATATAAAAAGGCAAGAAAATGAAACCGCCAAGAGAATCTTATTTTTAAGGGGAGGCATGTAAATGTCATAAATAAATAGAACATTGGCCCATTTGCCACATGATAATTTTTATTGAAGTTGCATGCACTTTCATAATGTATGAAGTTTTTGATATCATTTTTTATAGTTAGCATTGCTCTTCCAGATACCAGTGAGCCTTAGGGAATTGTTTGTTCATATTTGCAAAAATATTTTGAAAACATACTTGACCTTTTTTCTTGTTCAGTTCTAGCTATAAAATCCATAAAACCAATTAAAAAAACATATGGCATTGAATAACTG
This sequence comes from Rhineura floridana, assembly GCF_030035675.1. NCBI lineage: Eukaryota > Metazoa > Chordata > Lepidosauria > Squamata > Rhineuridae > Rhineura > Rhineura floridana. Next base: position 215,018,729 of record NC_084480.1, read on the forward strand.
GTCTTCACATACTTTGCTTTGGACAAAAGGCCTTAATGACATTTCCTGGCTAGTTCTTACCCTTTCCCTATTACACAGCAAACTCTTCATGTGGATAACCATGCTCTGCAGTTTCATGTTGCTGTGGCACCATTAACTGTTCACTTAATTGAGATTTTTGCTTCACTGCAACTTGCCATACAACAGACTCTCTGAATCAGCAGGAGTCCAGCGCAACTGCTAATGTGCACTTTTAAAGCAGAACAAATAGCCCAGTCATGAAGCTTGATGTAAGGCGTATGATTCAAATATATATGTTGCTTAGATTATTTTCTGTGCTAAAACTGTTTGAGCAGTCATCTTTGCATGGGAAGTGCAGATCCTTATGCTTGAAAGGAAACTGCCAGGAGTTAAAACAATTTTCAAGGCTGTAGCGGTAGTTTTGAGATGGCAACTGTTTCGTATTGATGCCCAATATGGCCAAGTTACTCTTCTAAGTATATGACGGGTTGATATCAGTTTTTTAACACATAACTGCATCAGCCAACTCGCTATTGAGCTTGGAGTAGTATAAGCTGTTTTCTCTCCCACTCAGGCACACACCCTCTGAATGGAGAGAATTAAGCTACCACATGAGCGAGACCATTGAGTGGGGTTCTGTTTGCTAATTTATTTATTTAAAAGCATTTATAGCTTAATATTTTAAAATTTTCTTAAACGTTGTACAGTATAAACAATATCATTAAAACAAAAAAATACAACATAAAACAGTAGTATCAAAGCATATAAACACACTAAACAGGAATTCAAACGCACAAAATGGACCATTCTTAAGGGTCAGGGAAAGCCTAATCAATGAGCAGTCATGTTCCAAGCCGGTACTTAATGCACACTGTTGGATGGATCTTTCTGCCTGGTCAGTAACCTGTCTTTACAAACACATTTCCTTTTTTTATAGTATCAAACCATGGGACAGGGACAATCACACAGCTCTGTGGGTGAAGGAGATCCTGTAGAAGAGAGATCACGGTGCACTTAAAAAAAAAGCCTGTGTCAGCTCTGTTCAGGTGAAAACTGGGATTAACTCCTGAACAGCAAGAACATATCTGTTACAGTGTGTCCTATTTTATTTTAAATATTCAGGGATACAGGGAAAATTGTGTTTGGAGGAGGTTTTTGCTTGGCTGCCAGTTCTTGTATCATTCCTCCTAATATCATGCTTTCTTAGTCCTCCCTTATGCCAGGCAGCTAATGGCTGTAATTGTCCAGATTCTTAATTTTGTCTATCTAATGGAAACTATTGCACTCGTCTACCTTTTTTTGTTAATTTCTTCCCCGAAGTCAGTTACTATACTGCTAATGTTTGAGCCCAGTTTCTAAATGCTATCATTGGGAGGGGGGAATACAAAGAGATATAAATACTTAACATTATACAAGAGTGTGTGAAGTTGTAATGAAATTAAAATAGATAGGAGTGAGATGGGAAGCAGGGCACTTCCACCAGCTCTGCTCAGAGAGCAGATCCTTTTGGCTTGTTCTTCCTGAGCTGTTTCTATCCACGCAGGTCGTTATAAGAACTCTGTTACGAACTGATGCCCAAGTTTCCTGCTTTCTTCCTCCCTCTTCATCTGCTCCTCCTTTTTGTGTTCTGTCTTTTAGAGTACAGGGGCCTTTTTGATTTTTGTTGTCCCAAGTTGCTCTGGGAGCCTTTTTAGCTGAAGAGTAGGGTAAAAATAACTTGAATAAAATAAATTATTATAGAGTTTTAAGTGGATTCAATTTCCAGCTCTTATTTATATCTGATGCATTTCCAGCAAATCATTTGAGAAAATACATTGTGTTTGAAAAAAATGGTGATATCCAACGTATGAGCAAAAGCCTGCTCATGCAACAGGATTTCTCCTTCTCCACTGCCCTCCCCAAATTTACTCTGAAGGGTTCCCCAACTCTCTGGTGCTGATGTTGGTGTCAGGAGAGGGGGAGGAGAGGAAGTCCTTTTATGGCAATTGAAGTCCGTTCTGTTGGTGGGTTGCCACAGATGGATTTCATTCTGAGGCTGCAGTCCTGGGCACACTTACTTGGAAGCAAGCTCCATTGAACTGAATGGGACTTGCTTCTGCCTAGACACACATAGGATTGTAATGTTACTGTGTAAAATATACAAAATTCTATTCAAGTGTGAGTGTGAAATGGAGCAAGTGAAAGACTTAATGGTTAAATGGGCATAAGAGATAATATCAAAATGGAAACTTTTGGAATGTTTGTGAATAGAAAGATTAAATTGCTCTAAAATGATGACAAGATGGTATGTTACTCTAGTAACAATAAGTAAAATTGAACTACTTTTTTGTAGTAGAACATGTAGTAGTCCAGAACATTTACTGGAAATGTTTAAAAAATTGAAGGGACTTCTGTATGTGGTGGACATGTCCATGTATGGAAAGGTATTGGAAGGAAGTTACCATTAATAGAAAAAATGTTAGTTGCTACCATTCAACTTGAACCTTTTCTTTTAAGCTGTAGAAAAGCCTTAAGAACATAGAGAAATGACTAGTTTGACTAAATATTGCTAAATATCAGAATTTTCCTAAAACCCAACACATAAAGGAATGGGTAGTAGATTCTGTGGTATGGCCAAATTAACATTTTTATAAGAACAAATTGTCATAGCCTGTTGATATTTTGTGAATATATTGTATCGTGTACTTGTGTTTTAGTGGAAACTTCCTTAAAAGAGTTTAAAATATTTATACGCCATCTCTGAAAATAAATAAATGTTAGGGGGAAATGCACCTGCTTCTAGATGTTCTACATTTGCTTAATGTTTTCCTTTTTTGTGTGTTTGAAAATAAATTTAAGGGCAGTCATTTTTTGTTTAATCCGGGTACTTCCTGCGGCAAGGTCTTGATATTTTGTGCCAGTAAATTGGCGTAAGAGAACAGGCTGCACTACAGAGAATTGTATGATTAATATCTCTTTCTAAGTGAGGCCTTCAAATGCTTTTTTAAAAAGCAAACAATCCCCCCTCCCCCCGTTGCAAGCCACTTAGGAGGGCGACACTCAAATTGTTTCCACCTGCTTGCACAGTGCGAGTTCTGGGTTCCCTTCTCCCCAATCTAGCTCAATTCATGCCTTCTAAAACTGCTTCAGAGGGTCTTTCAGCACTCTGGAGATTTCAGAGGCGCACAGGCGGAAGGAGAGGAAGGAGACCCTGTTGAGCAAGTAGACAATTGCTTGCTCTATGTTGTGTCTCATTCCTGGAGAACTGCAGTGTTAATACTGGGTCACAATCCAGACAGCTACTTTAGCATGCTAACAGAATTTCTAATATAGTGTGTTTGAGCAGTAACCCATTCTCTGTGATAAGCTACATTTGAAATTTCTCACGTAAGGAGGAGATGGCTTCCTCTGGGCAGATGGCAAATGGAAGAAAATACCTAATTATTACATCCTAGTGCTGTCGAGGTCATTGAGGCACGTATCTGCTACAAATGTAAATTGTTAAAATGTCTGCAAAGAACATCAAGGATGGTAACTTCATGATGATGTAAGAATTCTGTTAGCTTACCTCGTCACAGAATTGCAATTTTCAGGGTTCCTTGGAAGGCAAGGCATGACAATTAATGCTCTGACAGGTGAGCCTGACAGCACTTAGAAAAATTCTTAAAACTTTTGGGACTGTCTTCCACAACTCCATGTTCTAGGTTGTCATGTTTTTACTCTTAATGGATTTTGAACTCTATTCTATCCCTGTTGGAATAATTAAGAAAAAACAACAACCATGCATATAAAGTGCTAGGAGTCATATATTTATATGTTTTATATTTTTATAGGTTCTTAATGATGTGTACTTGTTTCTATCTGGAAGCCGCCTTGAGTTCCAGTTTGGAAAAAGGGCGGGGTATAAATAAATATAATAAAAATAATTAGTGTGACCACAAAAAATGCTGTTTGAAATTACTCATGTCTACTGCTGCTTACCCCAGGCCCTGTTAAGTCCATTTCTCACATGAGAAAGGAGTGTAGGGGAAGATTTTTTTCCTTTGTCTGTTTTCATAATAGATAAATACTTCCCGTAACATCACTGCAAACTATATTGGGAGTAGGGACGGGGGAGAATATCTGACAAAGTCAAACTTGGTACGGGATCCTGACAGAATTCGCTAGTTCACTATCACTTTGGAGCGGCACCGATCTCTTGCGGCAGGCTGCGGCTGTAATTCGCACCGATTTTGCAGCTGTGATTGCAATCGGCACGATTTTATTTTTCAAAATCCTCCCCCTATTTTACGTAATTTTTTTTGTAATTAAGATGTTGTGTCAACCACAGGATTTCCATTTGTTCATTATATATTACAAAAAAATGTCATTATTATCACAGTATAATGCAAAAAAATTGGCTATATATGTTTTCAATGTTAATTGTCAAATCATCCTGCAGTGTCATGTTTTTCAAACAAGGTATCTCAGGGCATTCTGAATCTCTTGCATGGGAAACATTACAATGATGAGACTGACCCACACTACCTACCTCGCCCCATCCCCACCCCCTTTCATTGCTGCTGTCTGAGCTAACCAAGGGCTGTCTCTCTTGCGCTTTCTCGCTGTCTGTGCTAAATGTGTGTGTGTGACTGGAAAAAAAAAACCACGTTGGAACACTGTGATCATCTATTTCCTGTCAGCGACCTAAAAAACACCTGCGGATCAAATCACCCAAAAATGCACATAGCAGATTGAATCGGCAAGTGCCAGAGAAAGCAGAAACAAAAAAAAGACGGACCCTATTCTGGACAGAGATAGCAACATGGCACCATCAGCGTAGAGAAGCAATGGTATTTTAAGATTGGACAATTTAGGGGCATGGGAGTCAACAGTCTGAAGGAGGGGAGCCATATCGTTTAGAAATAAATTAAAAAGAAAAGGGGCCAGAATACATCCTTGTCTTACCCCCCTAGTGACCAGGATTGAATTGGTAATTTGACCCTGCACACCACATCTAACTTGGCTGAAAGTCCTATTATATAGAGATTGGATAAGGAATAATAGACGCTTATCCATACCGCTATTCTGTAGTTTAAGCCATAGCAGATCTCTTGGAACCAAGTCAAAAGCGGCTTTAAGGTCGATAAAAGCAGCAAAAAGTTGGCCACCAGGAGGAGCCATGAATTTCTAAGCAAAGTGTGCAAGGACACTTTACTGGACCGGTAAAGAAATGACGGTCTGTTGAAATGCATGTGGATCGGCACCATGCAGCCAACCCCATCCCTAATTGGGAGCCAGTATATTTACAAAATTCCTTTACAAACTTGATTTTTTTTCCTAGTGAAAACCTTCATTGTGACATGGCAACACTTTACCCCTGTCCCCATCACAGCTGTTATTTCGCATAAATCTTGCTTACAGCTTTTGGGATCACTGAGATCCCAGCTCCATCTGAAAAAGTTTGCAACCAACCTGTGCACAACTAGTAGGATATTGTTTACCAATACACACCCACAATGCTTTGTGCCGTTTGAGAATGTTACAACTGATATATAAATAGTGCCATTCAAAGGAGTGCCAATGAGGCAGTGTATGCTGTCCAAACCTACATAGATTTCTGGCTGTGCTGCAATTCCAAATCATCATACTTTATGATGCAGATATGTACGTGGGGATAGAAGGAGTTGCCTAAGCAGCTTGAAACCTAGCTGGATAGCGGCTGAGAAACTAACAACACATTTAAAGGGTTCTGGGCAGAATATAACAACTTATTGACAAGCATGTCAGAGAATTAGCTAAGAAAAACCTGACTTTGGTTGGCACATTGAAAAAACAAATCAGAAATTCCGTTCTAGTTCCTTGTCCACAAATCCAGAAGTGTCAACAACAGCATTTTTGACTTTGAACAAGATTTGACATTTGTAATTTATATGCCAAAGAAAGAAAGGATACTTATTCTCCTTTTTTAGTGTGTAAATGTAGCAGTCATAGACCAGAATTACAAACCTGAGATCATTCTTTATATTATAACTAAATGTGGACACTTGTGACTGAATGATCTCCACATACACTTCAAAATACATGATGAAACAGGCCAATGTTGGCTTGTTGTTTTTTTCAAATATGGTGGACATTGTCCTATATTGTTTGAAAGCTGAACACCCCACAGCTGTGTGAACATCCCAACAGAAGTCTTTTCTAGTAAACCTAGGTCTAAAGTTGATCAAACTCGAACCTGAGTCTAGACACATAGCCAGCTGGCCTAGGACATCAAGAGAGGCCTTCCATGGCTGACACTGGGAAAAGAGGAAGGTGTCTTTGAGGTCAGTGCAATGACAGAAAATTGCAACAGTGATGGCCTTCATATAATAACTGTTTTGTCTGTCCTACTCATGCAGTTGTTCAATATGGTCACTGTGCATAGGTTGTTCAGGTAGCGTGTGCTATGCTTGCAAGGTCTAGAGGTTTATTGATGTATTACTGATAATTCATAACTCATGGTTATTGCCCTGTTTTACTTGCACAACTGTTATGTTAATGGCACAGTAGTTTTTGAATGTTGGAAAAATTGTGAGGTCAAACTCCACATACTGCTTGTGCAGGTTTTGTACTTTAAATTGTAGGATACTGTTGACCCCCATATTTATGGGGAACTCTTGTTATACTGGAACAGGGAAGGTCTCAGTAAAGGCATGATTGTTTTGCTTGCAAATGGTGTCATGATTAATAACTGCTGCCAGCTGTTTTATTTATATGGCTTTCTTGGGGTACATTTAACTTGATACTGCAGCCTTTCCCAAACAGCGTGCCTCCAAATGTTGTTGGACCAGCATTGGCAATGGTCAGGAAAGATGGGAATTGTAGTCCAGCAACATCTGGAGTCACACTGGTTGGGAAAGGCTGCGGTACTGAATTGATAGTCAGCTTTCCTATTGATTCAGGATTAACACACTGTCTGTATCTGATGTTGATATGAACCAATGACACTATCCGTTTAAACATAAAAGGCTAACTGGAAGTGGGGAGAGGCTTGGTAAAAGATTACAGAAACATTTGTTGCTTAGCTGCGGTGTCTCTTTTGGGGATAAGGGAGAATGGAGGTTGCCATTAAAATTCAAAACTGTCAGGCAATATTAGGGGCGTATCATGGGATTTCTACACTTAGTAATAGCCCCTGGCCTTTTTTATTACAATAAAATTGCATTTCTGCATCATATAGAGCAGAACTAGCAGTTGCTCACTGCATGGAACTAGCTTTGGGGCTTCTAGGCGAAAGAATACAGAGGCTACTGCTTTATAGAGCACAATGGCAATGAAGAAGAGCCTATGTATACTTCTCAGTTTTACTCCTTCTACAAAATGGCTTCTCCCTCATTTCTGAAGCCCCTCATTCATTTGTACTTCTAGCCATTGACCGATAATATGCTAGGATGTATATTACTGTGCTCTTAAGAAGCTCTTCACCAAGCAACTGCTCTTTAATCTTTTTTCTTAATAGAATAAAAATTATTAGATGCCTAAGTAAATAGCTGTTTAAAAATGAGTTCTATCAGCTGATTCTTTGCTTTTTATGATACTCAGCTTGGTAGTGATTTTTTTTCATTAACTTCATCAGAATTTACTTCATTGGGAAAGGGGATGCATAAAATATAAATGCTTCTGAAAACACTGAGACAAGAATCTTTCAAGCTTCATGCATATTTCCCTACTGCAGCTGAGCTTGATGCAGAGCATGCACAGAAGGTGTTGCATATGGAGCATACCCAGCAATTGAAGCTAAAGGAGCAACAGAAGTTCTTTGAAGAAGCTTTTCAGCAAGACATGGAACAGTACCTCTCCACAGGCTATCTGCAAATAGCTGAAAGACGAGGCAAGTATTGAAGATTTTCTGTGTAATTCTTAAGCAAGATCACAAGAGGAAACTTGTACAACTGCCATAGCTCTTCTCTGCTGTTTCCTGAGGTAGATTTTGCAACATTTTAGTTACTATTTTTATAATTAAATTTGTTAGTCACTATTCTTCACAAAAGTGAATCCAAAATGACTTACAATCAATAAAAAGGTAAAACCAGTATAAAAATGTAAACAAAACAAAAAGTTAAAAACACATAAATATAACAGCTGTGGAACAACCTACCCCATAAAAGAGGCTACAGCATCAAGAGCCTCCAAAATTAGAAGCCAAATGCCTGGGAAAAAAGTTTTGCCTGGTGCCTAAAAACAGATGATGGTGCCAAGCGTGCCTCCCTGAGAGCATTCCATAAGCAGGGGGCCACTACTGAGAAGGCCCGCTGTTGTGTCACCTCTCTCCATACCTCACTTGGAGGGGGCACACGAAGAAGGACCTCAGATGCCAAACCTAGGGTCTGGGTTGTTTTGTATGGGGGAGGTGGTCCTTGAAGTATTGGGGTCCTGAGCTGCACAAGGCTTTATAGGTCAAAACCAGCACTTTGAATTGAGCCCGGAAACTAATTGGTACCAGTGTAGTTGTGCCAGGATTGGTGTTATATGCTCAGACCATCTGGCTGCTGAATTCTGCACCAGTTGCAGTTTCTGGAGTGTCTTCAAATACAGCCCCACATATAACTCATTGCTGTAATCTAGCTTAGAGGTTACTAGGGCATAGGCAACTGAAGTCAGACTCTCCTTGACCAAATAGGGTTGTGGCTGGGCTAAAGCTGATGGAAGGCACTCCTCACTACTCAGGCCACTTGAGCCTCAAGTGACAGTAATGGATCCAGGCGTACCCCAAAGCTACACACTTGCTGCATCAGAAGGAGTGTAACCCCATCAAGAGCAGGCCACATCCCCTCCATCTGGTCTAGGGAATCACCCACTAAGAGTACCTCAAACTTGTCTGGATTGAACTTCAGTTTATTGGCTCTGTTTGTTGTCAGCATATTGCTGACAACATACTCCAAATCTCCAGGTGACCCCACTCAGCGGTTTCATTTAGCTGCTAAATACAGGATAAAATCAAAACCTGTTGAATCAAGTTCCTTCATTGCATCTATATCCCGTTTCTTCCTTTGGGAAGCTTAGAGTGGCTCGCTTGTCCAAGCGTTCTCCTCTCCAAGCAATGAGCAGATAGAGACCACCTTAGCTTTTAAGAACATAAGAGCAAACACAGGACTAGCATGGCAATGATGAGGAACTGCAGCTGGAAATAGAATTACCGCAGTGGGTAGGATGAGGGCTGACACATTTTGCTGTTGTAACTGCTCACTCCACATGAACAAGTCAGTGGCAAATTGCACTTTTGTGTTAGTTACTCTCCTCCATGTTGGTGGGTAGGATGGAAGAAAACACAGCCAAATCCTGAGACTTGCTGTATAGGCAGTCACTTCTTGCTAGTACACCAGCAGCTGTATAGATGTATGAAGGCTGTAGATTGTGCTTTGAAATAAGTTTGATGATTTAGGGCTTTTCCACCTGGACTCCGTTGAACTTCCAGAGTTCAAGTGCCTTGGTTCCAGCAGCTTTAGTGTCACAGTAGAATTTCCTACACATGTACAGACGACTTCTGAAATCTCTGGGAATTCTGTCACAACATTACAGGATCTATTAATCCCTGGGTTCTCTCTAAAGAAGTTCAACCATCTCTTAATAGCAGTTTGGGGTCGGGATGATAGCCTCTTGTGATTAGAGTCATGATTACAGTTTTACTTACCTGTCTCATACTGACAAAAAGTTTTAAGAAAGTAAGTTGCATCATTATGGGTTTGGGTGTAAAGTCTGAAGCAGGTCTGTTATACGAATGTCAGAAAATGAAGTTGCATAAGAAGTCCTGATACAAGCTGTTGGGTACTGATACAGTGTAAAAGGTTACTAGTTTACCTTTCTTTGACTGCAGAGCCGATTGGAAGCATGTCTTCTATGGAAGTGAATGTGGACATATTGGAACAAATGGACCTTGTGGATATGTCTGACCAAGAAGCCTTAGACGTCTTCCTTAGTTCAGGAGGAGATGACGGTACTATGCCATCTCCTATGATAGGTAGAAAATGAACTCTTGCATTCTTCATCTAGTTGCACTGGCATAAAAATAAGAAACAATGGTGATTATTGATGTATTCTGGCAGGGTAGATTCATTTTAAATTAAGGTGATTTAAATAATCAAGAACATCTACCTTAAACCATTGATTTAAACTGCAGTTCCTATTTTGCAATTTTTTAATTTTCTGAACAAATGCACATACCACAGGCTAGCTTCACTGAGATTCAAGGTCCAAAGCCCATAGTAATAAATGTAAACAGTACTTCACTTATTTTAAAAAGTGAAGTATTTTTCATATTTATTACTGTGGGCTTCCTACTGAACCCTGCATCTTAGTGAAGCTAGCTGTAGTATACACTTTGCTTCAACAGTTTTCTCTCTCCCCCCACCCACATTTTTAATGTTACTTTAAAAAAACAAGACTCCATCTCTTTGGTGGAGGGTTATGGATTCAGTTTTCAAGAAATTCTTAGCTGAATCTAGTTGATGCCCTTGCCCTCATGGAAGAGCTTTTGAGCCAGCAGATGGATCTACTAATGGAAAAAGAGGGGAAGCAGTCTTAAAAAATCAGCTTGGGGGAGTGGGATGGGGGCTCTCCAGAACAGGGTGGCTGGTACAAAGACACTAATTTTAGTATAGGCTTTACAAAGTTTAATATAAGCAAACATGTTAAAGACTGACTAATGACTTTATTTATTTATTTATTTATTATTTGATTTATATCCCGCCCTTCCTCCCAGCAGGAGCCCAGGGTGGCAAACAGAAGTGCTAAAAACACATCAAAACATCATAAAAACAGACACTAAAATACACCCAAACAAAACAACTGTAAAAACATTAAAGAAAAGCTTTCAAAACATCTTTTTAAAAGGGTTAAAAAACAATTGTTTTTAAAAAAAACATTAAAAAGCAAGACTTGTTGAAAGAGGAGTCTTCAAACAGTGCAGAAAAGATAACACAGATGATGCCTGCCTAATATTTAAGGGGAGGGACTAAAGGTCTGTTTCCTATGTTGTGCGGAATGGATCTCCTGATAAGATGGTATCTGCAGAAGGCCCTCACCTGCAGAGCACAGTGATCGGCTGGGTAAGACGAATTTTCAGGTATCCTGGTCCCAAGCTGTATAGGGCTTTGTACACCAAAACTAGAACCTTGAACTTCGCCCGGTAGCAAATGGGCAGCCAGTGCAATTTTTTCAGTAGTGGGGTGACATGCTGGCGATACCCTGCCCCAGTGAGCAGTCTCGCCACTGCATTTTGCACCAGCTGCAGCTTCCGGACCAACCTCAAGAGTAGCCCCACATAGAGCGCATTACATTAATCTAGCCTGGAGGTTACCAGTGCATGGACAACAGTGGTCAGGCTGTCCCAGTCCAGAAATGGCCGCAGCTGTTTCACCTGCCAAAGCTGGTAAAAGGCACTCCTAACCACGGAGGTCACCTGGGCCTGTAGTGACAAAGACGAATCCAGGAGCACCCCCAGACTAAGAACCTGCTCTTTCAGAGAGAGTATGACCCCATCCAAAGTATGCAACTGACCAATTATCCGAACTCGGGAACCATCAACCCACAGTGCCTCCATCTTGCTAGGATTCAGGCTCAGTTTATTGTCCTTCATCCAGCCCTCCACCGAGTCCAGGCAGCGGTCAAGGGCTTGCACGGCCTCTCCTGACTTAGATGTTACGAAGAAATAGAGCTGGGTATCATCAGCATACTGCTGACACCTCACGCCAAAGCTCCTGATGACCACTCCCAAGGGCTTCATATAGATGTTAAACAACATGGGGGACAAGATGGTACCCTGCGGCACCCCACAGTACAACTGCCAGGGGGCTGAATGACAGTCACCCAATGCTATTCTCTGAGAGCGACCCTGGAGATAGGATCGGAACCACTGTAAAACAGTGCCTCCAATACCCATCTCACCAAGTCAGCCCAGAAGGATACCATAGTATCAAAATAGTATCAATAGTATCAATAGTATCAAAAGCTGCTGAGAGATCAAGTAAGAGTAACAGGGTTGCACTCCCCCTGTCCTTCTCCCGATAAAGATCATCCATCAGGGCAACCAAGGCTGATTCAGTCCCATAACCAGGCCTGAACCCAGACTGGGATGGGTGAAGATAATTGTTTCATCCAAGAATACCTGCAACTGCTGCGCCCCAACCCTCTCAATCACCTTCCCTAAAAAGAGGGTATTGCAAACGGTCAGTAGTTGTCATAAACCAATGGGTCCAGGGTGGGCTTTTTCAGGAGTGGTCAGAACACTGCCTCTTTCAAGGTGCCTGGAACCACTCCCTCCAGCAATGATGCGTTGACCACACCCTGGATCCACTTGGTTAGACCCCCTCAGCAAGCTTTAATAAGCCAAGAAGGGCAAAGGGTCAAGAGGACATGTTGCTGGCCACATCATTGCAAGCACCTTGTCTACGTCATCAGACTGCATCAACTAAGTCCATTCCCAAGAAATTGCAGCAGACGTTGCACTGGACACCTCATTGTGAACGGGGCATCAAGACTGCTACGGAGGCGAGCAACTTTGCCCTCAAAGTGCCTTGCTAACAATTCACAGTGGGCCTCCGAAGGGTCTAAAATTCCATTTCCCGGAGTTGTCAACAGACCCCTGACAATACTGAAAAGCTCCACTGGACAGCTACTTGAGGAGGCGATGGAGGCAGAGAAGTGGTCCTTCCTCGCCGCCCTCACCACCACACAGTAGGGCACAGTTATGATGTTTTACTCGTGCCCAATCAGCCTCACAAGCACGTCTTTCGCCACTTGCGCTCTAGCCGTCATCCAGCCTGTTTCATTGCCCTTAGCTCACTGGTGTACCAAGGTGCAAACTGGGCTCCACAATGCCAGAGAGGGTGCTCAGGGGCAACCGTGTCAAGAGCCCACCGCGCCTCACCATTCCACAGCACGACAAGGGCTTCAACAGGGTCACCTGCTGTATCTACTGGGAACTCCCCCAGGGCATTCAGGAATCCTGTGGATTCCATTAGTCTCCTGGGGTGGACCATCTTAATCTGTCCACCACCCCTGCAGGGAAGGATCAGAGCCATAAGTCTAAATTTCACCAAGTGATCTGACCATGACAATGGGGTGACATCCACCCCTCCCCCCAATCTCCAGACCACCCCTTCCTCCATCTGGAGCAAAAACCAAGTCAAAGGTGTGCCCTGCCCTATGTGTTGGGCCACTGACAACTTGAGACAGCCTCATGGTCGTCATGGAGGCCATGAAGTCCTGAGCGGGAACACTAGAGGCAGCCTCCGCATGGACATTGAAATCACCCAGCACTATCGTTCTGGGCTCCTATAACACCACAGCCGAGATGTCCTCCGCCAGCTCTGTCAGAGAAGCTGCTGGGCAGCAGGGGGGATGGTTCACCAGCAGCAACCCTAGTTTACTGTCTCTTTGGCCTGACACCAGGTGCAGGCCCTCACAGCCAGCTCCAAGACAGAGTGGTTTCCTGGTGACAGAGGTGGAAATTCTGTAGACCACAGCAACTCCTCCCTGCTATCCCTGCAGCCTGTGCTGTTGTTGCACTGAGTATCCAGGTGGGCAAAGCTGGGTGAGATCAACTCCCCCCAGCTCACCCACCCAGGTCTCGGTAATGCACACCAAATCGGCACCTTCCTCCATGATCAAATTGTGGATGAAAGTGGTCTTATTGTGTACCGATTTGGTGTTAAACACACACAGGCCAGTGGGCACAGCAATGAGAAACCCTGTGCAGGCCCTCACAGCCAGGTCCAAGAGAGTGGTTTCCTGGTGGCAGATGGAAGTTCTGTAGACCACAGCAACTCCTCCCCCCCCATCCCTTGCAGCCTGTGCTGGTGTTGCACTGAGTATCCAGGTGGGCAAAGTAGGGTCAGATCATTTCCTTCAAGCTCACTCACCCAGGTCTCGGTAATGCACACCAAATCAGCACCGTCATCCACGATCAAATCATGGATGAGAGTGGTCTTACTGTGTACCGATCTGACGTTAAACAACACACACAGGCCAGTGGACACAGCAGATGAGCAATGAGGAACCCATCCATGAGAGGACTGGCAGCAAGAAACAAGGTGCTGATAGCCTTGCCTTTGTCTTCTATGGCAATTCACCACATCCCCGTGGCTATATTTCCCTCTACCCATGATCACTGAAATTGGGGTGGCATCACCCATGTTCCTAAACACCTAATATGGACCCAATGCGAGCCCACCAACAGAACCTGTCAGAGCCAATTGTTCTAGTAGGCCTCTGCGAGAATTGGGAACAGTCATACCTGTTCAAACTTTTTCACACAGGGCCCATCTACTCCCCCTCTGTCTCACACCCAGGGAGGGCCAGCCTTCTGCCAGTTACAGACTCTCACTCTGAAGGCATCTCGCGACTTTCTCCTATCATTCAGTTCATTGCACAGGCTCTCACCCTGTGCAGGAACTACACATGTACCACATGCCCTCCCCACCATCAATCTCCTCTAGATTAGTTTAAAAAGAAACAAATTAAAAAAAAATAAAAAGAAAAGGTAATAGAAGGGGGGTAGCACCCTCACCCTCACGACTTCCTAAAGGGCGCCCGAAGGGACAATTCCCTTTGGTATTGCCCCTTCGGTGGCGACCCCACTGGCGGCAGACCCACTGCCCAAGGGCACCTGGGCTTTTATGGCTCCTGTCCCAGCCAGCAGCTGATGCAAGAGGCTGCAAGATTGACTGCCTCCTCTCTCTGGAGCCAGGGTCAGGCAGGGGGTCCTAGTCCTTGCAGCACTTACCAGGGACTTCAGCTGTCTTGAGGGACAGCAACCCAAAGGAGCAAGCAGCAAGCACTTAGATGCTCAGGTACTCACTCCCAGGGCAGGTCTTCTTCAGTCCCCTTGTGCTGCAACTGTTCCGTGTCCTTGAGGAAACTCTGCTTTCCTAAATCAGAAGATGATCATCTCAGGTCACTCTCCATCTGTCTTGGAACAGAATGGTAATTTACAAGTAAGGCCTACTTTTCATTTTACAAAAATTTGGAAGGAAGGCTTAATTTAACTGCAAAAGACAAAGCAATTAGCATCCTTGAGATAAGGCTCTTTCCTAAAACTGGGATTTATTATCCTGGCTACTATTCTGACATCTGAAGTCTTATATTAAATGGAGCACAGGAATCTGTCTGTCCTTGCAAGGAGTGGTGCAAACTACTTTATGCATCAGTATTCAACTCCTCCCCTTCTTTTGCACCCTGAGAAACTGAGTGCCATTTCTGGAGCATGCATTCAAATGCATTGTTACTTTAACATGGGTTCTTGTAGTTTCATTTTACATAGTTTTAAATAGTTATCACTACATGTCTAGTTTGTAATCAACTTGCTCATTAACTACTTTCATTATTTTGAAGGCTCAGACTGCAGCACCTGTCAAAATGACATCAGTCTTCAAGTTCCCACTCATTCAGCTTTGAAAGAGTTGTCTTCCTCTACATCAGCCTGGACCGATTCTGCTAGCCAAGATGCTAGTGAAGGAGAGTCGCCTGTGATCCAGTCAGATGAGGAAGATGTGCAAGTGGACACTGCCCTTGTTGCTGTAAATATGGAAATGAAAGGCCCTTCTGATGTTAGTGATGAGAGTGATTCACAAACAAAATGAGTTATTGTGATCTACAGGAAATAGGACTCTGGAATGAATGAATGAATAAATAAAAAAGTGATTGAACTTGGCTGTGTTACTATGATGATCTATCATGGAAAAGATTCCCATACGTAAAACTTTAGTCATGTGAAACTGATTTTTGTAAAATTTCTTGAAGCGCACCATTCAGCAATAAAGTATTAGCCTTTGAACTGTAAATCTTTTATATAGAGAGTTATCCAAAGAACAAATTGTAGAAGGGTTCATTTTAAAAATCCTTCATAGGAACGTAATATAGAAGCCATGTTTGTTATCCCAATGTGCATGTCTTTAATAGTTGTCTCTAAAGACTGATAAAATATGTTGCTTATACTTAATTTACGCAGAAGAATAGCAGCCTCCAATTGTTTGACCTTCAGGATGTAGGAAACAAATTCACATGACAGTAGGACAGGAATGAGGGGTTTGCTTTCTTACTGAAGTAATATGTTTTACATACCTGTAAAAAGTGAGCAGAAAGAGAATAGCAACTTGTACAGTTACAGAAGTTTCTGAACTTCTGCTTTAGCTTTCTCGAAAGCATACAAATTGATTTCATGATCGTGTTCTGTTGTTGCTTTGTCCTGTGTTTAGTGGGATAAGCCTCAGTTGTGAATTGGTAAGAAACAGAGCTATTCTGCTTTGTTCTCAATGGATACCAAAATTCTGAAGACTGTACTATTCTAACTTTAAGACTGCTTCAGATTAATATTAGCTGTAGTACAGCATTAGTGCAACACACTTCCTTGTCAGTGTTGCCCCTATATAAGAGATTTGTGGCTTGTTCTAAATTGGGAACTTTAATTTCCACCCTTCAGCACTGACCTTTAAATACCAATCCAGCTGCCCCCCATTAAGCATGTTCTGACTAAATTGCATCTTTTCCTAACCAACCAGAATGGTCCTGTCTTAAGAAAAGCTAAAATTTTAACTATTTACTGTTCTTTCAGAAGAAAGACAAAGTGTCCAAAAAGAGTGTTTTTTTATTAAACCTTGTATTACAAACCTGAAAAGTAAACAAAAACTGGCAATAAACAGGAAGCCTTTCCTTACAAGGAAAGAGAGCAGAGCAGCGCTAATAAATTAAATGTCAAACTGTAAGCCATAGTCAGAAGTTTACTGTCAAGAAGGAAAACGTACACAGCAAGGCCATAAAAACCGGACAACCACATTGGAAAACACTCAACTCTGTATGTTATCGTTAAATATTCCAAAACAATTTGTCTTCTGCAACAACCAACAATATGTATTTTATAAGACTTTCCTGACAGTCACCACTGGCAAGCTCAGTGCAATATGGGTAGCTCTACGGTCCTGTTGAATTCAATTATGAAACCAAAGAGTTTGTGAAAACATTTTCCCTTTTTTATTCCACACATACTGTACACACAACTGGAAAAGGGCAACAACTACTCCATTATTATTTTTGTTGTTGTTCAGTGATGTAAGCAGCACTTATAAATGTTACAAGAAAAACCCTGTAAGCATCCAATCCATCCGATGAAGAAAGTGAAACGTAAGGCTTTTCTTCATCTTATCTCTTTGCCACCCTTCCCCACCCTCCCAAGAAAAGGCTCAAGTATTTAAAACAATTTACAGGCTTATGTACAAAAGGTATGATTTCTCTTTGTTACAACATGAAGAAGAAAAAAATAGAAAAGATGAGAGGAAACACATTTTCACATTCAAAAGAAATAAGCAAATCTGCTAGTGGCTCTAAATGTAATCAAATAACAAAACAAAATTCAAAACAAAGTTAATGCTGACTGAAAAGGTATGAAAAACAGCAGTGGAATGGAAATGGAATGTTAAAGATTGCACGTCTATGACAAGAAGCACTTATGGCTTCAATCATTTTTTTAAAAGGATGCTATTGAAGGGTTTTTGAAAAAGTAGCCAACAGCACCAAAAAATAACAGAATGGATTTCCTAATGAAATCAGGCACAGTTTTCGCTCACATGACTCCTCAAGGCAGGCAGTCTTTTTCTTTCTTTTCCTCCTCGAACAGATGCATAGTGAAGTGCTGGTAACAGAGAACAGTTTCTCCAAATCTCCCATTTTGCCTACGGTTAGAAAACTAAGTCCATCTTCAGCTGCCATAACCTTTCAAAGAAAAGTGTGTATTCTCCAATTTAAAAAGGTACAAAACTCATCCTGCCTGTTACAGAATACAAGCCCAAAGTATAGCGATTTCTTTCAAGTTTTGTCTCCTATCCCTTTTCTCTAGAAAAAAAATCTGCTGACATGACTGGAGAACAAATTATAAAACACGCCAAACTTCAACCTATCCAAAAAAGGGTTTAAAAGCCTTTTCACAGTTACCAAAAAAAGAAAAAAGGCTTTTGTAGTTTCAGGCAGAGGGACAAATACAAATGAATTTCATTAGCCCCTTGCTGCTTTTAAAACAGTGAACGTACAGCAGTTTAAAAAATCCTGCTGTACTCTAAGTATCCTAAGCAAAAATTAAAAATAAAATAAAATTCAACAGTTTAATGCTAAAACAAAATTAGTTCTCTAAAACCAGAAGAAAATCTTCTTTAGAGCTAGTGCAAAGACAGCTTGTATTCTACAGCAAGTACTCCAAACTATGATATAATAATTACAAAAAATATATATAAAATTGACAAAAACGAGAGAGTGTGTTGGCATCTTCATGATTAACTTGAAGCACTTTTGGATGAACTGGAGGATGAAAGTCTTGATGATGGCACGTCGACTGTTGCTCTCTTCCGAGGTCCTCTTTTTGGTGTAGGTTTGCTGATACAGTTCTCAATGGTGCCATTTTTGCCAGATACTTTTCCACAGATTTGATTGACTAAACTGATAATTTGTTCCTATTTCAGAAAGAGAAGATAATATGGAAAATAAGGTCCATGTTATAATGAACAAAAGTATCTCCCACAGTGGCCATGATCAGACAGAACAATAAAGTGTTATGTACACAAGCCTCTGGCTCATACAATCCACCCGCCTCTTGTCCTCCAGTACAACTGAGAAGAAACCGGAAGATTTCATTTAACTGACTGCAGTTTAGTGTTGTGTTAACTATGGGTTTAGTAGATACAAGACAACTTCAAACTGTTGTTTTATGAAGTTGGTTTGTTTCATTAAACTCAGTTTACAGTCTGGACAGAAATATGATTAATCAAAAATGGAAGCAAGGGACGAGCACACGAACCCAAGGCTCTTTCATGTATGCTAAACTATATACTAGCTGCATGAGTCCTTGTCAGGGCACCACCCTGCCAACACTCCAACTTTAGCAGAGGGAGACTGGTGTCCCTTTTCTTCCACCACCCTTTATAACACAGCTGCCATTAGGGACTCTGCCTATTTCCCCCAGCCCTTGTTTTAAACATCCAGGTTCCAGTCAAGCCTCAACCCCCATGTGTGTCTTTATGACTCTCAAAGATCACAGCCCTGGCTTGGTCCTCAGTAACCTACTACAGTTACTTTCTCAGGTACTTCGCTGCCACCATTGATACTGTTTCCCCCTTTTTGTTTATGTTTTATAACCCTTGTATTCTTGTAATAGCTGGCCAAGAACCAGGTGTGTTTAAAAAGAACAAATAAGTTTATTTAACAGGTTTCTTAAGCGAGATTGTTTACGTTTCAAGTAGTCAAGCATGTAGTTTCTAAATATGTTGTTATACAATTCCAACAGTGTTTATTGTCAGTAAATATGAACCTGCCTATATAACCCTCTACAACCACACACACACCCTATCCCTCTCCAACTTCAATTCCTATCCAACTGTCAACTGTCGAACCTTTCAAATACATATCAGTCATTCCACATTCACCCAGCCAATCACATGCAGCATTTACCAACATTCCGTACTCTCATTCCCCCCTCCCAACTCTCACTATTTACCATACTCAACCTATTAAAACCTTACTTACCATAAACACTGAAATAGATCCACAGCAATTATTTACACAGAAATATGGAACACCACAGTCCTCACTTAAACCAGGTGGCTATGATTAGCATTTACTTTACTAATTTGATTTTTTTTAAAAGAGCTATTTATAACCATTGCACACAACGTTACTGAAACTTCTACATGCCTACCAGTCTTAATAAAGTGATGGGATACAGGGCAAACACTACGTTAATGCAAGAACCTCTTAATGCAAGATAAAAGGCTATGAAGTGCCCATAAAACTGGAAATCAAAAGCAGGTTTCCAGTATAGCTGAAATAATGTGTAAGATCCAATGAGAATTTTCCACATATCACATCAGAAATGCAACATTTCCAGCGTACAAGCTACACGACATTAACAATTGCAAGCATACAAATGGCATTGTACAGACCTCATCATAGCGATACATTAGTTTTAGTCCTCGACAAGACTTCTGTTTTTCCACATGCCGCAGGGCACATTCGAGGCAGAAGACCACATTTTCGTTTTCCTGTACGACCTGCAAACATTTTTTTAAAAAGGTCAAGAACATTCATCACCCACAGACCAGTATTTCCTAAAGAGCATGCTATATTTCTACAATTCTATACGGAAGCTTAACCGGGAGGTGGCAGCACATCTATGATCCTGTTTGTTCTCCTGTATGTGAACTCACTTTTAAGATTCAGACATTGAAATAGCTGGTGTTACTCTGTCTTGTAAATGTTTAACTTCAGTTATTACCATTGGTACAGCAAATGTAATCACCAGGGTGAAACCATTAACTGACACATCATCATTCTAGTCACTTTCTGGTGTTTATGGATAGATATCTTCAAAATCAAATCCCAATGAGCAATAGAATTGAGAGAGTCAATTTGTGAGCTCTTCCAAGCAAAGAGGTTAACTTTCCTCAATAGAGGCGAAACAATGATGCAAACATTAAGGCAACCCTTGTTCATGTGGCAGATGCTACCACTTGGTCAGCTACGGATGTAACATGGTTCACTGCTGGGGAATTGTCTGTCTGCCACTGCAGACCTTTTCAAAATATAGTGGGGGTTTGTAGTGGTGTAGAGAAAAATCACACTATTTGCAAATGAATAACTGTACAGAAACAGCTTCTCACATACTGACATTCCAAAGTGGCCTTCATGTATGCATTATCTTGTGCTTGATGGTAAAAAGCTTTCATAGCATGTGGGGAAAATGCATTTTTAGTCATGATTTTAATAATTTGTAGGCTTTAGTCCCATAAACCACTTCTTATTTGGATAGTAAATTCTAAAGAGAGCTGTATTCCTTCTATGACCTAAAATTGCACAGTTTTGTGCAACTCCTCCTTGGACACGGAGAGTGCTTACAATAACTTTTACAATGTATTGCTGTGTTCATACCTTTTTCCAGGGTTTCTTTAGTAATACGTTTTTTTTACTGAAATGTTTGTACTACCTCCTTGAAAAATCTTGAAAACTAGAAACCCCTCTTTAGGCATTCTGAATATGTGAGAGGGCCTGTGGAATGTGTGGGTGTAGCTCCTCCCCCTTGCAAGTGGCATACTCTTGATCTGACTAGTGACTGTCTGCATCTTCATTGCGCATCTGGTTTGCATCACAGGGATGGAAACCCTGATTAGCCAGGCTTCCTGTCCTTGTATTGGAAATCCTACACGTGACAGAAGCGGCCTCCTTCAGCCCCAGCTGATCACATACTGGACTGGGAGCGTTGCTGCCAGCCATGGTGTTACTAAGGGAGCAGGGCTTGCCTCATAGGTTCTTGCAGGGGCCAGCAGTGAATACCTCAAGAAGGCTGAAGTTGTGAGACTTATTCAACACTTCTTTAAATGAAAAAGAACCAATTTCTGCTTAAAATTGGCATCATGCAATTTTGAAATGGTGCTCCAGTTAATCCTGGAGTTCCTCAGTGAGAAAATAAGTAATAGCAGATAAGCTTCCATGGAGGAGCCCTTGCTTGCCTGTCGCTGCCAATTTACCAGTGCAAAATGCAAGCTGCAGGAGAATCTTGGGTTTTTTCTAGATCATACTATCAGTTCAAAGAGGACAACAACTGAAGCACACCAAGCCTAGGCAGTGAGTGCCTCACTTGAACTGAATGTACATCCTAGAGTATACCCAGAAATTCTCTACAACATGGCAAGTTTCTTGACAGATGAGGCAGAGTAAGACGTTTAGAAACTACTGTAATTGCAATAAAAATGTAAGAACATGTCATCAAGTATTTAGCTCTCCTATTTCATGTTTCATCCCAAGATTGCCTAAAAAGTGTTCACACTAATGTCCCTCCATCCTCAACTTATTTTGTGGTGATGGTGGTTACTGACCAGTTCTGAGCATCCCATTCACCAGTGCTTTCCAAGAGATTTCAACCTACACTTTAATAAAATGCATGCACTGTTTTGGCCAAATGCTCTCTTTTTAGCTTTAAAGCAACTGAGATACAGCAAAAAAGAAATGATTAAATTACATTCAAAACATGTAGTGAGCATTCATATAAGAAAAGACTGTTGGATCAGGCCAGTGGCCCATCTAGTCCAGCATCCTGTTTCCACAGTAGACAACCAGATACCTATGGGAAACACACAAGCAGGATCTGAGTGCAAAAATACTCTCCCCTTCTGCAGTTTACAGCAGTTGGTATTCAGAAGCATGGCACATCTAACAGAGGACATAGCTTCTAGAGTTTTTCCTTACCATAGAGAGGTAACACAGATGCTGGCAAATCTGACACCTCCTTTCAGATGTCTCTAATTGCCACTTTCGAGGCTTTTTCTTCCCATCCACTCCCGAACTGCTGCTGCTATCGTGGCTCCCATAGCGAGCTGAAGAATGAAGGCCTGCCTCATACAGCTGCCGCCGCTGCCTCAACTCTGTGTCCCTGTGAACATTAGGAATAATTAGGAAACAGCAATCTCTCACAGCAATATCATGAAGCTGCACCCAGCAGGCCTCATTTCTACATACACCTGAGATTGTAATAACAATTGGCAACTGTGTTGATGCCATTCCCTGATCATATTACAAGGAGGCAGTACTGATGCTAAGATGGGGCAACATCCCATCTAAGATTTCATCCGACCACTGTACACAAAATCAGGTCTCTGGACAAAAAATTTGAGATGTGGAGTCCTTGAGTCAGATCAAACTATTAGACAAACATGGCTACCATCTGTGAATTGCGAGGAGATACTGCTACCTAAGATAACCAAGCACCATTTTAAGCAGCCTCACTCACCGTGAAATAATAGAATTACTGAGTTGGAAGCTACCATGGAGGTCAACTAGTCTAACCCCTTGCTCAATGCAGAATCAACAATGCAGGATGCAACTATAGTACTCCACACAGATGGCTGTTTAGTCTCTGCTTGAATATCTCCAATGAATGAGAGCCTACCACCTCCAAAGACAGCTTGTGCCACTGTTGAACAGGTGTTACAATTAGAAAGTTTCTTCTAATGTTTAGCCAAAATCTGTTTCCCCACAATTTCCATCCATTGGTTCTAGTCCTGCCGAAGTGGTGCAGAGAAAAAGTTTACTCCATCTATGACAGCCCTTCAGATATCTGAAGACTGCTATCATGTCTCTACTTAATCACCTCTTCTCCAGGCTAAAAACATCCAATAATCATTATGGCCAAGGGAAAAATGAGGCAGAAAGTCCATATCCTATGGCAGACTCTCCCTAGCAGTTTTTCAGTTGGCAAGACTTGATGTGCTATGACACTTAAAGAAAAGGGAATTGAGCAAAACAAAGAAGATGGGGTGGGTGAGATGGAACATCATGGACAAAAACAGTGAGCAAATGGGAACTGAACTTAGGAATGGAAAAAGTGGCACAACGTAGCAAACAAAAAAAGTAACCTGACATTAGCAGTTACAAAGCGCAGTTACTGCAAGCAGCAAAGATCAAGCTTTAGAAGGAGAGACATCCTTTGGAAGATCTCCCTCTGAAGAGAAGCAATCTAAATGCAAACAAGCTTGAGAACCGCTGAAGTGACTGAACATAAAAATCCCAGCTCTGTTCACATTTGCAAAGTTTACTCTGTTCTAGTAAAAAATGCACATCAATACAACTCCTGGCAGAGGAAGAAGCTCCATGTGGAGATCTCCAAAGTGCCTCACAAGTCTTCCTCTGAGAGCAAACACACAGTGGAGGAGACTTTAACTATTCTTTGCAAATTAACACATTAATTTTTTTTAAATACAATTTGTAGATTCCAGCCATCAGAGTCTATGGATCTCTTGATCTATTCGATGTGTTACCGACCAGCACTACCCAGTTGCCTCACACTTGAATTGTGGGTAGCGGTGCTACATAGTAAGAGAACAAAAGAGAACAGCATTACATATGAAACATGGCACCTTTTCCTTCTTTTCAAACCTGCCTTGGACAGGGGCCAGGGAACATTTAAAAATAGGTCCTTCGGTGTCTCTAAAGAAGGGAAATTGTGTAGTTCTCATACTACAGATGGATTGCACAGTCTCTGTCCAACAGCACAGCAACTCCTGGCTTGACCAGTGATTTAAAAAAAAAAGCCCACATGATGTTCTTAAGTAGGTATTTTTAAACTCGGGGATTATCTGGCGCACTGGGAAATATTGGTTCGTGTTTGCAAAAGAAGAGAAATGTCATCACTTGATGCTAGAAGGATGGAGAAGTATCGCTCTGACCTCTAGCGCTTTGACAACAAACCAGCCATGGAAGTTTCTTTTCCCATGTGTGGTTGTATTCATGCAGGTTGGCTGGCTCAGCAACTGCCGGTGTTGGTTTGCTCACACCACTCACTATACTTTCCCTTAGAGTTTCTCTGGAAGAAATAGGACAAAACAAAATAGACTCTGGTTACCTGAGCTCTCCCAGAAGTGCCGATATTGTACTAAGAGCAGACCCATTTTCTTTCTTTGCTTCTGCTGTTGCAATCTGATAGAGTAGCTTTTCCATTGAAAATGGCTTGGGTATACGTCGTCGCTTCATTTCCTACATTGATAAATTCCAGAGTGTTAGTTTTCTGTTGACATACAATGAAAGAAGTAATTTTGGAAAGAAAAATGAACATACCCCATTAACATGGCATCCTTGGGACAAAGATTTCCTGACCAAAAAAGGTTTCCTGAGCATATTTCAAGTTAAACAGGGACATCATACAGAGCTTGAGAACTCAGAGAAAGCTATGTAAGGACTCCAGTAGTAGTATCTGTGGTCCTATTAAGCACTCATCTCCCTCTTTCAATGTGCTAAGAACATAAGAGTTTTCCTTGCTGGAGCCAGCCAAAGTTCAATCTAGTGACATCTATGCCATGTTGCTTGTTCTCAGCATCTGCAAAGAGAAGCGCACTGTCCCTGGAGATGCTAGTTCCCTTTAGGTAGCATGCCTAATAGCTGTTACATTTAGGGACACAGGAAGCGGCCTTCTACTGAGTCAGACCGTTGGTCCCTCTAGCTCAGCACCTTCTACACTGACTGGCAGCGGCTCCCCAGGGTCCCAGACTGGGTTCTCTCCCAGCCCTGTGTGGAGATGCTGGGGACTGAATTTGGGACCTTCTGCATGCAAAGCAGATGCCCTGCCACTGAACTACAGCCCTGATGCTGGCAGACAGACCTCCATTAGATCCTCCATGGATTTGTCTGATCCTTTTTAAAGCCATCTAAATTAGTAGTCATCACTACAACTTGTGATTTTCTACAAGTTAATTATGTGTTGTGTGAAAAAGTATTTCCTTTGGTGTCTCTTGAACCTGCATCTCTCAACTTTGCTGGGTGACAATGAGTTCTCATGGAGAGAGAACACTCTCTCAATCTGCTATACCACATACCACCTTCACCCTTTAATCACTGCTCCTTTATCAAGCCCTGTCATCACCTTCCTGGTATTTCCTTACTATTAAGCTTAGAATAGAGATCCTCTGAGCAGGGGCTATAGGACTTTAGTGTTTCACCTAGTCCCTAGCACAATGTTGGTACTAAATAAATGTTAACATGTTGGTGAAGTAGGATGTTATCACTTAACATTTTATAGATAAGGAACTTAGTTTATTAGACAAGTACTTAGTGTTTAGATGGCTATAGAAGATACTTTTGTTTAAGAAGGCTTTCCCTGAAGTGTGACCCAAACATTTTAGAGGACAACAGCTATAACTGAAGAGATGGTTTTATTATAATTAGTTTATTGAGTTTGCAATCTTTTCTTGTACTCCATTTGTGTAACTTTTTGTTGTGAAGTGGTTTATAAACCTGAAAATAAATAAATGAAATTAAAAATAGTGGGCTGACCACATCCAGCCAAGATTGGTCTGTGCTACGGCTTTCTCTTGTGTAGAAATCACATGCCACACTTTCTCTGCTGCCTACACTCACATGGCATCCAAGGTGGACAATCCTCCCTTGTTAGACTAATTCTAGCAGAGAGAGAGAGAGAGAGAGAGAGAGAGAGAGAGAGAGAGAGAGAGAGCACCTTTGCACCTTTCCTTCAGCGCTTCAGGTTTTTCAAGCTACCAGTATTTTATCATTTCTTTACAACTGGGAACATGGCTATGCTCCTCCTGTTACCAGCTATGGGATCAGAAACCATGTTCTGAGTGGTGAAAAATTTGGAAAGAGCTCAGCACAGGAAGTAGGACATGCACAGCTTTTACCGAAAGGCTCACAGCAGTACACAACACCATATGGCTTGGTTCTATAGCACTTCAGTATAATGGTTAACCCAGCCTTGTGTGCCACATATGCTATGGAGCAAAGGAAGCCTGCTGATGATCTTGCTGATATTGTTAGCAATGCCCAAATTATAAGGGAAAAGGCAGAGAGGGCTCCTGAATGAAATACACAGGTCCCATCCTCTGGCTTCTTCCCATATCAGTCTAATTTATGTCACCCCCTCTAATAGTCTATAAGTCAGGTGTGGGGAACCTTTGGCCCTCCAGATGTTACTGAACTAAAACTTCCATCATCCCTGGCCATTGTCCACACTTGCCGGGGCTGATGGGAGTTGTAGTTCAGCAACAACTGGAGAGCCAAAGGTTCATCACACCTGCTTAAAACAGTACCTAACAGGGCCATCAGAAAAGATATGGAGGGTAGTCCCCCTGTAATTTGAACAATGGGCACCAGTGAACTAGATTGGCATGTACCCATTAGTAAATACATATACAAGGTAACATCCAACTAAGTCATACTCAGAGTAGGCCCACTGAAATAAATGGATTTAAGTATTGATTTCAATGGTTCTCCTCCGAGTGTGACTTAATCAGATACCACCCACTGTCTCAAGGAGAAATCTTGCTTCCTGTTACATGGGCAAGATCAGTTGATCTTTGAAATGTCAGTAAAAAGGACATTAGACTCTAATTTACTGAATGGGCAAAGATAAATGAAAGTATCATCTGCATGTGGAAAAATAATTTGCCACATGAGGATGAGTTTGGCGACTTTTGACTCTCCAGACAAAATATTAAAGCAGGCCTTGCTCCCTGTGCTAGACCTCACTGTTTGCACAGCTCAGGGATCTCTTCTCAATCACCCATTATTGGCCTTTCACTTGCCAACCTACCATTCCTGCTGTCTATCAACCTCTCACTGAGGCCCCAGGCATAAGTGCTTGTAGATGTAATATGCAACTCACCCAAGACCTTCCCCCATGCAAAAAGCAACCTTAGAGACTTCTGCCTAGGTATATCTAGAGACAGAACTGGCTCTAGTAGGCATATAGACAACCTAAGAGTTAAAAATGACAAAGGTGTTGTTGGCCGAGCAATAAATTCAATGGAAAAGTCATACACAAAAAAGGAGCTTAAGAAATTTCCATTCATTTCAATGGAGACTGCATACACTGTGCCACATATAGCCATTTGTAAGACACATCCTGACTCAACCTTGACCATTTGCACAGATAAACTATCAGTAGTTTTGAATGATAAAAGATAGAGTCTAGGTGCCTTACATGTGAAAGATATATATATATTCATATTCCAAAAGTTTTATTGCATCAAGCAACACTATACACAGTGTGCCTAGAAGTGTTCTGTTTGGTTTTACAAGAAGGCAATGGGTTGTGGGGTTGTAAAAACACACAGTCCTACCTTGGCAGTTTTAAAACCCATGCTTGTCCACTGGGTGGTAGCAAAGTGCACAGTTTCAGAGACGTTGTAGCCACAGCACACTTTAGACACAAAAGATCCTGGAAAGCAGACAACAAACTGCCCACTCTGTTGTACAGTACGGTGCACCTTGATCCCCTCTTTGCACAGCACCTCTGGGGAGATCTAGGGAGAGATAAGGAAGGGGGGAAATCTAGAGTGGGTACCCTTCTTGCAGTCCCATTTGCCATGCTATTTACTGGTGCTGCAGTGAAAATGCAAAAGTCACACTGAGACAACCTTAAATGTTGGTACAGAAACAAAACCCAGAGCACAGAGCATACAATTTTTACTGAAGCATACCAAGTAAGATTGTTGTCCCATCTAACTCAGCAATGTCTACACTGAATGGCAGTGTTTCTCCATAGTTTCAGACAGGAGTCTCCTTGGCCCTACCAGGAGATACTAGGAAATAAACCTGAGCTACCACTCTACTGAACTATGATCTTACTTTTTCCTGCAGCCTGAGCAATAGGCAAAACCAGGATGAACTGTCTGCTTCCTCCCAATCCCCTGGGGCACTTATCAGAGCTAGGTTTGTCTTCCCCGACAATGGCTGACACATTCTGCAAGCAGAGCTGATGGCTGTCTTGCTAAATTAGGAAGAGCAGCTACCCAGATTTCCAAATTATAGATTTTTTTCAGGTAGAAAACATGGATGTGGCAAAACGAAAAGTTAGATAAACTTTTGAGATCCCCAAATTGTTCTCCTGCTTCTAATAAATGGAAAATGCTGTACAAATATGTATCAATACACTTTTTTAATTTAAAATGTGCCCCTTTTTGACATTTATATATGCTATTAGTGAAAAGAAGCAGTTGCCATACTATAATGTTCCCATTCATTTATGGTCTTTATGAGCACCCATACTTTAGCACAGTATGCTAATATTAGTGCCACATTTGTAATAGCTCCAAATTGATTTGCTTACACTAGGGGTGGCTAATCTTCAGTTTGGGGGTTTGATATGGCCTTCAAACAAGTTTATTTTGCCCCCCAAAGACACCACCAATTTCAGTGGTGGCAGCAAAATGAACAATATCAAAGCTGGGTAACACCAACCCCTGGCAATAATCTGTATGGATCAGCTGCAGAAGGGGCGGCGGCAGCTGTGTGCCTGTGTGTTTCTCCATGTATGTGTGTGTGATAAAGAGAGTGCAGTGGCCATGCCCACCACTGGCATGCTGCCTCTAGAGGGAAGGCTAAGGGTGAATGCAGGCCAAAAAAGGTTAACCACCCCTAGTTTACACAATAAAATGTATTGCTGTTCAGGACATCACAAAAGAAACAAACTGTAAAGTAACTCACCATGACGTTACTTTCAAGCATTTCCAGCCCTGGAGTGCCATTGGCTTGCAGCAGGGTATGTACCACTTTGTCAAGTTTTTTCTCCTCTGCAGCAGGAATGCAATACCTGTTTATTTTTGACATGGAAAAGGGAAATAAAAGGAATATTTATTCTAGGCATTCAGCACTGTGGCAGCTGCCCAAATCTAAAATTCCACAGCTGAGAGCAACATAAGAACATACAAAAAGCCCTGCTGGATCAGGCCAAAGTCCCAGTGAGGATTGCATCCTGTTCTCAACATGGCCAGTCAGATGCCTATAAGACGCCTGCAAGCAGGACACGACGGCAACGGCAGATTTACGAAAAATCAAAACAAAACACCAGCCCCAAGAGTTAGCAAATTTTAGAACAAGATCCAACTTCACAATATTACAGTAACAATTCATCATAGTACCATGTCACTGAATATTTTATTGACGAGTAGAAGATTAAAGATTTTGCCATCTCTACAGCATATAAGCTTTTCTCTAATACACCTCTCTTTTTTCCTATATCTCATAACCATCAATAAGTGCCATTCCACACATCCCACGTCAGCAAACCTGGGTTTGTTGTTGAGAAGCACTCAACAGCCAACAGCCAACAGCCAACTGCAGCCAATCCTGAAGTTTGTTTCATCTGTATGTTCAGCTTTCAGTGTATACTTACAAAAAAATCTTGATAGACAACTAAAAAAAAATGTATGAAGCGGCCCAAGACCAACTAAAAGCAACTTAAACAAAAAAAAAACACAAATATCATTGGTGCATGCCTGAATAAGAAAGACACATTCAGAGGCATTCTTCACAGCCACTCCCAACAGCAGACCTCTGCTCACCTGGAGGGGTCCAACAGTTTGAACTATTTCCAGAGGCTATTTAGGACACTTCTATCTGAGCTGGCGAGGGCTATTAGCTGGGTAGCCCCTGGTTCAAATCTCATGTTAGTCATGGATGCACTTAGGCAAGTCACATCCTCAGTTTTCCAACTGTTATACAGCCACGAGAGTGACTGACTGCATGCCATAGTGAGCATGGATTTTTCGCATTCTGCTATGTTAAACTGAAAATACCACCATGCCATTCTGATGCTTCCCATAAAATCATTTGAAAACAAAACCTTACAAAACTTACAGTCCTGAACTCAGAAACATTTGCTTAACAACCCTCTGAATTTTCATGGCGATACACAAAACAGTCAGAGAGAATCGAGAGTTCAAAGTGTAAAAAGAGAGAGAAAAACACCTTTTGGACTTTTTTCTAACAGAGTTCTCATAATCTGTTGAAATTCATTAAAAATCAGCCATGTTCACAGAGTACCTGTAATTCTCTTACTGACTTTGCCCCATACTCTGACCTTCATTTTCTGCAGTTTAAAAGTTAAAAAAAAGGCCTGGCCGATTTTTAATTAATTTAAGACATTTTGGCTTGAACTCAATGATAATGTTGGGTATGCTCAGTAAGAACCAACTGTCAAGTGTTCTAAAAGCCAGACTCCCAGCTGCTGGGCTTGCCTAATCAAGGGGGCACACCCACATCAGACTTTGATTTCATGTGAGACAGTCATGGCTTTCCAAAGAATCCTGGGAAGTGTAGTTTGTGAAGGGGGCTGAGAGGAGACTCCTATTCCCTTGACAGAGCTCCAGTGGCCAAAGTCAGCTGCTCTGTTTGAAGCTCTGTGAGGGGAACAGGGCATCTCCTAGCAACTTTCAGCATATGTTACCAAATTCTTCCAAGCTACACAGGAAGTGGATTGGATTGTGAAAGACCAACCCAAATTGTGTTTGCATTTTGACAAATTTGTAGGGCAGTACTATATCTCAGAAAGGAGGTCAGGTCTCCTGCTCCCCTGGTGCATTAACTATAGCTGCCCAATTTCCCTGCTTTTTAAAGTTTGATAGAAATATCTGTTGGCTATAGGTACATTCTTAAACCGCAGGTTTTTTGCCTATTAGTGAATTATTGCAATAATAATACAACATCCTTGTAATCACTGAGATGATCTATGTGCAAAGCCTATCTTATAGCAAAGGCTTGTACAACCACTTGCCCTCTTGCCTATGGAAAATAGGAACTATCTCCAGGCGGCCAGACAGGAAGCTGCTTTAAAAAAAAAAGCTAGTTCTTTATTTTCTATTTAGGCCAAAAAGGACTAGTATAAGATCCTACTGTTCAAGAGGAGAACACTGCCACTCACACAGGACACAACATGTGTTACACACTTCCACTGCATTTGGAGCCCCTCTGAAAATCTGTTCAGGAGGTTCTCCTGACCTGCTGAAGCTAGCTTGGGCAGAGGGGAAGAAGAGAGCTATAGGCAGGGAGTGGAAAAATTGGTGACTCCTTACCCAACTCTGAGTGAGCACCACCTAACACAACAGGATTTTGGATCCAAGCTATTATGTACAGGAAGTGCAGACTAGAAAGAATTTTTATAGCCTAGTGATTCCAGGCTGTCCATGGAGGCTCAGATTTCGGCAGTGAGCCGGGCAGCCTGGTACCAACTACACCTCATACGCAGGCTGCAACCCTACCTCCCTGTTCATCAGCTCCCACTGGTAGTACATGCCCTGGTCACCTCTCGATTAGACTACTGCAATGCGCTCTACGTGGGGTTACCCTTGAAAACGGTCCGGAAACTTCAACTGGTACAGAATGCGGCGGCTCGTTTACTTACAAACAGCCATCGCCGTGATCATATTACACCAGTATTATTTAGATTATTATAGTCTAGATTATTTTTTTTGTAATACTGAATGTTTGCTAAATTGTTTGTTTTTGTCCTTTTTGAATGCATTGGTTGTTTTGTAAACTGACTTCTTTCCCCTACTT
Organism: Rhineura floridana; assembly: GCF_030035675.1. Lineage (NCBI taxonomy): Eukaryota > Metazoa > Chordata > Lepidosauria > Squamata > Rhineuridae > Rhineura > Rhineura floridana. Next base: position 215,050,541 of record NC_084480.1, read on the forward strand.
CAATGTTTTGTATTTTGATATTTTGAATGTTTGTTGTAAGCCACTTTGAGCACAGCTCACTGTGGAAAGGCGGCGTATAAATAAACTCAATCAATCAATCAATCAATCAGGATTTAATCTACACTGGCTTCCAGTAGTTTTCCGGGCCCAATTCAAGGTGTTGGTGTTAACCTTTAAATCCCTATATGGTTTTGGCCCGGTTTATCTGAAGGAGCACCTCCAGCGTCACCAACTATGCCGCCCGACAAGATCCGCCACGCAGGGCCTTCTCTCAATCCCACCAACAAAAGTAGTTAGGTTGGTGGGGACTAGAGAGAGGGCTTTTTCGGTGGCGGCCCCCACTCTCTGGAATTCCCTCCCGTTCAATCTTCGACATGCCCCTTCCCTGGATACCTTCCGCCGAGCATTAAAAACTTGGCTGTTTGGTCAGGCCTTTGAGACTATCAGGATGGGCTAATGATATACTCAATCCCCGCTGCTATGTATTACAATTGCTGCTATTCTGTCACTGATGATTATTTGTATTTTATTGTATTTATTGTATTTACTGTATTTTGTATTTTATTGAATTTAGTATGTACGCCGCCTAGAGTGGCTTCGGCCAGATAGGCGGCCTAAAAATTAAATTATTATTATTATTAGTAAGTTTGTAGATTTATTTGCAAGGCACTGGCACTATATAGAATACACAGGACTTCTATGTTAAAGTTGTAATTAACTCTTGATTCTTTGCCACATTTTTGGGTTACATGTGCTGAAACAGGTCCTTTTTCTGGGTTTTTTAATGTATTATTGGAGTCAAATTGGTAAGAAAACAAAACAAAAAAAACCTATCATCCAAATCCATCCATCTATCTATACACATAAATGCAATTATGGGCTTAAAGAAAAGACCTGTGTACAGTACTAATTACAGCATAAATGTTTTTTTGTTAACTTGGATTTTATGGCTTTTTAGAATTTAGCTGGGCAGGTTTGGGATGCCATTAACTGCAATAGTGTTAAGATAGTAAAAGTAAGAAACTGCATCAAGATAATCCCTGTAAGTGGATTTACTTACAAGGTATGCAGCCTCATGAGAGCAACAATACAGGTATGCAGCCTCATGAGAGCAACAATACAGAAGAGCAAAGAGAAAAACTTGAGGCTTACTTACCAAATGCAATCAGCACCAGTGTGTAAGTAGTCAATATATGGAAGGTGATTTTGGTCTCGAGACCAGCATGAGGTAGAAAAGACCATGCCAATATTTAGCCAAGGAACTGTCACTCCTAAAGCAGTAAGTTTAGATTAAAAACAAAACACTATTAATGAAATATACCTTCAGTTAAAAAAAGAGAGAAGATAATTTTTTAAAACTTATGTTGAAAACCATACATGTCATTTGGGTTGACACTTGAACATTTAAAACTTTTCCAGAAATAAGAATGACATCTTTAACAAAAAATAGTATGTCTTGAATCTGATGGTTAGATACATTTCTTCACCCTTGCTTCTGTTCTTTCACTGTCCAGTGTGTTGTTAAATCACTGCACGCTGCTTCATAAATGAATATGAATTCTGCTCTCTGCAAACACTGTGGGTGCACATGTGTGTAAACATGAGCATGCACTAAATACTATCTGGACAGGGATAACCTGGCTACAGTAATCTACGCTCTGACAACCTCAAGGTTGGATTATTACAATGCGCTTTACATGGGACTGCCTTTGGAAATGGTTCGGAAGTTTCAATTAGTGGAGAATACAGCTGCCCAACTGTTGACAGGTTTGAGGCAAACAGATCACAGAACACCAATTCTGTTTGAATTACACTGGCTGCCTCCAAGCCCATGCTGGTTTTAACCAATAAAGCTCTTTACAGCTCAGGATTCCAATACTGTATCTTCTGGAATGCATCTCCTGATATGAACCTACCTTGACCCTTAGAACTTCTTTTGAGGCCCCTCTCCAGGTCCCCTCTCTGAGGGAAGCTCAGAAGGTAGTGACAAGGGAGAGGGCCTTTTCAGTTATGGCTTCTCATCTGTGGAATGTGCTCCCCAGTGAGGTTAACCTGGCACCTTTGCTGATATCTTTTTCTGGCACCAAGTAAAGACATATCTTTTTTCCCAGGCTTTTGGTAGACTAAGACTCTTGATAGACAGATGATACTGTTTGTGATTAGTGTGTTGACAAAGCTTCCTGTGGCTGTATGGGGGTTGTTATCGTTCTGTTTTTATTATACAATATATTTATTTGTATTTCTAACAGTGTTGTAAGTCGCTTGGAGACCTTCAGGTAACAAATGACTAACAAATCTAATAAATCATCATCATTTCTATTCATAGATGTTTATAAAAATGCTTCAAAATCCTGCAAAACCTTTTTTTTTACAGGTTTTGATTATAGTGGGACAAAAGAAATGAGTGAGCAACATCAGCTCTATCATACTACATTCAACTCTGCAATTATTTAATTCCACCGGCAATTGTCAAGTAGAAATCACTGAAGACCCTTCTTGAAGAACCACAGAAAATTCTGCACATTTATTGGCAGAGCACTGCTCCCTGGAGACTCCAAATAATGAAGTTACACATTCTGATTGTTCACCACATTGACACTAAACATTAGCATGAGTGTACTGAATAATGATGAACAAACATACTACAACTGGGAGAAGTACATGTCCTGAAGTACATAGTCTGGAATAAACACTTACCCTCTGCCTCATTCTTACCTTCATTTCTTTCTTTGTTTTTGGTAATATAAGAGGCAGAGCTTAACTGTTACATTTTGCTTGTTAACATACAAAATGCACCTTCTTAGCCTCTCTAGGAAAAAGTGTGTCCATCTGTGCTGAACAGATTGAAGGGTCAATGGGCAGCAGGGGCACAAACAAGACTATTAATACCGCCTTGGTGTGAAGCTTACTGAATATTAATTCATTTTTAAACAGCAGGTATAGATGCCCGGCTCCAGGGAAGTGGCAAAAACATGATTTATTCAACACTCTGTATGAATTCCACAATGGAGGATGTCTGTTAAACCTGGAGAAAATAAATTGTCTTACCAGGCACAGCACCAAGATGTCGCAGGATGGATCCCGTGTTATTAGGAAGGACTGTTAGGTTCCACCCATGCCTGTTTAAATTAAGTGATACAGATTGTGATGAGCAAACATTAAATACAAAACTAGTTACTGTTTTATTTACCTTATTTGCCAGGGATTTTGTACTGGTGGGCAGAGCTACAGCCAAAGGAGGCGTACAGTACCCTCTGGAATTTTCCAGGCCCCTTCCCCACATTTCCAGATTTTATTTGTCCATTTAAAAAGTAAATTTGTAGCCCTTTCCTTTATGCTGACAAATGTGCAAGCAGGATTCTACATATAGTTGCCAATAAGCCTGCTCGTAACCTTCCAGTGTTCTGGCTAATCTTGCAAAGGCACTAGTATTAGTGACAAGAACTTGGGACTTCTTGTTTAAATTTACTGATTTTTAAAAAATTAACATTGAATAAACTGGAATTGTGAAAACATAAGGCTACTTCTACTTAATTTTTTTTGCTCCTTCACAAAGATAGATGATGCTCTGGTTTCAGCTAGGTGAGTTGCAAAAGCAAACAAAGAAAAAAATGGTAATTCAGTGGCTAGGAGAGTTGCTGGATCCCAATCTGATGGGATCTCTAGCATCTTGATAATTATGTGGGAAGATGTTTGGCAGGGACTGTTGACCACCTCTTCATAAGGTCACAGCTGACACATTTTAGAAGCTACTGTGTGGTTCCTAGCCATCTGTTTCCATTCAAACTAAGTTATAGTTAAGTCATTAAACACATACTCCTTAGCTCACTCATTTAGGAACAGACAAGGTGAAGGGAGAGTTACATGCATTTGGGTACTCAGAATAAAGAAGGGACCATGTGAGGTCAAAAAAGACCTTGCTCACCATGTAAGAAGTTGTATCATTCATACAGACTACTAAAAAATTTTCACAGAAACAAGTGTGCGGGGAAATATTAGTGCTCTGGCTCCTTTTATAAAGGAGCAACAACATGGAATCAGATTGAAAAGTTAAGGGAGGAACAACAGACTCCTGTAGCAATTGCCCACACCTCCTTAAGAAGGTGTCCTCATACCTTGGAACTTGCAGATCTGAAGAAATCTAAAATGCAAAATGTGTAACCATAGTGCATGAATGCCCTCTGAATGATTTTAGAAGATACAGGGTGTGTGTCTAACTTGGGGGCAAAAAAGGTAAGGAGGGAAAAAACCTCTTCTGGAGGCACTTTAAATATATGAACAGCATAAACAGGAAAAGGGATTGTAAGTGCAAAATATAATAAAATATAACATACTCTTGTAACCTCATACTAAATGAATAAAAGTTAGTTATACTTTGTAAAAAAGACTAGAGAAACTTAAACTGTATTAACGTATATATCAATAAAAATGCATATAGCAAAACCAAATTAAAAAGACTTTCTACCAATGAGACAACCCCTAAAAACTGAAAATGGTCAAAAAACATGATTAGGAATGTTCAAAATACTTGTTTGGCAGTTTTCAATGAAATATTGTGTCCATGCTAGCCCTTTTTCTAAATGTGTTGTTGTTATGTATAGTGACCCCAAAGAAGGAATTTTCTAAAATGTCTCATGACTGGAATATTCCATAATTCTAGCACATGGAGCCCCCCCTTTTTTTTTTTGGCCTGTTGGTGATGCTGTTCCTGTTCTGTGGTTGCTGGTTTTTTCTTCTAACTTGGGGGTGGGGGAGGGAGGCAGTAATGGAAAGCACAAACAGTAAACATAAATCCACATGAACCAACATTATACCAGGTAATGTTGATAAAACCTGCACCTTCATAAACCAATTAGGTGCCACTGTTCTATTGACCAAAGCAGATGTAATCTTCCCCCCAGAACTCCTCTTACCTTGAAAACGGTTCTGATTTTCCCACAGGAAAGCCACTCCCATGAGTGTTGGTATCCACTTTCCCACAGTGCACTGCTACATGGCAATCCTTCTGTTCCACTAACCTCCAGTACTCTTGCTATAGCAAAAGGAAGTTTTAATATTAAGATTAGAGGAGTACAGTATCTCAAACTTTCCCCCAATCATTTCTTTGACTTTAATCCACGCAAGTTTCCTTTCTTTAGAAATTGGGCATCCAATATTTCAAAATGCACCAATAAATTAATTTAGCAAAACCTGTAAAAAGAACACAACAGTTCATTTCTCATTCATCTAGCTTTTCTGATAATTAATAATTTCTTAGTTGGCAATGATATTATTACTAGGTTCTTAAAAGTGTCAATTCTTGCTGGTATTACTAGATATATAGAAGAACATGGCTTGTTGAGGAAAAATCAGAGTGGCTTTTGCAAAGAGAAGGGCAACCTCAACAATCAGAATTTGCTCACTTCTTATGAAAACTAGCCCTTTGTTCGGAATGCTTTCCTTGGTCACACACATGAACCAGGCCATCCTAGATAACAGACTCTGGTTCAGCAGCAACTGCTCATAATATATCCTTAGCACAAGTTATGTCAGTTGACACAAAGATATATTATGAACAATTGTCTCTTAGGAGGAGCACTTATCCTCAGAATGGATTGAGCTGCTAAATATAAGCTTCCTTATAAAGCATTTCACAATACCTTTTAAGATCTGCCTTCCTATTTGCTTTTTCTTGCTGCCCTTCTTTTCTTCCATGACCACAGCAGTATTCTCCGCTACCCCCCCCCCGCCAGCTGCTGTAATCATAGGAATCACTACAGGGTAGGTTGCCCTCTTAACTGCTAAGGTCACATTTTACATTACCCTGGTAAATGCATATTTGTGGATGGCTGAGATCTCTCATGTGTAGAAAAAACAGCTTCTGGTAGCCAGATTAAAGACCTGCTCTAATTTTAGTGAATCCCTCACCTCTATTTCAGCTGCTGTAGGCTCTTTGTTGAAGCACATGTTCATGATGTTTCTTGCTGTTCGGTAAAAGGTTGTTAAAGAAACAGACCTTCCCTGTGAACCAAAGCAAAAAGGGGAGATACTGTAATTGTTATTTTCCTAAATTTTCCAATAATAACAATAACAACAATAATAATAACAACAATAACAATAATAATGGCTGGGAAAAGAGGTCCATCGCAGCACAGGGTTCTTATGCCAACAGTGTTCCACATAGCAATTTGTCTCATCTGTTGAATGGAAGCTGGTGGAATGTGTGAGCTGTGTATAGATTCTCTGTGACTTGTGGAGATTGAGTGCATGACTGTTCCACAGATGTGGATGAGGAGAAATTCATTTGGTTCACATCTTAATGTAAACCTGTCTAATTCGTACTTCTTGAGCTAATGCATAAACTGAACACAGACATTCTTTGACATTCACACTTCTCATTGCAATGCAGTTCTCCAATCCAAAAATAAGTACAAAAATTATTAGGGGAAAGCAGACACAAAAATGCATTACATAATTATGTATGTATAAACATATTAGGTAAAATTGTAAACAAAAATGCATGTATTAGGAGAAATGCACTTTTTTGGTGGACTTTTTAAAAAAACAAACTGATGTAGAAACAGCAAACTAAACTTAAGATTAGAAAAACTAGAAACTGAAGTTGAAAAATTTATCCATCCCTAACTACAGACTCCAACAGTAAACATACTGTACATGGGCTTGCTCTGATACATTTTGTTCTACTTTCATGCTACCTGAGAAAAATGCCTCCAAGTGCAGACTATTGCCTAAGGATGGAAGAGACATCATAATGGCTCATTTCAAGGATGTTTTTGAGATGATCAGCACCTGAGATCTCAATATACTTATTTTAAAATAAGTAATGATAGTCTTGCTCATATGTATTGGCAGGTCAGTTGTAGGAAACAAATGCAGACATGTTAGAAAACTAGATGATTTTCAAATTGTGTAAGGTAACGCTCCCACAAAAGGCCAACCCCAGAGGTCCAAAATAAAAAAAAACAATCAAAATAGTAGATTCAGTGTTTAGCAACAGGCAGTTATCATAATAAAATATCAATATTCCCATCAGAAACTTAAAAAACCACGCAAGCAACAAAGAACTATGACAAAACATTTCCAGTTCATAAACTGAAAAACATCAAGATAGCTGTGTCTCCCCCCTCCCCTTCTTTAGGCTGATATTGCAAACTTTGCTACTAACTGGATTTCATGGCCAAGCAAAGGAAGTCTGGGTACAGTGGGGGTCACCAACCCAGTACCTGTGGACGCCATGGCCCCTTCACTGCTGTCCTCAGCAAGAGCCAACAGGTTCTGAGCTTTCTTTTTTAAAAAAGCAAGTCTCTAGCCCACCTAGAAGGAAAGTTATGAAGCAAAATATTCAGGTACTCTTCTGGGCAATTTATGTCAAATGAGCCAATCTGGCTGCTCCTGCCTGTAAGTCATTTTAGCCAATGAGTGAAGTCAGAGCTGTGATTGATAAACGAGCTCTTTGGACACCAGGCGACAGGTATCTTTAAGATCCTAAGAAGCTGCAGTTTTCCCCTCCTATTTAGTGCACTTTCCCTGCTCCTGACTGATTTTCTAGTAGACCTTGGAATCTCTGTACTCTGACCCCCTTTTTTTCCCTAGCAACCAGGATGCATCTTTCATGTGTGGGTTCATCAGACATCAGGTACTCCTAGAAATTCTTTTCTGAAAATATTACTACACAGTACGTGTTAAAGAATCCCCAGTGCCCAAATGGAAATGACAAAATGCGAAAACTTTGCTAAGAGGCTTAGGCATGTCTGTGCAAGAACTGATGTCCAGGCACTCATTAACACTCATTGTATTGTTAACCTGCAGTACAACAGTATGTCACTTTGTGTTTAATGGGGAAACTCCCAGGTAAGTGGGTTTAAGGAGGCAGCCTAGACTTTGGCTTAGACCAGCAGGACATTGCTGACTTTCCATGGTAAGCATGAGGATGTCCGGAGGGAAGGGAAGAGGAGAGAGCACAGCCAGTGCCAGAGGGCACCCAGGTTGGGCCCTGGATGATGGTCCCTGCAGCAAAGAGGGGCCCTGTAGTACTCCCATTCCACAATCCACAGCAGCATCAGCTCCTGACATTGCCATGGATCGCAGAGGGAGCTCCCAGACACCCCCCCAATACAGTCAGCATGGGCTTCAATAAGCCTGCACGCAAGCCCCACCAACCTCTCCCATCCCTGTAAATGATGTGTGCGCATGCCTGCCATCAACCAAGATGGTGACGGGATTTCCTAAGGGGCTGATGCCCCTGCTGCCATTTTAGTTGATGGCAGGTATGTGTGCATAGCACGCACATCATTCACAGGTACAGGAGAGGTAGGTAGGACATGTGGGTGGGCTTATTAGCCTCACACAGCCTGTATGGAGGTTGGGCTAGGGCGTCATGGGCCCGGGCCAGGCTGGTGCCCAAGGGGCCAGTCATGCCTGGCCCTAGCCCTGGGAGAGAGGCAGCAATGATTGTACTCTCTCTAATTTTATGTTATGCCATGCCCCCATAGCTGCCATTTTGTGACTGGCACTGTAAGAATCTCGCAAAATTCGAAATGTGCTCCTGGTACAAAAAGGTTGGCAACCCCTGGGATACAGTCATCATGTATGGCTTTCAACTCAGTAATCGGAGTAACAATTGCACTCTGATGGTAAGCTTTAAAATTTGCAGTCTCACAAACAGTACTCTGTTGATTAAGTTTTAAAACAGACAAACGGAACCTAGGTATTTACCTTTAAATTCATCTTCATTTGCTTTGCAACTATGAAGACCAGTATTTTTTATTTTGATTATTACACATTTTCCCAAGATTCTAAAATGTACAGACCAAATCAAGGTGTGTTCAGTTGCAATACACCTGATTTTCAACTCCTGGCTGGATCCTGGCCCTCACCTTGTTAATGGTATATGCCATGGATGGAAAAGTATGCTTTGTGTGGGTTCATGAGGAACCAAAGGTTTTAAGTTAATTAGTTCAAACAACAGAGTCGACAAGGCTCAACATTTTTCTACTTCCTTCTTAAGGAAATATAAACAGAACAAAAACAGATACTACCATATGTTTTTCCCTGGTCAACATCTTAGCTTGGCCTACTGACTACACAAAAGTGTAGAACTGCCCCATTTTAAAAAATAAAAGGAACACAAAGTAATTAAGCTTTTACAAGCGCTCATCACGGGAGGAGGGCTAAGACACTCTTAAATGTCAAAGCTGCATGCTCATAAATAATATGAGCAATTTCCTTCATCTTTTACTGCCCATATGAACCATTTATTGCAGTAGTCGAACAAAACAATCCTTCAAAAGTGCTGTCCAACAGCCATCAAACTTGTGTCAGTAATTCAGAGTTTACAAAGACTGCTAACAAACAGAGAAACATTTGTCTAGATTTAAGCACTTGCCTGTTTTTCATTTTGCCAAATAAATAAAAGCAGAAATTACTATCAAAAATTGTTTACTTTCAGAGACAGATGGCAACCCTATCTCGGGACAGAAGACTTAAAACATTTTTTTAAAAATTAGCCATAATTGATCTGATTTATTAGTTCTTAGATTTTCCTTTGGGCATAAAGCATCCTCCACAGAAAGCTCTCTCCCATGTTCCAGCCTGAAATTGCATTCCTAAAGTTTTGAAGGCATTTTTCTCACTTAGATTTTACCCAATTGGTAGAAAACACATACTTTTTTAAAAAATGAAAAAGTGAAAGAGATTTGCAATAGTCATCATTTCATTACAAAATGCTTAGTTTGCTCCTTAATTCAAAACATTTGCATACTTAATTATAGAATTCCCCAAATAAGAACCAAACACCTGGCCCAGTTCACATGTACTGGAAAGCCATGGTAAGAAACCATGGCTTACCATGAACAAGCAGTGTACTAGTGCATGCTGCAGAATTAATCCCATTATACTCCAACCTGCCTGGAACTAAGGGAAAACAAAGCACAGGTTTTGCTTAAGTGTTTCACAAAAATCAGTGCTCATGGTTTGTTTCTCTCTAAACCAAGGATGAAAGCCAAGGTTTGTTTGGAGAGAAACAAACCATGAACACTGATTTGGATATAACACAAAGCAAAGGATGTGGTTTGTTTCCTGCCGGCTCCAGGCAGGGTGGAGAGGAGTAATTCTGTATGCAGTAGTACTGTTTGTTCATGGTTTGTTTCTTATTGCACCTTACTGTTAGGTGTGAACAGGGAATTATCGGACAACTTCCTCTAAATAACTCAGTAACTGGCAGCCCCTGGGCCAAATCTGGCCCCTTGAAGGTGATGTTTGACCCCCCTATACCAACTATAATCCAGAGGCAGTGCATGAATCTTATGCATGGCTACTCAAAAGTTTAATGAGGCTTACTTCCAGGAAAATGTACAAAATGTACAAAGGATTTCAGCCTTAGTTGCCTTAGCAGAAGAGGACAAACTACAGAAGTTTGAACAGAAATAATTTGATTGGGCAGATTCTCTTTTACCTCCAGCAGAAGTGAAACTAAAGTCTAAAGTGAACTAAAAAGTCTTAATTCAATTTCTTTAAAAAAGTAACTAGCCTCAATTAGACATACAAGAGAACTGAAGAGATTTGTATGAACAGTTCCACTGGTGAGGCAGAAACAGGTTTCACAGATTAAACAGAATTGTATCGAACTAGGTTCCACTCAAAGTAGTTCCACTGAAATTAATGGGAATAAGTTAGTCAGGTCCATTAATTGCAATGGTCTACTCTGAGCAGAACTTAGATGGTGACAACCCATAAAGTTTACTAAATATGTACAAAGAAGATAAAAAGGGTCATGCTCATTGCATTCATTCTTAAAAATACTTCCATGTTGCAATGTTTTCTAGACTCAGGAATACTCTTGCAACATCCCACAGTATAATAAAAAGTGCTTATATGAAATGATAACAGAAGATCCTGGAAGAGAAAGCATATGGGCTGTGATTTAGTCAAGTGGGCTGAATTGAAACCATTGCTCAATCAATCCACACACTCTTCCCCAGGAAAATGTAGTTCACAGAATCATAGAATCGTAGAGTTGGAAAGGGCCTATAAGGCCATCAAGTCCACTCCCCTGCTCAATGCAGGAATCCAAATTAAAGCATACTTGACAAGTGGCTGTCCAGCTGCCTCTTGAAGGCCTCCAGTATTGGACAGCCCACCACTTCCCTAGGAAATTGGTTCCATTGTTGTGCCACTCTGTCAGTTAGGAAGCTTTTCCTGATGTTCAGTCAAAATCTGGCTTCCTGCAACTTGAGCCCATTATTCCATGTCCTGCACTCTGGAATGCTTGAGAAGAGATCCTGGCCCTCCTCTGTGTGGCAACCTTTCAAGTACTTGATGAGTGCTATCATATCTCCCCTCAGTCTTCTCTTCTCAAGACTAAACATGTCCATTATTTTCAATCTCTTCCCACAGGGCTTTGTTTATAGTCCCCTGATCATCCTTGCCCTCCTCTGAACCTGTTCCAGTTTGTCTGCATTCTTCTTAAAGTGTGATGCCTCAAATTGGATGCAGTATTTTCTTTTTCCTCAATGTAGAACTTTGCATTTATTCCTGTTAAATTTCATTCTATTGTTTTCAGCCCAATGCTCCAGCCTATCAAGATCCCTTTGAATTTTGTTTCTGTCTTCCAGGGTATTAGCGATCCTTCCCAATTTTGTATCATCTGCAAATTTGATAAGCATTCCCTACACCTCCTCATCCAAGTCATCAATTAGCTGCCAGTCACAATTACTGTCAAGTCTCCTTGAAGGTGATTTTATAATCTATTAAGAGATAGGTTTGTTATATATTATAGATTTATAGCTGAATTATAGCGATTTGAAATTACTGGACTTAGTAGATTTGATGAGTTGGATTAATTGGCATGTTTATTTAGAAAAAAAATTGATTGACATGTATCTCAAGGATTGGAAACTTCTCTTTGACTTTTTGTGGAAGATTAAAATGATATGATGTTAATGAGATTTGAAACCAACTAAGATAACCGCTGGAGGAAGGTGATTTTATAATCTATTAAGAGATAGGTTTGTTATATATTATAGATTTATAGCTGAACTATGACAAATCGGAAGTCAATATTCTTTCTTTTATATATATATATATATTTCTTTTTGTATTGTACTAGTTACTGATTTGTGTTGTTTTCTTTTTGTATTGTTTTGGTTCTGAAAATTGGAATAAAAATTAATTGGAAAAAAAAAACAATTACTGTCAAGTCTCAGATCACGGGGGTGATGGCCTCCAATGACACAGCCAACTTCTAGGATTGAACCATAGGATTGTATGGTGTCAGGAGCAAGGTTTTCATAAGAACAACAGGGCAATTAGTTTCACAGATAAATATATTATGACAAGAGCTATCAAATGAAGTTTAAATAATGAATATATTCCAAGCTGCAATTGAGTGTACATTTTAACCCAGTATTTAGGAAAAGTTAATAAAACTAAGTCATGAGTGCGAGTGGGGTCAGTGGTGAGGAGATGGATTCTCCTGGGCTCTGAACTCTTTTGTTTTGTAACTAAACAACTTGCTATTGCAAGCCCAAGAAAACACACTGAGTTGATCATAGCTGGGTGAATATATGAGCCAGTGTGGTGTAGTGGCTAGTGTGTGGCATTTGGATGTGTAAAAGCCAAACTCATTCCCCACGCAGGCATGAAACATGATGGGTGGCCCTGCGCAAGCCACAGTCTTGCAGGCTAACCTCTCTCACAGGGTGAGAAGCTATAATAAGTTAACCCTGTGTACACTTTACTCAGGCGGCTGAAGAAGGAGGAGGGCAGAAATACAAATGTGATTAAAATAGATAAAAATAGAATTTGACATGGGAGTGCATATATGGGCCTCAATTCTTTAAGGCCGACAGCCTCGGCACAGGTACAAGCAGTCACCAATTTTTGACCAAACAATCTTCCAAGCAGCACCTGATTTTCATTTCACACTGAGAGGAGAAACAGCAGTGATGGAAAAGCAATGTGTGCCTGACACAGGTACCAGCATAATAAACATTGTATTTCTTTCTCTTTCACCATTTCAGCCTCACTCACTAAATCCAACCTCACTAACAATTACACAGCAAGCAGCGGTGCCAGTTCCTGCTTAATAGCGGGGAGGCTGCCGAATCAAATTGAGTGGGGGAGTCAGCATTCCTTTGCAAATGGCTGTGCTCAGTGTCAGGAAGAATAAGCATTCCAAACCACAGTTAGCACTAAAGCAGAGCTGGCACTGTGAGTGAAAATACAGTTTGCATTTTAAGTTGCACTTTCTAAGCAAGGTCCACAGCAAGGCTTCTACTTACCTTATATATACACTTATGGAGGTCACTAAGAACGGCTTTATCTTCCTCCTCTTCCTTCACAGTCTCTTTTTCCTGAGAGAAAAGTCGCCGCCTGCCTGTTTTCTGTGGGACTTCAACTTCTTTTGCCTTGTTTCGGAAGCCGTTTTTATGAACCACACCATTGATGAGTCCATTTTTGGGCTCATACCGTGGGAGAGACTGGAATTCATAGTTGTTATCTGAATGTACCTCCAGAGGGCCTTTCCGCTTTTCTAGGATCTCCTTTTCTAACAGGACTTCCTTCTCCAGTCTCTTGTGCTCCTCAGCAGAGAGGGAGTCATAGGAGAGCAAGTACTGGCAGTAGGCTTCCTGCAGCTTTGCTAACCTGTCCTGTGCAGTTTTGGGGATTCGTAGCATGTCTGCCAGCTTGTTCCATTTCTTGAGGTCAGTCACTTGCTGCATGCCTCCCATTTCATTGATCAGCTGGAAAAAGCAGGCCAAATCTAGCTCACAGCCTCCTGAAGTGGAATGGCAGGAAGGAAAAGGATACAGAGGAAACAGTTAGGAAAACTGATAGCAGACTATATACATTCAGGCCTCATGGAAATGGCTATATTACCTCAGACTGCAAATGGGAGCAAGACTGAATATCCATCCAGGCAAATATATAAAACCCCTCAATCTAGAAAAGATATTAGGGAGAAGGATTCTACCACTTGCTTTCTGCCCAACTCCCTTCCTTCTATGTGTAGCTGTACATGGTGTATCCCAGATACAGGTTCACCACTTCAGTAAGAACTAGGATTCTGTCTTCAGTGCTTAAAAGATGCTGATCAGATGTTATTTCTAGACCATCTTTCTAAACACAGCAAGCTAAAGAAAATTGTCACACCCCAAATCACTGTTTCCTTAGTAATCACTATTCCTTCCTTATGATGTGCCACTTACTTGCCCACCCAGATCAAGTTGCTACTGTCTTTGGGCATCTATGCAATGAGCAAGCTTATCCTGCCCCAAAGAGTTTCCATCATCTCTCTCTCTCTCTCTTGTACTAATGCCCTGTTCAAGCTACAGTGCGTAAGTTATTTCTCTCTCCTAGCCCTAAAGACCCTTTAAAGCTAAAAGAAGTTGTTCTTCTTTCAGGCAAATGCCATTATAAATGTCAGTAGTCAAATTAATGCCCCCAATGCACAACACAGATCTGCTTCAAATTGGTTTTGTGGTCACTATTGTGGTCACTATTAATATTGTGCCACATACTGTTCAGAATGTACTTTGTAGTCCCTGCTGCCTATCTAAAGAGAGAACAGCTTCTTAATAAATTTTTATGCTATTTTTTCCCTCTGGATAAATATCCGGGATTGATCTGTAGCTACTGCATTTATCAAACTGCTATGTGATGCAAACATCAGCCCAAAATCTGCCCACAGTTTAGGTTTAGAAAGAGGGTAATTCACAGGTTGTCAGACTGCAGCATACTGGGATCTATTTTGTTTTTTACTAGAAACCAGAGATCCACCAAACAGAGCTTGAGGAAAAGGGCATACACTTATAATTAAAAGAATTCTGAGCATACAAATTTGTTTTGAGTATTACAACTAAATAGAATTCACAGTTCTTCTGTACATAAATCCACTTCCAGTTACTCCAAGCTTTCTTCATTTCAGCAGTATAATTTAGGGGATGGGGGCAATCATTTTGTCGCTGCTACTTTTAAACCATTAGAAGTCAACTGTTTGCTGGATCTACTTAACTTCAAGTCACTCAGCAATCTGCTAAGAGATCCAGACCTGCCTTCAGCCCACTCCTGGGGTAATTAATTTGTGCTCATTATCTGATGTTAAAATACCTTTATGGAGGTGATAAAACCTCTTACCTACAAATAATGAGTGCGGGACTACTCTTTTACTTTGGCCAATCTTCTTGGGGGGAGGGCAGAGGATGATTGCCCAGGGCCAAAATAGCCATTCCATGTTTTGTCAAGAAGTGAGTGCTTTCAGACAACCAAAAACAGGCCCATTGCAACTCTGGGTTTAATGAGGCTTGGTAGCTTTCTTGAGCAATTTTATTATGATGTCTGACCCTTAAGAAAAAAAAGGCCACTGCTCCCTATTTCATGTTAGTTGTAAAATGTTCAATATTAGCAGAAAGGCAAGCCTTTTTCCCAGGGGAATAAGCCAAGGAGAAAAACAAACACTCACTACATAAACTGCATTTATCTGCTGGCAAGGGGTAGACCATTACATAACTTTCTACCTGCCATAAAGGTTGAAAACAAAAGCCCATCTTAGGAAGACAGTATTTGTGATTATAAACTAGGGAAGCTAACTATCCATATTTAATTAGGACACTCCTAAAGGATTTTAACAGAAACATGGATTAAAAGTTTAGTAAACATTTCTGAAATTTGGTGTGCCATCAACATTAATCAGTAAAATTGCATTCTTATTTGGATCAAACAAAGGTAACAATGCAACATACAAACATTTGAGCAATAAAGATCTCTTCCGCAGGCATGATGTTCAAAGAAAATAATTAGAGAAAAATAGAACTTTTTGTTTGAGGGCTCTTGTCTTAAGATTGTTTACTTCATAAAATGGTGGTGAAGGATATTCTTACAGCTGATTTGTTTAGAACTTTACTAAAGTTTTATGTTGCATAGAGTATCCTGAGATAAAAAATAGAAGATTTTATGGTATGTTAGCTAATCACCTGTAATATTCAAGAGGAAAAGAAGAAAAATCTGTGAAACCTTCCAGAAGTCAGACAATTTTTTAAAAGATTTTGGGGGGGGGGTAAAAGGAGAGAGAGAGGCCTTCTGAACATTCCAGCACCATTTCATTAGTCAAATGAAAAACAGGTAGCACTTTTTATAAGAATTTAATTAACATTACAGGTCACAAAAATCTGGCTAATTATTATTCTTAATTAGAGAGGTAAATCTTTTTGCCCGGAGGCTACATCAAAGCATCATTTGGACAAAAAGCAAACAAACTTGAATAATTTTATTCTGAGCTTTGGTTTTCCACACAAGCAAAACTGTAAACTGCTCAATGGCTATTACTGCCTGCTTGGTTCAAACTCTGTAAGCTTTAAGTGGTTAAAAGCTATTTGTTAGGGAGAAAGCACTGCCTTTTGAATGAATACTGCAGCTTAGGTGATTGGATACCAGAGAATATAAACAAAATACTGTTTAAAATTACAAACTGACGTATAAAGCCCCAGTTTAAAACAATTTTAAATGCCCAGTGAAATGTCTATGTGTGTTGGCTAAGCAACCAATTTGTAAGATATTAATTCAAAAAGGTCATGCACAATGTGAAAGCTGCAGGCAATTTTTCACTGCAAGGCCCGGTTCACAAACTCATCAAAACCACATGCAGTGGAGTATTAGGACTATGTGTACAATTACATTGCAATTAAGATATTACATTCATGCTAGGATGCACGTGTCTATATAAAGATCTGTAAGTTGGGAGCTTGAACAAGCCCAGTGCCCTGCCATATATAAACTGTCACCAGATGGCAAATTGCTGAACCAGCAAGCATCCAAATGCAGGTTCTACAGAATGGTCTTGGTAAACTCTTACATTTTCACAGTTCTTAAATACCCTACATGTGTGCTTAAAATTTCCAGGGCTGGCCTCTCCCAACTGTTTTTTGCCTGTAGTGTGTATGTGTGTGTTTTCCACTGAAAACCCCCAAATCCCATCCAACTTTTCAGAACTCATTGAAGCTATTTTCTGTGTTGGAGAGCTGATTCTTCCAATCACCAAATTATACAATTTGGCGAAATGGGGAGTATTTTATATAGAGATGATACATTCATATCATACATAAACCATAAGGATAATAAATGGAAGTTTATTATGAATACAATTGTATAGGAAGGGAAAACTCTCTTTTAAACCTGAATATACAAACAAAAACCCCAGAAGGAATAATATTTACATATTTATTTATTTATATTAATTAACATAGCACTTCAAATACTAATGCTTTAGGATCCTTATACCTACTCACTCAGTGGCTCCATTTCAATATAATGATAAATGGCTGTTTAGTATTAGGAGAACAATCCTAAGTAAGTCTCGGACTCACACACTCCCTCTGCCTTTCTTCTCTGGCATGGCTGTGAGGAGATCAAAAGCTTCCACTTGAGATAAAAGGTAGTTTAACATGTTATCTGAACCTGGACTAACCGAGGTTAATCTTCACTACTTTTAACTGAAACAAGCCAGCTTCACAAAGTATCGTTTCACGTTTGCTTGTTTCAATAAGCAATAGTTAAGAGTAACCTCAGTTTGTCTGGACTCAGATGACGCGGCAAGTGGCAGTTAATCTAAAGCAGAAAAAAAGCCTTCCAAACTCCTCCTCGCATCTGTGCTGGAGGAGGGGTAAGAAAGTGTGAGAGTCCAAGGCTCGCCTGTTCTTGAAATGCTAAATCATCAGTAGCGTGACTAAATATACACCTACATGCAGATTTAATCAGAAGCAGGTCAGTTTGCCAACTGAAGCATTTCACATTAATCCCTATGTGCCTTTTAACAAATTAGTTTATTGATTAAATTTAAATACATTTCATATACCCAAAATATCAATGCAAGTACTTTTTGAGCTATTAAAGGAGATGTGGGGCAATAAAGCAAGACTACGATCCTGTGTGTCATTAGGCTGCTTAAACCCAACTGAAGTCAAAAGCTGCTAATTACAATTTATTTTTACTACAATTTACCATTTAATTTAAAAAGCTAATTCTTATTCCTGGAAGCAAACACTATCTTTAATATCTTCTTTTTTAATTCCCAGAACCAAAACAACATTAAAAATAGAACAAGTGTGTCCATATCTCTCAGCTCTACCAATTAAAATTTGACCTCATCAATTAAAACTGACCTCTTCAATTACACTAATTAAAGCTTGTAACTCTAATAGCAGCTCAAGCAAATTTATTAAATTCTTAAATTGCTTAGGAATAGCAGAGAAAAGGAATCTTTTTCGAAAGACTAAAGGGCATTTTTAACGGAACTGTTGTTGCACCAAATAGTATGCCACTTTGAAAAGCGTACTACCATATGCATCCTGTTCGATGGCAGATAGAAAGCTGAAAAAGTTCACCTGCTGAAAAAGTTAATGAAATCTCCAACAAAACTCTTACTATTCAAAACTTGTTCAATGTCTGTGGGTCATTGAAAATCTGTGATTTCAATTGCTTAGATATTCAAACTGAAATCTATCAAAGTTGACTGTGTGAAGTGTGAGGAATGTTTAAGGGGAAGAGAGTTTTGGGGAAAGAAAAAAATGGTTAACTTTTTTGTGGTGCTATGCACCGTTGGTATACATCTTCCTAGGAAAACCCCTAAAAATCCTACTGTAATGAAGACAGAGGACAGTTTGACCAGCATGTATCTACTGCTCCTTTTCTTTAGGCATAATGTAAGAAATAAAACAATCTTACTCTATAGCTGGCAAGGAAGGATTAACGTGTTTAAGGGAAGTGTTATAGAGAAACAGCCCTGCATCCACCCGCACTGCACCTGGCCTATGAACTATCCTGCAGTTTTCATAGGGGAGCTGTCAATCTGAAAAGGAACTGATGTTCAACATGGCCACCTGAACTGTGACTATCAACTAAAGAAAAACAAAAAGCTCACCTATGAGTGGAAGCTCATCCATAGTAATGCCCTGAGATTTGAGGTGCTTCTTGATACAGGCCAGCCGCTGCACATTGGGTCCCCAGCGCCTGCTCAGCTTGTGAATGTGCTGGATCTGGGTCACAAACCGCATTTCTTCATTCAGCTTACACTCTGGCCTCCAGTCTGGAGGAGGGATCACCCGGCACATCCCATACTTCTCAACCTGAGCACGGATTGACTCAATGTATATCAACGGGTCATGGAACTCCTTTGTGGAAGGCCTGAGGATAGGAATCTCCTCCATCGTGGCCCACCCGGACTTGACACTACCCTTCTCGTGCTTCCCCGTTAGGTCGTGTGGCTTGTGCAAGGACTCTGTTTGAGAGGTAGAATGATTTTCACAGGAGGCATTTTCAATTTTGCTATGTGCTTGTTTCCCTGGCAGGTTCTTCCCAGCAGCAGCTCTTTTCGGCCTATTTCTTTCCAGGCTTTTCTGTGGCACTTCCTGACTTCCAGGCTTCTTCACGTGGCCATTTAGCAAAGGCTTCTCCACAGGTGTCTTTTTGCTTGGTGGTTCAGCCACACTGACTGCCCCCTTTAGCTTCTTGGTTGGTGACTGTGTTTTGTCTATGTGGTTTGCCTCTTCCAGTCTCCGTTTTGAATTGCGCAGCCCCTCCCTCAACTGCCTCCCTACCTCCTTAGTGCATGTCTTTTGGTTCAACTTGCCATTGACCTTGACACCGTTAACAGCGGTATTGTTGGGCTTGGCCGCTCCAAGAGATAGCACCTGTTTGCGGGTTTTTGCATTGCTACTTTCCATTTTCCCTGAGATTGTATGGTTGACAGGTGAACTGGATTTGTGGTGATTTAGTTTGGTTTCCTTGACCAGTTCTTTCTTGGCTTTGGTGTATGTGACAGTTCCTTTTGTCACTGTTGCAGTGTACTTCACAGTTTTGGACGGTGAAGGTCTGACTTCTCTCATCTTTTTGGCACTGGCTGTGTTTGCACTCGGAGATGACATTCGAGTGACACCATTGACCTTTGAAACCTGGGGAAACCAGAAGCGTCAGGAGGAGGAAGAGACAAAACAGGGAGAAAAAAATCAATTAGTACAAATTTCCAATAAGCCTTGATGGCCTTGTCCTCTAAAAAGCACTTTGGGGAAAAACCATGTTGCAGCACTTTGACAATGTTAGGTCACATTATACCATCTCTCAGACTTCACTCAGTGGAGAGCAGGAACAGTCTCTTTCTTTTTTAAATAAAGAAAGCAAAAATATAAAACGGAGTATGAAGTGTGCATGTATACTCTAGTCATCTGACACTGTCTACCCTGAGTGAGTGCATGTTCACCGTATCTCTGCTTCATAATGGGGCTATGCGTGAGAGCTTGTACTCTGGTTTTGCTCTGGAAAGGGCCTGGTGCCCTTTTCCATGGTCCTGGACCTTTGAGAAGCCCTGCCGCTGCCAGACCTTACTTCTGTCACTGCTACCCATTTCTGAACTTTCTAGTTCTGTAATACTATCGTACATACATGTTGAGACATCTTAAAATGGCCACTGTTCTCTCTCACACACATATACACACACATAGTGGTACCTAAGCAGTTCTAAGGTACAATGGCAGCCAAGGTAAGGGTGTTAGGCAGCAACTGAGAGGATCCAAATTCTCAAATCTCTTTTCAGACAAAGGTTTCCATATTCAAGACTGGAATTAGTCCAATCTACATCTCTTTGAGTTTTGCCCAAGTCACATGCATAGCCCCACTTTGTAGCATCATAGAACTGATGCATCTAGTTTCTCATTTCAATCAATCCTCCTTTTTCAACATTAACAGCCTTTTCCTATCCAATTCCCACCTAGCAGTATGTCCACTCATTGCCTATTTAAACTTATTATATCTTAAACACCAGCAAATGAATGCCAACTTTAATGAAAAATTGCCAAGATCTCCCACCACCTAACAACCATAAAATAATAAGCATGAACAATTACAAGTGCACAAAAAATTACATCCAATATGCACCCAAGAGATTAGCTTGGCTCTGAAAGATCTCACTTCTAGAATTATCTCAGTCAGGAGGTACAAATGTTATTTGTTCAATAGTTATGATATGTGCAGATGCAATACTTTGCTCCCCAAGAAGTTTTATATCTAAGCAGTTTTGTTTCTATTCAACAGCACAATCCTGAAATAGTTAGTTGCAACTAACACAGAAAATGATCTAATAGGACTCACACATAACGTTCCATTCATTTCAATGGAAATTGTTGCAATTGTCGAATTTCCCCCAATATTTCTTAACTGCATAATCTCTTCAACATTAGATAAAAGCCATCTAGCTTGTCAAAAGCAAGGCAAGAATAATTATTCAGGAGAGACATTTACAAACTTTCACACACACATACACGGTACATAAGAAGCAGTGGCCATGATATTAATTCTCCAAGTGAAGCTGAAAAAGCCTTGGCTACAATAGAAGGCAAAGCGGTACCACCCACTATCCCTTCTTACATACAAATAACAAGAAGCAAGAAAATGTAGCAGCCCACTGTTTAACCGCTAGATCATAAGAAACTGGGAAGTGGGAGAGCTAAGTTTGGGATATCTGTATGTTGCATCTTAACAAGGGCTGCGCTTCAGCAGTTAAACAATATAATGTTGAAATATTTAATTTCAACATTTTGTTATTTAACTGCTGAAGCCCAGCACTTATTAAGAGGCAACAAACAGATATCCCAAAAAGTACGGTGGGATAATAAACATTACATAGCAAGCATTATATAGCAATCCAACTGTGATTATTATTTGGTCAATACAATATCAGGATGAATGAATGGGTGTGCAAAAATTAATGTGAACGAAAATGTATGACACTGAGTCGTATAGAGTATTTCTTGTTTAGTGGCAGCAGAAATCATAAGCCATGTGAACTCCTACACTTCAAAAACTGTGCTTCTCTTTTATACTGCTGCCATTGCCATGAAAGGCCACCCTGTACCTCCCAACAGCTCCAGTAGCAGGAAGCTGGGCAGTAGCTAGAGCCTTCACGGTAATGAGAAGCCACATTTGTCAAATTTCTTGCTGCCATGCAACTACCGAGGATGCAGGAACCTTCTCTGAGGGAATGGTTTATAATCCTAACCACATATTTCAGTTTTTTTCTTTGGAATAAGATGCTGTTCAACAAGGAAATGTTTCTACTTGGGGCACAAGCAGAACTACTTGGCAATAGAAGGCACCTTTGCTTCTACTACAAAGAATGCACTACTGATACCTGCAGCTCAAGCAATAAAGCTGTGAGAACACTGGAACATTAATTGTTCCAGTCAGGCACATAGACAGGAATATTTGGTCTCTTGGCAATGACTAAATTTCCCCCTGTATGATTTTTTGTTAGAACTGCTGGCTCCATTCCACTCTCCCTCCTGCAACTGCCTCAGTGTTAAGCATCATGCAGAGTCACATGTATGCATTTAGTCAGGCAAGTGACAATTTTGTACAAACAGGTTTCAAAAAAGCAAACAGACCACTTTATTCACTAGGAAACAAATGGGAAAACATGATCAAGGATATAGATTTCATGCAACACTACAGAACATTCAATATACATAGACAAACTGTAA
Organism: Rhineura floridana; assembly: GCF_030035675.1. Taxonomy (NCBI): domain Eukaryota; kingdom Metazoa; phylum Chordata; class Lepidosauria; order Squamata; family Rhineuridae; genus Rhineura; species Rhineura floridana. The sequence continues at coordinate 215,073,064 of NC_084480.1, forward strand.
AATGAAAGTGTATAAAATCATGCTTTCCAACTTATGAAAAGCTGTGCATTATGACAGGAAGGCCTAAAATATTCCTAAATGGTAGCAGAGACTGAAACATCCTGTCAAACCACACTTCAAACAAAGCTAACTAACTTACTTGAAAGACTCAAAGGTGAGAGATACTTGTTAAAACACAAGTGCACAACAGACACAGCAAAATGCATGTTTATAGAAGAGAGGGAGGCCAGGGCTAACCAAAAATATTTTAAATTAATACTGCTTTGCAGTTCTGTTTTTTCTCATTTGGTTCCCAATTTATAAGCAGGTTTTCATTCCCCCCTCTTTAAGTTTTATTGCATCCAAATATCAAACAGATACCCAATATTCATGCCATATATACCAGATGCGCTGGAGCCATTTAGTTATCTAATATGAGAGGCAAATAGTTTAAATAGCAACCTTAGCATAGCTATCTTTTACCAAAGGATGGTTAGGTGTTGCCAAAATATAAGCAGCTGCCCATATTAAGCACATATGGTATATCTGGGGTGCATAAGATGACACAGGAAGACTTGACAGATTTTGCATCACATCAATCTGTGCCAGAACTGAAGACATCAAAGCTCACTAGATCCAACTCCTGAAGAGATACATCCTCTCAACTACAGTAGCACATGCAGCATTTCTAATTTTTTTCTCAGAACTCTAACCACCTGCAGCTTATCAGTAGCCTTATAAACATCGTGTTTGCCTTTCACAAAGCTTCAGCAGTTGGAGAACAGAGCGTTTTCCTAAGTCTTATTGTTTCCAGCTTTCCCTTTACATCTTCACAGATAAATGAATTTTGGTAACATAGCCACAAAAACAATTATTTTAAAAACAAACTCCTACAAACAATTGACACGTACACATGTAGCAGGGCATACTCTAGATTTGGTTTTTGCAACTGGACATACAGACGGTGATCTGAATTGGGGGCCTTACATTAGTCCCTCTGTCATGGACAGATCACTCCTTGCTGAAGTTTAGACTTACAGCTGCTTTATCTGCAAGGGTGGGGGACTTAGTAAGTTGGTCCGCTCCCAGAGACTAATGGATCCGGATGGTTTCTAAAAGGCTCTGGGCAGTTTTCCGGCTGATAGGGCTGGCGCCCCCATTGAAACCCTGGTTGAACTGTGGAATATAGAAATGACCCAGGTGGTTCACACGATTGCTCCTGAGCAATGTGTAGAGCTCCTGTGTAGAGCTTGTACGGCTCCATGGTATACCCCAGAGCTGAGAGCAATGAAACAATATAGGAGACGGCTTGAGTGCAGATGGAGACGAACTCCTGGTGGATGCAATTACACACTGGTAAGTGCCTACGGTAAACTGTATTTAGGGGCAGTGAGGGCAGCAAAAAAAACACTATTTTGCTGCCACGATCAAATCATCAGTTTGCCACCCAGTGGAGCTCTTCAGAATTGTCCAGGGACTATTACACGCTGGCCCCAAGGACATGGTAGATCCATCTAAGGCCTGCTGTAATGTATTTGCTAGGCAAAGGTATCCAGAGCACAGCCTTGTCCCAATTTCTTGGATGAGTTTCAGTTGGTACAGCCTCAGGACGTTGACAAGGTGCTGGGACAGGTTCCTGCAACCACTTCTGTGCTGGATCCTTGCCCTTCTTGGCTAATAAAAGCTAGCAGGGATGGAACAGCCGGCTGGGCCAGGGGAGTGATTAATGCCTCTCTGTGAGAGGGGGTGGTCCCTGGCTGCCTGAAAGAGGCAGTAGTGAGACCACTCTTGAAGAGACCCTCCCTGGACCCAGAAAATCTTAATAATTATAGGCCAGTGGCAAATGTTCAATTTCTGGGCAAGGTCCTTGAACAAGTGGTGGCAGGCCAGCTCCAGACACTCTTGGATGAGACCGATTATCTGGATCCATTTCAGTCGGGTTTTGGCACGGAAACAGCCTTGGTCGCCCTGTATTATGACCTCTGTTGGGAGAGAGACGGGGGAGTGTGACTCTGTTGATTCTTCTTGATCTCTCATCAGCTTTCAATACCATCGACCATGGTATACTTCTGGGACGACTGGCTGAGTTGGGAGTGGGAGGCACTGCATTGCAGTAGTTCCACTCCTACTTGGAAGGTCAGCTCCAGAAGGTGGTGCTTGGGGAGCATTGCTTGGCACCCTGGACTCTCCAGTATGGGGTTCCGCAGGGGTCAGTTCTGTCCCCCATGCTGTTCAATATCTACATGAAACCATTTGGTGAGGTCATCTGGAGCTTTGGAGTGCGCTGCCATCAGTATGCTGATGACACACAGCTCTATTTCTCCTTTTCATCTTCTTCAGGTGAGGCTGTCAATGTGCTGAACCGGTGCCTGGCTGCGACAATGGACTGGATGAGGGCTAATAAACTGAGGCTCAATCCAGACAAGACTGAGATGCTGCTAGTGGGTGGTTCTTCTGACCAGATGGTGGATGTCCAACCTGTTCTGAATGGGGTTGGACTCCCCCTGAAGGAGCACATTCGTAGCTTGGGGGTTCTCCTAGAACCATCTCTGTCATTTGAGGCTCAGGTAGCCTCGGTGGCACAGAGTGCCTTCTACCAACTTTGGTTGGTGGCCCAGCTAGGCCCTTATCTGGACAAGGATAACCTGGCTTCAGTTGTCCATGCTCTGGTAACCTCCAAGTTAGATTACTGCAATGCACTCTATGTGGGGCTGCCTTTGAAATGGTTCGGAAACTGCAGCTTGTGCAAAATGCACAGGGACCAGACGGTTCAAACATATAAAACCGATTCTGGCTCGCTTGCATTGGTTTCCTGTCTGTTTCTGAGCTCAATTCAAAGTGCTGGTTTTAACCTATAAAGCCAACAACAACAACTTTATTTGCTCTTAGCCATAGGCCATAGCATTTCTAAAGCACTACAACAACATATACAATAACATTTCCATTCGCCTAAAATATATAACATGGTTAAAAAATTCAAGGCTGTTGATTTTTACAATACTGGCCTCTAATATGTTTTGCAGCAAGTGCGAAATTTGCTACTGCCAATATGATTTTGCTATGATTATCTGAAAGTAGATCGGCTATTAAAATATCTGGAGGGAGACCAGCTCTAGGTACTATAAAAGGTGCTAAAAATTTGTGTCTAGGGTCGTTATATAAGGGGCACTTTAACATGTAGTGGACCAGATCTTCAATCTCCTTGTTTCCGCAAATGCATAAACGGTCAGATCTCGGCACCCCTTTATATCTGCCCTCCAAATAAGCTGTGTTCATGGTCTGGAATCTAATTTCAGTATAGACTCTACGAATCTTCAGATTAGTAAGGATGGTGAAATAAGGGGCTATGGTGTGATTTAATTTAAAAAAAGGAAACCATTTCGAGAAAGAGGATGATTCAATAAAAAGCCTATCTTGCACCTCATGGAAATTAAAAATCCAATTACTCAGTTCCTTTGGGGGAAATGTTGAGAGATTACTAGAAGAAAGATTGTAAGAGTCCATTAATATTGAAACAGTGCAGGCCCAGCCACCATATTGTAGCTGTTCTTGCCAACTTAGTTTAACAACTGAGGATTCATCAAGGTGTGAAATTTTTTTCCAGAGTCTTAATGCCGCAGAATCTATTTTGGCTACCAGTGGGGGGAGGCCTGTTTCCGCCCTCACATGGGAAGAAGGTGCACCACGCGGGAGGCCCAGAATCTGTTTCAAAACTAGATTTTGTAGAGGTTCTAAAGTTGACTGAAGGGCATGGCCCCAGATTTCTGCCCCATATAGTAATTTGGGGAGGGCTTTGGCAATAAAGATTTTTATCATCGGTGCTATTAATTGACCCCCCCGGGAATAGAAAAACCTTTTTAATTGTCCTGTTATTCTGGCACTTGCTAATTTAATATCATCCGCCTGGGGTTTCCACGAAAGATTATTGGTCAGAATTATGCCTAAGTATTTAAACAAGTGAACTTGTTCTAAAGGGACCCCATTTAAAGTCCAAAGATTTTTGGATAACTTATTCTTCCCACAGATCATGACTTTAGATTTCGAATGGTTTATCTGTAGGTGGTTCACTCGGCAATACTTCTCTAAAGAGACTAGCATTCTCTTTAGGCCAATCTTATTTAGAGAAAATAAGGCCAAATCATTGGCAGATATTTTTTTTTTGCCAATTGATGGAGGGAAAAAATTAAGAGAAGATAATGCCGGGATTATGTCGTTAATAAAATAATTAAAGAGAAAGGGGGCCAGAATGCAACCTTGCTTCACCCCTTTCAAAGACGGGATTTCCTGTGATAAGGCGCCATTTCTGCCCAGGCGTACTCTCAGGCTATTAGATTGATGTAAAGATCTTATTAACCATGCCAGTCTCTTGTCTACATTAGATTGGTCCAATTTATGCCATAAGAGCTCTCTGTCTATCGAGTCAAATGCCGCGGCAAAGTCTATAAACGCTATATAAAGTGATGAATTTTTTCCTTTTTGGGCTTTTGAGATTAAATGCTGCAGAATATAGACTTGGTCTATCGTGCTTCTGCCTTTTCTGAATCCCGCCTGTTCTTGGTATATGATCGTATATTTAGTGTCCCAGTCCACCAATTTGTTCAGAAGGAGACGCCCATATAATTTAGCTGTAACATCAAGGAGGCTGATAGGTTTATAATTTCGGGGGTCAGATGGATCCCCTTTTTTATGGATAGGTACTATGATACTAGTACTCCAGTCTTTGGGGAAAGCCCCAGTATTATTGATGTATGTGAAAAGATTTGCTAAAAGAGGGGCCCACCAGTCGATTTCTACTAGGAACAGCTCAGGAGGCAACATGTCCTCACCAGGGGCTTTATTTGGATGGAGCATTGAGATCAGATCTCTTATCTCAGTGCATGTAACTGGTGGCCACGAAGGCAAATCCACCTTCTCGTTTGGAAGGCTGGGCTGAGGCGGTGATACGGAGCCAAAAAGGGCGGTGAAATGTGTTACCCAAGTGTTTGGGAGGATCGGGGGTATAGGGACAAAATCACATTGAGAAAGACCTCCCTGGACCAGTCTCCAAAACTGTTGATCTTTTTTATATAGCAAGGCTTGGCCTAAATCCCTCCAGTTATTTGCGAAGAAGTCTCGTTTCTTCTCTTTTAAAAAGCATTTATAAGCCCTCTTCAGGATTAATACTTGGTGGATAGAGTCTTCAGATGGATATTGGTGCATAGTTTTAATTCGGGTTGTCAACTCTCTTTTTTTTGCACGGCATTCCCCATCAAACCACGAATTTGAGGCCCTATGGGGTCTAGGGGGGATAGAAGTAGACGCCGTATATTTAATGGACGTGGCTATACGATCATAGATCGTCAAAATATCTTCAGGGAAAATAGTAGCCTGGAGTTGAAGATCTAGAAGTGTATCTGACTGGAGAAATTGTTTTACTAAGGTTTCGATGTCCAGGGTCCATTTGAGCCGTCTAGGCCCGCTAAGGCTATCCAAAGTTGGGTTGAACATTTCTGGTCTAGAATGAAGGCCGGGAACCCTTAAACTTAGGCAGAGTGGAAGGTAATCACTGTCTGCCCTGCTTAAAACTGTTAGGTCGTTTACTAATGGGACTAGAGAAGGGGAACCTAGAAAATAATCTACCACACTTGCCCCTCTGCCAGTGATAAAAGTGTAACTGCCATGGGACGAATCCAAATATGTCCCATTGAAGCAGATTAACTGGTGTCTAATCAATAGTTGAAATAGTGATTTTCCGTTTTGGTTTAAAAATTTATCATTTGATACTCGTTGGAGAACTGGGTGATCATCGAGCGAAATCCCAGCTATCGCGCCCACTAGTGGATAAGACTGACCTAGTCTTGCATTGAGATCCCCACTGATCAATATCAAATGAGATGGATAGTTAATTAAGAGTTTTTCAAGGTATGCATCTATACTTAACCAATTTGAAGAAGCAGTTTGAGGAGGTAAAGGGGGGAAATATATATTTAAACATATTATATTAATTTGGTCAGGAAAAGCGATTATTAATGCTAAACAGAATTCCGGTGGTTGTTCAGAGGGGATAGATACCAATACATCTAGCGAGGTGGATATTAAAATTGCTATACCCCCCCTTCCACGACCCCTAGTTGCATTCCTTGTTGCGGGGTTAGACCAGGTTTTGAACCCTTGAAGCAGGGGTAGATTAGGATCTCTAATCCAAGTTTCTTGCAAACAAAGAATGTCAAAGGATTGAATGAAACATAAAAAGTCGGAATCAGCGGCTTTGTTATTCCATCCTGCAATGTTCCATGAAAGGAAAGATATTTTGGGCAGGTTGGTGTCAGAAGGATTCGTGGTGTGGTTGATTTTGCAGGGTGTTAATTGACGATCCAAGTTCTGCGAAGTAGAAACTGAAAAGGGATGAGGAGAAAGTGGATTAGAGTGGGTCTGTCAGGTCCAAGATGGTTTTCCTTTGTTTTGAACTAGGAGAACGTCTGCATTGTCCATTAGGTGAATTGCGGGTATAGGATTTTGTGTGTCTGGTAAATTGGCTTCATCCTCTGGATTTTCCATAAGTCGTACCAAGTTTTTAAGTCTATTTAACGTCTCCTTTTTCTCATCAGCATTGAATTTGGGATATAAATCAAGTAGTAGGATCTCTTTTTTTTTTTTTTTTTTTTCAATAATTTTTATTCAGATTTTCATAAAACATACAAGACGAAATCATAAAACATTCAAAGACAAAAAACAAAATCAAAAATAGTTAAACAAAAAGAAAAAAAAAAAAAAAACAAAAATAAAAAATAAAGAGTAAAATATTGACTTCCCATTTGTCAAAGATCAAATCAGTTATAAGTCTATAATATATAACAATCCTGTCTCTTAAGTCATATTATAAAATCACTTTCCTCCAGTAGTTATCTTACTTAATCATCAAATCTCATAAACATTACTTTATTCTTTCCACAAAAAGTCAAAGAGAGGTTTCAATTCTTTAAGAAATATATCTATCAATTTTTTTTTCCAGATAAGCATATCGATTAATCCATCTCATTACTAATTATGATAATCTTATTGTCATAACCATAGTCAAAATAAACATTTCAATTAATCCATCACATCAGAATCTGTTAGGTTCAGTAATTTCAGTAGCCATTGTTCTATTATCCCTATTAGTTCCATTTTCCATCTTCCATCTTCAGTAGTCTTGTTAAGTCCAGTAATTTCAGTATCCAATCTTCCATTATCAGTATTCCATAATAATCTTGCTGTCAAAGCCATAGTCATATAGTAAGAGTCTGATGGGAATTACCTCTATCCCAAATATTTTCTTGCCATCCATTCTGAATAGGTTGCTGAAATACTGCTGTAAAATCATATCTCTGTTCTTTTTTTCAAAATACACTGGGTCATCTCTTGAAAGTTTTTCCATTGTCACATGGCTGCAGTTAATTCCATAGATTTTCTCTATATTGGGCTCCATCACATCATTCCAGTCCAGAAGATTATCCATGCCATTGATAACTTTATCTCTAGAATCTTCATTAATTTCTTCAGAGATAACATTGAGTTCCAAACAATAGATTTTATTTCTAAAGTCCATAGACTCCAAATCTTGTTCCTGTTCCACGTTTGTTCCAATCTCCGGGATCTCCTCTCTCACAGGGACCCCTGTTCCAGTCTCCAGGGTCTCCTCTCTCACAGGGACCCCTGTTCCAGTCTCCAGGGTCTCCTCTCTCACAAGGACCCCTATGTCTTTAATCTCCTGTGTCTCCAAACAATAGATTTTGTTTCTAAAGTCCATAGACTCCAAATCTTTTTCCTGTTCCACGTTTGTTCCAATCTCCGGGGTCTCCTCTCTCACAGGGACCCCTTCCAGGGTCACCTCTCTCACAGGGACCCCTATATCTTTAATCTCCTGCTTCATTTTACTCAATTCAATTTTCAGCTCCTTACAACCCTGTCGCAGGTTTTGTTTCGTTATCTCAATCTCATCCATTATTTTCTGAAACATAGTTATTTCCAGATTCTCAGCCACTTTCTTAATTGCCATTTTAAAAGAAAAATATAGGAAAACCACTTCTTATTTCAGCAACAATTGGGTTAATACTCCAAACTTGGTGACATCACAGTATAAACAGAGCAGACAGCCTTATCTCTCCATGCTTAAGTAAACAAAATGCAGTTCCCAGGATCGAAACAATTAATGGCGGTCGTCAGGAAACAGATTCGTCAAAATAAAATAGACCAAAAAGAGAGTAGTCTCAGACAATATAATATTCTTCAAAATAAAAATCTGGAATAGAAATCCCTCTTCTGTGTATATCTTTAGAATGCAAATCCAGGACAGCTTTTTGCAACAAAAACAGAGATAAGCTATTAATTAGTGAGTAGCAGAGAGAAGTTATGGCTCCCCAGTGAGATGTCAAAAACCGATCAATCTGGCAAATCTCTTTTAAACAGCAACAATTTAAGTCAAGTAAAAGAAAAATATAGAAAGAAGGGTGCTTGCCTGTTAGTGCGTTCTCTCTTAGAAGATAAGATGAACGTTCGCTTTATCAGATAGAGCTTGTTGTTGAAAATCCGTCCCACCTTCGTCGGCTGGACCTCGTCCCATAAATTAATGAGATCTGGTCGTCCCAACAAAAATAGGCTTTGAGGTTAATCTCTTCGTTTCTCCCTACCCGGGAGAAGTTTAATCAGTCAAAAAAAAAAAAAAATCTGACTGATATATCTGAATAAGCTTCTTTTGAGGCAGGAGCCCGTCTCAAAAGCAGGCACAGGCTAAGTCACCCTTCCCGGAAGTCCAGGATCTCTTCTGATGAAAAGGTCTGTGTCATCGTCACGTTTATAGCGGCTGTTAAATTTAAGTGTTGGTCTTCTGTAGTGATGCGTGGGTCAATTTCCACTATTGTTTCTCTTTCTTTTCTCGGTTGTTTTTCTTGGAGGGAGGAGTCATTTATTAAAGATGTCATTTTCAAAAGTTTGCGTGGTGGATTGGAATTATCAAAACATCTAGAGACCCAAATATAATGGAGGGAGAATTTTCCTCTGTATATATTTTACTTAATGTTTTAGAGTCATTGAAAGTTACAATAGCTCTAGTCGCGGATTTAAGGTAAAACAAATATTGTACATTATTAATTGCAGCTATATCTATTAACCCTGGAATGAAACTCTCCAAGAACTCGCACATATGTTGTTTTCTTTGGTGATAATTGAGCCATGTCTTTGGCTTGGGGAAGTTTATAAATGCTAATTTCTTCGTATTCAAGATCAACTTCCAATCTGATTTTTCTTCTTTATTGCTTTCCGTTATATCATTAAAACGGTCATTTCCTACTTGTGTTTGTTTCAAAATGACCTGGATGGGTTCCTCAGTCTTTTGTGTATGTAATTCTTGTTGTGGCTGTTGGACTAGATCGGATATTTCTGTTATTTGCGGAATTTTAGGTTCTTGAGATTTTGCGTTTTCATTAGTTTTTCTAGCTCTCTTTCTTCTTTTCTTTTCCTTTCTGTTTTTCTTTTTTTGGTCTTGTTGAGGGGCATCTAATAGGTGAAATAGCTTCCCATAATTCATGTATGTCTTCTTAGGTTTTTTTATATATTTTGTATTTTTACTTTTCATTGTTTGTTGTCTATTTGTTGTTTTTTGCTGATCGTTACGTTGCGTTCTTGTGTCTTGGTTTGAGTCTCTTGTGATTTCTGTATTATATTACAACTCCTAGAATTAGTTTGTGCATCTAAGAACATAAGAACATAAGAAGAGCCTGCTGGATCAGGCCAGTGGCCCATCTAGTCCAGCATCCTGTTCTCACAGTGGCCAACCAGGTGCCTGGGGGAAGCCCGCAAGCAGGACCCGAGTGCAAGAACACTCTCCCCTCCTGAGGCTTCCAGCAACTGGTTTTCAGAAGCATGCTGCCTCTGACTAGGGTGGCAGAGCACAGCCACCATGGCTAGTAGCCATTGATAGCCCTGTCCTCCATGAATTTGTCTAATCTTCTTTTAAAGCCGTCCAAGCTGGTGGCCATTACTGCATCTTGTGGGAGCAAATTCCATAGTTTAACTATGCGCTGAGTAAAGAAGTACTTCCTTTTGTCTGTCATGAATCTTCCAACATTCAGCTTCTTTGAATGTCCACGAGTTCTAGTATTATGAGAGAGGGAGAAGAACTTTTCTCTATCCACTTTCTCAATGCCATGCATAATTTTATACACTTCTATCATGTCTCCTCTGACCCGCCTTTTCTCTAAACTAAAAAGCCCCAAATGCTGCAACCTTTCCTCATAAGGGAGTCGCTCCATCCCCTTGATCATTCTGGTTGCCCTCTTCTGAACCTTTTCCAACTCTATAATATCCTTTTTGAGATGAGGCGACCAGAACTGTACACAGTATTCGAAATGCGGCTGCACCATAGATTTATACAATGGCATTATGATATCGGTTGTTTTATTTTCAATACCTTTCCTAATTATCGCTAGCATGGAATTTGCCTTTTTCACAGCTGCCGCACACTGGGTCGACATTTTCATCGTGCTGTCCACTACAACCCCGAGGTCTCTCTCCTGGTCGGTCACCGCCAGTTCAGACCCCATGAGCGTATACGTGAAATTCAGATTTTTTGCTCCAATATGCATAATTTTACACTTGTTTATATTGAATTGCATTTGCCATTTTTCTGCCCATTCACTCAGTTTGGAGAGGTCTTTTTGGAGCTCTTCGCAATCCCTTTTTGTTTTAACAACCCTGAACAATTTAGTGTCATCAGCAAACTTGGCCACTTCACTGCTCACTCCTAATTCTAGGTCATTAATGAACAAGTTGAAAAGTACAGGTCCCAATACCGATCCTTGAGGGACTCCACTTTCTACAGCCCTCCATTGGGAGAACTGTCCGTTTATTCCTACTCTCTGCTTTCCGCTTCTTAACCAATTTCTTATCCACAAGAGGACCTCTCCTCTTATGCCATGACTGCTAAGCTTCCTCAGAAGCCTTTGGTGAGGTACCTTGTCAAACGCTTTTTGAAAGTCTAAGTACACTATGTCCACTGGATCACCTCTATCTATATGCTTGTTGACACTCTCAAAGAATTCTAATAGGTTACTGAGACAGGACTTTCCCTTGCAGAAGCCACGCTGGCTCTGCTTCAGCAAGGCTTGTTCTTCTATGTGCTTAGTTAATCTAGCTTTAATCATACTTTCTACCAGTTTTCCAGGGACAGAAGTTAAGCTAACTGGCCTGTAATTTCCGGGATCCCCTCTGGATCCCTTTTTGAAGATTGGCGTTACATTTGCCACTTTCCAGTCCTCAGGCACGGAGGAGGACCCAAGGGACAAGTTACATATTTTAGTTAGCAGATTAGCAATTTCACATTTGAGTTCTTTGAGAACTCTCGGGTGGATGCCATCCGGGCCCGGTGATTTGTCAGTTTTTATATTGTCCATTAAGCTTAGAACTTCCTCTCTCGTTACCACTATTTGTCTCAGTTCCTCAGAATCCCTTCCTGCAAATGTTAGTTCAGGTTCAGGGATCTGCCCTATTTCTTCCACTGTGAAGACAGATGCAAAGAATTCATTTAGCTTCTCTGCAATCTCCTTATTGTTCTTTAGTACACCTTTGACTCCCTTATCATCCAAGGGTCCAATGGTCTCCCTAGATGGTCTCCTGCTTTGAATGTATTTATAGAATTTTTTGTGGTTGGTTTTTATGTTCTTAGCAATGTGCTCCTCAAATTCTTTTTTAGCATCCCTTATTGTCTTCTTGCATTTCTTTTGCCAGAGTTTGTGTTCTTTTTTATATTCTTCATTTGGACAAGACTTCCATTTTTTGAAGGAAGACTTTTTGCCTCTAAGAGCTTCCTTGACTTTGCTCGTTAACCATGCTGGCATCTTCTTGGCCCTGGCGGTACCTTTTCTGATCTGCGGTATGCACTCCAGTTGAGCTTCTAATATAGTGTTTTTAAACAACTTCCAAGCATTTTTGAGTGATGTGACCCTGTGGACTTTGTTTTTCAGCTTTCTTTTTACCAATCCCCTCATTTTTGTGAAGTTTCCTCTTTTGAAGTCAAATGTGACCGTGTTGGATTTTCTTGGCAATTGGCCAGTTACATGTATTTTTGTAACAAGTTGAATTAGCGTTGTTATAAGAGAATTTAACTCTGCTATATATGTCCCTGTTTGAGAGAAGTATTTCGTTACCGATGCAAACCATTCTTCACTTGATGGGGGTTCTGTCGCTTTATTTTCAGAGGTGTGTTCAACTTCATTTGCATGGCTTTTTGTAACTCATTTGTAACTTCTTTCTCCCCTTCTTTATATATTGAGTTAATGTAATCTATGAAGTCACAAACACAAACACAAACATCTGATTGGTCTGCTACATTCTTTCTTATAGGAGAAGTTGTTAGAATTTCTACATTTCTTGTTAACGTTAATTCTTGAGACAACTCTTTGTGGGATGACTCTAAGGAGGGCATGGAGCTAGATGTTGAAAGATTATATACCCAGTCCACTGTGTATATATCATCGTGATTCGAGGCAGTATCTTTTTGACCTATTTGTTTTAGCTCCTCTGCCAGGTTCATACCGGAAAAACTCTTTCTCTTCTGGGTGAGTATGTCTATGTTAGTTAAAGAAACATCAAGGGCGTTCTTATCTTGTGTCGAGTTACATGAAGGTTGTACAGCTAACAGTTTTGATTTGTCCCTTGTTTCACTTTCTTTCCTACTGGTTTTGGCGTTTCCCTTGTAGAATTGTGTGATTTCAGTTTGTTTATGTTTAAGATGTAATTGTCTGGGGGTAAGCGGCGTCGACTCCAGAGTAACAGAAACACCCAACTTATTACAAGCACTTCTGGTGAGAACCATTTCAATTTGCTGCCGGACTTCTAAATGAGTTGTTATTTAACTTCAGTTATTTTGTTTTCCTCCTTAGCTTTCGTGGGTCGTTAGTGCTATAATTGGGTCTTTGTCCTTGAGATTACTCCAGCTCTTAGTGGGAAAACTCAGCCCCTTTATCTCAGAATTGATTTGTATTTAAACTTGGATCATGGCACAAGGCAGTCACCTTTCCTATTCTCTTTACTTCTTCTTCTTAATTTAATAAACTCATTATAACCTTCTTATAGAAGTCTTAATTAGATGAATCTAATTAGATGAATTATTTGTTTAGTTCAACTCACTAATCCGATAATCCGATGTCCGGGGAGCACCAAACTTAACGTCTTTTCATCTCGGTAGCCATCTTACAATCCTATAAAGCCTTACATGGCTTGGGACCACAATACCTGATGGAACGCCTCTCCCGACACGAACCCACCCGTACACTATGCTCAACATCAAAGGCCCTCTTCCGGGTGCCTACTCCGAGGGAAGCTTGCAGGATGGCAACAAGGGAGAGGGCTTTCTCAGTGGTGGCCCCCAAATTATGGAATGATCCCCATGACAAGGTGTGCCTGGCACCAACACTGTTATCTTTCTGGCACCAGGTCAAGACTTTCCTCTTCTCCCAGGCATTTTAGCATGTGTTTTTAATTTTTTTTTAAGTGTTTTTAAATTTGTATATTTGTTTTTAATGTTTTTAATTGTTGTAAACCGCCCAGAGAGCTTCGGCTATGGGGCGGTATACAAATGTAATAAATAATAATAGTAATAATACTTAGAGTTAGTGTTGTTAAGAACCTGTGAAAAAGACAGAGGTGATGCTTTTCCTATCTGGGGTGGTGGTTCAAGAACAAGGAGGGGAAGGAGGAGGTCAGGGAAGAAGGGGAAGTAGAGAATTAAGCAGCAGGAGAGGTGAGGCAAGGCTGAATTAGGAAGGGAAGCTGTGGAAATGAGAATCTTGAAGGAGAAGAGCAAAGAGCTTAATCTGAGAGAAAGGCAGTGCTAGAGCAACATTAGAAGACAAAAACAGAAAAGCAGACAAAGGCATAAAATTGCAGATAAGCATCACAAAGTGAAAAGGGGAGAAACAACCTATCACTTCTGTGAAGTAGAGGGATTTAAACTCTAAAAAACTAAATTTAACTTTAAAAAACTATCTTAACTGGTTTGTGACTGAAACCAATGCAAAGTATTTTTTAAAAAATGAAAACAATTTATATAGTACCTAATAATCAAAATCTCTAAGAGGTTTATATAAAGTAGCTGTAACAGCCTAAAAAAATAGTTATGACTTCAAGAAAAAAGCCTTCAGGATAGAGGAAAATTATTTAATGGCAGAATCCCTGTAATGTGCTTGGACACTGGGAAAACCCCTTCTCCATGACAGTCTCTCTCTCTCTCTCTCTCTCTCTCATGTATGCATACGTACGTACACACACACACACACACCTTTGCCAACTTTGAAATGGAATAAAAACTGCCAAGACAGAAAATTCTGATATAGCATGGGGAATTTTAGAAACTGCAACCTACCATAACCAATTAGGTGCATAAAAAGTATTTTCATAATACCTCCAACTAGATCCTTCTGAGCCAGTTACCAAACTGCATGGGACCATATATTTTATAAATACACTATTTTCAATTTTCTAACATTAGCAGCACATTATGCATTCTGAATTTTTCACTTCAAATGAATGTTCCCTGAACAGAGAGAAAACCCTAGAAGGTGACTATGAAAATATTTTAGAGACTTTATTTTCTCTCCAAAAGGCGGCTCATTGCGTATCAATAATCAGGAAGTAAAACCACGTCTTGGTTCGCATACAATACGCATAGGCCAAAGGCAGACTATGTCACAGCATATATTAGGATGCAACAAACTTCTTCAAACCAGAAAAATAATGGGGGTGGGTGGGGAGGATATTACCATGCTAAGTATATTCTAGATTCCACATGGTTAAAAAGCTCTTTTGCATATAATTGCCTTAGAAGATCCTGCAGGGTAACCGATGCTAAAGAAAGCAAAAGGAAGTGCAGTACGCAGTTTCTTACCTTTCTACTGTTGATATGTGTCCCCCCATTAACCAAAAACACACAACCTTTGTGAGTCAGCCTACTAAATGGCTGCACTGCCAGCTGCGCAGGATCACCATAGAGGTTCTAGTCCCAGAGTTCCATCCCGAGGCAGTGCTTACACTAATCACATAAGAAAGAAGTTAATTTAATTGTAAAAAGTAGTAACAGTGATCAATCATTAGACTTTATCACTGGTTACACTGTATAAACTAATCAGAACACACACACACACACACACACTTTTCTCTTTCTTGTTTTCCCCCCAACCATACTCAGGTACAAGAACACATTTTATCATTAAATTAAGATTAGTTACTTTCTTTTTTTAAAAAGCCTGTAAAATAAAGGACCAGCTCAGAATATTGCACCAACTTTTAGACCTTTCCTTGCATAACCCACAGAGGGCCTCATTGAGTTAGGTTTCCTCGGCTCTCAAAGGGTTGAAGAGGAGGCCAGAACAGAACAGCAAAGACATTATAGAAAAGGCATTATATAAAGGCAGAAAGAGTTTTAAGAAACAAATTTCTTCCTTTCAGGCACAGCTGATAATCTGACATTAATCCAAAGAACAGAAATATCAGTGATGTAATGCTAAATTGTAAATCTTTATTATCTTCCCCTGACTATTTATACAGAAAAGGCAGTTTTTTCATTACAGGCGTTCCCCCCTACAGTGAATTTATCCAGAGACTCATATAAGAATAGTGTCCAAGGTTTCTTCTAGAATTGGCTTGGGGAACTAAATAATATATCTCATCCTTTTGATATAGTAACAGTGACCATATTTGCCTGATTGTGAGAGAGGGTTCTTATTATCTGTCTGCCCTCCGCATTTCATTGCTACATTTGTGACAATTCTGTATATGTTTAGCATATGCCAACGACCCTACTGGAAAAGGAAACAACTGCATGAGTTGACTATTTAAAAAAATATCAAGGGTAAAAAAACAGTTGCATCCTCTGGAGTGCCTTCATTTCACTGTCATCAAAAGCTTTTCACACAGGCATCTCACATGCAGCACCCATCACTGTGCTGTGAAGGCCACACTTCCTCCCTCTGCTTTATCTGCCATTTATTCCCTTCCTACTAATACAAAAGCCTGTGTTCCCCTCTCCAACTTGAAAAAAAACAACCATCACCACCACCCTAACATTTGCAGATACTGTGAAGAATTTATTATCCAAAAAATGAATTCCCTACATGTTTCAAGCTATGGGTCAGGTTGATCATTCCCACAACGTGGCTTGTCAGGTTATTTGCAAGAAGCTTGGGAGGAGGAATTGTGGTGGAGCACTTACATTTTTCCTGTTCTTTCTGCAGCCCTCAGTTTGCACTGTAATGCAGGTATTGAAAATCCTTGACAAGTTCACTGTCCTCATTGTCAACTTTAGTTACATAAATCTTCTGTTGTCATTACTTTAGTCTATTTTGATGTTGAGCTGTAGTCCTGCTTTTGTGCTTTCCTCTTTAACTTTCATCAGCATTTGTTTCAAATCATTACTGGTTTCTGCTAGTAGTATGGTATCGTCAGCATATCTTAAATTATTGATATTTCTCCCTCCAATTTTAACGCCTCCTTCATCTTGGTCCAATCCCACTTCCGTATGATATTGTCTGTGTACAGATTAAACAAATAGGGTAATAAAATACACCCCTGTCTCACATCCGTTCCTATTGGAAACCAATTGGTTTCTCCATATTCTGTTCTTACAGTATCCTCTTGTCCAGAGTATATGTTGCGCATCAGGACAATCAGATGCGGTGGCACTCCCATTTCTTTTAAAGCATTCCATAGCTTTTCATGATCTACACAGTCAAATGCTTTGCTGTAATCTATAAAGCACAGGGTGATTTTCTTCTGAAATTCCTTGCTCCATTCCATTATCCAACGTATGTTTGCGATATGATCTCTAGTGCCTCTTCCCTTTCTAAATCCAGTTTGGACGTCTAGCATTTCTCGCTCCATATATGGCAAGAGCCTTTGTTGTAGAATCTTGAGCATTACTTTACTTGCATGGGATATTAAGGCAGTAGTTCGATAATTACTGCATTCTCTGGGATCCCCTTTCTTTGGAATTGGGATATATATAGAACACTTCCAGTCTGTGGGCCATTGTTTAGTTTTCCATATTTCTTGACAAATGTTTGTCAAAATTTGGACAGATTCAGTGTCAGTAACTTGTAGCAACTCTTGGTATGCCATCTGTTCCTGGTGATTTGTTTTTTCTAAGTATTTTAAGAGCAGCTTTTACCTCACATTCTAAAATTTCTGGTTCTTCATCATATGATTCCTCCATGAATGAATCTGTCATCTTGTCATCTCTTTTATAGAGTTCTTCAGTGTATTGCTTCCATCTTCCTTTTATTTCAGTTCGGTCAGGCAGTGTGTGTTGATGTGTGTGCGTTGTTGCGTGAAACAGCATACGTTGGAGTTAAGTTGAGCAAGAAACATCACAGAGGCATTAGATCAGGTTAAGAGTCTTTACTACAAGACATTATGGCTTAAGGCTTTAAGATTACATGTAGAGTTGCTCCCCCCCCAGGAGAGAAGTTCTCAGTTCAAAGACATGACACAGAAGACTCAGCTCAACACAGATAGCTGCTAGAACTCTCCCAGTCTATCTTGATGCTACCATGGCAACGGCCTTGGCTGTCCATTCCCAGACTGGGCAAAGACATAACTCCTTCTAGCTACAGATTTCCAGACTTGCAGACTTGATGGAAAATAAACTCAGTGACAGTACAGTTCAATGGTCAACAGTGTGTTCCCCTGTTGATTATTCAACATCCCTACTCGTGGTTTAAATTTCCCTTTCATTTCTCTAATCTTTTGGAATAGGGCTCTTGTTCTTCCCATTTTGTTGTCCTTTTCTATTTCTATACAATAACTATTGTAATAGTTTTCTTTGTCCCTACATACTAGTCGTTCTATAGTTGCATTTAGGGTTCTGACCGTGTTTCTATCTCCTTTTGCTTTTGCTTTCCTTTTCTCTTTAACCATTTTAAGAGTTTCTGCAGTCATCCACTGAGGTCTTTCTCTCTTTTTAACTAGAGGTATTGTCTTTTTGCATTCTTCCCTGATAATGTCCCTGACTTCAGTCCATAGTTCTTCTGGTTCTCTGTCAACTAAGTTTAAAGCCTCAAATCTGTTCCTTATTTGATCTTTATATTCTTCTGGGATGTTATTTAAATTGTATTTTGGCATTATGAGTGCTTTGTTGTTCTTCTTTAGCTTTACTCTGATTTTTGATACGATCAGTTCATGATCTGTACCGCAGTCTGCTCCTGGTCTTGTTTTTACAGAAAGTATGGAATTTCTCCATCTTCTGTTTCCAATTATATAATCAATTTGATTCCTATAATGACCATCTGGTGATGTCCATGTATACAGTCGTCTTTTCAGTTGTTCAAAAAATGTGTTTGCAAGAAACAAATTATTGGCTTCACATAATTCAATAAGTTTTTCTCCTGCTTCATTTCCATCTCCTAAGCCCCATTTTCCCACAATTCGTAGTTGTTCTCTGTTCCTTACTTTTGCATTCCAGTCCCCCATGATTATCATATATCTTGTTTTGGTGTGTGATCAATTTCCTCCTGTACTTCTTTGTAAAATCTCTCCAATTCTTCTTCTTCTGCATTTGCTGTTGGAGCGTAGACTTGGATGATGGTTATGTTAATAGGTTTCCCGTTTAATCTCATTGATATCACTCGCTCAGACCTTGCATTGTAGCTCCTAATTGCTTTTGCTACATCACTTCTCACTATTAAAGCAACCCTGTTTCTTCTTGATTTTTCATTTCCTGCATAAAATATTTTGTAGTTGCCTGGTTGAAAATGTCCCATTCCCGTCCATTTTAATTCACTCACACAAGTATTGTAATGTTGATACGTTCCATTTCTTGCTTGACAATTTCTAACTTTCCCTGGTTCATGCTTCTCACATTCCATGTTCCTATTGTATGCATCATACAACTCCGGACTCTCCTTTTGCATCTGTGCGCATCAGCCTCTGGGCTTCCTTTTGGCTTTGACCCAACTGCATCATTAGTCAGAGCGCTACTCGTACTTGTCCTTGTCCCAGTAGCTTGGTGAGTGCCTTCTGACCTGGGGATCTCATCTTCCAGCACTATCTCGTGTTGCATTTTGGATACTCTGTTCATAGGGCTTTTTGTGGTAAGAGATATTCAGAGGTGGTTTACCATTGCCTTCCTCTGAGTTTGGATGCATCTTAGTCTGGTGTCTCAGCTTTGACCATTCCACCTTGGGTGCCCCTGCTAGGAATCTAGCCTCTTGGTCTAGACTCCTGACGGCATTGCTCTCAGCTTCTTCAACACTCTCAAACCCCCTCACCACGTTAAGGTGTGCATCCTAAAGGGGGAACTCTGAACTAATAATATTGATAATGCTGACATTCCCTACTTTCTGAGTTACACTCTGGATTTGCAAGGAACCTCCATCTTCATATTCCTCTCTTGATCCTACTTTATCAAATATAGCCTGGGAAAATGTATAGTGATACAACCATTGTAGGTACGTTTGGCTGATCTTTCTCAGCGTCACAAATTGTACCATTGGTCTCACCTGAAAGGTGATTTTCATAGGAGTGGGCCATCACTGTGGGAAATAGTTCCACCTATCGTGCGAAGGCAAGAATGTTTTTGAAGTCAAGACTAGGGACGTCATGCCCCTCCCACTCTCCAGTTCATTCGTAGCGAGTCTAAAAAGAGATATCTAAAAATACAAGAACAAGGCCAACAGGCCCGCCAGGAAAATAACATAATAGTCACATGCATAACAACATGACTCTAACATAACTACATAACATAACAGAACTAAAAGTCTTGACTTCACTCTTACATTTAAATATAATAGCGTAACAATAACATGTAACCCATTGATAAAATCTCTAGTCATCCTCCAACTGGGAGGGTCGTGATGGCCCACTCCTATGAAAATCACCTTTCAGGTGAGACCAATGGTACATTTTCCATAGGAGGTGGGCCATCACTGTGGGATGTACCAAAGCAACCCATATAGGGAGGGACCACCCACATGTTAATCCTCATTAAGAACCTGTTGCAACACTCGTCTGCCAAAAGATGCATCAGCAGAGGCATAACGATCAATTTTATAATGCCTTATAAATGAGTGTGGGGTAGACCAGACTGCAGCCCTACAAATATCGGCAACAGGAGCATTAGTGGCAAAAGCAGCCGAGTGGCAGCTGACCTGGTAGAATGAGCCGTTATACTAGCTGGAACTGACAGCTTCAGGGACTCATATGCTAAAGTAATGCATGCCCTTAACCAACGGGATAAGGTAGAATTGGATACTTTATGCCCCATAGAACTTGGATGAAAGGATACAAACAGAGACTCCGTTCGTCGAATCTCTTGGGTCCTAGACAGGTAGGTCTTGAGAGCCCTCCGGACATCTAACGAATGCCAAGCCTTTTCAAGAGGATGGGTAGGATCCGGGCAAAAGGAAGGCAACACAATGTCCTGGTTGCAATGAAAAACTGAATCGACCTTGGGACAAAAGGAAGGATCAGTCTTCAGCACAACAGAGTCCTTAGGGAAGACGCAGAGGTGTCGAGCAGAAGACAATGCGCCCAACTCCGAAACGCGTCTGGCAGATGTGATTGCGATCAGAAACAGGACCTTGAAGGACAGTATACGTAGGGGCACAGTCCTGATGGGTTCAAATGGAGGGCGTTGCAAAGCCTGCAGAACTTTCGGCAAACTCCATGAGGGGAACCGATGGACAACAGCCAGAGAGCGTAGGGCGACTCCCCTCAAAAAACGTTTGATGAACGGATGTGAGGAAATATGATCTCCAGGAGAGGACACTGAGAGAATGGATGACAGAGTAGACGCATGTCGACGTAGAGTGTTGGGTCGAAGTCCCATCATAAAGCCGCTATGGAGAAATTGGAGCACCTGGTGCACATTGGCCTGGGATGGATCGTGGTGGTGGGACTGACACCACTTGCAGAAAGCCACCCAGGTATGTTGATAAATGCGAGTGGTAGATGGTCTTCTCGAGGCCAAAATAATATCAATCACAGCGTCAGACAGTCCAGCTGACCTCAAATGTCTCCGTTCAAACGCCACGCTGTTAGATTGAGCCAAGTAGGGTCCTGGTGCAGTACTGGACCCTGGGATAGGAGGTCTGGTGTTACTGGAAGTGTCCAAGGATCCATCATTGACATTGCCAGAAGATCTGAGAACCACGGTCGGCGTGCCCAAAATGGTGCTATCAGAACCAGCTGTGCCCTTTCGGTTCGCGCCTTCCTCAAGGTTTTGGCTAACAATGGTATGGGAGGAAAGGCGTACAATAGACCGTCTGGCCACGGTGTTGTCAGAGCATCCACTGCTTCTGCTGTTGAGTCCAGGTATCGGGCAAAGTACCTTGGAAGCTGGCAATTGTGACTGGAAGCAAACAGGTCGACTGAGAGGGCGCCAAACCGACACTGGAGACGATGGAAAATAGCTGGATGGAGTTTCCATTCTCCCGGAAAGACCTGTTGTCTGCTGAGCCAGTCTGCTGTTACATTCCAAATCCCTCTGAGATGTTCTGCTTTCAGGGATTGTAGATGTTGTTCTGCCCAGACAAAGATGAGGGAGGCTAAGTCTTGCAGAGGACGAGACCTGGTGCCCCCCTGTCTGTTCAAATGTGATTTTACACACGTGTTGTCTGTTCGAATGAGCACATGATGCAAAGGGAACAGAGACTGAAAATGACATACAGCCAAGTGGACAGCCTTTAGTTCCAGCCAGCTGATGCTTCGAGATTGCTCTGCGTTGGGCCAAACCCCCTGAACGTACTGGGAGTTGCAGTGGGCTCCCCAACCTATGAGGCTGGCGTCTGTGGTCACGACGGTTCTGCGGGGTTCTCTGAACGACGTGCCCTTGGAGAGGTGTTGAACCTTGGTCCACCAGCGGAAGGAGAGGCGCAGAGTGGGGCTCAAACGAACTTTGCGATGGTTGGAGCTGGCAATGTCTTTTTGAAAAGGCAACAGAGTCCACTGAAGGGGCCGAGTGTGGGCTCGAGCCCAGGGCACAATGTGGATTGTGGAGATAAACATCCCAAGCGCTCTGGCGAGAAGCATGACGTCTGCGGATGTTTGTTGCATCAGGGACCTTGCGATGCTTGTGATGGCAGTGATGCGATCTGGAGCCAGGAAGACCATTGCCTGCAGGGTGTCCAACATTGCCCCAAGATGTAGTAGGCGTTGGGTTGGTTGGAGATGGCTTTTGTCGAAGTTGACAAGCCAGCCGTAGGTCTGCAAAACATTGAGGGTGATCATTAAATGATGATGAGCCAGCTCTTCAGACTTGGACCGTATTAGCAGATCATCCAAATATGGGTAGATATGAACCCCTTGGGTCCGAAGGTAAGCCACTAGGATGAGTAGCACCTTGGTAAATACTCTTGGAGCAGAGGAGAGGCCAAATGGCATCGCTCTATATTGAAAATGTTGGTGGCCAAAGGCAAACCGAAGAAACTTTCTGTGGGCTATGCAAATGGGCACATGGAGATACGCTTCCTTAAGGTCGATAGAAGCCAGGAAGTCTCCTTCATGCAGACTCTCCGTAATGGAATGGAGAGATTCCATTTTGAACCTGCGGTATGTTACAAAACGGTTGACAAACTTGAGGTCCAATACCGCCCTCCAAGATAAATCTCGTTTTGGCACAGCAAATAGGAGGGAGTACACCCCTTCCGACCTCTCAGTTGTGGGAACTGGCTCTATTGCCGCTATGTCCAAGAGGTGATGTATAGCTGTCTGCATGATGTTGTGCCTGGCTGGTGCCCTTGGGCAAGGAGACGGATGGAATCTGTCTGATGGGGTTGCCCAGAACTCTATGGTATAGCCATAAGTGAAAAGGTCCCTGATCCAGGAGACCGTAGTAAGGCGCAGCCATCGATCTCCAAAATTAAGTAATCTGCCACCTATGGGGAGGGCGTTAATACTACTTGTGTAGGCGAGGGCCTCCCCTATATGAGGACGATGAGTTGCCCCTGCGCCCTTGGTACTGACCTCTGCCCTGGAAGCGTCGGTTCCAGGAGCCCCTGAATGCGTTGGGGTCATAGGGTCTGAAGTCGCGGCCTCGTCCTCCTGGCCGCGTTCCTCGAAAGGACTGGTTAGAACGAAAGGAGGGAAATCGCCTGAAGGGCCTGTGGTCGATGTTCTTGACTGTGGCCAGAACCGGTTTTTGGGCGTCTTTTGGATCAACCAGAACTGCCTTTAGAGCTTCCTCGCCGAAGAGTAGAGATCCGGAGTAAGGAGCCTTGGACAGGTTCAGTCTGGCCACTGAATCAGCTTGCCAGTGGCGAAGCCAGAGGGTGCGACGAGCGACTATTTGAGTCGTCATGGCTCGTGCCCCTAATTGAGTGGCATCCAAAGTGGCATCGGCCACAAAAGCTGCTGTCTTACGTAATTTCGATAGTGCTCTTCTGAAGGCGACAGGATCAGGGTTAGCATCCTCTAGAAGGTCATCCATCCACATCATAGAGGCTCTGGAGAATATGGAGGCTGAAGCGGAGGCACGCATGGCTAAGGCAGTGGCCTCGTGATTCTTGCGGAGGGCGAAGTCTATTCGTTGCTCAGTAGTATCTTTTAGGTGGGATTCCCCTTCCCTGGGCAAAAGAGATCTTGAAACGAGGCGAGCGATTGGTTCATCTATGCCAGGGACATCTAACTTGGTGGCAAAGTCTGGGGCTAGGGCGTACAATCTGTCAGCCAGGTTCTTGAAGCGTCGGGCTTTGAGTGGATGAGCCCATTCTTCGGAGGCTAATTTGGCAATTGGGTCCGGCACCGAGATGTAGTGTTCAGTAGGTGCAGGGGATTTGAGGACCTTGGCCCCTTTGATAGCTGGGGCGGACGAAGTTGAAGGCGCAGTCTGGAGACCAAGGGTATGAAGTACCCTACGTGCTAGCGGCTGATAGTCTGCGGTATCAAACAGGCGATACGATGTATCCTCCTCATGATCTGAATAGTCGCTCCAGTCGTCTCCTTCAACATGGTCAGTGAAAGTTGACTCCTCCGCATACGAGGCTTCGTCCGTACATCTGCCTCTGGCTACATCAAAGGGATTTGGTGAACAGGAAGGATGAGCTTCATGGCACGCACGTTGGTCCATGTTGAGTGGGGGTATGGCAGGAACTTGTGGTAGTGACTGCATTTGGGTGAAAAATGCCAGCATGGCTTGAAGTTGGGAGAGGAAATCAGGAGACAGCTGCAGACCAGATGTGGCAGGTGTGTGTGCCTGATGAACTATTGGGATAGATGTTTGAGGCGCTAAACCAGAGGTAGGTTCGTTAGGTGAACAGTGAGCGGGAAAGCCAAGAAACTCTTCCTCGTCAGAGGCAGCAGCCCGGGAATGGAAAATATCGCTTATGTGTGTCTGTGCTGTGGTTGGTACAGAGACATAACGAGGGCGCTTTGGTTTACTATGGCTGGAAAGATGTTTTGTCTTAGCCAGTGCTTTGGCATGTCTGGTCTTAGACGTATTAGGATGTTGTGGCTTGGCTGATTGTGGCATGTCTGGCTGATCTGGCACCATGTGTGTTGATGGTGACATGCCTGGCTGTTCTGCCATCTTATATAAACCTGGGTGCAGTACACTGCCACGGAGGGGGCAGGATGTAAAGACCCGAACTGGCACAGCGTACTACCACGGAGGGGGTAGGATACACTGGCAGATGGCGAAATGCACTGCCACAGAGGGGGCAGAATGCACTGAGGTATCAGCATTAATATAATATAGGCTGTTTTAGAGTTGGCACACTCAGATTAGTGCTGTAGGCTGGGTTTTTGGCTTGTTCACGGCCCCAGAGGGGGCAGGATATACAATGTAAATCAGATTTAATACAAGTCAGCCACTGATATTAACGCTCCAGCCTTGATAATGTAATCCAGCCAGTAGGATTAAAGCTCCAGCCTTGATAATACAATCCAGCCCACTAGGATTGGAGCTCCAGCCTTGATAATATAATTCAGCCACTAGGATTACAGCCACAGTAAAAATGTGTGTAAATCAGCCTTGTGTAAGTTTGTCAGCAGCACACATGCACAAACATACAGATAGATAGCCTGCAGGGGAGGTATCCGATGGTTAATAAATGGTAACAAAAAAGGCGGGAATTTTGAATTTCAAAAAATGGCGCCCGGAAAAAAGGGCGGGAAAAAACGATCAAAAAAGGCTGAGGGAGAAGGAGCAATGGCGGCCGTCTGGGGACGGAGTGGGGGGAAGGACTGTCCAGCACAGACTAACAGGGGAAGCAGCGGGGCCGAAAACCGCACTAGCGGCTCAAAGGAATCCCCAGAAGGGAACAGGCAGTAAGGGGAAAGGCGGCAGCCGCCGCCGAGAGAGCCGCCGTCGCCGTTTGCAAAGCCCTTCGCAGTGGGAATTAAAGCCACGTAGCGAGGGTGATCTGAGGAAAAAGGTATGATGGGGTAACGGCAGGAGCCGCAGCTGCAGGCTCCCGCAGAGATCGGAAGAGCCGCAGCCGCGGCAACAGAGCCGGGGGGGGGAAGCTCCAAAACTATCAAAACCAAGATAACCGCAGCCGCGGTCACTGAGGGAACTCCCAGGCAACGGATACAACAGAGCCGGGGGGAGGGGGGACTCGAAAACTGCCAAAAACAAAAAGAGAGCCGCAGCCGCGGTCTCAGAGGGAGCCCCCAGTCAAGGAAAGAAAATAACTTGAAAAGAATAGCTCGGGAAAAAACGAAGAGAGCCGCAGCCGCGGTCTCTGAGGGGACCCTCAGTAGGTTAAACACAGAAGAGAAAAAAAGGATTTGAAAACAAATACACAAATACACAAACAAATACGAGACTTAGCTAAATGCTACGTGTAATTCCAATCTTGTTCGTACGAAGGCAAGAATGAACTGGGGAGTGGGAGGGGCATGACGTCCCTAGTCTTGACTTCAAAAACATTCTTGCCTTCGCACGATAGGTGGAACTATTTCCCACAGTGATGGCCCACCTCCTATGGAAAATATAAGCATTAGGGGCCACGCGCTCTACCATCGCTTCTTTCCACCCCTCCTCCACTTTCATGCTGGCTTCAGCATTTCATTCCCAGACTGCATTAAGCCAGGAGCTTCCTGTTATGTCCAAACCTTAATGTCAATTAACAAATCAGGGTAACAAGACAAGATCTGATCCTGGCTTATTATCCTGGTTTGTTAACTTAGAGCCAGAGTTCTCTAGTTCAAACACCACAGGAAACTTTGGCTTAATACAAGGCACTGAAACTGATGCATGAGGGGAGAGGCAAGGCAGGGCAGTGCAGTCCCAATGCTAGTTTTTGGCTTTATAAACCATGGTTTATGAAGCTGAGAAAAATAATCTGAACCTGGTCTGTAAGTCAGTCCCACCTGCGTTAGCCCTTCTGGTCCTGCATGTGAGCCTTAAGAAGGTCTGAATCAGCTTATGTTTACAGAGATCTAAATCAAAAAGATACTTATTGATAAATAATGACTTGGGTCTCCTGACCTAATTGCTAAATTTTGATGAGGAAGTTACCTTCAAGGAGTGCCCATCGGCAAATTGCCAAAAGCATTCAGGTCTTCCCATGCCTTCTCCAGCTGAACAAACATCAGCCAAACAAAGCCTTGCTTTAGGCTCTGTTGGTTCATGGAGGTACTAGAGATTTTTGGCACTATATCTAAGAATCATTACCATAAAAAGAGAGAGAGAGAAAATTAGTTTGATGTTAAGAGCAGAACAAAAGGCAGGGGAGGACATTGTATAGGTGAGGGCCTCTAAACTATGAGGTGCCCATCGACCAGCTGGAATTTAACACAGACATGGCAATTTTCCTACAGAAACGTCTCAGTAAATTTGAAATAAACAGAGGAAGGATGTGTTTATTAACTGTAACCCTTCTGGCTATCAAGTGGAGGTGTAATTCAGGTGCTCAGTTCATCGTGGCCGAGCTTTCCTCCCAGAAACAGGTTGTGCTTATAACATATTGGGGTGGGGGGTAGTCTTCTGAAAGAATAATGTACTACATGATGTACTGTTTTTGAAAAAGTTCCCCCTCTTTTTGTTGATTTCTTAAATAAAGTTTTTAAAAATCTTTCTCTTGAAAACAATCAATACTCAGTGGAAATTTCCAAAACTGGACTATCATGATCCCACAGAATGGATAGTGATGTGAATCCATCCTTACAACCTATCAGATAGAGTTTTTAATTTTATAATAGAAAGAACCCCGTGCAACTATGGCAAGTGTGTGCAATGTTTCTCTCCCTTGCTTATCAGCTCACAGAAAGACAGTGCTACTTCCATCACACCACACTTCAAAAAAACTAACAGCAGGCATGGGGAATGTTCAGCCCATGGGCCAATCTTGGCCCACTAGGGGAGCCAAGGTAACTGTGAGGCCATGTTCCCCAAACCATGCCCACCTGTGCATCAGCTAATGTCACTGGGTGACGTTAGCTGATGTGTGGAAGGACAGGGTTCAGTCCTGCAGGCGTCTGCTTTGCCAGCACGTTCCCTGTGGGTTCAAGCTTGCTGGGTGCTGCTTAGCCAGCAGGATTGCCCTCTCTGCCCAGCCGGAGGTTTAAAGAACAGTGCATGACTGTTTAAAACAGGCCTTCACTGCACTTTGAAGTCCTGATAGATGGGGCTTCAAAATGCAGCATCACCTGATGTCACTGTAATGTCAAGTGACTGACAGGTGGGCCACCCTGCCTTCCTGTCAAATTTGGCCCCAAGGAATTTGTAGAGAAGGATGTGGCCCACTGGTCAGAAAATGACCTAACAGTGTTTCCTCAGGGTAGAACAAAATAAAGGCAAAACATATTAAGGTAAATTTGTACAGCTGTGACCCAACTAGTGCACCACACACTACCTGTTTCCTTAAGTCCTGAGCCGATCGATGAAGGGTGTGGTAGTTGTTAGCAGTGAGCCCTTTTGCAGAGAACCCCGTGTTTGTTGAAGAATGGTGATTAGCAGCAGCCTGGTCTTTGCGACTCTCAGTCCTATGCTCACTGTTTCTCTCCTTTCCTGGCATTGCCTCTTTCACTTTGTGTTTCTGAACAGGTTCTCTCTCTTTTGTTGATTTGCTGGATCCATTGAAGACTGGGAAGGGAGAAGAAATCTTTGTGAGAAAAATAAGCAGTGACATGACAGTAGAGGACAAGAGAAAAATTAATTCTGGTTCCAACTCCTTTTAAAAACAACAGTACAAAAGCAGCAGCTATTAGCGAATGCATTCTGGGTGCTCTCCAATATCATAACAAGGCTACACAATACTGCCCACCACTGTGTTAGAGTGGCCCAGTTCCACAGCCCGAGTTGCTTTGGCACAAGAAAATAACACTTTGCAATCACAATAGCAAAGCTGCAACAGTGCACCTGCAACATGCTCTAACATGTGAAAGAATGGTGGTGGTGGGAAGCTTCAGGAGAGTAGCAAAGGTAGCATTCTTTCCATAACAGTAAGTTTAGGTCCTACCCACATCCACCCCTTCTCAACAATGCTGTGCACAGAAAATCTGATACCAAAGGGCATAGCCAACATATTGCCCTCTAGATGTTGAACTCCAACATCCATCAGCTCCAGCCAGCATGGCCAATGGACAGGAATGATGGGAGTTGGAGCCCAACAATATCTGGAGGGCACCATATTGGCTTTCCTGGACAAAGCCAATGCACACTCCCATAGAACATGGCTAGGGATCCATTCTATGAAACTGAATGTTGGAAGATTCAGGACAGACAAAACAAAGTACGTCTTCATGCATCGCATAGTTAAACTATGGAATTTGCTCCCACAAGAGGCAGTGATGGCCACCAACTTGCATGTCTTTAAAAGAGGATTAGGCAACAACATGGAGGTTAAGGCTATCAATGGCTACTAATGATGACAGCTGTTTTTTTACCTCCACTGTAGGAGGGAGTATGCTTCTGAACACCAGTTGCTGGAAACTGCAGGAGAGGAGATGTTGTTGCACGCAGGTCCTGATTGTGGGCTTCCCATGGGAAACTGGTTGGCCACTGATAGAACAGGATGCTGACCAAATGGGCCACTGGCTGGATCCAGCAGGCTGTTCTTATCTGGCAGATGGGCTCCAGATCCTTATCTCTCCCACCTTGTGTGGACCATGTTTGAAAGGTTAGCAGAGCTGTCCATCAATCACCTGATGTCACAATGATATCAGGTGACCCATTTTCACCCTGTGCGGTAAATGGCGCTTTGAAAACCCAACAGTCAGGTAACTGTTGCAGCTGGTGAACAAAAAGGGCAATCCTGCAGGGTGTGTGCTGCTTTTTGCAAGCCCTGATGATCACAAGAGCTAGGAAGGACACTATGCGCAGGGATTTGCAGGTGCAACTCTCTTTTTGGCCCAGCTGCATCTTTACCTGCCCCACACCTGACATCATATATGGGCATGACTTGGCCAAAACAGCCTTGTGGGACAACTACCTAGCCCGGTAATTAGGAGGTTCCCCATCAGTGACATGGAACAGACAGCATACATACTTAAATATCAGTTGCAGAGCAAACCACTGCAACATGCATACCACCTTCCTCTTTCTGGGATGATAATAACGATGGTGGTGGTGATCCTAGTATTTATGTAGCACTTTCAAGTGTACATCAAACAGAAACACTTGCACAAACAACAGATCACTTAATGTCCAAGGGCAACAGAATCATAGAAAACAAGGACAGAAGTGTAACACTTCTGCTTTCAGGAACTTTAGCTTTGCAGCTTCAGGAGAATATGAAATGTCAAAGGATTTCACACTGATAATAAAAGGAGGAAAGGGGAAAAAGACTTGCCAAAATACCAAGTCCAACACAAACACAACCATCTTTTTCCAGTTCACACTACTATAATAGAGCTAGGTGTGGAGACAGCTGGAACTCCAATGGCTACAGGGTGCACTTGTGAGGACACTGAGCTAGGGTGCCTGCCAGAAGCCTAACAACTGTTTCCCACTCAACATGAGTACATTAAGAGTAGCATCAGCACTTTCCACAAAGATGACTCATGGTAAGTACATGCAGATTCCACTACTACTACTACTACTACTACTACTACTACTACTACTACTACTACTACTACTATTATTATTATTATTATTATTATTATTATTATTATTATAAAAGAAAGGTATGGATGAAGTAAGATATCAAAAATTCTTTGGCTGGTATGGAAAATATATTGTGATGTTTGTTTGGCATTTTTAAATGTAAAAAAATGAGGGCAAAAAAACAAACAAATGTTTCAGGCTCACTGTGGTTGCCCTGCAGCAGGTCTAAAGATTACAAACAAATGGGGGGGGGGAGAGAAAACTCTAACGATGTCATTATCCAGGACCGTGCCAACTGATGAGCTAGTAAATTGATATAAGGCAATATCAAAACAAACCTGCTCCACCACTTTCTCAACACATTAACCATAGCATTATCTCAGAAAAGTCTAACCACAAAATTTATCACACCCTGCGTTTGGGTCCTACTCATGTTGCAATATAGATCAATCCTGCTTCCAGTCTCCCACTCAAACACTGTACTTTCTGTTGAGCAATAATCCAACAATAATAAGGAGGCTAACAACTTCTCTCCCTTTTATTTTAGCCACATGTTAACTGCAATTAATTTTAAGTACATTTCTTGGTTCTATTTATTTAATTAAAATTTGTTTACTGTGTCTTTCATCCAATAGATTCCAGGGCAGTGAACAACAAGTATAATTAATGAAATATTTATAACAAATATTAAAATTTACATCAAACACATAATGTTAAGGCAGTAGCTAAAACATGCAGCAGTCTAAGGCATACAATAATTGGAGGCTTTTAACAGGCAGCTGGACAGCCACTTGTCGGGTGTGTTTAATTTGGATTCCTGCATTGAGCAGGGGGTTGGACTCAATGGCTTTATAGGCCCCTTCCAACTCTTCCCAGGCATTTTCATAGAATGGTAAATAGAAATGTCTTAATCTGGCACTGAAAAAATTGTAACGTATATGCCAGACACACCTCTTTAAACAAGAGCATTCCAAAACCAGGGTGCCATCACTGAAAAAGTCCTCTCCTTTATTGTTACTTCCAACACTTGCAGCAAATTCGGCATTTGGAGTAGAAATTCAACAGAAGATCTCAAAATATGGGCAGGCTGGTAAGGGAAGACATGCTCCCTTTAGGTATTTGGGTATCAGTACCTTAAATTGGGTCCCAAGGTAAACAGACAATCATTGCAGTTCTTTCAACATGAATGTAACATGACAACTGTAACGTGAGTAAATCTATCTGTTCCATTTAAAATTCTGCACTAGTTGAAGCTTTTGAATTGTTTTTAAGGGCAGCCCTACATACACAGTAATTCAACTAGGAGGTTACAAGAATATGGATCATCATGGCCACAATTATCCTGTGCAGGAATGATCACAACTAGTAAACCAGCAAAAGCTGATAAAAGGTACTCCATACCACCATGCCCCCCATGGATCCTGAGGAACAAGGCTAGATCTAGGAGCACCATGAAACTGAAAACCTGCTCTTGTAGAAGGAGTGCCACAGGCTGAATACTAGTTACATGTACCCAGGAACCCTGAACCCTGCAGTGCCTGCGTCTTAGCAGGATTCAGCTTCAATTTCCTGGCCTAATCCACTATACTACAGAATTGAAACACCAGTTCAGCACCTGCACAATCTCACCTGACTAAGACAACAAACAGAATCAGAGCCAAGTATCATCAGCATAGTGAAAACACTTCACTCCAATTCTTTGTATGATTTCTCCCCACTCCCGCAGCTCTATATAGATGTTGAAAACTCATAGGCCAATTAGAACCCCACCAATGACAACTTCTGGAATCAATCCTGCAGGTACAACTGGAACCCTGTAACAGTGCCCCCTATGCCCATCTGACTGAGTTGGTCCAGAAGGTTAACATGAACCGTGGTATTAAACACTGCTGAGAGATAAAAGACAATTTGGTTGTGCACACGCATGCACACACACACACACACCCCTCTGCTGACAGGGTGATCAATGCTTCAGGCTTCAACCTGAATTGAAATGAGAGATCAGTGAGCCAAAATTCTCAGATAAATGCCTCTTCCTCCTCTCTATTCAATTTTTTAAACTTTATAAATAAATAGAAATATATTTTTACAAACTATTTCCCAAGTATTAAAATATTAAATATTAAAATGTAATGTTAAAGTATTCGTATTAAAATATTAAAATTCACTAAAATAAATATCAGGTTATGGATGCAGGTTATACCGTCTTCCTTCCAATTGGAAAGTTATTGTTACAAGATGGCAGGGCAAGGCATACCTCCTGTGATGATTCCAATTAATTGGGGGAAGCATTTGGATATATGAAAAAGGTAGTTAATTGTTAGCAGTTCTCCAAAAGGAAGCAGAAAACAAAAACAAAGCCCTCGGTTGCAGAATGGAACTGGGAATTCTGAGAAGAAATATAGCTTGCATCTGCTGCTTTCATTTACTTCAGTTGGGGAAAGCTGGTCCAAAGAACAGAGAACTGGGGCAGGTGTCTCTTTCTCCATGCAAAACGAGTTGCAAAAAGAAATGTTCCCCTCTGCCAAGAGATGCTGACCAGGTATCCCCTACAGGACACAGCAAAGTAGGAACGGGGTGGGAACAGCAAGAGAATTTATCACTGAGTTCCAGGGAAAGAACATAGAACTGATTTACTGTGAAGGTGCTGCCAATGTCAATAGAATATGTATGACTTTGGTGGGGGATTGGTAGCCCAGGTATTTTTTCATCCTGGCTATTAGAGCTTAGGGCTTCAAGCTACTCAGTGCTGAATACATTTTTCAAGCTCTACTGACAAGGCACTGATCAATTTATCTGGGTATGACATGAAGGCCATGTGAATAAAATATACTGTGACTCAGGCAGCTCTGCTGATTTGCAACAAAGTAATTGATGTGATCCTACAGGAACAAAAACGTTGCATTAGTGACAGTGCTAATGTATTAACCTAGCAACTAGGAAAACAGAATCCCAAATCAGAGTGAAAAATAATACTGTTTATAGGGCACACGTCTTGCTGACATTGGCTTCATACTGTGGTTTTATTTTCAACAGAAAATTAAGGAAAGAAGACATGTAGAAATATGAAAAATGTGTGCTGAGTTAGACAGAATAAGGCAAAAGATTATGGAGCTTATGGGGAAGAGCCATAGCTCAGTGGCACAGAATCCGCTTTGCATGCAGAAGGCCTCGGCTTCAGTCCCTTGCATCCCCAGACAGGACTGGGAAAGACCCGTGCCTGAAATCCTGGGGAACCACTGCCGTCATTGTAGAGAATACTGCACTAAATGGACCAATGGTCTGACTTGGTATAAAGCAGCTTCCTATAACATTAAAATCTCATGATAATGAATTTAAACAGACCAAGAGGCATTTATTCTCTTCAGACAGATAAAAGCTACCCTCAAAGAAAAAGGTACAATGGAAGATGCTAATTACATCTTCATACTGTGAACGTAAAAATGTTTACACAAGTGCAAAGCTACTGCCGCAGTGAGAACTCAATTCAGCCCTCAGATGGCTTCTAAATCTTTAAGCACACGTATTCCCACGCCCAACTCATCACCATCAAATAAAGTTCTATATTGAAGAACCTACCATGCCCGTTTGGAACTTGCTTCTGAGTTTTCCCTTTCCTGGGGGTTGACTGGCATGAAGATGAAGCATTGTGTGTGGCCACCTTTGCATCCTCTGTTTCTTCCTCTTCCTCTTCCTCCTCATCCTCATCCTGAGAGCTTCCAAAATATACCATGTTGCTGGGCAGGGCAGGAGAACCTGATAACAAGTACATAAACATCATCTGATTGCACACAACTATTAACCCCAAGTAAAACATGGCTTTTGAGCAATCAGAGCGAAGGCCCCATGGGAGGGGTGGGGGGGAATGACACCAACGAACACATTTTGGGTTTTCCCTGTCTCTTTACCTGTATCCTGAATAGCAGCATGGCACACAGAAATCTAGCAGGTGAAACTTACAGCTTCCCCTTTTTCACAGATGTGTTTCAATCACCTATTAAAGGTACTAGAGCAGGGGCAGAAAGGGTGGTATTTGGGAATACTGGGAAGCACTTTTCCCGTGTAGCACTGGTGAGAGCTTGCTCACATTAAAGCACTAGGTGTATTTGCTAAGCCCATTTTAACCTGCACTTTTGCAGCTTAGCCCTTTCTGTTCATGGATAACAGCACCCTCCCAACAGCCATAGTTAAAGGCCAAATTACATGTGAGAGTGGCAGACACAACTTCATTGTCACACATTTGCCCTGCTCACATATAAAGCAGAGTATTCCTTACTTCAACAGTGAAAAGAGGATATAGGAAAGGGGTGCTGAATCTGCTTCCTACCTATGATCTACTCTCAGTCTTTTGTTCCAGGCACTTCTTGGCTCCAGCTTATATCGAAGCCCGTAAGAAAGAAAAGTGCCTGAAGCAACTGGTTGAGGGATGTTAGGCAGGGTAGTAGTTCAGCATCCCTGTTTTGTGTGCTGTCCTGCCCAGAGCCCGCCAACGAAAACGGAGGCGAGACTGGTAATAATTCCTGTTTTATTAGAGTCACTGTTACATCAAAGGCCAGAAGAGAGGGCAGGGTAATTACCTAGGCTGAAGGGAAACTGTATCATATGGTGGAAGCGGTGAAGGGAGATATTGTAACAACGTCAAGTCTCCAGAGCAACCCAGGATTGTATGCTTTATAGACAAAGATACAAGGGGGTTGTGGACAGCAAGGGCACCCAGACACAAAGTAACAAGCCATAGGGAGACTAGGGCAAAGTCTCTAGCAGTATTGTTTACAGGGAGTGACTGGAGGTGCTGCCTAGCAGTGGGATCTTGTGAGATCTGTGCTAGAGCAGAGTGAGAAAAAATAAAAACGATGATCCTGACTGGTGGTGTCCTGAGGTGGTGCCTAGTGAAAGGCGGTAGCCACAAGCAGGTGGGAACCTGACAGGTGGAGTGAAAGGTGGGAACGCCACATGTGTTTCATAGAGCTAACTAGTCTGTCTCACTACTGATGCTAACTATGCTAAGCATGCTCTGCAGCATATGGAGAAAGTTGACTCAGCACCAGAATCAGGGGGGCGTCGCCTTAAGTAGGGAAGGTTTTCGCTCGTAATCTCTAACTCCTTCGAAGTTCCACCTTCTGACCGATCCGCTTCTCGCAGCGTCTCACGAGGAGGGGGGCGAGCCTCTGCCGGCTCATCTGACTGTACACGCTCGATAGGTGCCGGCTCAGCTTCAGGAGGCGGGGAAGCATTTGAAGTGCCAGGTGAGGAGTCCTGAGGGGTGGAGCTGGCGTGCGCACCAAGTCATCCCCCAACGACTCTGTTGGGGCATCTGTAGGTGGAGCGAGGTCTGCTTCAGTGGAAGAACTATCCATGGGAACTGGCAGACTGTCAACTACACCCCCTCCCTCACTGTCCACAAAAACCTCATCTACCTCTGATTCCTCTCCCCGCTCCATCTGGGGAAGCTGAAGCTCAACTGGCTCCCCTCCCTGATCATCCTGGGAGAGTTGGGCCTCAACATCCACTCCATTGTTAAGGACACATGTGAACAGGGCGGATAAGTGAATGACTGCCTCATCATACCTGGTTTGGCCTCAAGATCATGTATGGGGAGAGGGAGAGAGCAAGAGTTTCTTTGAAGCAGTCTCTACCTTTGGAACATGCTTCCTTGTAATTTTCATAAATGCAGGATTAAAACAACAACAACATTAAAGACCCAAACGGATGCAGTCTATTCCATTAATAATATTTAGATGTGGCAGCTCTTGGCTTCTGTGTTCTGTTTATGAGGGATGGTCTTCTAACTTTGTGGATTTTAATTTAATTTTTAATTTGTTTTCAACTAAAGCATTTTTACCCTGCTTTTTGTCCTTTTTGACATATTCTCAAGGTAGTTTACAGGGTAATGTGGGATGGGGTATCATAATACAAAATTCAATATGTGAAGTGGAAAATGGTACAGACCTTTGTAAGTTACCAAAGAGAAGCCTGAACATTTTAAATGCTGGCTGAGGGCCCCAAGTTTCCCTATCCCTGGTCTAAACAATTACACACAGAGTTAAAGTTCAGATAACAGGTCAAAACAATTGTAAAAACTCAACACTCAGTATGGTAGAGACAGAAAATAAAGTAAGCTGATGAACATTCCATTGAACCATATTACTATAGAGATTTGGGTAAGTTTTCAAGTAAAAAAGGAATTCTTTATCAGGCTGAATAAAAAGGCAGGTAAATATAAAACATAAGGAAAATGCAAACAGATGTGTTGAGAAATGATGCTTTTACTGGCAATTTTAGCAGAAAACACAAATACCACTACATTTTGGGACCTTGAGATTAATGTTTCCTTTTGGCTTGATATGCTTAAAAAACAACAATTGTGCCTTAAGCCAGTCAAATCAACAGTACAGACAGCATATGTTTTGCCAAAAGCAGCATTTAATTACTCTCCAGGATTACCTGGCAGTGTGTCTGCAATATTTACTGAATTGCAAACTAAATGTTTTCATCTGCACAGAAATCAAACCTCAACAGAAAGCATTTCAATTCAAGAGTGTTCTGTGTAATTTGGACTGTGGTTTCTGAAAAATTGGATTCTTCTCTGTAAATTATTTGCCCAGGCTCCCCTTTTCCTGATCCTTTCTTTCTCCTCGTAATTAAACATAGCCCAGCTGTGTGCTTGAGAAACACAAAAACAATTTAAGCCGTCACAGTGATTTAGGGATGAAGTCAGGTCAAGGTATGTGGGCCATAAGCTTGGCCCAGTAAACACACAGCATGCCAAAAGCTACATTTCTGAAAGATTAGGGTGCCACCATTCCCCCCACACACACATGCACGCACACCGTGCCTTTTGACAGGAGGCCCTATTTCAGGACCGCATATAGGTGGAAAATCCTGGATATCCTGCTTTGCCTGCATCTCAGCACTCAGAATATAAGGCCTGACCATACTATTTATATGGAGGCCTCTGTGCCAATGTAAATGTAATTTGATCTATTTAAAGGTTTATTTTATACTTGCAAGTGTGATGTAAAGGACCCATAGTGCAAATGAGAATCAGGTCTGTAGCCTCCAAAGGAAAAGAACAACTGTACAACCATTGTTGCTCTCTGAGGAATAATCACACAGGACAGAGTTCACTGGTGCCTCAATAAACAGGAGAAGTGGTTGGTTGGGTCAATTTAAAGTCTAAATGCAAAGTGAAGAGCAGAAAGACAGACTGCCCTTCAAAGTAGGTGCCCTCCATCACTAGTGGACCATGAACAACCTGGTATTATGGCTATGACATACAGCCCAATTTCTTATTTTTCCCTCTCCTTTAAAGCTTTAGTGAAAGCAGTGGAGCTTGGGACAATTGCTTATCCCCTGTGAGAAAAAAATGGGGGGAAACTTTAGACACTATTTATTCTTTGTTGAAGAAGAATAGACTGGGCCAGGGCTGGGGGAGTCAATGATGAGCAAGAATCTTGGACTAAAAAGCTCAGCTTCTCCCACCCTAGCCCCACCACCCTTACAGATTATGCAGTCGAGTTTCCTGCATTTGGGGAAATCACAGGGGTCAACACACCCAGAGTGCAATGGATGAGCCTCACCCTGGGAAACCTCCTTCGTGATCAAGGTATGTCCCCTCAGGTAAGAGGACAGAAAGATAAATAGTGGAGTGAATGAGAATGAATGTTAATCATAGAATCATAGTAGAGTTGGAAGGTGCCTATAAGACCACTGAGTCCAACCCCCTGCTCAGTGCAGGAATCTAAATTAAAGCATACCCAACAGGTGGCTGTCCAGCTGCCCCTTGAAGGTCTCCAGTGTTGGAGAGCCCATCACCTCCCTAGGTAATTGGTTTCATTGTTGCACCACTCTAACAGTCAGGAAGTTTTTCCTGATGTTTTCCAGCAGCATATGAATTGGCCTGGTTTATCAAATGCTGTGTCACTGTGTCTTATTCGATTCATACTGATGGTGCCATATAGAAAGCTGGGACGTTGTACCAACGCGACAGCCATTCAGTGAAATCCTAAAAGAATACCTGGCTAAGGAATACTTTGCTCTGTGTCCTTTGCCAGAGGTTAGGGTGCTGGATAGC
The DNA here is from genome assembly GCF_030035675.1 of Rhineura floridana. Classification (NCBI taxonomy): domain Eukaryota; kingdom Metazoa; phylum Chordata; class Lepidosauria; order Squamata; family Rhineuridae; genus Rhineura; species Rhineura floridana. Next base: position 215,111,109 of record NC_084480.1, read on the forward strand.
GACAAAGCTTTTAAAATTCATGTACTGTGGAGGCACATTTTGCCCCTTTGCTCTCTTCATTTTGTCAATTGGTAAATGCCATCTTTTTCCACTGGGGCTTTTAAAGCGACTAACTTGGATATTCCAGCTACCTCTCCTTTTCCACAGACTTTGTCACATATATGATCATTGGCTGTTATTGTTTTCATATTATTTGCTGTCATTTGTATTTCATTTTTAAAAAAATATCTATTTTAACTTTTCGGATCGGTTTTGAGAACCTTTTGGCAAAAAGAGAATATAAATATAAACTGTACCTTACCTTTACCTGATAAGAATGGAGAAGCAACAGGGAGGAGGAAGGAAAAGAGCCATTTGGCCATTTGAAACTACCTGAGCAGAAAGTTCCAAATCACTGGCTTTTAGGCTCTCTTTTGCCAAAGGCCAGGTTTGAAGAACCCCCAATCCTTCCCCCCCTTCTTTTCCTGATGATATTCTCTAGCTTCAGTGGCACATCCCTCTTATATAAAATGAAGTTAAAGGAGGAAGTGGTTTTGTTTGCTCAGTTTAGCATAGGAACTACGTTTTACTCCTCACCAGTAACTTATCATGTGGCCTTGTTCTCACTGAGGTGGTAAACCCATTTCTGGGACAGACACAATGTTTTTGTTTTAAAAAAAGTGCCAGTACTCATATCTTGATAAAAGCGCTGTGGCTGCCATGGGCACCAACAAGTTCCAGCAATCTATACCACTGAGTACCGTCACAAAAAAAGCACTGGACAGACTGATTCAGACTGCAGCAGGTGAGGGCTCTCATGGCTCTTCCACACCTGGAAGTTCCCTCCACCAAAAAACACTGATATGTCTAGGGTTGCATCTTTCTCCACAGTGCTGTAGTTTTCTATTATATTTGTATATATAGGAGCAATGCGAGTCCCCACCAAAACACAAGCGTACTGCCATACTGAGAACTAGGCCTGTGACTCAAGCCCAATGTGAGGGAGGAAGCAGTCACAAAGAATTGCAGGTGAGAGGGAGGCCATGCCATGTTAGTGTCTGGTAGGTGATAACTTTAATCTTGGAGATCCTACTCATATTTAAACAGAATCTTTCATGTTTATGAAGGAGAAATATGTATCCTATAAATTTATGTACTGATGTGCATAAAAAGATAATGAATACAATAGGTTCTGTATGTAAGCAATACTATATTCATTCATTAAATAAATGGTAACTTGAAACCCTTCCAACTTCCGCAAGTTACAAAAGTTGGCTGTGATTCCTAAAACTAAAATAAAAATAAATAGTTGAAGAAGTATTCTATGCTCAGACGTACTCCTGTTATTCCAAATGTTCCATGACTGAATTCCTGCATTCAAGAATCTTCTAGGACTAAGCTCTGGCTCCAATTAAACCCCAGAGCTATTAAAGGCTTAGAGTCAATCAGCTATTCCAACTGCATAATTAGCCAATTATGACTACACAGTATTTTAATACAGATTATAGTTTGAGGCTGCTTAATAAATGCCAGTTTTTCTCAGCTACCTACCACAGACTGATCATTTATTGTGATGAAAATCATCAAATGCAAATCCTGAAACAAAGAAGTACAAACAGACTACATATCCCAAGGACTGTTGGACATTTTATGTATTGAAGAGGAAATGTGCACAACTTCCTCTTCGTGGAAGGTAAATGTGCATACACTCTATGAGACCTGGTGAATGTGCACAACAGCCAGTTGCTATGTACATGAACCACTCAACTTACATTTCTCTTAACATATATCTAGGCACTAATTATAATTAAATAACCCATGTTAAATAACAATTATGTATCGACATGCCTTCATACAACTAATACTTAACCTCTAACTAATCCTAAAAGAAGCTAACAACAATCACATCTAACTTTTGCTCCCCACTAAACCTTGCAAAATTTATAATTATAAAACCACTATTTTTCCTTTAGGGATTTATCCATATGAGGGGATTTATAATTATAGCATTTGTGGATTTGTAATGAGTATTTTTGTGAGTTTCAGGTCTGTAGTGGGAAAAAAGTGTTTGTTATATGTCGTAGTTTTGTATTATGATTAGTAGGAGTTTAAGGAATGTTCCATGCATAGTAAGTTTTTTTTAAAAAAAGAAAATGTAATTTCAAATTACAATTAATAAATATGTATCTAGCATAATCTGTATCTGGGTTTATTTGGTTGTTTTTTCTTTTTACAGTACTCCCATAGTATAGGGCCAAATTCAGAAGTGCAGGGTCCCTTCATGATAATCATGCCACGTCCCCTCACAGCCACATCCCCTCACTCACTCGCTTGCACACCGTTGTAATCTCCACACTACACAATCCTTCCCACATGCAACTTCTCCCACAACAAGATATGTCCCTAGGGGCAAATCAGCATGACAGGGGAGTATATTAGAGTGTTAGCTACTGAGAAGAGTCTTCTCAGTGGCTGACTCACCTCCTTTTACTCTGATTGACTCCATTTAGCAGGAAAGGACAAGGAAGCATGTTAGTAGACTCTTCTCAATGGCCAACACACTCCCTATTCATGCTGATTGGCTCATAGGATGCCAGAGACATAGGGACCCTGCTTCTAAAAAAGTAAAGGGTCTAAGACGCCCTGAGACCCTGGACCTCTACACTCCTGCAGTATCCCTAAAGAAAATCTTCACCAAAATGTGCATTTTACTAAACTTCATGTTCTTCAGGACCATTTTGAAGCTTGTAGGAATGGTTGGCAGGGAGACCGTCTGGCAGCAAAGGCCTCAGGTTTATGGGATTACCCATGAACATTTTTGATAAAGTCTATTGCAGCTGGAAAGAATGGAAGACACAGTTCCTAGTGCTTTCTGGCTGAATTCACTAAAGCAGAAAGCTATTAGGAAGCACATTTCCTGTGCTTACCAGTGGCAATGAACTCTTGTGGGGAGTGTCAAGGCTTCAAGTTGGAGGCATCTCCAACCATCCCCCTACGGTAAGTTTGGAGGAGGCAGAGCAGAAGGCTACAAAAGTGGTTTGATGACACTGAATGAAGCAGCTTCTGGCCTCAGCTTTAAGAAAGTCTGGGCCTCATTGGGAAAAGGCTTGGAGAGAGGAACTCTTCAGTTTGCTTTTCTACACCCCACCTTCCCAAGATTCAGTACTATGGTGTGTTGGTTTCTGTGATCCAGCCTCCTTTGCTGAATTGATATTGCACTGTTCCATTTTGGAAAGGTTTTGTATGTTTTTAAATTCTAGTGATTTTTATCTGTTTTAAAATAGAATTTTCTATTTGTTCTAATCCTCCCTGGTACCTCATGGTGAAGGGCAGGTAATTTAAACTTATAATTAAATAATTAAATATTGTTGCTTATATCTGTTCCCATTCCTTCCAATCTGTTAGACCGTATCTCCCTATATGAGCCTGCCCAGGCCCTGAGATCCTCAGGAGAGGCCCTTCTCTCAATACCTACGTCCTCACAAGCACGAGTAGTGGGGACGCGAGATAGGGCCTTTTTGGTGGCTGCCCCGAGGCTTTGGAACTCCCTTCCTAGGGAAGCAAGAATGGCCCCCTCCTTGCAGTCCTTCCGTCGGCAAGCAAAGACTTTTTTATTTCAACAAGCCTTTGGAACTGAAAGCTGTTAAGGACAGGACTTGAAGGGTGCTGCACTGCTGTTGCCTAATTGTATTCTTTTAAACTGAGTTTGAATTATTTTAACTGTATGTATGAATGGTTTTAATACTGTAAATTGTTTAATTTGATTTTAATCTAGACTTTTGTATGTTTTTAATTAAATGTGTGCTTTTATCTGGAAGCCGCCGTGAGTTCCAGTTTTGGAAAAAGGGCGGGTAAAAATAATGATATTAAATAAATAAATAAAATAAATCTTGGACGAGAGTTAAACCACCATCATTACCTACGTAAGGAACCAAATTCCACACTGGAGCTCGTCTGCACCCTTCTGCTTCATCACAGCAAGAAGGAAGCGCAAGAAACTTTTGTATTTGGCTGCAAAGGAAGAATTGCGTTGGCAGAGGAAAACTCCCCTTTCCTCTATCAAATCACACACTGAAACTGTACAGTCCCTGGCTTCTCTAGCGTCAAGTAATCCAGAGCTTTTAGATTGTAAACTGATGATTATGATCACACAGATTTTATAAATGTAAGAAAAACCTCTAAAAATTACTATGAGATACTAAGAAACTCTACTATCCAATATTTTTTTTTAAAAATGACTAGAAATGCTGAAATTAAAAAGTATCTTAGCACATTTTGCAAAAAGATTGGGAAAAAACCATTGGGAAAAAAGAAGAAGATGGAAGCAATACACTGAAGAACTATATAAAAGAGATGTAAGAATGACAGATTCATTCACGGAGGAAACGTATGATGAACCAGAAACTTTAGAATGTGAGGTGAAAGCTGCTCTTAAAATACTTGGAACAAAGAAGTCACCAGGAACAGATGGCATACCAATAGAGTTGCTACAAGTTACTGAGACTGAATGTGTCCAAATTTTGACAAAAATTGTCAAGAAATATGGAAAACTAAACAATGGGCCACAGACTGGAAGTGTTCAATCTACACAGTACCGCCTCTAGGCACCAGGAAGCGGGGCAGTTTGGGGGCCCCTGCGCTTGGCGATCTGCATATATAGAGTCCCAGTCATTTCAAGACGTAGCGGCGCTAAGCAATCAATGACAAGTTCAGGACTGATGATCTGGGGAGGGAGGGCTGGAAGATTCGGCCTCTGGTGTTAAATTCTGAGAGGAAGGAACAGGTCAGGGCACTTTTGTGAGTTGCACACAAGGGACATTTCCTGGAACCTGAGACAGAAGGCGAAAGGAAAGTTTCAGTTTTCCAACCACGCAGGATTTAGCAGGGCTTTGGTCTCTCACTCTCCCCTTCTTCTAGATGAGGCAACGTCTCGCGACTGCCCTTATTTAAAGCCGGGGGGGGTACATCCTGCAAGGGAGCTAATTGGAGAGCCTCAGCAAAATGCCTCCCATTAAGCCGTGAAACCGGCGGAGGAGGAGACGCGCTGGTATTTGACAGCAGTGAACCTAATCTGGAGCCTCTCGCTTTTTAAAAGTATCTTGGAGGACTGATGTGAAACTGACAAACTGGTCAGGAGGGTAAGATGAAATTGACAAAAGAATTGCAGGCATTACATCCCCATCGCTGGGCTGCACCTACACCTAAGGGATCTTAGGGGAAGATGCAGCACTGCAGAAGGAAACGTGCAAAAAACAAACGGAAACGCATTAGTTGTCTCTTTGGCATTATTCACTCCTCGTCGGCTGCAGATCATCCCAGCCAATAAACGTGTTGACATTTGAGTGCTAATGCGTAAGCCATCCTGTGGGGGCCTCCTTGATAGGGTGAGGTGGCTGCCTGCCCCTAATCCCATATCTGGGCCATGGCTACTCAGCACCCTCTACATGCTCAGAGGCACTATGACACTTTATAAATGTTGAGCATAAGACAGCACATCATGGGTTTGTACAGCTGTGCTGAAATACAAACATGCTGCAGGTGGGATAAGATGAGTTTTCCAAGGCAGGAAAAGTGGTCTAATATGACAAGACATAGTCAGCAAAGATCATATGTGCAAGTGACCTCACAGCAACTTCTTATTAGCAAGATTTCCCCACCATTTGCATTTTTATATTATACATGACTGACACAAATGAGCAGTGTGTTTTGGAATCATGTATGTATTTTTAAAAATCCACACTTGCACAATTTTCATTTTCTTAAAACTCCTAAGAACAGCTTCTTGGAAGAATGATCCAATTAAATATATGGAGCTAGCTTCTAAGTAAATGCATACAGACGCAAACATCCAACGGTGATCCTAAACCTGGATTAAGGCCATCTGAAAGCAGGTTTATTTCCTTAAAGGGACCACTTGTCACAAAATTACTGCCTTCCCCCAAAATTAAATTTGTTGAAAAGGAACTCCATTTACAATATTAGTCTTAAAAGGCACATTTGAAAAGTTCATTTGCATTAGAAGTTCTCTTTTCATTTACAATTCCACAAGCGAGTGCTGACCGACGCGCTGCTGACCCTTACCAAGTGAGTGCCAACCCCTTGTTTGGCCTTATTTGAATAACGTGAGACAAACCCGGCTGGGGGTGTTCATTTGGCGCCTGGGCTTGGCCCCAGAGTTTGTTTTCAGTGCCTCACCTGAGCGCCAGGGATGTGAAAGGCTTGTTGGGAAAGAGGGTGCCTCTGAGCACATGTAAGACAGATGTCGAGAGACCGGTGGAGAAATGGATATGGAACAGGTTGACTAGAGGCCTATTCCCTGAAGTGAAGGTAATCATATTTGTCTTTAATAGGTTGTTAGCCTCATATGTAAATTAAATATTATAATTACATATATTCGTAAATAAAATCTCTCTCTCTCTCTCTCTCTCTCTCTAAATATATATATATATAAAAGACAGTTTTGAAAGCAACAAACAGAACTTCACTCAAGCGTGCTCTGGATCCCTATACGGATTCCGTTAATCACCTAATATATATATATTAACGTAATTGTGATTAACCAAACAGAGGTTTTTATTATATTAACAAAACGTTTCAGCTTCCGCCTTCATCAGCTGCTAACATACAAATGCTGTTACCAAGGTGGCAGTTATAGAGCTTTGAGGATGGAATGCTCAGAAGGGCTTCATTTGCAGAAGCTGAGTAGTGGTGGTACTGTCCTCCAGGTTCAGGCCATGTGGTGCCAATGTGTCCAGACAGTAAATCCAAAAGTTCTCCCTTTTAGTCAATGCTGCTGGATCTGCTGGCATCTCTATCGCTGTAATGGAAAAGTCCAACAGGCTGTGACCCTCGATGTTAAAATGCTTTGCAACTGGTTGCTCCAGTTTTTTTGTCAAAATTGCCGACTTGTGGTTCCTGAAGTGCGTGTGTAGGTCAGTTGTGGTCTTTCCTACGTATTGGATATGACATCCTGGTCTTTTGCACTCGATGATGTAAACTATATTGCAGGACCTGCAGGTGATATTCTGTTTGATGTAATATGTCCTGCCTGTCCTAGTGCTTGTAAAAGTGTCTGTCTCCCTGAGGTACACACAGGTGATACAGCGTTTGGAGTGACAAGGATGAGACCCTGGATTGGTGATAGGTGGCTTAAGCACAGCTCTCACCAACAGTCTGCGCAAATTAGGAGGTTGGCGAAATGCTAGAACAGGAGGCCTGCTGATGGCTCTAGTAAGATGTTCAGAGTTTGCCAGCAATGGGTAGCTCTCCCTGATTGCTCGGTGATAGTTAGGAGATGCTGGATGGAAATCTACCACAAACGGAATCCGTTGCTCTCTGCTCTTTGACACCTCAGTATGATGGAGGAGGTTTTCTCTGGACAGAATGGAGGCTCGGTGGATGTTGCAATTGATAATATGTGGAGAATATCCTCTTAGAAGAAGGTGTTCTTTCAGTTCACTGATCCTTCTCTGGTATTTATCTTCAGCGTTGCAAATAAGTTTGATTCTCAGAGCTAAGCTATACACAATGTTCTTCTTTATATGCCTAGGATGGCAGGATTTCCAGTTTAAATAGGTGTGGGCATCAGTGGGTTTGCTGTAGAGATCAGTGACTATTTTCTTGTTTTCAATGGTGAGAAGGACATCCAGAAAAGGGATGTGCGGATTGTCATTTGTACTATTAAATGTAAACTTAATAGAGGGATGGATAGAGTTGATGTAATTTTTAAATTGTTCCAAACTCTTTTTACCATTTGTCCAGACCATAAAGATGTCGTCAATGTATCACCACCATATAAGTGGTTTGTTGAGTGCCTTTTTGAGGATCTCCTGTTCCAGTTTACCCATAAAGAGATTCACATATGATGGAGCCATGCAAGTCTCCATAGCTGTGCCTTGTAGTTGCAGGTAGTGTTCTCCATTGAATGTAAAGTTGTTACAAGTCAGGACTAGCGTAGCTAAAGTTGTGAGAACCTCTGTTGGAGGATTGTTCATATCTCTGGTGTTAGGGAACGCATTTAAAGCCTGAATCCCATCATTATGTGGTATATTGGTGTAAAGAGATGTGACATCTAAAGTAGCTAGTATAGTACTGTTGTGGAATTGATACTGCTTGTTTAAAGACTCAATTTTAAGCAAGAAGTCCTTGGTGTCTTTGATATATGATGGGAGGTTTTGCACCATGTTTTGTAAATTTAAGTCAATGTACAGAGAAATCCTTTCAGTAGCTGTGTTGTTACCTGAGACAAGTGGGCGACCAGGATTGTTGGCTTTGTGGATTTTAGGCAGCATGTAAAACCTTCCAGGGGCGGGATTTGGATTAACAAGGAGATCAGCAGTTTCTTCTTTAAGAAGTTTCCTACTAGTAAGATTTTGTATAGATGTAATGATACGAGTATTGAGATCTGTGGTGATGTCTTTGTCAAGAAATCTATATGTTGTTTCATCCTTTAGTTGTCTTTGACCTTCTGCTATATAGTCTGTAGTGTTAAGTACCACAACAGCACCACCCTTATCTGCAGGCTTGATGACAACATCCCTTCTTATCTGAAGGTTCCTTAGGGCTATTCTTTCTTCTTTTGACAGGTTGTCGTGAATAGGAGTTGGTGTGTGGTTGTTGATGACTCTGTTTATTGATAAGAGAAAGGTTTGTAGGACTGGATTCCTGTTAATGTTCGGTGTCCAAGTTTTAGATGGCAGAAACTGTAGCAGAGGATCTCTATTGTAGAGGTCTATGTTGTTCTTAGAGTCATCATAAAAAATTCAGTCAATCTACATCTCCTTTCAAATGCTTTGATGTCACATTTCATCTGTGCTATAGCCCAGACGTCCAAGCTGGATTTAGAAAGGGAAGAGCTACCAGAGATCATATCGCAAACATACGTTGGATAATGGAACAGACAAGGAATTTCAGAAGAAAATCAACCTGTGCTTTATAGATTACAGCAAAGCCTTTCACCGTGTAGATCATGAAAAACTATGGAATGCTTTAAAAGAAATGCGGGTGCCACAGCATCTGATTGTCTGAAGCACAGCCTATACTCTGGACCAGAGGCTACTGTAAGGACAGAATATGGAGAAACCGATTGGTTCCCCATTGGAAAGGGTGTGAGACAGGGGTGTATTTTATCACCCTATTTGTTTAATCTATATGAAGAACATATCATACAGAAAGTGGGATTGGACCAAGATGAAGGAGGTGTGAATATTGGAGGGAGAAATATCGATAATTTAAGATATGCAGACGATACCATACTACTAGCAGAAACAGTAATGATTTGAAATGAATGCTGATGAAAGTTGAAGAGGAAAGCACAAAAGCAGGACTACAGCTGAATGTCAAGAAGACTAAAGTAATGACAACAAAAGATTTATGTAACTTTAAAGTTGACAACGAGGGCACTGAACTTGTCAAGGATTTTCAATATCTTGCCACAGTCATTAACCAAAATGGAGACAATAGTCAAGAAATCAGAAGAAGGCTAGGATTGGGGAGAGCAGCTATGAGAGAACTAGAAAAGGTCCTCAAATGCAAAGATGTATCACTGAACACTAAAGTCAGGATCATTCAGACCATGGTATTCCTGATCTCTATGTATGGATGTAAAAGTTGGACAGTGAAAAAAGCGGATAAGAGAAAGGTCAACTCATTTGAAATGTGGTGTAGGAGGAGAGCTTTGCGCATACCATGGACTGTGAAAAAGACAAATAATTGGGTGTTAGAACCAATTAAACCAGAACTATCACTAAAAGCTAAAATGGTAAAACTGAGGTTATCATACTTTGGACACATAATGAATAGACAAGAAAAGACAATAATGCTGGGAAAAACAGAAGGGAGTAGAAAAAGAGGAAGGCCAAATACTTTATGGATTTATTCCATAAATGAAGCCACAGACCTGAACTTACAAGATCCGAACAGGGTGGTTTATAACAGATGCTACTGAAGGTCGCTGATTCATAGGGTCATATTTTTAATCTGTTTTGTACACCGCCCAGAGAGCTACTAGCTATGGGCGGTCTAAAAATGAAACAAATAAAAAATAATAAATAAGTCGAAATTGACTTGAAGTCACATAACAACAAATTAGTCTAACTTAAGTCTGGATCCAACCCTATGGCTATAAGGTACATTTATGCTTGCTAGCCAGGCTTGTACATTTAATTATATTTTGTTAGCAAAAATGAGTAACAAAACCAGGTTGTTACTTTTTTCTATGGAAAAGCAGCTTTGGCAACAGCATAATGGTAGCAGTCGTGCTTCAACACTAACATTTAGCCCTTTCTCTGTTCTACCCAAAATGATTCCAATCATATTTTAATCCTCAAACACATGTATTTGGGTGGAAAGGGAATAATAATTTAGAGCGGACTGTGATGCGTCCTTCCCTGGCTCTCCCTGTCAGGTTCCTACCTGCTCGTGGTTACTGCCTGTCTCTAGGCACCACCAGGGACTCCACCAGTCCGGACCGCACTCTCTTATGGTTTACCTATCCGCTCTAGCACAGATCTCAACAGATCCCCCTGCTAGGCAACCACCAGTAACGTCCCAATACTAGTATTCCCAGAGACTCTGAATACTGGTATTGTTATTCTCTTCACCGCTGCCACCATTTGTTACAGTTCCCCTTCAGCCTTGGTCATTACCTTACCCTCCCTTCTGGTCTGTGAAACCCCAGCCAAGGATCAGGCCTTTGGTAAACCAAATTAAGTATTTATTAAAGATAACAAAGCTAACAAGATTAACAAGATTTCTTCTTAAGGCACATAAGCATATGGTTTTACTCAATACTAATCCGAACTCCACCTCCCTCCTGGTAAACAACTCTCTAAACCCCACCAAGCAATCCACTCTTTCTCTTCTCCTCCCCCATTCCACTCTCACTCTTCCTTTTATACATTCAGCCATTTTAAACACTCAGCCAATCATCTCGCATTCTACTGCCCATTCACTCCCCCTCTTTCACTCCACTTACCATGTATCTTCTAAAACAACAACACTTACCACATATACATTAATATAGGAACATCACACGGACTATCAAGGAAAGAGTTAACACTTTCAACCTTGCATGTCTCCACTTCAAATAGCCTTTTAGGTTGAGACCTATCCCAGTCTGCATCTGTGTTAGAATTGCTTAATACGTTTTTTAAAAATCTTTTTAACCCTTTTTAAAGTTGCTTTTTAAAAAAATGTTTTTAACGTTGTTTTGTTTTAATGTATTTTAAGATCTATTTTTATGATGCTTTAAAGTGTTTTTAGTGTTCTGTTTGCCGCCCTGGGCTCCTGCTGGGAGGAAGGGCAGGATACAAATTAAATAATAAATAAATAAATAAAATACCCCTCATATAGCTGTTTTTCTTAGAAAAAGCAGCTGTGAGGATTTTGTTTCATGGATGTGCATGTGACCTGGAAATCTGCCGACAACCACAAACAATTTAAAGCTGTGAGGAAATTTGGGGAAATTTCCTTCAGCACCTACAGTTAGGAAGATTATTTCCACCCCCCTTCTCCCCCACTTTCTTTTACTTTCTCTTTTACCCTTTGGAGTGAACATAATTCACTTGTACCTGCCATTTATCAGGTATGAAAAAATTAGGAAAAAACCCAACAAATTTTATTTGTTAACTCATTATGAATCAGGTGTAATTTGGTGAAAAGAATAATATCTGAAGAGAAAGTGTTCTGAAGCATTCATGACGGAATTTTTGTCCATATAGTTTTCTCCGATAAACCATAACCCAGATGTGATATGCCCAAGAACAACAAGATGTTTATTATTAAATACAAAAAATAAAGATTATCTATAAAAGAGACACTATAGAATAAGGCTGAGATCAAATTAGAGCACATCTTTGAAGTGTATATAACTGTGCCAACATCTGAAGCCCTTAAATTTTCTATGCTTCAGTATACAGTGACTGTACGCCATTGTATAACAAGACAGCAAGTGGCCTTAGTTCTGGTTGTGGGAAAATGTAAACTAATAGTAATATACCAGTTTGGTATATAGAATCTATATAAGAAGTGGAATTACCATATCCTTTATACAAGAAGAATCTTCACAGGCACCCCAAATATGGGGTCATGTGTGACCCACAAGCACTTTACTACAGAGTCCCCAGCAGAAACAAATGAGTATTAGCAAACATTAGCAAAGTCAATGGGGCATTTGCCATTGGTTTCACAGGTTTCAAACATAATCACAGTTTCCACAGAAAGACAACGGCCTGGATCACACATCAGGCTAAGCTAAACTATGTCTTACTGAAAATTCATGAGTGCGTGAGCTCCCAGCCACTTTGCTCCTCCGCAGTCATTTGGCTGCTGTGCTGAGCCATGGATACATTAAGCCAGTTGCCTGAAGCCAGGCTCATGGTTTAACTCTCTCCAGACTAGCCAAGAGTTGTAATCAAAGTTTGTCCTATTGTTTAAGGTTTGTGAGTCTGTCCAGGAGAGCTGAATTATGAGCCTGGGTTTGGTTGACATGCTAAGCCAAATCATGGCTTAGCTCAGTGCAGCAACAGAACAACCAGAGAGAAGCAATTTTCTGTGATGTGTAAACCAGGCCAAGGTGAAGGATGACAGAAAAAGTAAAGCCTTTTTTAGTGAGCAGAAGCTAGACAAGTGAAAATCCCATTTATACTGCTGATCTACTTCTAGAATATTGCCCTCATAATGACTGTACTTTATTACCCACAAATTGTAGAAATTAAATATGTAATAGCAAGAAATAAGCATTTCGAGTGCAGAGCTTAAAATCTTAGATTTTCTAGACTGATGCGTTGGGGGGGGAGGGGAAACACTCTTACCTCGAAGGCAGAGAAATGTAAGGAAATCTTCTGTCTTGGGCTTCCTTTTGGAGAGGTCTGAAATCTGTGTAGCTGGAGGGGGCAATAATGGCTCCACTATCTTTATTGGAGTTGTGCTGGGACTGTTTGGCTGAGACTGAGCAAACTTTCTTTGTGCTTGCAGTCTTGGCCTTAGGAAGAACAAAGGAAAAACAAATGAAATCAGGAGGCAAAGAGAGCAGAAGACAAAAAATTAGCTTTGAGTCAAGGCGAAGGGCAATATTTTAAACTAATGCCAATATAACCTTTCCATAAACATGTCAGTTCTGTATATTTTCACACAGTAATAAGTTATAAATCTGACAAAAATCTCAACTTGCTTTAAAAGAAATCTATAAAACAGCTTGTACACTAACAAAGGAAAGTTTCATTAGAAAAGGGAGAAAGTTAAAACTGCAAATAAAGTGCAACTTTTTGTACTTTTTTATAATATTATACACCATTCGTAATTTTTAAAGACCTGGAAACAAATGAAAAAAAGTTAGACGACTAGGAAATAGGCAAATGCAGAACATCTGCAGTAGTTAAATACATTAAAATTAAACTTTATTTAGATGAGGAGTTGGAGGATGATGAACAAATGGCATGTGAGTGCCTGGGCTTCTCAATTTTTGCAACAACAGCAGCTCTTTCTTGCAATGAATAGCAAATTGATTTATAAACTCCTGTGAGGACCCCTTCAAATTATTTCTCTGTACTCCAATACAATGCCCAAGTACAAAATGTTGGGCTGTGACCAATTCATGAGATGCACATTATATCTACACTGTGAATATATGCTGTTTTAGGCTCTTGTCCCTTCAAATATACATGAGCAGTGATAGAGGAAAAAAATCACACCTATCTTAACAAGACAAGCTGCTCAAAACACATGGTTGTATTTTCCATACTTGCATGTAGTTGCATCCTGTGCTAGTGTGGCATCATCTGATAAGTAGAAACCAATTTGGAAGGACATAGCGCATAGTTAAACTATGGAATTTGCTCCCACAAGAGGCAGTGATGGCCATCAACATGGATGGTTTTAAAAGGGGATTAGACAAATTCATGGAGGAAAAGGCTATCAATGGCTACTAGCCATGATGGCTAGCTATGCTCTGCCTCCATAGCTGGGAGGCAGTATTCTTTCAAATACCAGTTTCTGGAAACCACAGTAGGGAAGAGTACTCTATGTGCTCAGGTGCTGCTTGTGTGTCCCATGGGCAACTGGTTGGCCAATGTGAGAATAGGATGCTGTACTAGATGGGCCATTGGTATGATCCAGCAGGGTCTTCTTATGTTCTTATATAGCGTGGCTTCTTTTCATATCACACCAACCTCCCTGAGAATTGACAGTATTAACATTGAGAGCAACCACATCTTTCATCCATACCATGTGTACCGTCTAACTGAACATTACCAGAGCATCTAGGATATGACCACGTGGAAGTAGCAAGTATGTCACTCAGGTAATGTAAGAACCAGTATTTTCTATGACAATGACACAGAACCCCCACAATGATGCAGTCTTGTTGAATACTCAGGAAGACAATTCATCAATGGTAGATAAATATCACCATGCATTAGAACTGATCGTAAATATCAACAATAAGATCATAGTAGAAACACAAGTAATCTGGCAATGTCCTGTGCGTCAGCTCTGACCTACAGCAGACCTTTCTTCAAACTGAATTTCCTCTACAGTCCACCAGATTCAATTTGATTATGTATCCCTGCTTGGCTACAGGATTTGAGAGTCTCCACTAATGCCTTTGGTTTTGTAAGAGTTGTGGCAATTCTAAAACCAATGCCAAGTTCATGTCATTTCAACAACTGAAAATGACTGCTCTGTTGGTTTCTCTCTAAGCTGCTGTCATTTGTGTAACACTCCCAGATTGTCCCTTCATACACTCTTAGTGAGAATTACCACGTTTATTCACATTTTTTCTTCCCATAATGCATTTATATCGAACATCAACCACAGTTCTCTACAGCATAACACATTTACTCATAAGTACACAGGCAAAGGCTCCCTGCCACAGAAGGAGAAAAGGGGGTGGGGAGGAAAAACAGAAAGGTTCTTAATGCACCAAATATGTGTTTAGCTGTGTCCCATTTAAATCATGATGTTTGGGGTTTTTTTCATTCTGGAGATTAAACAGATGACGAGTCTGGGAAAGCAGAAGCAGGTCACATTTAACATTCTCCTGGTTCTGCTTTCTTACGAACAAGAGCAATAGGAACTCTGCCAGAGAGACATAAGAGGTGAAATATTGACTATTGAGAAGGAGTGGAGACAAAAAGGGAAATGGCAAAAGCTCCAATCCCACAGGGAATTACAGCAGAATTAGAACTCAACCCTGCTAGCATAAAGAAGGTGCCAGGGTCAGTGAGCCAGGAGTCCCCAATACAGGGCAAAGCCAGGACATGAGAGCAGTACAGAGTGGAGAACCTTTCTTAACAGGGAGTGGGAGCAAGGCCCCCCACACCCACATCTCAAAAATGGCATACCAGCAATTTCCACTGCTGCAGCTGCCACCCTAGACTGGAAATTGCCAATGCAGGCATCAGTTACCCTTTCAAGAAGCCAGATTTGGCCCAGAGGTTCCACTTGCTGATTGCTAATGTACGCATTTGTTAATTACATTTAATATTTATTGAGGATACTTTTAACCAGTCCTTATTCAATTGATTCCAGGGCAAGTTATAGTGTCATTTAAAACAATTAAAACAATGATAAATAAACTAAGATCATGTTGTAATATAAATTAAATACAGAATAAATATTCCAGCATACCAATTGCAGCAGCAGGCCAACATCCTATAAACGGCTACTGACAAGTCAAACTTCCAGGGAGGAGGAGTTCCATAATTAGGGCCCCACCAATGAAAAGGCCCAATTTTATGTTACCACCTGATGAATCTCCCCTGGGTGCGGAACAATAAAAAGGGCCTCCCTTTCAGATCTAAGGATCCAGACAGGCTGGTACAGGGTGTTCCTTCATTTAAAATATCTGCACCTCCCTTTCCTCATAAGAAGCCCAAGGGGGCTAACAACAAAATAAAACCACAATTAAACAATTTAAAATATCAGTAAAAAAACAAATTAAAACTCTAAAAAGAAAACAGCAGCAGTAAAACTATTTTTTTCTCCAAGCATGTAGATTAAAACAAACATTAATACAGCCATCTAAAAACTGGAAAAGTATGGTTTCTACTAGCTTTCAGAAAGCCATTAAAGATGAGGTGAGATGACGTTCCTTCCTCAGGAGGGAGTTCCAGAGCTTAGGCACAGCTACCAAAAAGGCCCTCCACCGGTCCCCATTAAGCATATTTCAGGGGATATTGGGACACGCAACAGGACCTCTGGTGATGACAACATTCTGACAGGCTCAAATAGGAGAAAGTGGGCCTTCAGATTTGTTGTTGCTATGTGCCTTCAAGTAGATTATGACTTATGGCGATCCTATGAATCAGTGACCTCCAATAGCATCTGTCGTGAACCACCCTGCTCAGATCTTGTAAGTTCAGGTCTGTGGTTTTCCGTTATGGAATCAATCCATCTCTTGTTTGGCCTTCCTCTTTTTCTACTCCCTGCTGTTTTTCCCAGCATTATTGTCATTTCTAGTGAATCATGTCTTCTCATGACGTATCCAAAGTATGATAACCTCAGTTTCATCATTTTAGCTGCTAGTGATAGTTCTGGTTTAATTTGTTCTAACACCCTATTATTTGTCTTTTTTGCAATCCATGGTATGCACAAAGCTCTTCTCCAACACCACATTACAAATGAGTTGATTTTACTCTTTTCCGCTTTTTTCACTGTCCAGTTTTCGCATCCATACATAGAGATCAGGAATACCAAGGTCTGAATGATCCTGACTTTAGTGTTCAGTGATACATATTTGCATTTGAGGACCTTTTCTAGTTCTCTCATAGCTGCCCTCCGCCTTCTTCTGATTTCTTGACTATTGTCTCCATTTTGATTAACGACGGGGCCAAGATATCGAAAATCGTTGACAAGTTCAATGTCCTCGTTGTCAACTTTAAAGTTACATAAATCTCTTGTTGTCATTACATTAGTCTTCTTGACATTCAGCTGTAGTCCTGCTTTTGTGCTTTCCTCTTCAACTTTCATCAGCATTCGTTTCAAATCATTACTGGTTTCTGCTAGTAGTATGGTATCAAATTACTGATATTTCTCTCTCCAGTTTTCACACCTCCTTCATCTTGGTCCAATCCCGCTTTCCGTATGATATGTTCTGCGTACAGATTAAACAAATAGGGTAATAAAATACAACCCTGTCTCACACCCTTTTCTATTGGGAACCAATCGGTTTCTCCATATTCTGTCCTTGCAGTGGCCTCTTGTCCATAGTATAGGTTGCGCATCAGGACAATCAGATGCTGTGGCATTTCTTTTAAAGCATTCCGTAGTTTTTCATGATTTACACAAACAAAGGCTTTGCTGTAATCTATAAAGAACAGGTTGATTTTCTTCTGAAATTCCTTGCTCCATTCCATTATCCAACGTATGTTTGCGATATGATCTCTGGTACCTCTTCCCTTTCTAAATCCAGCTTGGACATCTGGTATTTCTCACTCCATATATGGTAAGAGCATTTGTTGAAAAATCTTGAGCATTACTTTACTTGCATGGGATATTAAGGCAATAGTTCGATAATTACTGCATTCCCTGGGATCCCCTTTCTTTGGAATTGGGCTGTAGATTGAACGCTTCCAGTCTCTGGACCATTGTTTAGTTTTCCACATTTGTTGACAATCTTTTGTCAAAATTTGGACAGATTTAGTCTCAGTAGCTTGCAGCAACTCTGTTGGTATGCCATCTGTTCCTGGTGATTAGTTTCTTCCAAGTATTTTAAGAGCAGCTTTCACCTCACATTCTAAAATTTCTGGTTCTTCATCATATGGTTCCTCCATGAATGAATCTGTCATCTTTGCATCTCTTTTATATAGTTCTTCAGTGCATTGCTTCCATCTTCCTTTTAGTTCATCTCGGTCAGTCATTGTGTTCCCCTGTTGATTATTCAACATCCCTACTCGTGGTTTAAATTTCCCTTTCATTTCTCTAATCTTATGGAATAGGGGTCTTGTTCTGCCCTTTTTGTTGTCCTATTTCTATACAATAACCATTGTAATAGTTCTCTTTGTCCCTATGTACTAGTCACTGTATTAGTGATCATGTTTCTATCTCCTTTTGCTTTTGCTTTCCTTCTCTCTTTAACCATTTTAAGAGTTTCTTCAGTCATCCATTAAGGTCTTTCTCTCTTTTTAACTAGAGGTATTGTCCTTTTGCATTCTTCCCTGATAATGTGTCTGACTTCACTCCATAGTTCTTCTGGTTCTCTGTCAACTAAGTTTAAAGCCTCAAATCTGTTCCTTATTTGATCTTTATATTCTTCTGGGATGTTATTTAAATTGTATTTTGGCATTATGAGTGCTTTGTTGGTCTTCTTTAGCTTTACTCTGATTTTCTATATGATCAGTTCATGATCTGTACTGCAGTCTGCTCCTGGTCTTGTTTTTGCAGAAAGTATGGAACTTCTCCATCTTCTGCTTCCAATTATATAATCAATTTGATTCCTATAATGACCATCTGGTGATGTCCACGTGTACAGTCATCTTTTCAGTTATTCAAAAAATGTGTTTGCGAGAAACAAATTTTTGGCTTCAAAGAATTCAATAAGACTTTCTCCTGCTTCATTTCTATCTCCTAAGCCCCATTTTCCCACAATCCCTAGTTCTTCTCTGTTCCCTACTTTTGCATTCCTGTCCCCCATGATTATCAGCACATCTTCTTTTGGTGTGTGATCAATCGGCCTTCAGATACCTGAGTCCTAAACTATTTTGTTCTTTAAAACAGAGGTGGGGAACCTCAAGCACAGGGGGTATATGTGGCCCTCCAGGTCTCCATATCCAGCTCTCAGGAGTCTCTCCAAGCTACATGCCCTCTCGCAAGGCTACAACCTTACCAGTCCTGCTCTGTGCCCTCCATGAGTGCATCTGACTGGCTGACATATATTCTTGAACTATGATAATGCCTCTTGCTTGCCTGAATGGAGAGACGAGTGTGTGGAAAGATGCAGAAACCTCTGAGTTGTGTACGTCTGCAGCGTAGCCTACTGTACAAAGGAAAGAATCACATCCATTGCTCACTTACTTTTTTGCCTCTGGCTCTACTTACCACTAGCATGCAGCCACCAGAAGGCAACCCACAAAGGAATGTGGCTCTTGGACTAGAAATGGTTCCTCACCCTGATATATCATTGTGCGCGGAAACAAATCTGAAGACAGAGCAGCTCTTTCAGTACAGGAGTCACTTGCTCTCTATATGCAATGGTTCTGTTAACAATCTCATCACCGCATTCTCCAAAGGTAGCCCTATGTAGGAATGCATTGCAATAACCCAGAAAAGATTTATATTTACATGACAATCATGTTTGTCCTTGTGGTTAGAAACAGTACTGCATGTGTTACTATTGCATAATTTGTATAGAGATGGAAGAAACAGAGACTACCTTGACGGCTCCTTTCCCAGTAAGGTCTTTACAGCAGTATACAGCCTTCCTGGTCATGGATACACAATCTCCTCTAACTGGACCAATTGCAAAGTTTGCATTACAAATTATAAAGATTCATAAGCAACTTTTTCACAATTGTTAAGGGGTGCCAATTTTACTTTTGTCCTCATCTTGTTTAAATCTTTAGCAAGGAAAAACTTACAGTTAGTGGGCTTCCTTGTACTTTTGTGTTTCCCCCCCCCCCGAAATATATTTTTTTAATTTGAATTGAAAGCAGCAGATAACAATGAGGTAGGAGTGGAACAGGTCTTAATTTAAGACCAATTTAAGGGTTAGGAAGCGTGCTAAAATATAAAAACCAAGGACTCAATATGGTACTGAAAATTAAATTTAATAAAATTAGTAAGACCTTTTTTCAGAGGTACTGAAAAAATAACCGCCATACAAACAAATCATAATACAGATTATATATGGTCACAAATTATAATTTAAAAAACCAGTTTTAAAAAAACCTTGATAATGCACAGGACACATCTTAATACAACTCCTCTAAATCTCTAAAATAACAATACAAACCAACATCTATCATATCTAGCATACGTGTTTCTTGCTACAGAACAAAACATCTCAACATTTTTCATTATAAAAACACCTCTATTAAAATTATAAATCCCTTTATATTAATAAATCCCTAAAAGAAATGAACAAGGAGTGGGAAATTCTGAATACAGAAAATCCTTTTTTTGACCCTTTGCTTTCTGAATGGTTGAGACACACAACCTAGTCCATAAAAAGTGTTATGAACAAGGTAAAACCATAAGCCAACATTTTCAAGAAACCAAATTCAATGCCAGAGACAAGATCCTATACGGAGAGAAAATACCCAGTGCCTTTGCAATAGTCTGGCGTTATCAAGACAATATGATTTAAAATAGATGATCTAATTCAGCCAAGATATATTCTGCACAGGAGGTTAGCTTGGATGATTAAAATGGCCTCTTCGGTGGCCTTCGGACTATGAAATTATATAAGGCTGCAGGATCAGCTCTGGTCTCATACCATGGAGATATTTATAACATATAACAACATAAATGGTTTAGTCACTAATGGGCACCCATCAACTGGAGTAGCACATAGCTTCTTCTGACTACAGTGCAGTGACCAACAAACACACACACACACACACAATGAAGAAAGGCAATGCTCATTTAGCAATATAGTGCAAAAGACCAGAAAGTAAATGGTTAGTAGCAAAGCGTAGACAATGAGACACAAGAGTCCCATTTGATATCTCCCAGTAAGTACCCTAGTAACTGCTTTGTCATTTGACAGGCTATACTATATGGCAATTAGGCTATACTATTTTCCAGTTTGGAATGGGACAAACATTTTAGTACATTTTTACCAGTCTCTCCAACCTGTATCACAGAATAGCTTAAAAAACAATGGTTACTTGCAATGAACTATAAAACTGTTAAAAGAAATGCAGCTGATGAGTCTGCTACATGTTCAAAAGCAATCTGCATCCAACCAGATTAGTATGCCTGCCAGTAATGCTT
The DNA here is from genome assembly GCF_030035675.1 of Rhineura floridana. Taxonomy (NCBI): domain Eukaryota; kingdom Metazoa; phylum Chordata; class Lepidosauria; order Squamata; family Rhineuridae; genus Rhineura; species Rhineura floridana. The sequence goes on from NC_084480.1 coordinate 215,132,019, forward strand.
TCCCCTTATTACATGATAATACAGATAACAGACATAAGCAGGGTCTCAGGAAAGTGTATCAACTACGGAGGGAATCATAATGACTGTCCACAGTGTAAAGTATGACACTTCTCTTAACACCCTGTCCTCCTTTGCCTCATTTTAGTCAATACAATATTCTTCCATCATAATGACTTTGCTAACCCTTCGAGAAAGACATACTTTATAGAGAAAGCCCCATATTCCATCCCAAACATGTGATGGCATTACAAGATCACATATGCAGGGGTGCAATCATCCAGCAATGCAGGGGGTCATAGACCCCTTACTTTTTTGGGATCAGGGTCCCTTATAAGCAAACCAAACAGCATGAAAGGGGAGCACTTTAGCAACTGAGAAGATTCTACTCCCTTGATCTTTTGTGCTGAATGGAGCCAATCAGAGTGGAAGGAGGTGAGTCAGTCACTGAGAAGACTCTTCTTAGTAGTTAACATGCACCTCTCCTTTCATGCTGGCTGGAGCATGATGTGACTATCATGACGGGACCCTCCACTTCTGAATTTGCCACTCTGCTACTGCACATATGCCACAGATGGATTTTTTCACCAAAATTAATCTCAGAACTCCTATTTGAGGGCATAGATCACACAACCTCTTCTATTTAAAATTTTGCATGACAGAGGGCCATGGTCTAAGAAAAGTTCCCTATTTTATTTATTTAACCAGTTTTATATCCCATTTTTCCTCCTGAAGGGCAGTTAACGACATTAAAAAATTGACTACAGTCACAGAGCAATAATTTTTAAAACCCAACAATCTTATCCTCCACAGTTTGATTACAGCAGAAGAGTTAGTGGTAATGCTCCCTATATCCCAAAGGCCTGAACAAATTAAAAAGTTTCCAGATTGTGCTTGAACATGTCTAGTAAAGAGGGCAGCTGGATTTCATCTGGAAAGGAGTTCCATAAATGGTGCACCACCGAGAACAATCCTGTCTCACATCACAAGCAACCCCTGCTGCAGGAATTACAAGCTGAAGGAACTACACCTGAGCCAAATAGGATTGGGGGAGGCACTCCTTTAAGTACTTAAGATTCCAAGTCATTCAGGGATTTATGAACTAACAGTAATACCTTCAATTAGGCCCAGTAGCCTTTAGGCACCCAATGCAGTGTTTTAAGGATAGAGTGATATCATTCTAGGCCCTCTGCACCAGCTGCAGCTTCTGGAAGTCTTCAAGGGTAGCCCCATTTATATAGCACTGCAGTAATCTATTTGGGAAGTTATTATAGCATGGATAACTGAGACCAGACTGCCCCAATCCAGAAATGGAAGAAGCTGGCAACCCAGCTATGGCTGGGCATAGGGCCTCTAGTGACAGTCTGAAATTGAGTTGTACTTCCAAGCCATGTTCCTGTTGCTTCAGGGAAAGTGCTACCCCGTATGGGGGGATATTGGCTGCCTAGTTCCCAGATCTGGGGGCCATCAACTCACAGTAATTCTGTCTTGTTGGGATTTAGCCTCAACTTATTTTCCCTCTTCCAGTGCACCACTGTCTCCAAACACAGCCTCTCCCAATTCAGACACAAGGAAGAGATAGATACAACTATCTTCCCTCAGCAGCTTCATATAGATGTTAAACAGCAGTGGGATCAAGACAGAACTTTGTGACATCCACAGCATAAATGTGATGAGTCAAAGCAAAAGTCTCCCAATGCTGTTTTCTGGTAGCAGCTCTGTAAGCATTAGTGGAACCATTGTATTACCGTGCCTCCAAACCCCATCCCACAGAGCTGCTCCAGGAGAATACCACGGTCAATGGTATTGAAATCCACTGAGAGAAGATTCAGTAGGGTTCCTTGTAAAGATCACCAATCAGGACCACCAAGGCTATTTCAGTAATGAATCCAGTATCGTGTCTGTACTTTCAAATATGTTGCTTTAGCATTTGAATTAAAGCAACCAAAAATGTCTGACAGAGAGACCAGGGGGTACTGAATACTGCAAGATGCCCTAGAGAATACTATCTATCTATATTGTGTATGTGTGTGTACCCATGCATGCATGCATGCACACACGCACATACAGACCTTGTTTGGCAGGGATCTGGTCATACAGTATTAGAGGTGGTGCTGGTAGCAGGTAATGTCCTCACTCTAAAAACATTCCTAGGTGCAGAGCTTTATGCTTCTTCAGTTGAGTGAATGGCAACCATTCATCTATATGGTAAAGTAAAGAGACATCACTGGGGTGGAGGTTAAACTTGCTCCCTGCCCTTGAACATTCTAGCCAGTGAAAATCAAACCTAGTACTGTCTGTACAGATCAATCCTGGGTTGTTTCTTGGTCACATTTAGAGTATGACAAAACCTTGAGAATGAGCTTTCATAGTGTTAAATTATATCCAATATCAGCCATAAAGGTGATGATAAGTGGCAGCTTTAATATTTACACACAAGGCATGGGTCACCTGAGGTCTTCAAAGAGGCCTGAAGTGCTTTCCCTAGGGCAGAAATGGTAGAACTTGCAAGTTTAATATTATTGTTCAAAGCCAGGGTGAGGAACCTATAGCCCTCCAGATGCTGTTGGACTCCAACTCCAACCAGCCCCAGCCAGCAGTGACAACGGGTCAGGGATGATGTGTGTTATATTCCAACAATCTCTGAAGTGCCACAGTCCCCACTTGTGGTTAAAGGAAACAAATTGGCTTGCATGATAGAAATACAAGATCTGAAACCTTCTAGCCCAGTAAAGGACATATGGTGAAACATGTGCATTGATATGAGGCAGTAAAAGAAAATAAAGGGGCGGAACCTGCTGTGAAAAAGGACTTTCTTGAATTTTATTTACTTAATTACGCTAATGCCAAATGTAGTTCAGCTTCAAGTTTTAACTAAACTACCCACAGTTGCCAGAAAAGCCTACCGATTTTAAATAATTCCATCTTAACATGGGGGGAGCGAAATATAATTGAAATAAGAATTGCTATACCTGTAGTTCTATTATGTTCCTAAGATGTCTTTATGGAAATCGCAATGATCTGAGTTAATATGATTGAAATTGTTACTATTATTTGTTTCCCCCCCTTTCTATGTCTTTTTCTATAATTTATTATAAGCTTAATTCATCTATGTTCAGTATTATTTCTTATTATTATTCTAATAGAATAATGTACAAGTGGATTAATGTATGTATATGGATTATGTCAATGAAAAATAATTTAATTCAATTTTCTTAAAAAAAAAATAAAGCTTTAACATTCTAAATGAGCATGTAAACACACAATGCACTCAGAAGGTATCCAAATGACCAAAGTGTACTTTAAGGGTACCTCATCTTAATCTTAATTTGGACATGATTTGGATGACTAACTCAATTGCTCTTAGACATCTTCTTCTGTCTTATGGAAAGGGACCCTCTCCTTGATTTTCTGAGGAGCCGGCTGTAATGAAACAAGCTGGGAGACAATTAGAGTTGTTAAACACAAGTTACAGCCCATCTTAGGCCTAACTGGTATTGGTGGATGGCAGCAAAGGTGTCTTAGTTCTCTGTTACTACTATGCCTGCTCAGAATTGCCCAGTAGAGCATTTTCAGGTAGGGGTCAGGAAAAATCAGACAGGAACACTAGTCAAGTAACAGGATCAAGTCAAGCAGGATCCTGCTCATAGCCTGCTGTGAGCAGGCCCAACAAGACTTGCAAGATCAAGCGCCTGCCTCCACTGCCCCCTTCTCCTCCTCAGTGTCCAAGCAATTTATTTGCATCAGAAGGGAGGGTGGAAGTGGATGCTCCAACTCCTGGGCAAAGTATTCATTTCTGCAAAGGAAGGGACTGGGACTACATGTCCCAACATCTCTGGAGAGAAAATGACAATATTTGTGACAATTTCAAGTGGGGAAAAGACCCACTGGCACTTGCAGGATCTTTTCCTTGATGGAAATTGAGGCAAACAGTACCATAAGGGATGCTGGGACATGAATCAGTGATCCCCTCCAGATCCCTACCACTGAGAGCTAGAGTGCCTGCCTTCCCTCTACTGCCTTTTCTTATCCCAGGCCCCTGTGGTGGGGCAGGGGGAGGTGACAGCATTTTTTGTGAACCCATGAGCTCATTGGGAGTGTATGTAACACACCAGTCTTTTATGGGTGCTCACAAGGGGTGCCCTAAAAAGATCAAGCCCTTTTCAGGGTAACACAGGGATGCTCTTTTTCTGGATGGTTAAAGGCATTTTAAAAACTTGTGAAGGTGGATCAGAATCTCTGGAGGCCTGGTGTGACCAACTTGTAAGGCATTTTGCCAACACACTTGCATCTGCTCCAACATATATTGTTATAGAAGAATCTAATCCAGTGGTCACTAGAGCTGCATCTGGTCAGGTTCAAAGAACTCCTTTCAATTTGTGCAACCTGAGGAAGTAGAGAAAAGTGTCACCACATCTCTCTTGAATCCATGTCCATCATAGCTGATTAGATCTGCTGGGACAGGGCAAAGGGAGTGGGTCAAAAGGGTTATAAATGCTTCTTTGAGAAAAGGGGAGACCCTGGCTGCTCATAAATCACCATGGACATGGATCCAAGAGACTTGTGATAGGCCTGGTTACAGTCATTTATAACCTGGTCACCTCTAGGATGGCTTACTGCAATGCATTCTACATGGGGCTGCCATGGAAGACAGTCCAGAAACTTCAAAGGGTGTAGAATGTGGCAGCTACGCTGTTGTCTGGAGCCAACATATTATGCCAGATTTGTGCCAGCTACAACTGTCTACCAATTTGTTTCCATGTTCAATTCAAGGCACTAGCTTTGGCCTTCAAATTCCTAAATGATCTGGGGCCAGGTTATCACAGGAATTCCCTGTCCATATGAACCTGTTTGGGAACTTTGCTCTGTTTCTGAGGACCTTCTTACATATTCACCACTAATAGAACTTTGGTTGGTACAAACAAGAGAGAGTGCCTCTTTGACTGTGGCAACCAACTAGTGGAATGATCTCCCCAGAGAGGGGTTTTTGGCCTTTGAGAGTTTTGTTTCAGTGGACAGTTTAGGCCTCGTAAGATTTGTTGTTTTATTGCTACTGTCTGCTCTATATTGCCTTAATTAGCTGCTATTTCATTGTTATTTTAAATTCTTCTCTTATATTGTTTTTCATTGGGTAGTTGTATAAATTGCCTTGTGCCTGCTTGCAGAGAAAGGTGGGATGACAAAATGATGTGGTAAATAAATAAAATAGGCACTCATACGACCATCCCCAAATGGGTTTGCTCATTAGCAAAGAGCATCAACAAAAGCTAAACACCAGGGCTGGGTTTCCACAAGAGGCTTTTCAGCCTCCAATTGTGCTTGCTTTCAATTTGAACAAGCACAGATAAATCTTGCCATTCTATCAGCTCCCCAAAACACCCACACACTCCAAGTCTGCCAAAGATAAACAATAACAGCAATGCTGTATGGGTTATTACATCCATCCTCTCTGGGGTTGAAAGACTTCCTGTTCAATTAATTCCTTCATTAATTCCTATCCGTTTGAGTAAGTTTTCCCTGTCTCCCAACAGGAAGTGATAAAAGTTACAAGGTCAGTTTGCTTCAGGGCAGCTTAACCTCTCATGAAGGTTACTGTCTGCAGTCTCAGCATACCAGAAACCAGATATCTGCAGCAGCTCACTGGGCCTTTTAATAAGTTCCCACCATCTGGGTTCCAGTAATTTCTTCACATTCCATCAGAAAATGAAACTGGTTTTAAGTTGCCACAGCATAAAACATGTGTAGCAATCACTGTTGAGGAACAAAAGGCTGCTACCCCTGTTAATCCCCCCCTCAAAATAGATTAACACAGGAACTTAATATGAAGCATTTCCAAAACATGCATCCAAAGCAAAAGTAATACTAGCGCTGACAGTCAAGTGGCATAGTACACAAATGATAAAACAGAAAACATGGAAAAGTTAGTCTGTGTCATACAAATATATAAAGCCATCCTTAGCATTGCTTCAATGTTGGGTGCTATTTCAAAAATGTACTGGGGACCCCCCTCCCCTTAAATGTTTTAGATCACAAATACATAAGAACCACCTATTATTATTCCTCAGAAGCAACTATATTTTTAGACATTGGCCAGCTCTCCAGTTCTACATACTGGGTGACCATTGTTATAAACAATTCTAATGGTCCTATGTTCCATCAAAGTCACAAGCCCTTTGTTTACAAAACAGGTGACTGTTTCACTGTATTAACTGATTCATTTATTAAGCAAATGCTTTTAAAAACATGCTGATGTTTTGCAACTGGTCTTGCCTATTTCCAGTAGGTAAAACATACAATGGAGCTTTATAGAAGCTGAATTTAGATATCACAGTCAAACCCATGCTCTGTTCACCCTCTTCCCTTGTACACTCTGATTCCATCCTGTTCTTCCTGGGCCACAGTAAGCATATGTCAGAACTAGGGAAAACTATGTTTACCACCAACTATAGTTTGCCTTCAAACCAGAATCTGAAACTAGAGTTTGAAATGTATTTCTGATTCTGGTCAGAGGCAAACTCCAATTAGTGGTAAGCATAGTTTTGCCCATTCTTGACATAGCAAACTAACATCGCTGCAAAGAGCAGGAGGAAATGAGAGTGTGCGAGGCAAAATGTATGCCTCACAGCACAGAGGGGCACAGAGTATGTTCCCAATGCCCTAATCATGGTTTAGCTGCGATGTCTGAACTGAGCCTAATCTTAATAAAAATGCCCCTCTTCCCATGAGATCTTTTGCACTTCAGTGATCTAATTTCATTGGCTCTCTATGCCTGGCTTTTACATTCTCTCCAGCACTTCATGTTCCTGCCACCACCTACACTCCCCCACATGCAACTACCCTACCTTTGACCCTCTCTTCTTATACCACTTCATTTTTAATTCTTGTTAGCACTTAGTATAAATTTAGCCACTCTATAAATAATATTTAGCTTATGATAATTAAGCTCACAGATATCAAAGGCTGGAAAAGTGTCATTTCATTATTTATAGGCCTATTATAGACCCCCCCCAAAAAAACCCCACATTTGCTGATGTTTTCTACCTTATAGTTTCAGAAACTGGTAACAGCACTAAATCAGGTTGCAGACAGAACTTCACACTTCTTTTTTTAAGACTGCCTTCTGCCTTCATATCCCAAAGGCCTTAGTGAATCTTCCAATTATGTGCTTATATATATCTTGCTGTGTGTTCCACATAATCTATCGTGGCCTTTAGGTGAGGGGAAAGAAGGTCATCCTGTTATAATTGGCTGCTTGTGTTGCATTGATTAGGGGTTTGATCCCTATCCAGGATACAGAAGATTATCTGATTTCATGTCACGAGGTAAAGATCTCCACCTGTATAAATAAGGAATTCTAGAATGCTTCAGCCTTGAAATCTTACTGATTCTTGCAGATCGTTCACATGGGACTATTGCCCTATGCAAGTGATCACTATCATATTATTCTAATCAAACTGGGGGAGAAAACAGGGGCTGCACTCACTGCCCTCCCCCGTTGTGTCCTTGTCGCCTTGCTCCTCTGCTTTCCATGCCTTAGAGAGGGAAGTTCTAAAACAGGGAGCTTGCTCTATACCAGAAGTAGCCAACCTTTTTGGACTAGAGAACACATTTCAAATTTTGGGAGAGTGCTGGGGGCACCAATTACAGAATGGGTACCATGGGGTGTGACCTAACACAAAATATCAGCATAATCATGGTGAAGCTTTTCCCATAATTGTATTTGCATACTAAAGAAGACTTGAATTTCTGCCTGACATAACAGCTGTTAAAGGCACAAGAACCCTGATTTTCTCCAATGCCAATCCTAAACCAAAGACTATGCTGCCATCTTATAACCACTTAATGGGAAGAAAGCCCCATTAAACACACTTACCTCTAAATTAGACATGTATACCATTGTACCGCAAGTTAACTATACAGCAAATTCTTAATGAGTCCTTGGTCTTTAGTTCCTGCAAAGTAGGAAACATGCCTAAGCCTCTTTGAAAAGTGTTCAAATTTGCCTTTTGGGTGGAGGGGATTGCTTAACATTCATCCACACTTACTGTAGCCATGAAGCTCACTGGGTGACCTTGGGCTAGTCACTGCCTCTCAGCCTCATGAAAACCCTATTCATAGGGTCGCCATAAGTCGGAATCGACTTGAAGGCAGTACATTTGTAGAAAATAATTTCTAGGCACTACCTGATCTCAGGTGAACCCAACACAGGAAATATCATCCTGGTTGCTATGGAAAAAGGAAGGGCAAACTATGGAGATTCTAAGGACTAGAAAAAAAGAGGAAAAGTGCACTAATGGGTAGTAAAATGGCTGCTCTTTAGGACTGCAGGGATTCGTATTGCCTATTCCAAACAACTCACTTATCTATCACAGCTCTGAGTTCACTCATTGGTAAATATCACTGGCAGGACGGAGACCAGGCGGGTTCATTTCACATAAATTGTTTAGAAGGGTACCTGTACACTTTGTTCCAAAACATTCTTTCTAGGAGGGCTAGAGACTTAGATTTTTAAAAAAATGAAAGTTCAGCTTCTGGGCTACCTGCTGGGGACACCACTAAAGGCCTTCACAGGTGTCATGGTGCCTGCTGGTGACAAGCTGGTGACCCCTGCTCTATACACACAGGCTCCCCATGGGGTATAGAATGCTGTGCAGTCAGGTTATAAATCACAGAGGAAACCTACATAGGTAGAGCAGGAGCAACAAGACAAAGGTCAGTCAGGGCTGCCCAACCTTTCCCCTTCATTTGATTAGAATCACACAAGGAGGACCACCTGTACAGGGCTACAGTATCCTGTGAACTCAATCTAGAGACTGTCTCTCCAAAAATGGCTGGGAAGTATCACTCAGCACCTAGAAGATAACCTCACAAGCAACTGCTAATACAAACACCCCACATGGAAACAACTACTGCATAGGAAAAAGCATGTAAACAGAGTTTATATGCTGTGTGAGCAATCCTTACAAGCTTACTTTATTTGGGGCAGCCTCTGGAATTTGTTGGCTTCCTTTACATTTCTCTAAAGGAAGAGGATTTCTCATTCTATAAACAGCACAGTCATCTTTTAGGGGGGATGTGCATGTGCTGGAAGGCTATGATTGGCTGTGGATTCACAGCATGTGAAATCTAGATCTATATGCAGTAGTACAGACCTGTGCAGAATCAACATCACATGTAAGGCTGAATCTGTCTCTGAGGATCTTTACATGGCACTGGATAGACACGCACACACATGTCTGTGCAGGAATTGCTCAACTCTGCATAAAACAACATACTGATCCAGACTAATGGGCATGCATTTTGCCATGGCTTGGTTATAGTGTTACATCACTATGCAAAGAGCTATGTTTAGTCCTTCAAAAGCATGCAAATCTCTTCATGAATTATTCTCTGGAGGGTAACCTTAAATATATCATAAAAACGGAAATTTTTACCGTGAATTTCTATTCCTGGGGATTCCTGGAGGACAGTCATTGATCTTGGAATGGCGCCTCCCTCTGGGTTGGCAAGCAGGGTCCACTTCAGATGACTTCACCCTGGGGGAGGGCCATCCCGCTCTCTCCAGCCTGGCTGGACAAGCAAGATCATCCCTTCGCCCCCTCAGATCACCTGACTTGAGTGTTGGGGTCCATCCTTCCAACATTCCCTGACTTGAACAGAAACTGAAGAAAGGAGTAGAAAATTGCCAGGAAATCCCTGGGTGGCCCTTACTACTACCCCACATGTAAGGCGCTGGCAGAAGCCGCTAGCCTCCAACCTGCATTGCCCGAAAAAAACCAGAATGAAGCAGTGGGAACTGTCCTCCAGGAACCCCTGGGAATAGAAATTCATGGTAAGAATTTCTGTTCTCCCCCCCCCCCGAGGTTTCTGGAGGCCAGTCATTGGCCTTGGGATATACCAGAGCCCTTAAACAGGGTGGAATTCTAGGAATGCAGGTCACGTCCAAACACCCTCTGCAAGACTCTCCGCTCGGCTGCATCAGCAGAGGCCCACAAAGCAACATTATAGTGCATAGCAAATGTGTGGACTGAAGCCCATGTTGCTGCATTACTGTTGGCATACGGTTGGCACCAAAACCTGCCCACACCCTCCTCAATAAGGCTGTGGCTGGAGGCCTCAGGCTCCTCCAAGATGCAGCCTAGATCCACCTCCTCCATGCATTGTGACCCCACCCGATCCTATGGTAAGGGTTGGGAGGGTTGATAAAGCTGCTCTTCCTTCCGTGGCTGAGAAACAGAGTTTCTCTGCGCTACGCGCAGTAACAGTCTCAGCAGCACAGCAGCCACCGCTTGCCCAGAGGGTGGTCGCACCTCAGCGAGGGAAATGCAACCCGCTACAGCAATCTCCCTCCTCACACCGACGCCTAAATGAAATCCAGCCTCCACACTCAGCTAAGGACGGTGGGCGGGGGGAAGGGAGGGCAGAAAGAAAAAACTGAAAAGGAAAGAAAAACAAACAAACAAAGGGAAAAAGGGCGGTTTTAAACACTGAAACAGCTGAACTCTTATGGAGCTCAGTATGACCCAACCGAACGCTGCAGCAGGCAGGGCCAGTCTGGGGAAAGCAGGATGGCCCCTCCCCCAGGGTGAAGTCATCTGAAGTGGACCCTGCCTGCTGACCCAGAGGAAGGCGCCATTCCTAGGCCAATGACTGGCCTCTAGGAACCTCCAGGGAAATTTGCTTTTCCAACTGATCCCAAAACAAGAGATTATAAAATGCAGAACTGTGGGGTGGAATGTATACATTAATTTATGTACATTAATCATTCATTTTATTCTGAAAAGCCACAGCAATACTACTAAGAGAATCTAAAGGAGTTTTACTTTTTTAGAAATAGACTCCGTATAGGAGTGCTTCTTATCCGCTTTAATAAATATTTCTTGATATTTTAAATTTTATTTTATAAGTAAAACAGTAGGAGCTACAATTATTAATTTATTAGCTTTTGAGAGTTATTCCTTTCGTGGAGGCAGTAAAAAGAAACTTAGCTTCCACAAGTTAATGTTTAACAAAAGGTCAAACAAAATGCTTCAAGACTAATATATACCTTAAATCAAAGTATTCTGGTTCTACCAGTTAGTGAATTGCTGTTTGAAACCTAAAAGCTCTAACAAAAGCAACAATTCAGATACACAAAGGTAGATTTAAATTAAATATTAGAAAAAACATTGGACAATGAAGTAACCTGCCTCACCTTCTGGAATCTCATTCCTTTAATGTTTTCAAAGAAAAGCTGGGTAAATATCTATAGCTCCTTGGAAGAAAAGTAGGATATAAATGTAACTAAATAAAAATGTCTCATGTCAGGTCTGCACTACAGACATGAGGCTTCCTTGTAGCAGCACGCACATATTATTACAAGTTTTACACTAATTAAAGTTATCTAAAGGAAAATCCACATCCTCAGGTGCAAGGCAGAAAGACACCTAAAGGGGAGTTGTAAGTGCTTTTAGGGGTACATGCTCACAGACCTCTGCAGGATTGGGAACACTGCATTATCAGAGTTCCTGACTGGGAGGAGAACTGTATATATATTAAGAGAATACACCTGCAATCCTATTTCAGGCTGTCTGCTCACTGCAAGAAGATTGCTCTCTCTCTCTCTCTCTCTCTCTCTCTCTCTCTCTCTCTCTCTCTCTGTGTGTGTGTGTGTCCATGCGCGCGTGCATGCGTGTATACATGCAGATATTGACATATATCCCTGAAAGGGATAGTTTGTTTTTCATATACTTGCCCTCTCTGATAAATGAAACAGTTGGTAACTAGGGAAATAAATTACAATAATGGACAAATAGCATCACTACAAGAACTGGTAGTAAAGGCAGAGGGTCACAAAAAGCAACAAGAATAGGCTTCCAACACAATATCTGTATCTGTCTGAGTTCATGTGAGATAAAAATAAGGACACTACCAATCTATATCGATTTATAGCCAGTTGTAAAAAGGTGGTCATAAGATCAATGCGTCAAAGTCTCACCTTCTTTAATCAGTAAAGAAAACCAGTGGGAAAGGTTGAAGTTAATTAAGTTAAAATATACAGAGCCAAAGCAATGTAAGTCATTAGTCACTGAGGATAAGTACACTAGGAAATATTGGTAAAACAATCAATAGAAGAAATACAGAATTTACCAGAGGGAAAAGACAAAATATTTCTCTGAAAAGTTTCAATCCGGCGACAATGCATCCCTGTTTTTAAACTATCAGCCAGACTATTTTGATAGAACTGAAAACTAGAGTGTTATATCTGCTGAGACTCAGTCATTTACCTTAAACTTTCAAGTTATTGTTAACAGCAAAAATGATTAATTTAAAACATGGCATTTGCATTATAATTCCAGTTTCAAAACTAATTTCAATGTACTAGTATTCCAAAAGTTATTGGTATGAGTTAATCCACAGCCTGCAATGTGAGCAATGATCTATCTCTTGTATTAAAGCAGGTCCAGGGGTGAAACAAATTCTTTATTAAAAGCTTCTGCAGTATTGATGCTCAAATGCTCTTAGACACACAACAGGCACAGAAACATTACTGAAGTGTTCTTTTTCTTTTCATAACTCAACTTCAGTATGTGTCCTTTCTTTACAATATGAAAGCACCTCGCTATCCATAAAATTGCTTGACCAATCAGCTTCTAAACAAACTACAGAAGAACAGTTTCAACAAGCTTTCATAGAATCCCCTCATCAGATTCAATTTGAATTGGTTTTAATAATAAAACAATTTTATTAATCACAAATGTCTGGCATAACAGTTTTACCACCTTACAAAATTATGCTTCCAATTAACTTGCAGTAATAACAACACTCTCAAAGCAAGACAATGATTCAAATACTATTTAAAAAAACGTTGACCTTTGTTTACATATCTCTTTTACCAATTAAGGGCCATTTTAGTGCTTCCTTGGAAAGCTTCAGCAGCGACTCTAAATTGCTGGTAAAATAATATTTATTTTTACGCTCTTTTGATTTTATTTATAAAATATGAAGACATCTTCAAATAGCATTTCTTACAAAGTAGTGGAGAAAAAAGCCAACCCTCCTACATGGAGTCTAACTCTAGACTTGCATAGGCCAATTATGGTACAATCAAAGCTACAACCCAGCAAATCTGCTGCTAGTTGTAATCAGCTACTTGCCTTTGAAGGATTATGTATATACAGCATTCTGCACAGAGAAATGCAGAGATAGCAATGTAATTATGAAATAATCCAGACCAGCTTTCTCATGTGAGGCGACCATACTTTCTTTGAACATTGTAGGGAGAACGCTGAAATTGCAGAGTAAATGTACTTTTAAGATACAGATAAAGAGCCCTCTAAATAAGTAGCCAGTGTAGTGAAATGGTTATAGAGTGCTGGACCAGGAAGACCAGAGTTCAGTGAAGCTACATTTTGAAATAACAGAAAGTGCTAAAAACTATTGTCTTTGTGGCTCTCAGTTTGGCTTTGCATTGGACCAGCATATTCAAGAGCTCTACACACTCTCCAAAAATGGATTCAGAAACCTCTTGCTCTCAGTTACTATTGGGAGTACCAATGATTGTTTTGGACAATACATGAATAAGTCACCTAGATATAACAAAGTAAATGCTTTCAATTTTCAGGAAGCTGCAGCTATAATAATATTATCTGATAAATAGCTTCAGAGCTGTTGTCAGTTCTCAACAATCATGCAAAATACAGAGGACAGATAGACACTATGGTTAAAGGTCAGAAGCAATACTTCTTTGCCAACTGTAAACACTGTAGACATCTATAAGTAAAGAGTGAATGATGAAAAGAACTGCAGGCTTTGATGACAAAAGTACTGGAGGGAGGCTCCCCTGCCAAGCTAACTCAGCTAATGAAGAAGTGAAGTGTTACACTCTACTTTCAGTGCTTCATTTGTAACCAGAGATGTGCTTGGGTTGAAGTTTGTCTGGAAGCTGTTTCTAATTCAACACAGAGGCTGGTTTTGAGGGAACAGTGTGTTGTTCACAGCCACTCTGCTGGTCTACTACCTTGGAGATGTGGCGAGAACAGTAGCAGTGTATATGAGTGATTTAGAAACCCCCTCCTGAAACATGTTAAAGATTTATTACTGGTAAGTTTTGGTTCAAATGTGGTTCCTGTTCTACTCGTTTTCTGGCATACTATGGTTTGGATGGTGTAATTTCACCTGCATATGGGTGCCATGGATGGTCTGACCTTTGGTCCAGAGGCAAAGTGTTGGACTCAGATACCCTTTGATACCTTCGAGCTCTATGATTCAACAAGATTAACTGAGGCCTACATAAATAGACTGTGAGCCACCAAGCTGAAAATGCAGGCAACCAGCCATACAGTACAGCCTACCAGATGCTTTAACATTCCCCACCCCTGCTTTTGCAATCCTGGGCAAGCTGCCAAAACAAGAGGCTTATCAAGCCCCTGGCAGGGTGCCGTACACAACTGGTGGGTAGTATTCAGCTCAGTGACTCACAAATTATGCAGGTCTGGATTAAAGGACTGAGGCTTGCTATTCTATAATTCTTTTAGCTATGAAAGTTATTAGGTGAGAGATGGGGAACCCGTGGCTTTCCATATGTTTATTTATTTATTATTTATTTATTTATTGTATTTGTATACCGCCCCATAGCCGAAGCTCTCTGGGCGGTTTACAGTAACTAAAAACATTAAAAACAAATATACAAATTTAAAACACATCTTTTAAAAACAATTTAAAACACAATTTTGAAAATTGTAAGAAGAGGAAAGTCTTGACCTGGCACCAAAAAGATAACAGTGATGGCGCCAGGCACACCTCATCAGGGAGATCATTCCATAATTTGGGGGGCACCACTGAGAAGGCCCTCTCCCTTGTTGCCACCCTCTGAGCTTCCCTCGGAGTAGGTGCCCGGAGAAGGGCCTTAGATGTTGAGCATAGTGTATGGGTGGGTTTGTATCGGGAGAGGCATTTCATCAGGTATTGCGGTCCCAAGACGTGCAAGGCTTTATAGGTCAAAACCAGCACCTTGAATCGAGCTCGGAAACATACAGGCAGCCAATGCAAGCAGGCCAGAATTCGTTTTATATGTTCGGACCATCTGGTCCCTGTTACCAATCTGGTCGCTGCATTTTGCACAAGCTGCAGTTTCCGAACCATCTTCAAAGGCAGCCCCACATAGAGTGCATTGCAGTAATCTAACTTGGAGGTTACCAGAGCATGGGGTCAGCTCTCAGCAACTGAAGCCAGGTTATCCCTGTCCAGATGGGGCGCAGCTGGGCCACCAACCGAAATTGGTAGAAGGCACTCCGTGCCACCGAGGGTACTTGAGCCTCAAGTGACAGAGATGGTTCTAGGAAAACCGTCAAGCTGCGAACCTGCTCCTTCAGGAGGAGTCCAACCCCATCCAGGACAGGTTGGACATCCACCATCTGGTCAGAAGAACCACCCACTAGCAGCATCTCAGTCTTGTCTGGATTGAGCCTCAGTTTATTAGCCCTCATCCAGTCCATTGTTGCAGCCAGGCACCGGTTCAGCACATTGACAGCCTCACCTGAAGAAGATGAAAAGGAGAAATAGAGCTGCGTGTCATCAGCATACTGATGGCAACGCACTCCAAAGCCCCGGATGACTGAACCCAACAGTTTCATGTAGATGTTGAACAGCATGGGGGACAGAACTGACCCCTGTGGAAGCCCATACTGGAGAGTCCAGGGTGCCGAGCAATGTTCCCCAAGCACCACCTTCTGGAGCCGACCTGCCAAGTAGGAGCAGAACCACTGCCATGCAGTCCCTCCCACTCCCAACTCAGCCAGTTGTCCCAGAAGGATACCATGATCAATAGTATCGAAAGCCGCTGAGAGATCAAGAAGAATCAACAGGGTCACACTCCCCCGTCTCTCTCCTGACAAAGGTCATCATACAGGGTTACCAAGGCTGTTTCTATGCCAAAACCAGGCCTAAAACCCAACTGAAATGGATCCAGATAATCGGTCTCATCCAAGAGTGTCTGGAGCTGTTGGATTACAGTTCCCATCACCTCTAAACATTGGCCATGCTGGGTGAGGCTGATGGGAAATGGAGTCCAACAACATCTGCAAGGCCACAGGCTCCTCCATCCCTAACTTAGGCATTTGTAGCTCATAGTAAAAAGGGCACCAACAGTTAAATTTGCTGGATTCTCCTCCTTGACAAGCTCTCTCTCTTTTTACAAATTCTTTGCTTACAATTGACTTCCAAGATTTTTGGAGATCACAACCTAATGCAATATGCACTTACCATAAATATTTCTCAAGTACGATTTACACACACCCTTAACTTGAGGCATAGGTTTGATTATATTAATAGATTTCAAATAAAATTTAGCTGAGCATCTTACACAATTTCAAATTAAAATAGCATAATAAAATTCAAAATTGCAATTAAAAAAAAACCCAGAAGGGCAGTGTAAAACCAGACCACACTTGTTCACACTAGTTAATTCCTCCAGTCACTATATCCCAACTGGTCTCAGACGCTGCTCTATAAACTACTTAGCATCATGACCAGAGGCACAAGTGGGCCAGGTGGGGCAGTAACTGAGGGCCCAGCACCTCACAAGGGCCCAAGACCCTGGGACTGACACTACTGCACTATGGTCACTCACAAGCCCCTGGGCCATCCTCAACCAGCAGCCCTGGCCACCTGCTTCCAATGCTGGGTCAGCCCTCAGCTCTCTTACTCACAAGTAAATTGGGAGCCCTTTAACAGTACCTCAGTCGATGAAAAGAATAGGAAAGAAATGAAGAAGAAGCAATCAGGCATGGGGACAAAAGGGTAGAGCGCAGAGGCATACCAATAGCCAGCCAGTAGAGAGACCCCAGTGCAAAAGAGATACAAGGTGCTTGTCAGGACCCTTCCTGTCAGGATCCCACCTCAGGCGTCACCTGCTAGGATCCTGCCTGTGGTCACCGCCTTGTCACGGTCCCACCTCAGGGTCCTGGTCTTTAAACAGTTCTCTCACCTGCTCTAGCAAAGATTTCTCAAGATCCCACTGCTAAGCAGCACCACCAGACACTCCCTGTAAAACAATATTGCCTTGAGACTGTGCCTTAGTCTCCTCCTGCTTATTGTTACTTTGTGTCTGGGTGCACTTGCAGGCCACAGCCCCCCTGTATCTTTGTGCCTATAAAGAATATAGTCCTGGGTTGTCTGGATACCTGATGAAGTTACACTACCTCTTCACCGCTGCCACCATTGATACTGTTTCCCAACCTTGGTATATGCCCTGCCCACCCTTCTGGTCTGTGTAAACCCAGCCAAGGATCAGGCGTTAGGTAAACAAAGAAATATTTATTTATATACACAGGGAATAACAAGATTACTTAAAGGTATAGTCAACAAGAGTGTTGTTTCATAAGATGCGTTACTCTTTATGTTTCTAGTCATCAATAACCTGCGTCACTACCCGCCTAATTCAATCCACCCTCCAAAATCCAGAACCAACCAACGAACTCCTAAACCCACCAACTAAAACCAACCAACTGAACCAACCCTCAACTGTCATCCTCTCATTTATACTTTCAGACCCTCAAGCGCTCAGCCAATCATATTACAACACGCATCAGCATTCCAACCCATGTACTTCCCCCTCTCACTCAGTCCACTTACCTCATTTACTCTAATAAACCCACACTTACCATATTTACAGTATTATAAATACGGGGCATCACAGTGCTCTCTCCTGCTTGGCCTGTAGCTGCATGTCTACCTGCTGCACCTTCCACCAGGTAAGCCAAGTGCCCCCACCCAAGAAGGGGTGGGAGTTTTGGCCAAAACGCCAATGAAACACTTTAAAAATATGTATTTGTCCTATAAACAGGAGATAAGTGTCTTGGCAATAAGCATTTAAAATTTGTTTTAATGTTTTGATACATTACATTCTCATATTCATTTTTTTCCCTTAACTCTTTTTCTGAACCTTTGTATTTTGTTAAGGACACCAACTTCTTTCTGTCAGCTTACTTCTGAGTACATATGTGAAGGAGTGTACCGTTATTGTGGCATAAGACCACTCCTGCCTGTTTAAGCTTTTATCAAAATAAACTTGTTAGTTGTTGTTGAGTAGCCTTAATGGATAGTGTAGTCTCTGTAATATATTCTGGTGGACCACAGTCCTATGCACGTCTGTTCAGAATTAAGTCTCATTGAATTAACAGTTCTACCTCTATGGTTCCACAAGTAACTTTTCATCTTTGCTGTCATGAGTCCCATGGAAAGGTCATGGATGGCGAGGAAGAGACATTCTCGGACTTGGGAGAAATCATTAGTGAAGCACCCCCAAATGCAGTCGAGCTTGAAGGCTCCCGCACCACTGATGATAGCTTCACCCCTATGGATCCAGTTACCATTGAGGAGGCACACCCCAATCAGGAAGTTGCCTCTTCACCCCCTTCCTTACTCATGCCGCCGCCGCCACCACCACACAGCCCCCCTCCTGAGGAGTATGTTGATGAGGTGGTCCAGCCACCCTCACCTCAGACACATAGGCTGTGGCACCAGAAGGGCCTCTGAGGAGGAGCACTCACGTGTGCACATGCTCCCAACAGTGACACTTTCCTCATGCAAGTAGAGAACCCACTCATCCTTACGTAAGGCTGGTAAGGAGGCATGTCTAATTGCTGTGACAACGTCTTAGTGCAGTGTAGTCATGCCTAGCTATTCCTAGTAATGATGCTGAATCTTGTGTAACCTGTAGGCTGGTTCATGAAGAGCTCTGAACTGAAATTTTCCATTAAATCTACTAAAGAAAAGCACACCCATGTGTCTGTGTCTGTCTCCAACTGATTTGGTCAGGACAGTCTATCACAGCCACTACCTCCCTTACCTGACAACCCAGTAAGTGAGATGGAAGCGAGTGGTGGGGCAGAGGAGGGTATGCAGTGTGCCCTAGAGACAGTGTTAGCTGAGCTCCAGCAACTCCGAGCCAAGGCCCAGACTCTTTCAGCTATGAATCAGAACCTGCAAGTCCAGTTGAAGCAGCTTGGAAACATGATGGCTCTGCAGCAGGGTGTCGCTCCAGCCCAGCCAGTGCCAGCACCTCATATAAAGACCTCCATGGGACTCCCCCTCAGATACAGTGGGAAGCGGGAGCAGTTTGCAACCTTCATCGTGCAGTGCAAATTGTATATCAGAGGGCGGCAGCTGGACTTCCCCAACGACTCACTAAAAGTTGCCTTTGTGTTCAGTCTATTGGAGGGGGAGGCAGCTCAGTAGTCTACCCCACTGCTGCTACAGAATGATCCAGTGTTGGGACAATATGATCATTTCATTGCTGTCATGGCAGACATCTTTTGAGATCCTCAGAGAACCTGCAATGCTTTCTGGGGTTTGCCAACTACTACAGATGGTCCATAGCTGCTTTTTCCAACATAACTGCCCCTCCGACAGACTGCCATAAAGGTTCTGGTCTTTTCAATGGACCTAGGCAGTCCTACAGGCTTTTGACCATCTTAAAATGTTATTTTCCTCTGAACCCATATTGCAACATGCTGACCCCCACTGGCCTTTTGTGGTGGAAACAGATGCCTCAGACGTAGCCATGAGAGCAGTGTTGCTACACCCCGCTGAGAAGGGGAAGAATTTACATCCCTGTGTGTACTTTTCCTTGAAACTGACTGGGAAGAACTATGCAGTATGGGAGAAGGACTGAGCAGTCCATGACGCCTTTAAGACATGGCGGCATCTCTTAGAGGGGGCATGGCATGTTGTGGAGCCAGGGCCAGCGCCAGACATGCTGGGGCCCTTGGGCACCAGTCTGCCCTGGGCCCTGGCATGCACGCACACATACACTCATGTGTGCGTGCGCGCGCCCAGGGCCAGCCCCAGACATGCTGGAGCCCTTGGGCAAAAGCCTGCCCAAGGCCCCAGTGCTCCCCTTCCGCGATTCGCACACAGCGAGAGCTTCAGGACTCCGCCATTCCCTTGCATAACTTACCTTGTTCTGCGGTTGCGCACGCAGCGATGCCCTTAAGAAAGATGGCGGCTGAGGTTTCCCTAAGGAGCTGAAGCCTCTGCCGCCATCTTAGCAGGGATGTGAGCACGCAGCACGCAGCTCCTTAGGGAAACCTCAGCCGCCATCTTTCTTAAGGGCACCGCTGTGTGCGCAACCACAGAAAAAGGTAAGTTAAGCAAGGGAATAGCGGAGTCCCGAAGCTCTCGCTGTGTGATGCGCAGCAGCAATCCTGCCACGAATCACAGAAGGGGAGCAGAGGGGCTCCTGTAGCCTCAGGGGCCCTCGGGACAGTGCCCCACCTGGCCGCCCCTTGGAACCGGCCCTGTGTGGAGGTTTGCACTAATCACCGGAACCTCAAAAGCCTTCTGACAGCCTACAGACTGAATCAGCACTAAGTACACTGATCTTAATTCTTTGCCACGTTTGTTCCCCATGCCCCAAACCGGAGAACTGATGCACTCTCTTGCAAAACAGAATACAGTGAACCTAGGCCATATCATACCTTTAGACAAGATTGTGGCGTCTGCCTGTGCTGACCCTTGGATTGAGCAGCACAGGAGCAAGACTCATTCACCCAAGAGTGGGTCCAAGAACTACAGGAACCCGCTCATAACAGGACTCCAGGCTTCACAAGAAGGGGAGGATCACTATATCACTCTGAGGCTCTGTATGTGCCTCCAGGAGAACGTCAAGCCAAGATTCTGCAGCAGTGTCATGATATCCCCACCGCAGGACATTTTGGAGTATCTTAGACTCCGCAGGTGGTCACATGAGAATTTTGGTCACCCAAAATAAAGTATGATGTAGAGAAATATGTACAATCTTGCCCTACTTGCATGAGAGCAAAACACACCCCAGGACGAGCCGTAGGCCTACTAGAGCCATGGAGAATGGTGACTCTGGACTTTATTACAGATTTACCATCCTTGCAGGGAAATACTACCATAGTGGTAGTGGTTGACGCCTTCAGTAAAATGGCCCACTCCATTCCATGCTCTGGCCTCCCTACTGCCAAAGAGACTGCTCACTTATTTATCAAGCATATTTTTCGGATGCATGGCCTCCCGAACAGTCTCATCTCAGAATAAGGACCTCAATTTACCACTCGATTTTGGCATGCCCTGTTGCAGTTGCTGTAAATTGAGCTATGCCTATCTTCTGCACACCATCCACAGACAGATGGGCAAACAGAGAAGGTTAATGCAACCCTAGAACAGTACCTCCATTGTTATGTAAGCAATCAACAGGACAATTGGGTGGCCCTGCTGCCCCTAACAGAATTTGCCTACAGTAATCCTGTGCATTCATCCACCCAGCAGACTGCTTTCTTTGCCAATTATGGATACCACCTTCATTTCTTCCACAACCCTATCATCATGCTAGCTGTCCCAACAGCTACTGAGTATGTTCAGGAGTTACAGGCAATGCAACAGATGTTGCAGGAAGAGTGAGAGAGGGCCAAGGCTGCCTACAAATGGGCAACCGATCAGCATTGACAGTCTGGTCCTGAAATCCAGGTGGGAAATGAGGTGTGGCTATATCCATGCGTTACCTGCCAACTGACACCCCAAGTCATAAGCTAGAGGCGTGGTGGGTGGGGCCCTTTGAAGTGGAGGTACAAGTCAACCCAGCAGCATACTGAGTACATTTACCTGCCTCCATGAAAATACACCTGGTATTTCAAGGCTTGTTGCTGACCCCCAAGGAACTGCCACATTCTTACCGGGCACCTGACTCGCTGCCCGTTCCCATACTTGTTGATGGCCAGGAAGAATATGAGGTGGAGCAGATTCTCGACTCCCATTTACACGGAGGGAAGCTGCAGTACCTGATCCACTGGAAGGGTTTTGTACTAGAGGAACGTTCCTGGGAAGCGGCGTCAAATGTCCGCACTCCAGATTTGGTGAGTGAATTCCATGGATGCCTAGGAAAGCCAAGCCTCCAGGGTGGGGGGAGGATTGGAATGGAGGAGGGGGATGATGTCATGAGTCCCATGGAAAGGGCATGGAATGACAAGGATGAGGAGGAAGAGACATACTTGGACTCGGGAAGGCACCCCTGGAGGCACCCCTGGAGTCCCCAGAGGGGCAGTGGGGTTGCCCTCTGTCGCCTCGCCAGGGCAGCTGGACACCCAAGAAAATCAGGACATTCCCCTCCCAACAACAAACATATGAAACTATAGACCTGGTTGCAAATACAATTCAGCTGGCTTTGAGGAGACTGGAATTTAATACAGAAAATGCAGTTATTTGTACCACGGATAAAGCCACCATTAAGAGCTATTATGTGTATTGTTATTTAATTTTTGCAGATTGTATTTTGTATTGCTTTATTGATGCATTTTTATATTGTATTTTATATTTGTGTTTTTTATAAGCCGCCTTGAGGGCCTTTGGCCAAAAGGCGGGGTATAAATAAACTTCTTCTTCTTCTTCTTCTTCTTATTATTATTATTATTATTAATAATAATAATAATAATAATAATAATAATAATAATAATAATAATAATAATAATAATAATAATAATAATAATAATGAGACCTTACTAACTTAGCCCAGGCAATGGGCACGTGCGTATGTGTCTGAGAGGCATTTCTTTCCTAGTTTGTTAAAAAAGTTGAAAAACATATCCTTTCAATCCTTTCAAGTTGGTTCCATTTCAAAATGGTTTTGAAGTATAATGTGGCTAGAGCCTTAGTTACAACAGTTTTAGACCTCCACCCAACTGTGCAAATGATCATTATAAATAATTAACTATATTTAACTTTTTCTTATGCAAACTTAGTACTACCAAAATAGAGTATGTGAGATTTGCTAGTAGAGCCATCAGAAGCAGTAGAACAGAGACTGTGTGCTTGTACACTTGATTCTAGTATCTGTTGTTCAGAGAGATGTATAGTTCCCATGTGACATGCTGTCAGACATTTCCTTATGAAAAGTGATGTTTATAAGTATTAATTTAATTTTTAAAGTAAAACTTCTCTTAATTGCTTTGCTGGCATGGGAAAGGAGACCAGGATAGTTAGCTCCAAAAAGCAGCTGCCTCAGGTGAACTGAACTCACAGTTCACAACCTTACTAAAACATTGTACCGGTACAAGGAAGCCTTTCCATGCATGTACACACTGTATGCTGCAGGATTCATTTTGGTGCATCTTCAGCTGTGTATGAAAACTCAGTCTCAGCTTTGACATATATGTTGACACCAAACAGGTGTTCAATTGTTCATCAGAGAAAAACAAACTTTATAGAATCATAGAAGAGTTGGAAGGGGCCTCTAAGGTCATTGAGTCCAACCTGCTGCTCAATGCAGGAATTCAAAATTAAAGCATACCCAACAGGTGGCTGTCCAGCTGCCTCTTGAATGCCTCCAGTGTTGGAGAGCCCACCACCTCCCTAAGTAATTGCTTCCATCGTCGTACTGCTCTAACAGTTAGGAAGTTTTTCCAGATGTTCAGTCAAAATTGGAAGAGATCCTGGTCCTCCTTTGTGAGGCAACCTTTCAAGTACTTGAACAGTCTTCCCTCAGTCTTCCCTTCTCAAGGCTAAACATGCCCAGTTCTTTCACTCTCTCCTCACAGGGCTTTGTTTCCAGTCCCCTGATCATCCTCATTGCCCTCCTCCGAACCTGTTCCAGTTTGTCTGCATTCTTCTTAAAGTGTGGTGTCCAGAACTGGACACAGTACTCAAGATGAGGGCTAACCAGTGCTGACTAGAGGGGAATTAGTACTTCATGCGATTTGGAAACTATATTTCTGTTAATGCAGCCTAAAATGGCATTTGTCTTTTTTGCATCCATATCACATTGTTGGCTCATATTCAGCTTGTGATCAACAACAATTCCAACATCCTTCTCGCATGTAGTATTGCTGAGCCAAGTGTCCTCCATCTTATAACTGTGCTTTTGGTTTCTTTTTCCTAGCAGTAGAACTTTGCACTTATGCCTGTTAAATGTCATTCTGTTGTATTCAGCCAAATGCTCAAGATCAGTTTAAATTTTGTTTCTTTCCTCCAGGATATTAGCTATCCCTCCCAACTTTGTATCATCTGCAAATTTGATTAACATTCCCTGCATCTCCTCATCCAAGATTAATAAAAATGCTGAAGAGCACTGGGCCCAGGACCGAGCCCTGCAGTACTCCGCTCGTTACCAACCCGTTTGAGAAGAAACTACTGATAAGCACTCTCTGAGTACAATTCTGGAGCTAACTGTGGTTCCACCTGATAGTAGTTCCATCCAGCCCACATTTAGCTAGCTTATCAGAATATCATGGGACACTTTGTCAAAAGCTTTTCTGAAGTTGAGGTATGTTATGTCCACAGCATTCCCATAGTCTACCAGAGAGGTTACCCGATCAAAAAGTGAGATAAGATTAGTCTTACAGGATTTGTTCTTGATAAAGCCATGTTGGCTTCTAGTAATCACTGCATTGTTTTCAAGATGCTTACAGATTGATGGCTTTATAATCTGCTCCAGAATTTTCCCAGTGGTTGATATCAGGCTGACTGGTCTGTAGTACCCAGGTTCCTCCTTTTTGCCCCTTTTGAAGATAGAGACAACATTATTGTCATCCGGCACTTCATCCACCCTTCACAATTTTGCAGATAATAGACAGCGGTTCTGAGAGTTCTTCAGCCAGTTCCTTCAATAGGATGCAGTTCATCAGGCCCTGGAGATTTGAACTCTTCAAAGTGATTAGGCATTCCTTGACCATTTGTCTATCAATTTCAAGCTGCAATCCTGCCCCTCCAACTTCATGTTTGCCAGAACGGTTATAGACCCTATTTTGGGAGAACACTGAGCCAAAGTTGGAATTGAGCGCTTCTGCCTTTTCTTTGTCAGCTGTTATTTTGCCATCCTCAATGAGTAGCTGTACCATTTATTTTCTCTGTCTTTTACGATGGATATACCTGAAGAAAGCTTTTTTGTTGCTTTTAGCATCCCTCCCTAACCTCAGCTGATTCTCTGCTTTAGCTTTAGCCTTCCTGAAGCCATCCCTGCAATTCCGTGATACCTGCCTGTACTCTTCCTTTGTGGCTTGGTCTTCTTTCCTCTTCCTGTATGTGTCCTTTTTTGTTTTCAGGTCATCTCTAAACTTTTTGTGAAGCCACACTGGCTTCTTCTGCTGTTTTCAAAAAGCAAACTTAGTAAACTTGGCTTTTGAAAGTAACATATTTGAAGGAATTTCAAGTGAACAGTTCCTCTGCAACTTTGCAGAGAAATCACGGAGCATTACTTTATTAACAGTTCAGATCATTATGGTAGGATGATTTGCACAATTTGCATTTACTTCCTAGTCACTGTTATTTAGTTTACATTACTATTTTGCATGTGGAAAATATTGTATTTTAATTTGATTTACTTTTTTGTAAACTTCACAAATCATAGTTCCTAATTAAAATGCATACATTGGAGTATATTTTTGTCATTACCTAAGAAACCTTTTCCCCCCCCAGAAACCTCTTTTGTAGTGACCGATGTCTCAACCCTTCTGCCCCCCCAATGAAAATTGTCTCGCTACACTCCTGTGGTTAATCTAGCCAGCTTGACTCTATTCCTATTCCAGAAATTGTTTTATATATCTACAAAATGCTAGAAAAAGATTCTGGATTTGTCTGAACTGGAAAAGTATAAATTAAACCTGGGGAAAAATCAAGTTACTAAACCAAGTTCAAAAATCAATGTGGTCCCATCTTGAAGATTTGGGCTTTTAATTATATTTATTTATGTAACTAGGGTCTCTGTCCCAGGTTGCTTCACTCGCCAACCCCACCTGCTGTTGCAAGCACACTCCCTTTGGGTCATTAGCGCTCCCACCTCCCTTCCCAACACAGGTCGCCGCCCTACCCGTCCTCCCCTGCCATGGGTCACCAGCCCACCCTCCTCCCTCCTTCACCTCTTGCTCACCTCCGCCCCAATCGCTCACTCACCTGGTCGCCGCAATTGGGAGCCTCACACAACACCAGGCAAGTCGCATGACACCATCACCTTGCAGCATCATGCTATGCGTGAATGCTTCTACACAGGCTTGTGCCTGTACAGAAGTGTGTAGCATAAGGCTTACAAAAATATTATACTGTATAGGAAGACATTGCTGAAAGATACTTCACTGTTCTGTTAATCAGTAGCAGATTTATTACAGATAAACAAATATTAAATGTCTTTTAGAAGTGCTAATATAGTTTCCACAGGTTTTTTAAAAAAATATGTTTCAGTTTTATTAGCTGGAATGAAACAGGAAAGTACTTTAAGAAGATTTCAGTATGGTGCCTAAATGGCCCTGATTTCTGCATTGGGATCCTTTCCATCTTTTAATGGGAAAAGCTTATTATGAATTACTATCTGCTAATTTGGTAATAATGTCCCAGGCATGATGTCAGTTAAAGCTAAGTTTAAGCAATAACTGTGGAATAAGTGATCAGCTGTGCAAAACAACCAAAAAAACAAGCACAAACCCAACATAAATGGGGGTGGTGATTCCCAAACATTACACATACAGTAGGGCCCCGCTTATACGGCGGGTTCCGTTCCGGACCCCCGCCGTAAAGCGGAAAACGCCATAAAGCGGAACCCCATTGACTTTAATGGGCCGCATCACGCAAAAATGACACGAAAACGGAGCAAAACGTTGCAAAAGGGGGAAAAAACCCTTTAACATTGAAAATGAAAGGCGCCGCATCAGCAGAACGCCTTAAAGCGGAACGCCTTAAAGCGGGGCCCTACTGTATATTATGTAGTCTTATCAACCATACTTACCAAAGTTTATAATTTGTTTATAATTTCCTACATTCCTAGTCAACAATTCCAGATACACTCTTATAAAGGATCAAAACCACTTCATAGCTCCTGCTGTAGATGTTCAAAGTGCTACAGTGAGTGTTCTTTGTTAAACTACAAAGGCAAATTGTCCCTGAGGAAGACTCATAATCATTATTTTGACTGCAGAGAAGTCTTTGAGTCTGAATATTTTCTAAGTACCATACCTGTATTGCTGAAGACTATGACATTTGAAGAGTTGATAGAACAATCCCTCTGTTGTATATCTAATCCCTACAGGGTTTTTGGTGAGGTTTAACAGCTGATAAATTATTTTGGTATCCAGAAAATAAAGATGTTCTACCAGTGGACAACATTAAGCTGCAAGGAAATTAAGGAAACCAAACTCTCAAGACAATGACTTGCCTTGATCATTGCGCCTGATTTTGCCATTCACCCACTATTAGTAATAATTCCTTCTAGGCAAGCTGCCACAGGATAAACAGAACATGTAAGTGGGAGGAAAAAATAAAAGCCCATATTATTTTGCAAGCCTGCTTTGTAGTAGGAACAGGCATGCCTAAACCAGCATACATCAACACAGTGGAATCATATTGTCCTCCAATATGTTGCCACCCATCGGTGGTGCTACTGTGGAGAGTTGATTACCAGGACACAATGCCACCTGGAAAAGTTTGCTGGCTAGAGAAGTCACCATTAAGAACTTTCATGTTCTATTTGGAAACAGAACAAGAGCTCTAAATAAAGATACCATCTTTTAACTGGAGGAACGCTGGTACCTCCATATCAAATGGCAAGAAGCAGGCATCTAAATTCCGGCCCCATGCTCTTCTGAGACAGGTATAGGCTCTGTTCTGATATTCCTCCTCTTCCTGGTAGATCAGGGTCAAGCCTTAGTGTATTAACCTATCCCAGGAGAGAGCAGTAGTAGAATAAAACCTTCATACCACCTGTCAAAACATTTGGTGCAGGAATCCAGATATCCTTTACAGCAGTGATTCCCAACGGGGTCGTGAAGAAGACAGATTTTTTTAAACAAAGGAACCTCAAATAATAGTAAGCCACAGATGGAGTGTTGCCCTATCCCTTTTCTATCTCTATGGTGACTGCCCCTCCGCCAGCACCGTATCCTTTCCCACCCATGAAGTTGTCGATGTCATGACGCTCCCATTGTCTCCTCCCACTGCACGGGATGAGCTCACCCTTCCCGCCTAAATCCACGAAGGTGGCACGTGGTTGCAGAGAGGAAGTAACACAATCGGCTGGAGCTCCGCTGTTGCTGTGTCTTTTTCTGGCCAGCCCAGCCCAGCCACTTGACCACCTTTCCCTCCCTTCTCCCCAACGGAGTTGTCTTCTTTCCTTTCTTTCTCCTCCTCCACCCCACCCCCCTCTTCCAGCCCTGCTTGCCTACCATGGGCTCCTGCTGGGAGGAAGGGCGGGATAAAGAGTAAAGTGGTGAGCGCAGGGCTACGGCTGGGGCAGGCTGCAGGTGAGGGCATGGAGGGTGGGAGGTCTTTGGAGCAACAGAAAACTACATGGAGGCAGGATTACTCCTGGGGTGGTGTTAGTGTTATGCTCTCAAATGTATATGGTGCCTCATAGAATTAGATAAGCAAAATCAGGTAAGATACCTCCCCCCCTCAAGTCAACACCTGTGTAAAATCTCGTGCCCACAAATAGGCTTTCGGGTACCCTATCTTTCTTGGGTGGGTAGCAGATGAGTCTCTCTCTCTCTCTCTCTCTCTCTCTCTCTCTCTCTCTCTCTCTCTCTCTCTCTCACTGTGTGTGTGTGTGATGTCAAGCTAGAGAATTGTGTGAGAAATCCTTAAACAAGTTCAAAACTAAAGGCGCTGCAACTGCACGTTTGTTAACTGTGCTAAACACTTCTCCTCCCCAGTCCCAGACATAACGCTGCTGCGCCACCACCTACTAGCCGCCCTCCTCCTGAACTAGATGGTTTGGGCTGAACGGGAAGATGTGCACTGCAAGCTCTCTTGAACAGGAGTGATTCAACTTGCATGCATAGTGGCTACACAACTTAAAACTACTCAACATGCATTCTATATCTGGTAATTTTCTGCCAGGCAGCCACTACACACGCAGTCTGGATCACTCCCATTCTAGAGTGCCTACACTCCACACCTTCCCACCAAACACGGCATGCAGGAGGAAGCCAGCCCAGATTGAAAACCTGCAGTAAAGGGACAAGGGAGTAGAGGCAAGAGTGGCTTTTACTGAGGCTTTTCTCCTCTCTGATGAAGGGGGAGCAACATTGGGCTGAAAACGTCAGAAGGGATGTTTTCTTCTTCCCTCCCAGGATGACGGCTTCTTGAAAAGTAAGAGGAATCCCTTTTCGTGGGTGTGGGGGGGGGGGAGAAGAAGCCAACGCACTTGTTGCATTGAAATCAAAATATCAAAACAAGTTAGATGTGCAACCAGATTTAAGGTTGAAACGAACATCTCTTCAACCAGACTTCCAATCTCTGACAGCTGCAAAACAGCACCAGCCTTCTCATTAACTCAGTTATACCATGGATATATGAGCTTGATTTCAAGAACTTGTCAACAGTAATCATTTGGTCACCTGGACACTCCTGGGCTGCATTCACTGTACATTTATTCCACTATTATTCCTCTTGAAACAGTCATGGCTTCCCCCAAAGTATGCTGGGAAGTGTAGTTAAGGGTGCTGAGAGTTGTTACGCGAGACCCTTGTTCCCCTCACAGATCTACAATTCCCAGAGTTTCCTGGGAAGAGGGTTGGAACGTTAAACCACTCAGGGAACTGTAGCTCTCTGAGGAGAACAGGAGCCTCCTAACAACTCTCAGCACCCTTCACAAACTACACTTCCCAGGCTTCTTTGAGGGAAGCCATTAGTACTTAAAGTAGAATAATAGCGGAATAAATACATGGTGTGAATATGGCCTGGTTTCACTCTTCTTCACACTGTGGGTTTCAGAAGTAATTAACTGAGCAGATTCATTTGGGGAGGGACCTGTTCTGGAGTCCCTGGGTGTGGGTGTTGGGTGTGGATGTGAGTGTTTTGGGAGCTCCGAGTTATGTGTGTGCATGTTTGGGGAGCGTGTGTGTGTATATATATGCGTATGGGGTTGGCGCATGAAGCCCCTAGTTACTTAGTAAGTTGATGATCCTTCAAAATTTGTTAGAAGTTGTTTATATTCCGTAATCTGCCCTGGGACTTTCTGGTAAAGGGCAGATAATAAATATCATCATCATATTTGTTGTTGAGATGAATAAAAAATGACATTACTTAACACTTCATTATGTATTTTTTTCAATTAACAGAGACTATAATTACAATTAGCATGTGGGGGGTCACAAAAATTTTTGAGTTTACAAAGGGGGTCCTGCGCTCATAAAGGTTGGGAACCATTGCTTTACAGCACAGATTCAAACAACTACACATCTCGTCTGAAAAATGGATAGCCATCCCCAAACTCTCTAAAATGACACTTGCTGTTTGCTTAAGGTTTTCAATGCCTACAACATCATCAAGAATCCTTACTATTTGTTTATTGCTTTTCCTAACTGCTCAAAAACACTTCACATACATGTTTCTGTTATTCCTTACAACAGCCCTGTAAGACAGTCCAGTATTTTCACCCCAGAATAATGCTGTTGACATTATTTTCACTCCTGGATGTTAACACATAATGCATATCCAACTTTGATATCCATGCCTGACTCCTGAGCAGACATGGCTGTAACTATTTCCAGCACAACTATTTTCCTCAGGGGATTGGCTTGTAGGAGAACTCCCATGATGTAACACTTAAATATATGAAATAGCCTTCAGTGGATGAAGTTAGGTGCCAATTTAATTAGAAGCAAAATTTTATCATCTCCTAAGCCTGATTTTCTACTTAACAAGTATGAAACGATCTTTGCTTCATTATCTGTGCACAGCTTATGATTTGTTCCAGTGTGCATAGCAACAAGACATACAGCACATGTGGCATTAGTAGAAAACCAAAACCAATGCATATGCTAGTTATGGGAGTGAGAGAATCACTGATAGCCTAGGTTTGGCATGCCCCTGATTAAATGCATATTACAACTGGCAATATGCCATCAGCCGTGCTCAGAGCTGAACAGGAAACTTTTAACCACTAGGTGGCAAAACTCCCTAAAATGTAGATAAACATTATTTC
Source organism: Rhineura floridana (assembly GCF_030035675.1). Lineage (NCBI taxonomy): Eukaryota > Metazoa > Chordata > Lepidosauria > Squamata > Rhineuridae > Rhineura > Rhineura floridana. The sequence continues at coordinate 215,162,923 of NC_084480.1, forward strand.
TAAGATTGCTTGCATTTGCTTGCATTTTATATGATAAAATCTATATACCATATTTTTACACAAACATACAGGTACAAAAGAAACAGGCATTCCTGACAACTGAAAGGAAGGAAGGATATTAAAAGGCAAAATCTTATATATTTGATCAGAAATGTCACTGGTTGGTAATTAAGGAAGGGTCGGACCAGGATTTCCAGAGTGTTTAGGTACTATCTCAGTCCAGTGTACTTCTGAACCCTTCAGTGCTTAAAAGAAGGGATGGCTAATAATAATAATAATAATAATAATAATAATAACAATAACGGTTTTGTATTAGATTAGTTTGGGCTATTCTGGTTTCTAAAACAGCAGCATATATGTTAAGAAATCAATTATATTTAAAAAGACTTCTCAAACACTATGCAACTGAATATTTCAAATTTTTATAACCACAACAATTTAAAAACAGATGCCTCAATGCATAAGAAGCCCCTCTATAATAATGCTTACATATGATGCTTACAAATGTATAACAAATGCCATACTTGTTTCAACCAAACATTGGTCTTCTTCAGTGGTACAACAGAGTCAAACACAAATTCTCACATACACATGTGGACAAAGTAAACCAAGCTTCTTATAATGTACCAAATAATATAACCACGTAACAGTGATGCTACCACGTAAAAACAGCTATCACACCTATACGGAGGCAAGTTTGAGCTTTACATAATCTAAACTCTCTGGGGCACCCAAAAGCTCAAACACCGACAAAGGCTGTGGCTGAAACATGTTTAGAATTTGTTAAAAGCTGGTATTTATTATATATAAGCATTTGTTTGTCTATTTTTTATGCACCAAAGAATTTGGTTTTAATTTTGGGGGGGTTATAAAATCTGATATACTTAACTGTACTGTATTTGATAAGTCTTTTTTGACATAGTTTCCCAACTTATTTGCTGCTGCTTTGGTTTTTGAGGTTGGGTTGCACATAATCAACCCGTTTTCCAGGCAGCAGCATGGGGCCTTGAAGACTATTCTGCCACACTGCTAATCCCCTTCATGAGTTCCCAAGCGTTATATATAAAGAAAGAATGATCTAATAATAAGGGCTTTATTAATAGCTTTATTAATAAAGAACCATGTACAAAACATAATTGGAGACACCACATTAAAATTTTATAGAGAATTTGTCAGTTGTCTTTCCACATAAAAATAATATCAAACATTACTGGAAAAAAACCTCAGAATAAAATCCACTTTAAGACACTTAGTATATTTTATTTATCCTTTATTCTATCAATGCACTTGACATATCTATTTCTCACATTGAAAAAAATTCTCTGTTCCTACCAGGCAGAAATTTTTACCTTACTTTAACTAAAATTTGGTACTGATGCCAGGGTGAGAGAAAACTGTTTCCACATCTAAAACCATAGGCTGCCAATTGGAGATCCTTAACTTAATAATGTCCATGCTATCAGTTACTTTTACAGTAAACAGTAAACAGATCAATAGCCCCTAATTGATCTGGGGCTCTTTTCCTATCTTTCAATTTTCTTCAGCTTTTGTTTACATCTTCAAGGGATTACTCAACAGGAGAGGAAAACTGAGGTAATAACTCTATTAGGTCAATACCTTTACTAGGCTAGCAGTTGTGCTTTTTAAATAGCTTTTGAGTTCTCGGGAACACAGGCTAAATGGCAAAGTGGGATGTGGGGAGAGATAAAATATTAGCTGTTGGTAACATTCATTTGTTCTGAAGAACGCAAAAACTTTCAGACTATTTTGTGATATTGTGATTGGCATAAAAAGATATTGCCCTAATTTGCTTTTTGGTATTTTTTTTTCTGGCCCAACATGGCTACCTTTTTGTGTGACTTGGAAAACACCAAATGTGGCTGTTTAACAGTAAGTTCCTAAACTGGAGGAGGATTATTCACCACCTAGGATGGGACTTTTGTCTCTGAGGGAGCAAACCCTCCAACTGTTAGGCAAAGCTACTGAAATTGGCTTCCATGGACGTTTTGATCTGGCATATCACTTTCAAATTATTTTCCATCTTTGCCTAGTTTATTTCTGTTTTCCATCTATCAAGGAACCTGTGTGTTTCACCTAAGTATAGAGAGAGACTTGGGTATCAGTTGTTGGTAAGTCAGTCTTCGTTATGCCTCCTGTTTCCAGCAGGCCTTGTTGCAATCTGATACCTACATAGCACCTAAGGTAGGAATGGGGAAACTTTCTAGCCTGGTGGACCAGATTGTTGTCTCCCCACCCCTTGCAGGTTAAGTCTGACAGGTGGATGTTGTGATGTTCTTTTCTGCTGACAACGGTCTTCAGAAGTCCCTGTCAAAGTAGTCCCTTTCAAAGCACTATTTTGTGCAGGATTTCTGAAGATTCAACAATCTGCTGACTGAATAGGACTTCTGAAGATCTGACAATGCACAGGACAAGGCAATACTTTGAGAGGAGCTTCTGAAGACTGTTCAGAAGCCCCTCTGAAAGCACTATCTTCCCTGCACTTTGAAAGGGGCTTTCCTGATCAGCAGAACCTGCAAACACCCTTTTGACGATGCCCTGATGTCAAGTGGGTATGGCTTGGACGAAATGGACTTATGGGCTAAATGGGAAACCTGGTAGCCCTAACTAGGCCGCAGATGGAGGTTCCCCACCCCCAACCTTAAGGGTCTCAATGTCTGCTGTTTCCTACCAAATTCTGTCTTAAGATTTTCACCAGATGCAGACACTACTATCAGCCAGATTTTCTTCCCACACTTGCTTTGTTTACTATCTAGACAGATGGAGAACTTGAAAGCGTGCACATTATTTGTGATACTTTGGTTGGCCTAATAAAGGTATTGCCCTAATATGGATATTGTATTTTTCTTATGGACAAATACAGCAATTTTCCCTTTATGTGTGTGTTAACAACGATTCACCTAACAATTAACTGTGCCAACAAGTCCCAGGGAGGGCGGAGTGCAGAATGGACAGAGTGCAGACTATAGACTAAAAAGGAAATAGTATGAGAATGAGAAAAGATGTACAGAAGGCATATTCTGGAATCAAAAAGATAGCTCAACTCTAGCATTTCAAAAAATGTATTTTCATTTTTGTTTTTTTACTTTAGACATATATGGTGTTTCACTTTATCAAGCCTCCTGATTTAATGGTTTAAAGGTTTTTATATCACAACTTTTAGTAATTTCTACTTCTGTCACACATACGCATATGCATGCACGTGCACACCCCAAACATACACAATTTCAAATAGATTTGGTTTCTCATGGCTAGAATGGACATAGTCTTAAAAAAAATAGTGAAAGCAATCTGGAAAAACATAAGAAAATCCTTCAGGGAAGTGCGTTGTGTTTTCAAGTAATGCCTAGGGATTGTAGCATAGCTTTTTTAGAAAGCCACCTTTTCCCAGGCATCCAATTCTCCTTCTTAACTTGATACAAAAATCAAAATCGTCATGATGCACTCAAAACTGTCAGCATAATTTCTACAAGAAATCAGTGTAAAGGAGTTCCATTTTAGTTCACATTTTTGCACATTTAGGGAGTGGCCCAGACTGCAGTGTAATGAGAGTCAACAAGGATTTCATTGTAGACTTCTATGACACAGTTACACTATTATATCAGAGTAGCCCTCCTACTGACAATCACCAACATCTTTATAATGAGTCCCCGAATACAGGCAGCACTCTCTGATTATCTATGCCTTTTAAACTATTGTCCTTTGGTTCCATTCCATGTAAATCAAATGTGATGACACGAAAGGTTCTCCCTCATGAAATTACATTATTTGTATGTAAACTATACAGTGACAAGGACAATTACCTTTAGAGATCTGAATAAATAGTACAATTGAATGCTTTGTTTAACCGATCAACTGCTGCAAATATGAACGCTAACCACAGAAAGCCTTAAAGGGACATTTGCTTCAAATACATCTAAGATGATGAGATCAAGACACAGGAACAGTTTCATATCTTACATGAAATGTAAGATGCATCTCTATTTCTTTCACTGTAAAAAAATATTATTAATAATCACACATGTAACAATGTTAACAATCCATGTCCTTTTTGTTCTTTATCTTGCTTGTTTTTGCAACTTTTTCAGACAGAACGCCTTTTTATGTCTAGGAAAGGAAGGCCAAGAGGTTAAGACTTTCTTAAGGCCATGCAATAAGATTATGGCTAAGCAGGGATTTGAACTAATATCTGAAAAGTCTACATCTTTACATACTCCATCCACTGGACTACTAAAATACATCAGCATGAACTGCACCTTTATTAACTTCATCAGGCTACAGTGTGTAAGACTACTGGAATTTAGGAGAATTTTACCTTTTCCTTGATGGCCCTTCTTCAAAATCTGAAGAACTAATATCATTGCTAGTTGAGGACACTTGCGATGCATCATCCTTTTCATTTTCTAACCGTTCAGACCCAGTTCGTAATCCTTTATTCTGGCCATTACTAAGGAGTCCTGTAATGAAGAAAGACAAAATAGATGAATGTGAGCAGCAAAACTGTAAACAAGAGGACTAGCATAAAATTCATTTAAAAATATTCAAAAGGCACACACACAGTAGCAATAGCATCAAGAATCCTTTTCTATTTCCTTCAAAGTAAATGTGCAAAATGCAGCCCATAAAACAGTAGAAGTAATACATTTTAGAGGACACATTGCTTAAAACAGTAGTTCCCAAACTTTTATTCCCATGGGTCTTGCCTCCTAACCTACTGTGAAGCAATGGAAAGGAGAGTTTCCCTTCCTCTGTGGCCAACAAAGAAACGCAGATAGCTAATTTTTATAGACTTTCTTACAATGCTGTCCTGTCCTGTTCACATATAAAGCAGGGGTGTACAGCCTAATTTCAGCATGAAAAGGAGCACACTTATGAAGAGAAGGAACTGCCCCATCCCCGCCTTATTGCTCCATGTTCTGATATTTCAGGAATTTTTGGAGAACCCAGCTCCAAGGCTAGAGTAGGCGAAGGACAAAAGTGACTAAAATGACAGAATGTGGGGAGGGAGGTTCAAATGTCTTCAGCTGTGTACCTCTCTTCATGTTAAAAAAAGGTCATCCTACTACCCACTTTATATGTGAATGGAGCATATAAGTAAATAACAGCGTTGCCAGGTCTCTGGTTTTTGCCAGGAGACTGGTTCTCGGGGTTCCTCTCCAAATCAGTCACCCCAATCTCCGGACTCTTAGCTTTCATTTTTTAAAAATTAAGTTTTTAGGTAGTCTGGTTCAAGAGATATACACCAAAATGTCAGCCACCCCCCACAATTTCTGTTAGAAGACAGCGGCTCTAATTCCCGCCCTTTCAGGTTTTTAGCCAATAAGTGACATCTGCCATGGCAAATCCTGAAAACAGTTTCCTTTTCCCATTTGTCTGCACATCAGAAGTTGAGTGAGTATATAACTTGCAGCAGCGGCAGCAGCAGCAGCACCAGCATTGCCTTTCTACAATAATATACCAGGAAATCTAGAACCGAAGAGCATAGCAGGATCATAGTAGGCATACAATAAACAATTTCAATTATTATTATTATTATTATTATTATAAAAGTATAGATGCAGGTTTTTTAATTATTTGCAAAAATAGTGTATTATACATTTCATCTTTCAAATAATTTTTGAATACAAATTTGAAAAAGTGTACATGCAGCAGCTGATGATGCCATTACAAATGTTATATTTCTCTAATTATAAGGAGTCAAACAAGTTTAAATCTTCCTGGGATGTTGAAGAGAGCGATTTATTTTTCTAATTCATAGCCTGTTTTGAAAACCTTCCCAATATGAAGCTTTAATCCTATAGCCACTTTTCTGGGAGTAAAGCTGCAATGCTAATCTCACACATCTCAGAATAAAGCCCACTGGACTCAGTAGGACTTACTTTTGAGTAGACATGGTTAGGATTGTGCTGTAAATCAACGGGACTTCTGAGTGAACAGAAAAGGATTGTGTTGTAAATCTTTCTCTCCCCTTCCAATCCTTTTTTTTAAGCAATTAGGCAGGGCTTAGAATTATTATTAGAATTAGAATTTATTACCTGCCCTTCCCGTAAAGGTCAATGCTTTTATTCGGTAGGAAACTAATATTGATTTTGGGGAAAAAAAGTTCTGCAATGACCAACTAGTTTTGACAATAAACTATTATAAAGGGTAGATGTATTTTTACATCTCCAGTGTGTCTGTATATGGAATGTTTCCAACAAGCCTGTGAGACAGGGCTGGAAACCAAGGCAGCTCGCAACAAGAAATACATCCATTTAAAATCAAATAACCATAAAATAAGTATAAAAGAATTGCAAAGCAGCTTAAAGTGGAATGATTCTGAATTTTGGGTTGGGTGAGTGAAGTTCCTTATCATTTGAGGTTATAGTCCTATGCACGCTTCCCTTTTTGACAAAGCCCCATTGAATACATTGGGACTTGCTTCAGAGTAAATATGCATAGGATTGCACTATAAATATCTCTACAGGTTGTGTAAATAATAAACATCTTTTATCATTTATTATTTATATGCTTATGTAAATATTTCTTCATATTATGTCTCATATGTATCTGATTTCACATTATGGTTGTACATGATTATTTCCTCTACATTTCAAGTGTGCCCTTCTTTATTGGGGTGGTCATGATCCCCCTCTATTGTTTTCACCCTGAGGGGCAGATTACGCTGAGAGATGGTGAGTAGCCCATGGTCACCAAGTAAACTTTGTAGCTGATTTCCATTTTAAAAAATAATTAAAATGTTTTATATCTAGGTAAAGTTTATGAAGTAATGCAGATCCACATAATACATTTAAAGCACATCCAACTCACATTTAAAGTGCATGACTTCCCCCAAAGAATCCTGGAAGTGTAGTTTCCCCCTCACAGTTATAGTTCCCACCATCCTTAACAAACTACAGTTCCTATAATTCTGTGGTGGGATTTATGTGCTTTAAATGCAAGGTGTGGACCTGCCCTAGGTGTGCTGTGCATTCATTAGTGAACTGAAATGGGCAATTTTGAAAGATAATTTTTAAACAGGGGAAGGGCTGTAGCTCAGCGGTAGGGCACATGCTTTGCATGCAAAGGTCCACATTCCAACCTCTTTAAAAGGCTATTGCCTAGAAGCCTGGAGAGCTAATGCTAGCCCATGTCATCTGTACTGAGCTAGATAGTACCAAATGGCCTGAGTCGGTGTAAGGCAGATTCCTTTGTTCCTAATAGAGGAAAGAGATTCAAGGGCCACAGTGACTCTAAAATTTATTTACATATTTTGCTTACAACATTTATATACTACTTTATTATAAAAAACCTCAAAGCAGTTTACAGAAGGAATTAAAACAATAAAATTATTGGCAAAAACAGTTAAAAACAGGTATTCAAAAACATTCAAAATAATATAACCGACACTGAGATAAAAACAGATAAAAAGCATAATAGCTTCTACTTTCCTGGGTAGGCTTGCCTAAACAAAAACTGTTTTTAGCAGGTGTTGAAAAGAGTACAATGAAGGCACCTGCCTAATGTCAATAAGTCCAAAGTGTAGGTGCCTCCACACCAAAATATTGATTTCGTATAAGAACAGAACAAGTTCTATGTGGCACCCCTAACATGGAAAGCACACCTTGAACTTGGCCTGGTAGCAAATTGGCAACCAGTGCAGATTTCAGACTAGAGGTTATGTGCCGACGGGTCTCACTAATGTCAGCAATCATGCTGCAGCATTCTGCACTAACTGCACCCCTAGATCAGGTTGTGCTGCATGGGGATTTCTGTGGCTTTGGCCGATTGGCTGCCAGATTTTTTAGTTTTGGTTTTTGGTTAGGAACCTGACTGGTTGCAGGATGCTGCATTTTCTGCCTTAAACCCACTGATGATTCACCTTGTTGGTTGCATGATATTTGGTTCTTGACCAATAGTGGTAAAGGAGAATTCACAATCTGGGAAGTGTGGCTTCAATTGCTCTTATTCCCAAGCTACTGCCTGTGAAGATAGACCAAACTTTTTTGTCCCCTCTGTCGATTATTACCCACTGGAATTGGGTTGGCTGTCAAAGTGAGTTTATAGTAACCGACAGGGTAGGCAGGAAAGGGTAGAGAATCTTCTTAACTCCTAATCTAGCAAGTACGCTAGATTAGGGTTCCCTACCCAGGCTCCCTAAACAGGTGAGAAGGAATGATCCTGTCACTTTAGTAGGACCTGGGAACGTACTAATTTAGCTAAGATTTCTATCTAATTTCCAATTGGAGAATTGGTAAGCTCCAAGCAACTGTGGTTGATGCATAACATAACATGCTTAGTGACATCACTAGGGGCCCGCCTCTGAAATCTCAGGGTTTGGGATGCTTATGACCTGGCAACCCTAGTAAATAAACCAACATGGCTGCCTCCACAGCATCTAGGTTAGCCCTTGGCAACCATTATTAAGTTACTCAGTAACCTTATTATGCTTTTAAGCTTCTCTCTGCATCAAGCGAGCAAGAGAGTTGCTTCTTTTAGCCTTCAAACATTTGAAATCTCAGCTGACACCAAAGTATAAAAAAACTTCAAAGTAACCCCAAAACTCAGGTTTTATATCATATAAAGGCAACAGAGATGGAAGGTGGAGTCGGCATGCTTGTCCCCATTACTCACCTCGTGCTGGATTTTCAGATTGCTCTAACTCCTGGATAGAGATATTGGTTACCTAAGGTGTTGAGGAGCTACATTACCTCAAAATATATTATTTATTATTATTATCTTTATTTATACCCCGCCCTTTTTCCAAACTGGAACTCAAGGCAGCTTCCAGATAAAAATAAGTACATATCATTAAGAACCTATAAAAATAAAACATATAAACATATAAAATCAGCATTAAAATAGGATTAAACTATTAAGATGTTAAAACCAATTAGATATACACTTAAAATACTGCAACCCAGTTAAGGAGCATACAAGTAAAACAATAACATACAACATCCTCTTCAGTCACTACTCTTAAAACCTTCAGTCCCAAAGGCCTGCCAGAAGAAAAAAGTCTTTAGCTGTCAGTGGAAGGACTGCACAGAGGAGGCCATTCTTGCCTCCCTAGGGAGGGAGTTCCAGAGCCTAGGGGCAGCCACCGAAAAGGCCCTATCTCGTGTTCCCACCAGTCGCACTTGTGAAGGTGTTGGGATCATGAGAAGGGTCTCTCCTGAAGATCTCAGGGCCCGGGCATTTTCATATAGGGAGATATGGTCTGACAAATAGCCTGGACCTAAGCCGTACAGGGCTTTATAGGTCATAACCAGCACTTTGAATTGTGTCCGGAAACAGACTGGCAGCCAATGGAGCTGTTGCAGCAGGGGAGTTGTATGGTTCCTCTAACCAGCCCCAGTTAACATTCTGGCTGCAGCTCGTTGCACCAACTGAAGTTTCCGAACAGTCTTCAAAGGCAGCCCCATGTAGAGCGCGTAACAGTAGTCTAAGCGGGATGTAACTAAGGCATGTGTCACCATAGCCAGATCAGACGACTCCAGGAATGGGCGCAGTTGGTGCACTAGTCTTAACTGTGCAAAAGCATTCCTGGCCACCACAGAAACCTGGGCCTCCAGGTTTAAGGCTGAGTCCAGAAGCACACCCAAACTGCGAACCTGCGTCTTCAGGGGGAGTGTAACCCCATCCAGCACGGGCTGAACCCCTATTCCCTGATCTGCCTTTTGACTGACTAGGAGCACCTCTGTCTTGTCTGGATTAAGCTTCAGCTTGTTCACCCTCATCCAGTCCACCACTGCTATCAGACACTGGTTTAAAACCGAGAGAGTTTCCTTGGAATTAGGTGGAAAGGAGAAGTAGAGTTGGGTGTCATCTGCATACTGATGGCACCGAACCCCTAACCTCCGGACAACCTCTCCCAGCGGTTTCATGTAGATATTAAATAGCATGGGGGACAAAACTGAACCCTGAGGGACCCCACAGGCCAACGGCCAAGGAAACTATATATATATATAAAACCAACCATCCTGGGCTCCTTCTGGAAGAAAGGGTGGGATATAAATGTAACAAATAAATAAGGAATAAACCTCACATTTATGTTGATACAGAACTTAGGATAAGAAGATAACCTTTCAGTAGAAGAGTTTTTTTGTCTATACACTTTTTGTGCTAAAAAAAGTAGACAGTTATCACATATAAGGAGTTCAGACTGTTAAATACCATAGAAAGCATTTCTTAATTATGGTACCCCTGTATTATAAAAAACTGATTCTAAATAAAAGTTCATATTTTAAAATAGATTGAAGTAATTGAGAAATACATCTCTGGGTTTTTAAAATGGGACTTTGTTGGATCTATGTAGGATTAAAGACACAATTAATTTTTATAGATCAAGTATTACACAGAATTTAAATTGTCCTGTCTCTCTCCCTCCCTCCTTCCCTCCCTCCCTGTTTTAACTAGTCCTTAAATAATAGGCTATTTAAAAAATAAAAGGGCCCAGGGCATAAAACAAAGCAGTTGGGTAGCAACCCTAACCATGGAGCGAACAAAAGATAATGCTCTCACACAGATGTAACAGCGTAAGATTAGGACTCAAGACTTGCTTCTAAGTGAATAGCAGTTAAATACCAGTTCACTAAGCCGCAATAAAACCATTAAACCTTTATGGGCATACTAAACCTGTGGCAGAGACTGCACCAAAGATCTGAAAAATAATTTTTAAAAACAGTGCAATATATTAAATGCTTAATTTATCTGGAGTTTTTGAAGAACTGTTCTCTGCTAAAATTTCAGTAAGACTTTGAGTCAGAGCTTGGAAAATCCTGCTCTCCACAATTCAAAACAAACTTCAATATGCACACACAGAGAATTATATATATATAAGCTACCTTGGGAAGGAGACAGCATCACAATATGGCTGTCGGCTAAACGTCTGCCTACACTGCATTGTGAATGATGCCATCCTGTTAGGCAACATGATTAGGTTTCTGTTGAAAAGATGACGCAACAAAGATGTAGGCCTATAAGTTTTAGGAAGGAGCAGCATGTGCCTAGTATGGTCAGGTGGATCACTGGGAATAACCACAATAAGAGTGCACTGACAAACTGGTGTAAAGCCAGCACTTCCTTACAAGCAACCTGCAGTTTGCAGCCCACCATCTACAACCGCAAAGTTATTTTTCAGGATGTTGCCAAATAGTATTTCATCATACACTGGAATATATACAATGAACAACTCCTCCATGTGAACAGATCCAAAAGATAAAGCTGTATCCAGCAAAGAAGTTTGGAGAGGGGACTGTAATTTTCAATTAATTCAGTGCCACCTATCAATTCCGAGTAAGCGTAGGAAACACAATTTCTTCTTCATTTTAGAACTTCCAACTATAGTCTAGAACAGTGGTTTTCAAACTTTTTTGGTTCACGGCGCACTGTAAAACATATAAATATTTTCTGGCGCACTTCATGTTCAAAATTAAAAATATATTAATATATTTTAAACTATGAATAAAAATAACAAACTATAGAAAACTATTACTTACCCTATACAAATGGGTTTCTTCTCATTTTTAAAATATACTTTCATAATATTTGAGGCACACCTAGCCACCTCTTAGGGCGCACCAGTGTGCCTGGGCACACCTTTTGAGAATCACTGGTCTAGAAAGTAACCTGAATCAAAGGTTCCATTCCACCACCTTCCTTTCCCTCAATTCCTATTAGAAGACAGCATAGTACATAAATATGAATTGTTCTGTTGAGGAAAATAAAGGAAGATCGATACTCTAAGTTGGATCTCCCTCCTTTAGTAAAGAGCTGCAAAGCAAAAATAAAAGGCCAAATTATGCACAAATTGTCATTTTGATTTTTCCTCACTAATCAGAAAAATGCAAATAAATCCAATGACTACATTCAAAGTCTTTCCCCCTTCATTAAAACTTCTTGCGTAACAAATAAATAAATAAAATCCACTGCACCAAAACCACCAAAATGTTCACTGCAATCCATTACACCAAACTCTTTTTCATGAAGCAGAATAATATTTAGAAATATCTAAAGTGAACCTAACAAGTTAATTCTGTCTGTTGGCAATATCCTACATATACATTTGACATTAACTAATTATTTCCTTTTATATTGCAGCTTTAAAAAAAGTTGATTAAATTTACAGTTACCAAACTCTAGGGAAGTCTAAATCAAGCATATAATTGAGGCCCTCTAGTTAGGTAGATAACTATTATGACAGAATTTCATTTTTTCCCCCAAGAGAAATATTTGTCCTGGAAAACTGCCATGCTAAAAACGCAGCCATATGAAGTGTTTGAAGTCAAGAAAAGAATCCTGTTGGCTGCTGACTCGCTTCTCTCTCTCTGCCCTGAATTCATCCTCTCACTAAGTCGAAATAATTTGTCACTTAGAAACAACTCAGGGTGCATTTCCCTCTCAGAAAATTGAACTGTTCTAGGCCTTCCTAGGATTCAGCAAGACCCAAATGTTATAGGAGGCATAGAGATGTCTTTCCCCATTGCTATATTGCCACAGGCAACATAGACTTCTGCTTTGTCTCCAGAGGAACTTTGTAACTCAAATCCCTCAGCATTTAATTAGCATGGTGTCTGTAGAACAGGGCTGCACAGCAAGCATCTGTTTTCATGACCATCAAGGTCTGAAGGAGGTGCCACATAAACTCAAAAAGTTTCCTTCCAATATTTTAAAAGATTACCATTTAATTATACTCCTTCATTTGCTCTGTGTGTTGTCATTGTTATTTATAAGCAGGTGATCAATACACTGTTCCATATGCAAAAATCTAGAGGAGAGGTGTCTCTGTACTTTATTAAAGTAGTCCACGCAAAGTAGCCAACATTCAACAAAACGAGAAAGAAGGAAGTTTGAAGGACTAGCTCTCTCTGTCTAAAGAAAATTAAGATCCCAAATATACTTTTCCATACAGCTGTGTGATAAAAGAATTCCATCACATGCATCTCAGTCTCTCTCCCCCCCCCCATATTGTTATGGGTTTGGAGTTGAGATGGATGATTCCTATGAGTCCCCTTCCAGCCTCTGATTTGGAAACCTGCACCTGGGGGTGAAAAACCCGCTCTGCTGGTCAGATGAGTTCCCTTTGTCAGTTTAATAGAGTGGCCAGGTGAGTTAACTGAAACTCTTCACGAGAGCCCCCCCCCTCTCCTGGGGCCTAGGAGAGGCTTGTGTTTTGAGTTGATTTGAGAAAAGGCTGGGAACTTGAGGCAGGAGAGAGGCTGGCTCTCTGCACTGTGGCTTTAGGGTGCCTCCTGTAACCCTGATGGAAAATGCAAGATCTGTTGGACTGCTGATGCCTTGAACCCCTCCATTTTAAGCTCAGGTTGGAATGAGTGTAAATAAATAAACCATATTTCATGAAGACACCACAGTCTCCGCTGACCTTCTTTCCAAGGAAACCAAACCCTGGGTAAGCGCAGGGACCCCTGCAGATCTCTCACCGCTCGGAGATTGGGGTGGAGCACAACAATATACAAATATTCTCAGATTTAACTGCTAAACCAAACTGAGACTAGACTGTCAAGAATTCGATTGGGCTCTTTTATCTTGAGTTGGTTGTATTATACTTCTAAAATTTTACCCTGTCTTGCTCCTCAAAGGAGGTTCATGGCAGCTGCCATAAGCCATAAAATATCAAACAATTAAAAATAATAATAAAGTAGAGCCTAAATGACTAAAAACCAGTATCAAATGTACCAAAACAGAGTGTTCCAGAGGCGGGACAGAGCTAACCTTGGATCCACTGGATACAAGGCCACTTTGTTCATTGGGAAGACAATAGGAACAGGCTCCCCCTCAATACCAGCCTGGAGATGGTGCAACTAATTTCCCTCTCCACAGGAAATTAGAAAATACAGAGATCCACAGGGGTGGGGGAACTACATTAAGGCCACATACACACTTATTCCACTATTACATTGCTTCCCAAAATAATCCTGGGAAGTGTAATTTATGAAAGGTGCTGAGAGTTGTTAGGCAACCGCTATTCCCTTCACAGGGTTACAATTCCCAGAGTGGTTTAACAGTCAGTCCTTCTTCACAGAGCAATCTGGAACTATGAGGGGGATAGGGGTGTCCTAAAAACTCTCAGCACCCTTCACAAACGACACTTCCCAGGATTCTTTGGGGGGAACCATGACTGTTTAAAGTGGAATAATAGTGAAATAAATATATGGTGTGAATGTGGCCTAAGCCTATCCAACAAAATCTCCCACCCTGGCAGGCAGGATCCAGCAGGACTTTAGAAATGGTGGACGAATGGCCACTTTACTCACTCGCTCACTCACATACACACACACACACACGCATGCACACACACGCAGGATTGGACTATAAGTCTTAAGATGCTTCAAAACTGTAATTTTTGTTTTAAAAAAATTAAAATTGTATTTTATTGTATTGTACTAACTAATGCTCGCTTTCTTAAACACACACATCAAAACTAAAGCCACTGAGGGCTAGTTAACTCTGCATTACAAATATATATAAAGAACAGCTTTTACAATTACTTTAGTTTTACATTTCCTTTTTCAGTACACAAAAAAGAAAGATTTATGCTGATATATTTGGAACTATAAGAAATGATTATATGGCACGAGCTGTTGAAAATTTAAAGAAAAAAATGAACAAACAGCTAAAGGCTAACCTTTGGGACCCCATCAGTGGAACCCTCAGACAAAGGGACACATTGAAAAAGCATTCAAAATAATAGTTAAAAGGAGTTCCTTTTAGGATGGATCCCCCACACCCGCCCCTGCCCAGTAAAGGCTTGCAGAAAAATAACTCCATATATCCATCATATGGCTCAGGGCATGCAGGAGAGATTCTGTTCTCTTTTAGAGAATGGAAGAACCTTGCTAATGATATCTGCAACTTCAATTCATCAGGCTGAGATGAGATGGAAAGAGGAAAATAGATGTGCCAATGTTTCCACCTCTGTTATCTAGTTCACACGAAGCAGCCAACAGCTACTGCTGTGTACCATTAATACCCAGCAGCACATAAAACAAGACAAATATTGTTAACTTAATTGTATGCCTGATACATAATATAATATATTATATTAACCACCTTCAACATGGTGTTAATAGGTTAATCCAATTTGTGTAACGCTGGCCAGGCAGATTGTAGCTTCTCTGTTAAATTGTACTGCAGTAGTATACAAAGTGTTCCATTGCTCTTTACAAGTACATATTTCTGGAACTCAGCATAACACTGTTTTTAAGAACCTGTTTTTTCAAACTGACCACACTGATCTTGAATGGGACTTGCACCTGGGGTTATTGGTTTACACCAGCGATTCCCAACATGGGTGGTAGCGCCCCCCAGGGCGTTGGCGTGACTACAAACTTTAGGGGGCGTTTGGGTTCATTAGGGGGGTGTTGACATTTGGCGGTCTGATAAGACAGTTGAAGCATTTGAGTTTAATTTTATTTAATACACAAATCATTAATTTTTAAACTGTTTTGTCCCCAGTTAGAATGTATTTAATAGTCTTAATTCATGGAAATAACACTATAAATAGTGTGTGCTCTTTAGTAAAGAAATTCTGAATAGCGGCCAGTGTCATACCAAGGAATGGGGATATTAGCCACACCCTGGCACTAGGTAATGTTCCGATGCTGTCTTGAGGGATGTTGGAACCAATCACGAGACAGTGTTTGATAAGCTGGGTGCATTGGTAGAGGGCTCATTCTTCCAATGGATGAGTGCCATGTGCAAACGGGTGACTGAGACAGTCAGTTATTCGCTGGTTTTCTTCAGGAATGGGACACACTCACTACCCATTGTTTCTGTGATGTTTAAATGAACTTGTTTAACAAAACAATGCCGGTAAACTGAATGAGTTTGTTGTTAAGTATATTAAGTATAATAGGAAGTATTGGCATATACTTAATCTGAGGGGGGCGTTGGGCACAAAAAGATTTTGCAAAGGGGCATTGGGTCAAAAAAGTTTGGGTAACGCTGGTTTACACAATATTTGTAGAAAGAAATAAGATTAGCCTAACTGCAACATAATATTACAACTCTTGTCAGCAGGTATTTTTTGCTAGAAGGCCAATTTGAGAAGATAACACTGTTCTGAGCCAATATCTCAATCACCACTCCCCCACCCCACCCCCCAAAATTATGTTAACCAATGTTTTTCATGTAGCCTTCTCTTCCCTTTGGGTTGGCAGCAAAGGGAGGAGAGCAAACCGTTTCCTCAATTACTGAATCTGGCCCATGACCACCAGTTGCTGGCCATTATCCGACAAATAAAATTCACTAATAGGCACAATACCTATTAGTGGATTGGACTGTGAAAGACCAACCCAGATTGTGTTTGCATTTTGATAAATTTGCAGGGCAGTACAGTATTTTAGAGAGCAGGTCTGGTCTCCTGCTCTCCTGGTGCATTCACTATGGCTGCCCAATTTCCCTGCTTTTTAAAGTTGGACAGAAATGGGCTATAGGTTCATTCTTAAACTGCAAGGTTTTTCGCCTATTAGTGAATTTCTCTGCTTTTTAATCTGGGAGGTAAGAAATGGGATCCTCTGCAAGTTTGCTAAGAATGAATTGATCATTTGCATGCTTATTGATTTCAGTGGGAATTACTCCCCTACAATCATGCTTAGGATAGGTGAAACTGACCACAGGGGATGGGGAGGAAGGGCAGCGGGGAGGAGGGGGATGGGAGCAGGCAGGAGGAGAGGAGGACAGGTTTGATCATTTGCATGTTTATTGAGTTCAACGGGATTTACTCCCATGCAATCATGCTTAGGATAGGTAAAACTGACCGGGTGAAGGGAGGGAGGCCTGGAGTGGGCAGGGGAAGAGGAAGAAGGAAGAGGAAAGGGGAAGGGAGGGAAAGGCAGGTCTGATTATTTGCATGCTTATTGAGTTCAATGGGATTTACTTCTGTGCAATCATGGTTAGGATAGGTAAAACTGACCATGGGGGAGGAAGAGGGGAAAGAGCAGACTGGAGGGGAGCAAAGGAAGGGGGAGGGGAGGGCAGGTTTGATCATTTGCATGCTTACAGAGTTCAATGGTATCTACTCCTGTGCAAT
Source organism: Rhineura floridana (assembly GCF_030035675.1). Taxonomy (NCBI): domain Eukaryota; kingdom Metazoa; phylum Chordata; class Lepidosauria; order Squamata; family Rhineuridae; genus Rhineura; species Rhineura floridana. The sequence goes on from NC_084480.1 coordinate 215,179,973, forward strand.
CATGCTTAAGACCATGACCATGGGGAGGAGGAAGGGGAGGAGGGGAGGGGGAGGGAGGGGCAAAGGAAGGCGAGGGAAGGGGCAAGAGGGAGGGAATAGGAGGGAGGAGAAGAGAGGGTGGGTTTAATCATTTGCATACTTTTTGAGTTCAATGGGATTTATTTCTGTGCAATCATGTTTGAAAATGGAAATGGACTGCCTTCAAGTCGATCTCGACTTATGGCAACCCTATGAATAGGGTTTTCATAGTAAATGGTATTCAGAGGTGGTGTTACCATTGCCTTCCAGTGAGCTTCATGGCTGTGTGGGGATTCGAACCCTGGTCTCCCAGGTCATAGGCCAACACTGACCTGGAGGAGAAGCAGGGAGGGGAGGAGGAGAGGGGAGGAGATTTGGTGGGTGGGCACTGGGCAGAGGGGAAGCCCCTTTCCTTTCCAAAAGGAAAACATTATGAACAGTATAATTGCTTTTCAGCATTTCCCCCACCTTTTTATTCTACAGCAGGCACATATAGCCTCCCACCCAAATTTAAACCAAAGCTGTCCATGGCCACATACACAACAGGCCTTTATTTCACTTTGGACAGTCCTGGCTTCTCTCAAAGAATCCTGGGAAGTGTAGTTAGTGAAGGGTGCTGAGAGTTGCTAGGAGACGCCCTGTTCCCCTCACAGACCTTCAATCAAAAATAAAATAAATATCACACATTTAAATCAAGTATCTTCAGATGTCAATTACTGAAGCTATTTAGTAACTTTAGTACAGTTGCATCTGTGTTAGAATTATTTTTAAGATTTTTTAAAGATTTTTTTAAAAGATATTTTGTTTTTAAGATGCCTTTTAAGATGTTCTGTTTTTTAGGTGTTTTATAGATGTTTTGTGGGTTTTTTTAGCTTGTTTGCCATGCTGGGCCTCTTAAGGGAGAAAGGACTGGATATAAATTTAATAATAAATCAAATAAATTTGAGCAGCAAATAATCGGATATATATGGTCAGTAGTAAAATCCATTTGGGAAGCAACATTGTCTTGGTGGTGATGATGCCACTGAGGGACTGTGCAGCTGGTGCTGATCCCTGACTGGGCCTTTCCAGGCATGGTTCCTCGTTTGTGGAATGCAGAGCTTGGAAAAGTTACTTTTTTTGAACTACAACTCCCATCAGCCCCATCCACTGGCCATACTGGCTGCGGCTGATGGGAGTTGTAGTTCAAAAAAGTAACTTTTCCAAGCTCTGGTGGAATGCCCTCTCTGATGAGTTATCTGTCTTCATCACTACTGACGAATTTGAAAACATTTCTGTTTACTCAGGCATTTGATGGCTGAAGGGAACTGTTCCTGGAAACCTGAAGATCACTGATGAAGGACATGTTTAACTATGACTGTTTCTGAATATTTTTAACTGTTTTCAGAATGCTTTTCTTTTTCCTGTTGCTCAATTATTTTTGTTGATATGTTTGCTGCCCTGGGCTCCTTTGGGAGGAAGGGCGGTATATAATTGCCATCAGTCAATCAATCAAGGTATCTGCCTGCATCTGTATCTATATAAAATGTGTGTACATGTGCGCACAAACAGACAGCACAGATAACCTTCCAAAGAGATAGAAGAGTGTGTTCCCAGAGTACCATTATCTGGGCCTATTTGAAATTATAGGTATTCTAGAGGTACCCCTTAGATACTCCAATTTTTGGCTGAATATTACATCAGAAAAATCAGTTGATAACTAAAGCCCGCTTCAAGAGCTCACGTTAAGTGTTAAGTAAACATGTAAGGGGGGACTGTAGGGATGAGCGCTCTAGGTCTGCCCCATCACCCTCCATTAATTGGAGGGTGATCATCTGAAGCAGGGAGCCTCCTCTACTTGTCGAAGCTTCCCACATGCTGTAAAATACGCAGGGAGCCTCCATTAGTACAAGAAGCTCTTTGCTTCATATGAGTACCCTCCAACTTATGAATGATGATGGTGGGGAGGGGAAAAGGAGGTATACTTGTCCCCCAGTTCACATGTTTACTGAATGTGAGTGTCTGAAGTGACTTTAAAAATGCTAGCCCTTCTGCTGTTTCAGGAAATTGATGTCATAGATTTCACTGTACTGAAATCTATCTGCATTGTGATCCAGTAAACGCTATGCTCAGTCTTTCTCATTTGTACTTATCTACTATCTTATGTATAGTGAGGGAGGGGCTTTAAGATACAAAGGATTCCTCTACAAGACACCAGTCTAAGATCATACATATTGGCCATCACATGAGTAACACACTGGCCATTTCATGTGACAATCTACTGGGCATTAAACTGATAATCCTAACACATGCATATGCTCTTCTGCTACTGTCATGCCAAAAAGTATTAGTCCATAGCATTTACAGTCTCTGTAAGTGGACAGAAGAGCAGTTTTATATATGTAGATACACATCATTACTATGGAAGTTAAGCATGCATGACATTACAGCACAGGCTGCTTTTGTCAAGCTGTCAAAAGCAAGACATCACCAAAACGGAATTGGCTTAATCATGCAGTTGAAGGACAGCTACTTTGCCCTTCTGATTACATACATCCTGATCCAAAATTGTTACAGAGTCAAGCAACCAGAGGCGTATTTCATTTCACACTACTTCGGTGTATAAGCACCAACACAACACTGATAGGTACATTTGATAAAACAATTGCTTTTCCTGGCTCAGTCTGAAAGGTAATGTTTATCTAGATCTTTGAGGCCCATTTCACTTGCAATGGCCACCAAAGCTTGGCTACTTCATGCACCACTTCTTTTGTGTGTACTGGCTTGAGACACAAGCTGCTGCCATGTAGTTTTCTCTGTGCCACTATCAAACACTAACAGGAATTTTGAACAGTGGCATGAATACAAATCACACATCAGGGGCCAATTCACATGGCAAGCTGCTGCAGATGAACAGTTCACCACACAGAGCAGCTGCCACATCAATACCATTTCAAGTAGCCATTTTATGTGCAGCAGGCCTCAAAACATTTTTTTCAAGGTGCAGTGCCATAGTATCTGATCTCTCAACCACACAAGGCTAGTCTGAAACATTTTGTTTCCTAAAGCAAAAGACAAGCTGACACACACACATCCGATATACAGACTGTATTGACAGCTGAATCTTACTTCTGCAGTGAAGATGGGATGGTTTACTCCACCATACTTAAGGGCAGGTGGGGGGATGCCCCATACCTAAGTATGAGGGGTGCAAGGCAGGACTCAAGGCACATGACTTATGGCGACCCTATGAATCAGTGACCTCCAAGAGCATCTGTTGTGAACCGCCCTGTTCAGATCTTGTAAGTTCAGGTCTGTGGCTTCCTTTATGGAATCAATCCATCTCTTGTTTGGCCTTCCTCTTTTTTGACTCCCTTCTGTTTTCCCCAGCATTAATGTCTTTTCTAGTGAATCATGTCTTCTCATTATGTGTCCAAAGTATGATAAACCTCAGTTTCATCATTTTAGCTTCTAGTGACAGTTCTGGTTTCATTTGTTCTAACACCCAATTATTTGTCTTTTTCACAGTCCATGGTATGCGCAAACCTCTCATCCAACACCACATTTCAAATGAGTTCATTTTTCTCTTATCCGCTTTTTTCACTGTCCAACTTTCACATTCATACACAGAGATCGGGAATACCATGGTCTGAATGATCCTGACTTTGTGTTCAGTGATACATCTTTGCATTTGAGAACCTTTACTAGTTCTCTCATAGCTGCCCTCCCCAGTTCTAGCCGTCTTCTGATTTCTTGACTATTGTCTCCATTTTGGTTAATGACTATGCCAAGGTATTGATAATCCTTGACAAGTTCAATGTCCTCATTGTCAAATATAAAGTTACATAAATCTTCTGTTGTCATTACTTTAGTCCTGCTTTTGTGCTTTCCTCTTTAACTTTCATCAGCATTCATTTCAAATCATTACTGGTTTCTGCTAGTAGTATGGTATCATCTGCATATCTTAAATTATTGATATTTCTCCCTCCAATTTTCACACCTCCTTCATCTTGGTCCAGTCCCGCTTCCGTATGATATCGTCTGTGTACAGATTAAACAAATAGGGTAATAAAATACACCCGTCTCACATCCTTTCCTATTGGGAACCAATTGGTTTCTCCATATTCTGTCCTTACAGTAGCCTCTTGTCCAGAGTATAGGGTGCGCATCAGGACAATCAGATGGTCCGGCACCCCCCATTTCTTCTAAAGCATTCCATCGTTTTTCATGATCTACACAATCAAAGGCTTTGCTGTAGTCTATAAAGCACAGGATGATTTTCTTCTGAAATTCCTTGGTCCGTTCCATTATCCAACGTATGTTTGCGATATGATCTCTGGTGCCTCTTCCCTTTCTAAATCCAGCTTGGACGTATGGCATTTCTCGCTACATATATGGTAAGAGCCTTTGTTGTAGAACCTTGAGCATTACTTGCATGGGATATTAAGGCAATATTTTGATAATTACTGCATTCCCTGGGATCCCCTTTCTTTGGAATTGGGATATATATTGAATGCTTCCAGTCTGTGGGCCATTGTTTAGTTTTCCATATTTCTTGACAAATTTTTGTCAAAATTTTGACAGATTCAGTCTCAGTAGCTTGTAGCAACTCTATTCGTATGCCACCTGTTCCTGGTGATTTGTTTCTTCCAAGTATTTTAAGAGCCGCTTTTACCTCACATTCTAACATTTCTGGTTCTTCGTCATATGGTTCCTCCATGAATGAATCTGTCATCCTTTTATCTCTTTTATAGAGTTCTTCAGTGTATTGCTTCCATCTTCCTTTTAGTTCATCTCGGTCAGTCAGTGTGTTCCCCTGTTGATTATTCAACATCCCTACTCTTGGTTTAAATTTCCCTTTCATTTCTCTAATCTTTTGGAATAGAGCTCTTGTTCTACTCTTGTTGTTGTCCTCTTCTATTTCTATACAGTAGGGCCCCACTTATACAGCAGCTTAGGGACCAGACCCCTGCCACAAAGCGAAAATCGCCAAAAAGCGGAACATCGATTAGCTGTAGTACGGGGAGCTCCAGCTGACAGCACTTGGCCCCTGAAGCTCTCCCCGCAACAGCTCTCATCAGCCCAACTGTAGTTTTAAAAAGGAATGTTTCCAAGCTCTAACGACACGCTCAGGTCGTTGGGCGCCAATAATTCGCATCATGCCGCAAAATCGTCGCAAAAATGGAACAAGCGCTGAACATATGGGATATGGACACAATTCAAAACTGCCACATTAGCGAAGTGCCAAGAAGCAAAGTGCCATAAAGTGGGGCCCTACTGTACAATAACTATTGTAATAGTTCTCTTTGTCCCTACGTACTAGTCACTGTATTGTTGCATTTAGGGTTCTGACTGTGTTTCTATCTCCTTTTGCTTTCCTTCTCTCTTTAACTATTTTAAGAGTTTCTTCAGTCATCCATTGAGGTCTTTCTCTCTTTTTAACTAGAGGTATTGCCTTTTTGCATTCTTCCCTGATAATGTCTCTTGCTTCACTCCATAGTTCTTCTAGTTCTCTGTCAACTAAGTTTAAAGCCTCAAATCTGTTCCTTATTTGAACTTTACATTCTTCTGGGATGTTATTTAAATTTTATTTTGGCATTATAATTGCTTTGTTCTTCTTCGTTAGCTTTACTCTGATTTTCCATACAACAGTATGCTCCTGGTCTTGTTTTTGCAGAAAGTATGGAACCCCATCTTCTGTTGCCAATTAAATAATCAATTTGATTCCCATATTGACCATCTGGTGATGTCCACGTGTACAGTCGTCTTTTCGGTTGCTCAAAAACTGTGTTTGCAAGAAACAAATCACTGGCTTCACAGAATTCAATAAGTCTTTCTCCTGCTTCATTTCCATCTCCTAAGCCCCATTTCCCCACAATTCCGAGTTCTTCTCTGTTCCCTACTTTCGCATTCCAGTCCCCCATGATTATCATCACATCCTGTTTTGGTGTGTGATCAATTTCCTCCTGTACTTCTGTGTAAAATCTCTCCAATTCTTCTTCTGCATTTGCCGTTGGAGCGTAGACTTGGATGATGGTTATGTTAATAGCTTTCCTGTTTAATCTCATTGATATCACTCACTCAGATCTTGAGTTGTAGCTCCTAATTGCTATTGCTACATCACTTCTCACTATTAAATCAATCCTGTTTCTTCTTGATTTCTCATTTCCTGCATAAAATATTTTGTAGTTGCCTGGTTGAAAATGTCCCATTCCCATCCATTTTAATTCACTCACTCCAAGTATTGTAATGTTGATACGTTTCATTTCTTGCTTGACAATTTCTAACTTTCCCTGGTTCATGCTTCTCACATTCCACGTTCCTACTGTGTGCGTCGTACAACTCCAGACTCTCCTTTCGCATCTGTGCGCATCAGCCTCTGGGCTTCCTTTCGACTTTGACCCAGTCTTCGTCATTAGTCACAGCGCTACTCGTACTTATCTGTTGTTCTTCCCCAGTAGCTCGGTGAGTGCCTTCTGACCTGGGGATCTCATCTTCCAGCACTATCTTGTGTTGCATTTTGGATACTCTGTTCATAGGGTTTTCATGGTAAGAGGTATTCAGAGGTGGTTTACCTCTGTCTTCCTCTGAGTTTGGATGCATCTTAGTCTGGTGTCTCAGCTTTGACCATTCCGCCTTGGGTGCCCCTGCTAGGAATCTAGCCTCTTGGTCTAGACTCCTGACAGCATTGCTCTCAGCTTCTTCAACACTCTCAAACCCCCTCACTACGTTAAGGTGTGCATCCTAAAAGGGGATCTATGATTGAGAAAACTTATATTACCAAAGGGTAGCACACAGATCTTGGATATAGTCAGTGGAGCACTAATTAGATTAATATAAGCATGTGAAAGTACTTGTCCTGAATATACTCCACTAAAATGGAAAAGGATATACACTTCCCATTCATTTCAATGTGTCTTACACAAACCAAGTTTCCAGATACAACTACAGGACTAAAAGGGATTTTGATTATACTAACTATCAACATATTGGTTGAAAATTCTAACTCTATAGATTAACTCAGCTTTTCACACAATGTTGACTGTCAAACATTTCTTGTGCCGTCATTTTAAGTTCCATCTCGTATATGAAAAAAGTCAGTTAGGTTTTTGCTCTATATTACCACACGAAAGTTGTTTCCTATGGCTTTTTCCCACACCAATCCAACAACATATACGTGAAAGAACAATGTCAATGACCCACTCGTATGGATTCCTTCATGCATTTTAACCAGAGTAGTATGGGAAGAAGTCACTGGGAAGCAGATCCCATGCCACTATGGTAAAGTATTACTTTGTCCCCACCCCACCTATTCCCAGCCCCCGGGGAAGAGGAATTAAGTGAGGAAATATCACTGCTAAGACTACAGAAATAAAGTAAAATAGAAACAAATCAATAATCATTTTCATGCAGAACTTAGTTGGACTACACTCTCCCCAACCCCCAGCACCAGCTGGAAAATAGCAAAACTGTGAAATAATAATTGCTATAATTTCATACTGCTCATTCTAAAGCAACATGAACACCCTACAAAGCTTTGATGTGTCAGTGGTGCTGCACTTATCCTCTAGAAAAAGGTTGAGAAATCCACTATGGGCAGTATCTTCTATGAAACAATGCTCAGTCAGTCATATTATATCCTCAGCTGCCCTCTAAAGCAGGCTGCAGATATCAACCAAAAGGCCTCTGGAACAGAGACTGAGAACTTCTGAGATAGATCCCAGCAGGGGTTAAATATATAGTGTTGTATACTATTATCTGTTTGGGGTGTGCAGAATACTGGCTGCTACTAAGAAGGGCAGATTTAGCACAGCAGGCAAAGCATGCAGTACCAGTTTAGAGGAAAGCATGTAGGGTATCAGGCAGACACAAATCATTTGCAGGAAGCCATGGAGGATAGCATGCTTCACGTGCTTGGAGAAAAACATCAGTTACTTTTTGCAGTGGTGCAAATAAAATGTGAGAATAAATAATTGCACTGACGTAAAGGAGATTATTTTGGAATCAGTAACTTGAGGAATGTAGCATTAAATAAATTTTTAAAAGGCAATTACTGAAAGCTAGTAAAAAAAAAAAGCAAACTTAAGACTCAGAAAGAAAAGTGACTGCAAGCATAGCCGATATGTGTTTTAAATGAATAAAGATGTCAGGGAAGCAGAGACAGTCCCCTTCATTGAGAGGTCTGCACAGATCTATGTGAGCATGGTTGTGTACATGTGTGTGCAGACGCAGAAAGTTCAAAAATCTGACTATGAAAAGCAAAAAGCTGTGGCATATTTCCAATTGTGCAACTTCATTTGATATTGTAATTCACATGATTCAGAACAGCCCTTCATGGCTTTTGCCTGAAGTGTGGGCAGTCCTCCAGACAGACTCAAGAAATATTTTTTTCGAATGTGACACATGCTCTGAAGAGGCCTCTTACAGCGGTAACACATGACCCAGTAATGGGGTGGTGACCCTCCAGAGCAAGCATTATCTGACAACAGATTTAATCCTCTACTAAGCACAGCAATGCAAAACAAAAAACAAACACTTCCCCACCCTCTCAGCTGTATTCAGATATATTCTACTTCTACAAGCTCTGTTTGGCTTTATTTGCCTGTAGAACCTGGGATCTGGCGTAATTCATTTTACTCCAAAATATAAACATATTTGGGGGAGGGGGATGATGCTGTATAACCATGGAAAATCTGCTGTCAAGGAATGACAATGGAAAAATCAGACCAAATTGAAAGCCTAATTTATATCTGCCTCCCCCAAAAAACTTACCTCATTTAAGAAATCCTAATATATTTTCTTGATGCTCTCTCACACTGTCTCAAAACACAAAATGTGTGAAATTGCACAAATTTCAGCCTAATTTTAGAGGTAAGAGAAAAAATTCTTTTCAATAAAGTATAAATTGACCCCATGAGCAAAGAGTCAGCAATGAAGTTCCCAAATATTAAGCATGGCCTATTTCTTTTTATTGTCTTATCATTTTATTGTTTTAGATATGATTTTATGTTCATGTGCATTTGGGTAGCTGCTTCGGGGTCTTTATTCTGGGCAGAAGACATGGTATACATGTAAAGGTAAACTCAAACTTATAAAATGAATACTGTAAATATAAAGCAAAAGTTCTTACAGTTTTTCATTTGCTTTCTTATACTTTGTTTATTCTTTCTAATTTCAGAAGCAAAGAAGAATCTTAAACCTGAAAATGATACTTTCTACTCCCCCTACTGCCAGAGTTATGTCAGCAGCAAAAGAATGACCAACTATTTTTTGCCCAAAATGTCTAATTCCACATAGCATTGCAAACTGAGAAGAACAATCAAAGATGGAGGAACGGTACACATCAGGAATGCTAGTCATGCACTTCAAAAAGAGGAGAGGGCCCTGGAGGAGAGGTAAGGGCCTGAAAGAAAAAGGTCTTAAACCCAGTAAAAGAATAGGAAAGAAACATGAGCCTGCCTGTGTCAGACCCCCACCTGTGGTCTGGTCTCGTAATGGATCTCTCACATTGGCCCCAGCACAGGTCTCTCACGATCCCACACCACCTGACACTCTGTAATGCAATACTGCCCTAAGACTGTGCCTTAGTCTCCTCCACAGATTTCTAAATAGTGTCTGGGTGCATTTACAGGCCACAACCCCCCTGTATCTTTCTGCCTTTAAATATTACAGCCCTGGGTTGCCTTGGATACCTGCTGCTGTTACACTATCCCTTCACTGCTGCCACCATTGATACTGTCCCCAGCTTTGATATTGCTCTGCCCACCCTTCTGGTCTGTAATATCCCAGCCAAGGATCAGGTGTGTCGTTAAACCAAAACTATTTATGTATTAACACAAGGAATAAACAAGATTACTTTAAGTTCAGTCAACATGCGTGTGGCTACATATAATAGTTTTCTCTTTATATATCTTAATCTTAAAACCTGCCTCACTATCCACCTAAACACAAATCCACCCCTCCAAAAGCCAGAACGAACAACCAACAAAAACCCCTCTGTCATTCTCTCATTTATACCTTCAATCACCCAGACACTCAGCCAATCACAACTCAGCATTCTTCAACATTCCAATTCATGTATTCCCCCCTCTCACTCACTCTAAAAATGTAAATGTACTGCCTTCAAGTCGATTCCGACTTATGGCGACCCTATGAATAGGGTTTTCATGAGGCTGAGAGGCAGTGACTGGCCCAAGGCCACCCAGTGAGCTTCATGGCTATGTGGAGATTCAAACCCTGGTCTCCCAGGTCATAGTCCAACACCTTAACCGCTACACCACACTGGCTCTCTCACTCACTCTACTTACTACATTTACCCTACAAAACTGACACCATAATTACTGTACAACATTTACAGGGGCATCACACCCTGCCATCCAGGAGATTCAGTATAAACAACTCAAATATTAAGAAGAATTTTTTAAAAAAATTAAAAGTGTTTTTAAATTTTATTTGTTTTTAATGTTTTTAATTGTTGTAAACTGCCCAGAGAGCTTCGGCTATGGGGCGGTATACAAATGTAATAAATAATAATAATAAATAATAATAATTCCAAGACTGTTTGCAGTCAAAAATTTTAAGTAAAACGACAGCATTTTCTCACATCAATAGCTGAGGCACACACATGGTTAGTGCATTTAAATATGATCATGTGTGCGTGGATAGCTTACAGGAATATGGACTTTCCCAACAGCCAGTGTCCAGAACAAATCAGACTTCACACAGCACCCCAAAGAAATGCAGACCAATCAAAAGTGACAGCCAGCCCTGCAATTATAAAGCCCCTGAAGAGATCACCAATGAGAAGACTGCCTGTTGTGTACCTAAAGTTCACATAGACTACAGAGCAGGGTGAAAGTTTGCTATGATTGGTTTCCTCCCTTGTTACTAGTATTTAAGTCCAAAAGCCGAGCTGGTTGGTTTCGGTCTGCAAAGGGCAATATATCTAATGAGAGAAGCCTATGTTAGCAATAACAAGAGCCACCATAGTCAGGCATCTCTACCTCAGACCAGCAACCCAGGCAACTTTCATCTCCAGCCTAGCTCAAGGTACAGTCTTGGGACTTAGCTGGATTCTGGCTGGGAAGAACAAACATGTTAGTCTCCTTACATTCAACGAGCCACAACATTAGGTTCAGATTTTCCCGTTTATGAGGGCCACAGTACAAAGAAGCAATGTTGAAAATAAGCAGTGCATGTCAAGCAAAGGACTGCAAGCTTCTCCTGCTGAGACTATACAGGAAAACATATTCTTTATGGGCAACTGAGGCTACACATGTGCTCTCCAGTAAATGGGATACAGAATATTATTTTAAATCTCTCTCATAAGAACATAAGAAGAGCCTGCTGGATCAGGCCAGTGGCCCATCTAGTCCAGCATCCTGTTCTCACAGTGGCCAACCAGGTGCCTGGGGAAAGCCCGCAAGCAGGACCCGAGTGCAAGAACACTCTCCCCTCCTGAGGCTTCCGGCAACTGGTTTTCAGAAGCATGCTGCCTCTGACTAGGGTGGCAGAGCACAGCCATCATGGCTAGTAGCCATTGATAGCCCTGTCCTCCATGAATTTGTCTAATCTTCTTTTAAAGCCGTCCAAGCTGGTGGCCATTACTGCATCTTGTGGGAGCAAATGCCATAGTTTAACTATGCGCTGAGTAAAGAAATACTTCCTTTTGTCTGTCCTGAATCTTCCAACATTCAGCTTCTTTGAATGTCCACGAGTTCTAGTATTATGAGAGAGGGAGAAGAACTTTTCTCTATCCACTTTCTCAATGCCATGCATAATTTTATACACTTCTATCATGTCTCCTCTGACCCGCCTTTTCTCTAAACTAAAAAGCCCCAAATGCTGCAACCTTTCCTCGTAAGGGAGTCGCTCCATCCCCTTGATCATTCTGGTTGCCCTCTTCTGAACCTTTTCCAACTCTAGAATATCCTTTTTGAGATGAGGCGACCAGAACTGTACACAGTATTCCAAATGCGGCCGCACCATAGATTTATACAACGGCATTATGATATCGGTTGTTTTATTTTCAATACCTTTCCTAATTATCGCTAGCATGGAATTTGCCTTTTTCAAAGCTGCCGCACACTGGGTCGACATTTTCATCGTGCTGTCCACTACAACCCCGAGGTCTCTCTCCTGGTCGGTCACCGCCAGTTCAGACCCCATGAGCGTATATGTGAAATTAAGATTTTTTGCTCCAATATGCATAATTTTACACTTGTTTATATTGAATTGCATTTGCCATTTTTCTGCCCATTCACTCAGTTTGGAGAGGTCTTTTTGGAGCTCTTTGCAATCCCTTTTTGTTTTAACAACCCTGAACAATTTAGTGTCATCAGCAAACTTGGCCACTTCACTGCTCACTCCTAATTCTAGGTCATTAATGAACAAGTTGAAAAGTACAGGTCCCAATACCGATCCTTGAGGGACTCCACTTTCTACAGCCCTCCATTGGGAGAACTGTCCGTTTATTCCTACTCTCTGCTTTCTGCTTCTTAACCAATTTCTTATCCACAAGAGGACCTCTCCTCTTATTCCATGACTGCTAAGCTTCCTCAGAAGCCTTTGGTGAGGTACCTTGTCAAATGCTTTTTGAAAGTCTAAGTACACTATGTCCACTGGATCACCTCTATCTATATGCCTGTTGACACTCTCAAAGAATTCTAATAGGTTACTGAGACAGGACTTTCCCTTGCAGAAGCCATGCTGGCTCTGCTTCAGCAAGGCTTGTTCTTCTATGTGCTTAGTTAATCTAGCTTTAATCATACTTTCTACCAGTTTTCCAGGGACAGAAGTTAAGCTAACTGGCCTGTAATTTCCGGGATCCCCTCTGGATCCCTTTTTGAAGATTGGCGTTACATTTGCCACTTTCCAGTCCTCAGGCACGGAGTAGTACTCCTGTAGTACTAGGACCAGACAAGCTTATAGAAGCCATTGACAGAATAAGAGAATGGAAGAGGGCCAAATAATATTTAGAAGTCGACAAAATTCTGCAGTTTGAGTCTAGACGTCTCATTCTGCCACCTGCTCTTTTTGAATCAAGGCTACCTTGGGACTCTTCCTGCAACAAGAAATACAAGTATAAACGTAGGATAATACAAGCAGGAAAACAGAAGTACATTATTGTCCCTACTCAGCTGCAAAACATGAGTCTTCCATACACACAGACAAGAACAGCTGCTGAATGCTCTGTCATTGCAGTTCATCATCACTTGCATGGCTCCAGCCATTCAGTATTACCCAGGCAGCAAGGAGGCGCAGGGTGAAGAGACATTCCCTCATTCCAATTGCCTAGGAATTGAATCTCTCTTTCTCACCATCAGTCTGAGCTTCTTTGGTCTTTACTGATTGGTCTGCTGGTTAGGCATTGTTTTGTCCATGAGTGCAGAACCTCATAAAGAGGGGCCTTACGTGACCTTTCAGAACTTTTAAGCCAGCCCTCCAAACTCTCCTAAGACCATGCCTCTCATCAGGCCTGCTCAGATATAGCCTACTTGTAAAAGTTGCATCAGTTGCACTTTGATTCTCTCCCCCCACCCACCCACCCACAACACACATGGACAACTGGCATGTAACCCCTGGAAGGTTGCCCATTAGGGAATATAGCCCTCAGGCAGAAAATGTTTTCCCATACCAGCTTTACTAAAAGTGAGTGCGCACTTCGGTTGTGGGAAGAAAGGCAACTGTGGGGATTTACTACTCTAGATACTGAAAACTCAGCTCTAGTGCAATGAATTAAAATACAAGTTTGTGCAAAAGAATACAAATCCTGTTGACTAGGCAATATGCTACTGAATACTAGCTTAACCGATTAGTAAGAAACCCTGTGCACAATGCACAGCATTCTGACACTTCTAGAAGTGGATTCCCAGAGGTCTTTTGAATGTACAGCAGTTGTCTATTCACTAGACCATAATAATTCAAAGACCACATGAGGACAAAAAGCATATCTGGAGAAGAAACATGCTTAGAAGCAATCACTTTCCTCCTACATTGCAGTCTACATTTGATAATAATGTATATTATTTGAGAGCAACTGCAGAAGGAATATGCTTTAATAATAATGTATGTGATTTGAGAGCAGAAGAAAAAAACAAAACCATTGCATGCTTGATGGTTAGGTAATCTTTTGAGAATCTCACCTTGGGATCAGCATATGTCAAATCAAGAGTGATGTGTCCACTAAAATGCTTCAGGCAATTTAAGTAGCAAACAATGTAGAAAGATCTTGGGGTTCCTGGGTGTGTAATTGCAGGAGATGCCACTGGATGCATTTTATTTATTGAGTTAAATAATTTTACAAGAATAATTTTGACATACAAAATATATTTACTGCCACTTGATACTGCACTTTTAAAAATACAAAGCATGATATACAGAATTTAAAAGAATGGCCAGGTAAGAAATCGGTTCATACAATAACCTTTGAATCCATTAAGTCATATTTTAATCTTACACAGGCTGCATTCAGACATCACATTAAATCATAATTTAGCATGATGAGAACGAGTCTGTGTGAGCCTTGGACTCATGCACTCCTCACTCCCTTCCTCAGACATGTCCTCATAAAAAGTGCAGAAGATTTTGCTTCCATTAAACACAGTTTAGTGTTATGTCCAAATACTAAACTGTGATTAATATGAAGTATGTTGTGTTGAAACAAGCCAGCCTCATGCATGCAAAAGCACGAAAACAGATGATGCATGCATGCAAGAGAAAGAACACAGATGATGTACAAAACAGATATAACACACTATTGATGATGGATAAAAGGGCATGTGGATCCTATATGGCACTGTATCTAAACCCATGTCTCCCCCATATGCCATATTCATCTTTAGTCCTATTAATTCCACACCCATAGTGGCACAATGAAGATTTAATGTTCCCAATATCAAAGTTAGGAGATCATGAGCATGCCGCAGGCTCACATTCTCTCTCCCTTCTCCTGCATTAATTCCAACCCCTCCCAATGTCTTAGTTTAACCATAGTCAAAGTTCACACTGGTGCTAATCAGGGCTGTCCTTGTAGCCGTTTTGAAATGGGTTTACAAATCAAAGGCAGCACAGATTTGAAAAGGGGATCTAGCCCACCTTTTTCTCTGATAGGCCTGAGTCACTGATATGAGGTAACATATTAATATTTAATACACAGTGGGGAGGAGAGCCTGGCTGGGAGTCCAGAGTTTGTGAGTTCAAATCCCCGCTCGTGTCTCCTATGTGTCAAGGGCCAGCTAAAGATCACCCCACAATGAGTGGCTCAGGGTTACGTGCCCTGCAACCTGTGCAGTCGTGGGCAAGCTGCATAGTCCCAAGGAGCCCAGTTGCCCCTCAGCTGGCAGTTGCAGACAAGGAAGGGGCTGGCTTGTGCAGCTGTGGCAAGCTGAGCAGGCCCTAGCCAGCTGGGGAAGACTAGCCTCAGATGGAGGCAATGATAAAAACCCCTCTGAATACCACTTACCATGAAAACCCTATTCATAGGGTTGCCGTAAGTCGGGATCAACAGTCTAAGAGTTCACTAATATTCAGTTTTAAGGTTTACAGGGACAATCAGAAAATCAAGCATTGCTTTTAACGGGGGAAAGGAGAAAAACCTATAGATTGTACCTCACTAAAAAGAAACACAAACATACCTGTAATGAGTCTGAACAGGTCTGAATATTCACAACCCTGAGGTACAGGCAGGGCCGGTTCTAAAGGGCGGCCAGGTGGGGCACTGGCCCGAAGGCCCCGTCCGCTCCCCTTCTGCGATCCGCCCGAGTCACCCACAATCCCCCTGCTTCAGCTACCTTTCTCTCTGCTGTTTTTTGCAGTGCATGCAGGGTTGCCATCAATCAAGATGGCAGCTGAGGTTTCCGTAAGGGGATGAAGCCTCTGCCACCATCTTGGTTGATGGCAGCAATGCACACGCTGCATGCCATCAACCAAGATGGTGGCAGAGGCAGCAGCCCCTTATGGAAACCTCAGCCGCCATCTTGATTGATGGCAACCCTGCGCGCGCAGCTGTAAAAAACAGCAGAGAAAGGTAGGTGAAGCGGGGGGATGGTGGGCGGCTTGGAAGCTCCTGTCCTGCGATCCGCGGCGCGGCTCCTGCCGCAGATCACGGAAGGGGAGTGGAGTAGGGTTGCCAGGTCGGAACCATCCAAAAACCTGAGAAAATGGGGCGGGCCCTAGTGATGTCACGGGGCGGGCCCTAGTGATGTCACGGGGCGGGCCCTAGTGATGTCACGGGGCGGGCCCTAGTGATGTCACGGGGCGGGCCCTAGTGATGTCACGGGGCGGGCCCTAGTGATGTCACGGGGCGGGCCCTAGTGATGTCACGGGGCGGGCCCTAGTGACGTCATGGGGCGGGCCCTAGTGACGTCATGGGGCGGGCCCTAGTGACGTCATGGGGCGGGCCCTAGTGATGTCACGGGGCGGGCCCTAGTCATGGGGCGGGCCCTAGTGACGTCACGGGCCCTAGTGATGTCACAGGGCGGGCCCTAGTGACATCATTAAACATGATACATTGTATCAACCACAGTTGCTTGGAGCATACCATTCAAAAAAAAAATTCTCTGGAGATTAAAATAGAAATCTTATCTAAAATAGGGTGTTCCTAGGTCCATCTGAAGTGACAAGGTCATTCTTTCTCACAAGCTTAGGGTGATGCAAAATGGAAATGGACTGCCTTCAAGTTGATCCCAGATAGGATCTTCATGATAAGCAGTATTCAGACAGAGGTGGTTTACTATTGCCTTCCTCTGAGTCTGAGAGGCAGTGACTGGCCCAAGGTCACCCAGGGAGCTTCATGGCTGGGTGGGGATTCGAACCCTGGTCTCCCAGGTCACAGTCCAACACTTTTAGGGAACATTTAATCTAGCTTACTTGCTTCTGGCTTTACAAAGTACACAATGTCACCTACATATATTTTCAGGGGACTATTTATATACCATTTCATTGTTCTAAAATAATGCAGAGGTGTGTGTTCTGTCTACCCCACCCCCCATTTAGGACTTGCCTCCTTAAAAGATAAAGAATACGCATATATGTGTATCACTTATGTTTCCTGCCAGTAGCATACTATCGTCATTATCTGTGGGCTCGTGCTGACTGGCCAACAAAGAGGAGTATCCACTGTCCTCCTTTCCATTGTCCATTTCACTAGCATTCCCAACATGCCTCCACAAAATTTGTTGTTTTTCTTTGTTATTATGTAGAGGTTTTCCTTCACTTTTGATGTCAACACTCTTGGGGCTTCCATAGTGCTGGTCACTATACAATAGCTTCTCTGATACTCTTTAGTGCAGTCTTTACAAAACTCATTATAATTAGCAATACAGAGCTCTTCTGATCTTTTTTCTGTTCCAAATGGTTTTAACGGTGAAAGTCCACAGTGAACAGTGTGTCCTTCCCTGTCCACTTTGGAACCCGTTTCCTCGCTTTCGTGTTATGTCTGGCCCCGAGATCTCCCTCCCCCACCGTCGCTTCTCCCTTTCTCTCTCCGCCCGCCCCCTTTCCCTGGTAATAACGACACGTATGCCCTCCTGCCCACATTCTAGCAACCGGGAATGTGCCAAGCGCCGCAGCAGGCAGCTGCTGCCACCCACTCGCCTTGCCTTGCCTTGCCCTGCCCCCTCGTGCAATGCAACGGACCCCCCACCCTGGAATCCTGCGCCCCCTCCTCTTTCCCTTGGGAAAAAGGGGTGAGCCGGCGAGGAAGGGGGCTCTCTTTCAGCCTCCCCCCCTCAATTCAGGGCTCCCCAAGGCTCCCGGTCTCCTCTCCCCGCCCGCCAAGCCCCCGATCGGGGTGGCAAGGCTGGCATCAGCCGGCCTCCCTTCCCTTCCCCTCGCCTGCTGGTCCCCGGCCGGCCCGTGCGGTGCCTGGGGTGCGCGCCTCCGCCGCTGCGATGCAGCCACGTGCGGCTGTCAACCTCTCGCTCAGCCCCTCCCTGCCGATTGCAGCTCTCATACACTCACATGCACCCGCTCTCACACACATGGTGCCGGGAGGGAGCGCGGCGGCACAGTCAGGGCTCCCAAAGGCTCCCGGTCTCCTCTCCCCGCCCGCCAAGCCCCCAATCGGGGGGGGAAGGCTGGCATCGGCCAGCCAGCCAGCCAGCTACCCACGCCACCCTTCCAGAGCATGCTGCTCGGAGAAGCTGCAGCAGCAGCTCCCGCTCGGACTATAGCAGCGGCTCGGGCTGCCTCGCTCGGTGTGTGGTCACGCACGCACGCACGCGTGCACGGTGGCGGCTCCGGGCGTGAGTATTCGCCCGCCAGCTTCGCCGAGTCCGGCTCCGCCTGTCTGACTGCCGCCGCGCTCCCTCCCGGCACTGTGTATGTGAGAGCGGGTGCGTGTGAGTGTGTGAGAGCTGCAATCGGCAGGGAGAGGCTGAGTGAGAGGTTGACAGCCGCAAGTGGCTGCATCGCAGCGGCGGAGGCGCACACCCCAGGCACCGCACGGGCCGGCCGGGGACCAGCAGGCGAGGGGAAGGGAAGGGAGGCCGGCCGATGCCAGCCTTGCCCCCCCAATCGGGGGCTTGGCGGGAGGGGAGAGGAGACCGGGAGCCTTGGGGAGCCCTGAATTGAGGGGGGGAGGCTGAAAGAGAGCCCCCTTCCTCGCTGGCTCACCCCTTTTTCCCAAGGGAAAGAGGAGGGGGTGCAGGATTCCGGGGTGGGGGTCCGTTGCATTGCGTGAGGGGGCAGGGCAAGGCAAGGCAAGGCGAGCGGGTGGCAGCAGCTGCCTGCTGCGGCGCTTGGCACATTCCCGGTTGCTAGAATGTGGGCAGGAGGGCATACATGTCGTTATTACCAGGGAAAGGGGGCGGGCGGAGAGAGAAAGGGAGAAGCGACGGGGGAGGGGAGGGAGATCTCGGGGCCAGACGTCACATAACACAAAAGCGAGGAAACGGGTTCCAAAGTGGACAGGGCTAAATCAAGGCAGCCTCACCTTGAACAGTTTCCTGTGCATTTGGGCTCCGCTAGCCGAAGCAATTGGGGTGTCTGAATCCAGGCGAGAGTCGCTGCCTTCTCTCCACTGGGCGAGCCAGCTCTGCGGGTCTGCTAAGCTTGAGCTGCCACCGGAAAGAGTTCTTTTCCTTTCCGGAGCAGGGGAACTGCCTAAGGAGGAGCCAGCCCAGCCTGGCCTCCACAGACACCGCCTCTTCACGCATGCGTGGCTGAGGGGGCTGCTACAAAGCCGGAGATCCACCAGTTTGACTGAGATATGGCCGGAGGCCGGAGACGGCCCCATTTTCCCTGAGACTCCGGCAGAAAACCGGAGACCTGGCAACCCTAGAGTGGAGGGTCCCAGGGCAGGCTGATGATCTATGATGAGGTGATAGGAAAATAAATCATTTCACTGTCATGTTAATATTTTCTCATGAGGTAACACAATGGATGCAGCTCTAAGCTGCAGAAGGGTCCTGTCTGAAGCAGTATGCTTCTGAATACAACTTGCTAGAAACTGCAGGAGGGGAGAGTGCTGCTCGTGAGCTTCCCATAGGCAGATCTGGTTGGCAACTATGAGAAAAGGATGCAGGACTAGATGGGCCTTTGGTCTGATCCAGAAGGCCCTTCTTATGTTCTTAAGGGTGGGCTAAAACTGTAATAAGTTCTAACATAAGATGTATTTATTTATTTTTAATTAATAAAACGTGAATCCACACAATCTTTCCAGCCCATCTATCAATCCATTCTGTTTCCCTCCTCCTACTTCTTACCTCATGCCTTCTGTCAGGGTGGTTCTCTATGCTTCAGTAAGCCTTCCCTAGTCTTTTTCTTGCAAGTCTGTCTCCTCTGTTATGTAAAATATCCTGTTAAAACCCTTTCCTAGACCACCACAGTGCAGCAGTCCTCAGAAAGTGGCTTGGAGGTGTTCATTCAGTCTGCATATTGCCCACAAAAGGATCAGGAACATAAAACTTGTGATAAGATGCCTTGGAGGATTGCTACAAAGGACATATTTCTGAATGTCTGTTTATTATTCCCAAATTTACCAGAGACAGGAATTAAAAACTAAAAAAGTTTTGGTACCAAAGTAAAACAGCCTATCTGTGTTTGGTCTCATTTAATAAAAAGTGATCACTTGTATGAAAACTTTTATCCCTGGCTTTAGATCATAAACTTTAGACTGAAAGTTTGAAAAGCGGGTAGTATTATTGCTTAAGCCTTTGGGTGTTTTTATATCCCACTAGCTCATCTTAAAAATAAATGAAACCCCCTCCAAATAATTATATTTTAATATCCTTTCAGGAACAAAGTTCCTTGAATGAAAAATGGTGTAAAAATATAGACAATACTTAACTGCAAGTTTTCAGTACCGTATCATAGCATGTTTGCACATAACCAACTGATTTCAAAAAACCAACAAGCACACCATGAAGATTTTTTTATCATTAGTGTGGTGGCCACCCAGGCATTCAGCCATGCCTTATGTATGCTACCTTTTTTCTACACAGGAATATTACAGGACAAAATGCTATCTGGCTCATATTGCATGCTGGAATTTTCATATCACCAGTTTGAGAGAAATAGTAGTATCAGGCGTTTCTGGAAGAGAAAGGAAGTCAGCAGAGTCACTTGGCAGCAGGCCACTTGGGAGGTGATGAGAACCTGGCGGGCCATCACTACACTCCATGTCAAAATAGTTTGTTAGCCGTTTACATTTATACTTAATCATCACTACCCCCAATGACAAAATGTGTTGTTTTCCCCTTCACAAGTTGCCAACCAGGGGAGTACAGCACTGAAGAGCATACCTTTAGCATTGCCGCAAAATGGCACATCACAGCATGGCCTACTTATGGGGCCAAATTGTAAACAGCAACACCAAATGATAGACCACAACACAGGACCTCATAAGACAAATGAGAATTTACAAAGAGCAACACAATTGTTTGTTCACAATTATATAAAGGAGAATGGGGCCAATTTATTTATTTATTTGATTTATATCCCGCCCTTCCTCCCAGTAGGAGCCCTGTGTGGCAAACAAAAGCACAAAAAACACTCTAAAACATCTTCAAAACAGACTTTAAATTATATTACAACAAAACATCTTTAAAAACTTATTAAAACAAAACATTTTTAAAAACATATTTTTTAAAAAAGCTTTAAACACATCTTAAAAAGCAATTCCAACACAAATGCAGACTGAGATAAGGTATCTACTTAAAAGGCTTGTTAAAAGAGGAAGGTCTTCAGTAGGTGCCAAAAAGTTAACAGGGATGGCGCCTGTCTAATATTTATGGGGAGGGAATTCCAAAGGGTAGGTGCCACAACACTAAAGGTCCACTTTCTATGTTGTGCAGAACGGACCTCCTGATAAGATGGTGTCTGCAGGAGGCCATCACCTGCAGAGCGTAGCGATCAACTGGGTAGATAAGGGGTAAGACAATCTTTCAGGTATCCTGGTCCCAAGCCGTATAGGGGCTCTATACACCTAAACCAGAGCTTCGAACGTAGCCCAGTAGCTAATATGCAGTCAGTGCAATACTTTCAGCAGTGGGGTGACATGTTGGTGATGCCCTGCCCCAGTGAACAGTTTGCACCAGCTGCAGCTTCTGGATCAATCTCAAGGGCATCCCCACATAGACAGCATTATAGTAATCCAGCATGGAGGTTACCAGTGCATGGACAACAGTGGTCAGGCTATCCCGGTCCAGAAACTGCCACAGCTATCTTAACAGCCAAAGCTGGTAAAAGGCACTCCTGGCCACTGAGGTCACCTGGGCCTCTAGCGACAAAGATGAATCGAGAAGCACCCCCAGACTACAAACCTGCTCTTTTAGAGGGAGTATGACTCCATCCAAAGCAGGCAACTGACCAATTATAATAATAATAATAAAATTTTATTTATTAGTCGCCCATCTGTCCGAGTTAACGGACACTCTGGGTGACGTCCAACAATACAATACAACAATTCAAGTACAGTATAAAATATATAAATCAGCAAAACACAACATCACCATCAATTCAATTCAACTAAAACCATCTTCAGTTAAGATTCCATAAAAACTAATCCCCCTCAAAAATCCCATAGGCCTGCCTGAACAGCCAGGTCTTTAAGGCTCGGCGAAAATCCATCAGGGAGGGGGCATGTCGGAGGTCAAAAGGGAGCGAGTTCCAGAGGGTGGGGGCCACAATCGAAAATGCCCTCTCTCTGGTCCGCACCAGCCTAGCTGTTTACACCGGTGGGACCGAGAGAAGGTCTTGTGAGGCTGATCTCGTTAGGCGGCATAATTGGTGATACTGGAGGCGTTCCTTCAGATAAACTGGGCCGAAACCGTATAGGGTTTTAAAGTTCAGTACCAACACCTTGAATTGGGCCCGGTAAGCAACTGGTAACCAGTGTAGATCAATCAACACTGGGGTGATATGATCCCAGCGATGGCTCTGCTTTATCAGGCGTGCCGCCGCATTTTGTACCAGCTGCAATTTCCGGACCGTTTTCAAGGGTAACCCCACGTAGAGCGCACTACAGTAGTCTAAGCAAGAGGAGACCAGGGCATGTATCACTCGTGGGAGCAGATGTACAGGAAGGTAGGGTCGCAGGCTCTGTATCAGATGTAATTGATACCAAGCTGCCCGGCTCACTGCCGAAACCTGAGCCTCCATGGACAGCTGGGAGTCAAGAATGACCCCTAGGTGACGGACCTGGTCTTTCAGGGGTAATCTCACCCCATTAAGTACCAAGTCTAAATCTCCCAACCTTCTCTTATCACCCACAAGCAACACCTCGGTCTTGTCAGGGTTTAGCTTCAGCCTGTTCTCTCCCATCCATCCACTTACTGACTCCAGGCATTTGGACAAGGTATTCACAGCCACCTCTGGTGAGGACTTAAATGAGAGGTAGAGCTGAGTGTCATCCGCATATTGGTGACACTTCAGCCCAAAACTCCTGATGATAGCTCCCAGCGGTTTCATATAGATGTTGAATAGCATGGGGGAGAGGATAGAACCCTGTGGCACTCCACAATTGAGAGGCCAAGGGTCTGAAACCTCCTCCCCCAATGCTACCCATTGATACCTGCCGGAGAGATAGGAACGGAACCACTGTAGAACAGTGCCCCCTATTCCCAATCCCTCCAGGCGGTTTAAAAGGATACTGTGGTCGACGGTATTGAAAGCCGCTGAGAGATCGAGGAGGACAAGGAATGTGTGTTCTCCCCTATCCAATGCCCTCCTCATATCATCCACCAGAGCGACCAAGGCTGTTTCAGTTCCGTGCCCGGTCCTGAAGCCCGATTGGAAAGGATCTAAATAATCTGCTTCATCCAAGTGTGTCTGTAACTGTTTGGCCACCACTCGCTCAATCACCTTGCCCAAGAATGGTAAATTAGAGACTGGACGGAAGTTGTTCAATTCTTGGGGATCCAAGGAGGACTTTTTTAAGATGGGCTTTATTACTGCCTCCTTGAGGGCTGATGGCATTGCGCCATCTTCCAAGGACGCATTTACCACTGCCTTGATCCCTTCGCCCAGTCTCTCTTTGCAACTCATAATGAGCCACGAAGGGCAAGGATCAAGCAAACAAGTGGTTAGCTTCACAGAAGAGAACACCTTGTCCACTTCCTCAGAGGGAAGAGGCTGAAACCGATCCCAGCAGACCGGAATGCAACTGGCCGACTCTGGCCCACTATCTGTAACCAAGGCGTATGGAAGCATGCTCTTCAGGCGCTCGATTTTATCAGCAAAGTGTTTAGCAAATGCGTCGCAGGAGGTTTTAGAGTGCTCCATAGGTTCCTGAGCAACTGGACCGACCAGGCTTCGGACCACTTGGAACAACCTCCTGGGACAGCACTCTGCCGACGCAATAGAGGCAGCAAAGAATCGCCTCTTTGCTGCCTTTGTTGCCTGCTGGTAGGCCGCTATTGCCGCTCTAACCAGTGTTCAATCGTCTGCAGTGTAAGATTTCCGCCACCGGCGTTCTAGTCATCTCACCTCCTGTCTCAGACCCCGCAACCGTGGTGTGTGATCTGACCATGACACGGGGTTAGAAGAAACAGCCCCCATTTTCAGAACACTCCCCTCCTCTCCCGAGACAAATACAAGGTCGATAGTATGACCAGCTACATGGGTGGGACCTATATTACTTAGGTGCAGTTCCCAAGAAGTCATGGTTTCAATGAAATCCCGAGGGGCTCCAGTGAGAGTGGTCTCAGCGTGTACGTTGAAGTCCCCCAAAACCAATAAGTTGGGGGAGAGCAACCGCACATCCGAGACCACCTCGAGCACCTCGGTCAGGGAGTCTGCCGTGCAGCGGGGTGGGCGGTACACGAGCAGAATCCCTAAACTGCCCTTTGGTCCCAACCTCCAGTACATACAATCAACAAACTTGGTCCCGTGGAGAGGGGGTCTGGTGAAAACCAAGGACTCTCGATAGATAACTGCCACTCCCCCTCCCCGCCTACCAATCCTTGGCTGCTGTGCGTATTGGAAACCTGCTGGGCACATGGCCTCAAGTATGGGAGCTGAGGCCTCATCCAGCCAGGTCTCCGTAATACACACCAGGTCTGCATTCTCATCCAAAATAAGATCATGGATGATCGATGTTTTCTGAACTACAGACCTGGTGTTACACAGCAGCAGTCGCAGATTGGATGGAGTCTTACAACCCCCAGTTATCTTCTGGTTGTGAACAGGCCCGGAACAGGGGATGGATATAATGCATCGATCCCTTGTTCCCCTAAACTGGCGTGGCCTGCCACCCACACCTCTCCAGGATCTGCCGCCTAGCCTCACAATGTCATGGCTCCCCATCCCTCCCACAACATTCCCTTCTGGCCTGCACATGTCCCTCTCCCCCTCTGCCGATCAGGCAGGCCCCCCACCCCCAATAAAAATATTTAAAATTGCCCGTGTCTCTCTCAGCAGTCGTTGGTCCTCTTCTTCTTGACTCCTCTCACGGCTAGAGCGGCCAGAACACTTATTATCCTTCCTCGTCTTGAGTCTTGTTTCGCTATCGTGGTCAATGGAAAGCACATCAGCCAAATGGCTAATATCATGACCTCTCCCCCTCTCCACTCTGACCAAAGCGCCGAGCCCACAGCAGGCAGAGCAAACACGCCGTCACACCACACCAGCCGCCGGCCACTGCCCCGCCCGAACAGAGGTGCCCCCACTTTGTCAAGAAATGCTGCCTTTGGAGGTCCCAAGTGGCGGGAGTGGCAAGGAGGCACAGGCCGCGGCGGAAAGCACAGGCCGCAACAGCAGCACTGGAGTTGTCCCAGCCACAGCAAGAGCACAGGCCGTAGCGGCGGCAGCAGGTGGCAATATGAAACGAACCTCAGGTCCCAGCGGTGACAGAGATACAAGCCGTGAGGAGGAGCGCCGGGCACAGCAGCAGCAACAGCGGCAGATGACACAGCCGCAACGTCAGAGGCGCGACCACAGCAGCGACGACAGAGGAGGCAGAGATCACAAGAAAAGCGCAGGCCAGCGGCGACGGCCGCAGAGAAGGCACAGGCCAGCTGGGAGGCCACAGCAACAGCGGGCCACAACAAGCAACAAAACAACCCAAGCCCTGCGGAAAGCACAGCACAGCAGCACAGCACCGGCCACGGTACACCAGCGGCGGCGGCGAAACCAACGGAGGCAGCAGCAGAAAAACACAGGCCCCAGCAGAAAAACGCAGACCCCAGCAGCCGCAGCACCGACAAGCCAACACAAACCATGGCAAAAAACACGGCCGAACGGCGACAGCAGGAGTGCAGCAGCAGCAGCACCAGCAAGGGAGAGGTAAAAACCACTTTCATCCCCCAGCTACAGTTACTGCGTCTCTCAGTTCTTGTGGCCGCACCTCAATCACCCGCCAAGATGATAAGGGCAAGGGAAGGGTGGGTAGCACCAGTAAGGAGGTAAAAAAGGGCACTCGCTCACCTATATTGTCCCTCGTGAGCCTACAGATGTTTAAAGCTCAAAAGATGGTCAAAAGAATGTTAAAAGGATGGTAAAAAAAAGATAGACGGCGGAGCTCTAAGCACAGCTCCTCCACCTACGCCGCCATCTTGCTTCTCTATGGTTCTATATCTCTATATCTCTTATCCCAACCTGGGAATCACCAATCCACAGTGCCTCTGTCTTGCTAGGATTCAGACTCAGTTTATTGACCCTCATCCAACCCACCACCGAGTCCAGGCAACAGTCCAGGGCTTGCATGGACTCTCCCAATTTAGATGTTACAGAGAAATAGAGCTGGGCATCATCACCATTCTGCTGACACCTTGCCCCATATCTCCTGATGACCACTTTCAAGGGCTTCATATAGATGTTAAACAGCATGGGGGACAAGATGGTAGCCTGCACCCCACAGCAAAACTGCCAGGGGACTGAAAGACAATCACTCAACGCTAGTCTCTGAAAACAATCCTGGAGATAGGATTGGAACCATTGTAAAACAGTGCCTCTGATACCCATCTCACTAAGTCAGCCCAGAAGGATACCATGGGCAATAGTATCAAAAGCTGCTGAGAGATCAAGAAAGAATAATAGGGTCATACTCCCCCTGCCCTTCTCCCAATGAAGGACATCCATCAGGGCAACAAAGGCAGATTCAGTCCCATAACCAGGCCTGAACCCAGACTGGGATGGGTCAAGATAATATGTTTCATCCAAGTATACTTGGAATTGCTGTGCCAAACATTCTCAATCACTTTCCCTAAAAAGGGGGTATCTGCAACCAGGCAGTAGTTGTCGCAAACCAATGAATCCAGGGTGGGATTTTTCAGAAGTAGTTGGATCACCACCTCTTTCAAGGGCAGCTGGAACCACTCCCTCCCACAACGATGTGTTGACCACACTCTGGATCCATTCAGTGAAACTCCCTCGGCAAGCTTTAATAAGCGAAGAAAGGCAAGGGTCATGTTGCTGGCCACATCGTCGCAAGCAGCTTGTCTGTCATCAGGCTGCATTAACTGGAACCATTCCCAAGAAGTTGCAGCTGACGTTGCATTGGACACCCCACTGGGGACTATAGTAGATGCGAATGGGGCATCAAGATTGCTATGGAGGTGAGCAACTTTACCCTCGAAGTGCCCTGCAGACAATTCACAGTGGACCTCTGATGGGTCTATTTCCTGGAGTTGATGCAAACAGACCCCTGACAATACAGAAAAGCTCCACTGGATGGCTACTTGAAGATGCGATGGTGGCAGAGAAGTGAGCCTTCTTTGCTGCCCTCATTGCCACATAGTAGCGGTTATGTTTTACTTGTGCCCGATCAGCCTCACAGCACATCTTTCACCACTTGCACTCTAGCCATCATTCATTCATTCATTTCGTTTATATACTGCCCCATAGCCGAAGCTCTCTGAGTGGTTTGTAGCAATCAAAAACAATAAAAACAAATATACAAATTTTAAAACACAAAACACAATTTAAAAACATAATTAAAAAAAATTAAAAACATTTTAAAAACACATGCTGAAAACACATGCATCATCCAGCCTGTTTCATCGTCCTTAGTTCATTAGTGTACCAAGGTGCAAGCCAGCTCCACAATGCCAGAGAGGGTGGTGGGAGGCAACGATATTAAGAGCCTGATGCACCTTGCTGTTCCACTGCATGACAAGGGCTTCAACAGGGTCACCTGCTCTATCTAGGGAATTCCCCCAGGGCATTCAGGAATCCAGTAGGTTCCATTAGTCTCCCTGCAAGGAAGAATCGGAGCCGTAAGTCTAAACTTCACCAGGAAGTGGTCTGACCATGACAACGGGGTGATATCCACCACCCCTTCCTCCATCTGGAGCAAAAATCAAGTTGAGGGTGTGCCCTGTCCTATGCATCAGGGCAGTGACAACTTGAGACAGCCCCATGGTTGTCATGGAGGCCATGAAGTCCTGAGCTAGAACACTAGCCTCAGCATGGGCATTAAAATCACCAAGGACTATCATTCTGGGCTCCTCCAATACCACACACTCTGCCAGCTAGGTCAGAGAAGCTGCTGGGCAGCAGGGTAGTCAGTACACCAGCAGCAACCCTAGTTTACTGTCTCCTTGGCGTGACACCAGGTACAGGCCCTCACAGCCAGCTCCAAGACAGAATGGTTCTCTGGTGACAGAGATGGAAGTTCTGTAGACCACAGCAAGCCCTCCCCCCCCCATTCCTGCAGCCTGTGCTGGTGTTGCACTGAGTATCCAGGTGGGCAAAGCTGGGTTAGATCAACTCCTCCCAGCTCACCCACCCAGGTCTTGGTAATGCACACCAAATTGGCATCCTCATCCATGATCAAATCATGGATGAGTGTGGTCTTATTGTGTACCAATCTGGTGTTAAACAACAATACGCACAAGCCAGTGGGCAGAGCAGTTTGTGGTAACTTTGATTTTGATAAAATGTCTGAATTAATAAACCATAGTGGCAGCTATTGTTCACCTCCAGATGCCACTAAACCTACAGAAGGGAGCACTGGACAAAAAAGCAGATAACCAGCTCTAAACCATGGTTTGCTTCATAATTTGAAACATGATGTCATGGGACGGACAACTCACCCTGTCCAGAAGACTGGACCACCCACTCCACCTCAAATCCATCTTCGAAGTTATTTGGGGGTTGAGGGTAAGGATTTTTTTAAAAAAGTAAAAGTATTGTCGAGACTAGGGGAAAGAGGAGATGCTATGTCACCTTCTCTCCACCACTCCCCAACTGAGTGCAGGCAGATGCAACCAGCACAGGACGGGATCATTTTGCTTACCAGCTAGTAGGCAGAACAATGCCATCCTGAGCATTGCCAGTTGCTATTGTTTCACAAGCAGCTTCTCTGCATGCAGAGAAGCTACAGGCAAATGAACAGCGACTGGCACCATGCAGAATGAATCTTCTCGCTTGTCAGTGGACAAGCAAAAGGGTTCCTTACTGCAGGGTGCGGCTCCTTTGTGAGAGGTCTCCCTGCAAATCATGAAGAAGATTTGGTACACAGTAGGGCCCCACTCATAAGGCGGGTTATGTTCCAGACCCGTCTAAAAGTGAAACCCTCCAAAAAGCAGAACTCCATCAATAAAATGGCACCCAACACCTGAAAAATGCTGTAAAAGTGGAACAAGCGCCATACGAGTGGAGCTTTACTCTAATTGAAAGCCGCTGTATTAGCAGAATGCTGAAAAGCGGGTCACCGAAAAGCAGGGCCCTACTGTATGAGGCTTGGGGAGCCCTTGCCAGAAGGAAAGATTGGGTAGAAAAGGCAGGCACCTACCTTCTCCTGTGAAGAGGTGCCTTTTCCATCCAACCTTCTCGTTCCTGCCGATACCTGCCTCTTCTTCTTGCCCTACACTCTGCCTCCTGATAGCCCCAGATCACTCTGGGCTGCCATACCCCACCCCTAGCAATCCAGGACTATCTCAACCTGACTCGGACGAGACCAAAATGCCTCTGGCCTGATTCGCTTTGGGCAAATAAAAAGCACAGCCCTATTAGGCATTAAACCTGTGGCTATCATAAACTATGGTTTGACATGAGGTCTACACAGAGCCAATATCCTTCACAAGATTAAAGTCCAGAACAGAAGAAAATTAGTGCGAGTGATTTAATAACATCCACACCGGACATAGGTATTTTTGTTGCTTATTTGAAAGTGGTATTTTTTAAGAACAATTTTTTATATTTTCTTTTCAAAAAAGAACTTTGTTTTATGAGCTACTTTGCTGAGGAAGGATACAAAATACAGATTCATGAATAAAAGCCAAAAATACTTGCAGTCTATTTCATGTCTAAAGCAACATTAGAAAGAAAGTTATTCCCATGAGAATAAGATTCTTTCTTGCAAAGAGACCTCTGAAAAACTGATTATCATGATCCCAAACCCTAGGCCTAGGCTTATTAAAACCGTAGCTGAAACACCAGATAGTAACATTCAAAATTACAGCACACATTCCTTTGGGCTTGCTGATGTGTTATCCTGTTTCCCAGAGTTAGAAAGACTCCCATTGAATGCTACAAAGCATTTCCATCACACAAAAATATCCCCTTCTGATTTTAATGTTCCCACATGGTGAAAGAGAAACAAAATGAACAAAGGCACATTGTAGCAACAGGACAGTGGTCATTCTATACCCTGTGAATAATTTAGGGGCAACAAAGCAAATACCTAGTAAAGAAAATATGTAGCTAAATTAACTCATCTGTGTGCTAAATTCCATCTTTCTAACACACTTACTGCTGGAAAGATGATATGGGCTTGGTTAAGATATAAAGCCAAAGCATGGTTTTGCATTTGCCTTTTGCTCCCTTCTCCTCTTGAGTTGCTTTCACTTTAGCACAAAACATAGGGTTATATTCAATACAAGTCTTAGTCAGAGTAGACCTATTTAAGTTAATAAACATTACTACAATCAGGTCATTAATTTCAGTGGATCTTCTCCCAAAGTTTGCTATTACATCCAAACTAGCAACCTACGGTTTGAGCTTGCCTTTCAAACAAGGATTGCAAGACACATTTTGAAGCTTGTTTGCAAACCTGGTTTG
This sequence comes from Rhineura floridana, assembly GCF_030035675.1. Taxonomy (NCBI): domain Eukaryota; kingdom Metazoa; phylum Chordata; class Lepidosauria; order Squamata; family Rhineuridae; genus Rhineura; species Rhineura floridana. The sequence goes on from NC_084480.1 coordinate 215,210,414, forward strand.
GAAGGCAAATGCAAACCACAGGCGGTCAGTTTTGATGTAATGGTAAACTATGGTTTGTACTAAAAGTAGGTACATCAGAGCACAGATTAGGAGGACGGAGGGCGTAAACAGAAGCATTGCTCTGCTAATGCTAAACCATGGTTTGGCATTACATCCAAGCCAAGCCAGTGGCAAGTAAAACACAAGCAGATACGGAATGTTTTATTTTTAAAAATGTGGAGTACTGCCCATGCTAAATTTAAACATAAAAACATGTGGTCTGTTTGTTTTTCTGCCTTAAACAAGAAAATGCAATTTCTCCTCTGTATAAAAAGCTTTTAAAGTCATTCCAAAACAGCTGGCAGAAAATGGTCATTGAAATGCAAGCCTACTGCATTCATGCATATAAAGAAAAGCCTGAAATCAAGAAACAGCCTAATGCGCCCTAAGTGGAGCTATCCTTGAAAATGGTAAAAAAGAAGTAGCAAGTGTAGAATGAGGCCACCATACTTCTCAGCAGCATTGTGATGTGGGATCACATTTCACAAATTCTTAAAGAACTGAACTTGCTGCCTATTTGCTACTGGGTCCAATTTAAAGTTTTGACTATATAGACCAATGTTCTATATGGTTTGGGACCCAAGTAATTGAAGCAGTGCCCCCAATATCTGCCATCCTGGGCCTTAAGATCTGAGGTGGAGGGCCTGCTTGTGGTTCTGCTTATTACTGTGGTACATTATGCAGTGACCTGAGATAGGGCCTTCTCTGCTGTGGCACTCCTTTCCAATAGAAACATGACAGTCCCCCTCATTGGCAGCTTTTTGTCACCAAGTGAAGATATTCTTGTTTCATCAGGCATTTGGGGATGGGTGAGCAGATAATTGTTTTGTTCATTCTGTCTGTGCATCTAGAATTCAAATTGTGTTTCATGGTTTTAATATATGTGTTTTAGGATTCTGTATTTTATTTGTTGCCATACACTGCTCTGAGGTCCGGTGTACAGGATTTCAGACAGTGTTTATCAAAGGTTCCATTGTTCTTCTAGAGAACAGAATATTCTGTATGTTATGTGGCTGCTTGTGGCCTCTGGAAATACAACCATATATACTGTACCTCATTCACCAAATGTTGCCCGTAACACCACTCTTAAAAAGAAAAAATCTCCCTGCCTCACAAGAGTTCAGACTGACAGTGCAATACTATTCATGAAGGCCTAAAGTAAGCCTAACTCTGCAATCTATGTAAATTTTCTCATATGCCGCCCTGGGCTCCTGCTGTGTGGAAGGGCGGGATATAAATCAAATAATAAATAAATATGTAAGTCCCATTGAGTTTAATGGAATTTATTCCCAGATAGGAGAGTATAGCATTGCAGCTTAAATCGTGCAAAATTAGCAAAATTGTGCAAATTAAGAAAATCTGCATATATTTTGTCAGTTTATGACATTTGCAAGCCCAACATATTTTGTTTCACCATTGCAAAGTTTGTACTTTTGGAGTGCTACTCTTGATGTACACTATGTACCCTTGTACATGAGCTGTTCTGAGAACAAAAACTGAGTTAACCCATTTTTCATCAAGTCTTCTTTGGGAGAAACCAGACACTATAAAATCTCACTCATGCTCTGGAACCTGGCACTCCCTCAAAGCTTTCTAACATACAGTTGCTGTGCACCATACCTTCAAAGCCTCTACTGCTCCCTCTAGACTATAGAGTAAAAAAACACATGCACAATGGAGTAAGAAACCTTCCTAAAGAAACTGCTTGACAGAAGATCAACTGAGCCACACAGAAAGAAAACTACAGCTAAAGCTGTTGTGTGTACTTCTCCAGGAAGAATGGAATGGTTAGCTGCCAAAACATGACTACCTTTTGGATTGATATTTAATGTTATTACTGGGCTGAGAAATCTGAGGAAGTTTCTTTATCAGATGTGAGATCCTGTAAATTGACAGTATAGTGCAGCAGACATTCTAAAGCTAAACAACCCACATCCTTGTATCTTTATTAATAAGCACTGGAGTTCTCAATGAGTAAGTGATGAAACTGACGCATCAGAAATGATGCAATACACAGGTACAATGAAATCTATGCAAACGACCAGCTGCTGTTGTACTATCCTAATAAATGTGCAGTTATGCAGACAACTGGAAAATGTTCCAGATATGCTGGAAGTAACTGCTGTAGCTGGCAAATAATAGCTAAACAAGATGGCATACAGTGACATTTTCCACCTTTCTTTACGCAAAAACAAAATTACATTAGAGGAAAAGAACGCTGCAGAATATTCTGCACGAGGCTTACATAATTTGAGAAGGTTAAAATTAAGGTTTCCCATAGTCTTGAAGGCACATAACACACAACAGACAGGCATTTACAAAGTAGCAAGTTATGCAGCCGTATGACCACCACAGTAGAAGACAGTCATCTGTATCACTCTCCCATGCAATAAAACAAATTTTATCACTCCACTGCTTCCATGGATTTCCAACTGGGTGCAGCGTGGTAAACTTCCCTTCACCATGTGTTCCCTGAAACTGACATACCAATGTCCATCAAGCTTTTGATCATGAATAGATCTTGCTCAGGAAGAAAGGATGCTGGATACGTAGAAAGCATGTTCTTTCCCCCTCAATGAACCAATTGCTCACACAGTTGTGTATGCTATCCACAACAATTAAACAAGAGGGAGGGAAAGAATGCTCCAAGAAACTTCTATTGTGATTCCCAAATACAACACTGAGACATGGAGTAAAACTCATCTGCCAAGAACAGACTTACCATTCACACTTTTGAGACTCCCATTAATGCCATCATTGTGTTGTCTCTTCTGCGCATTCTTGAATTCCTTTAGGGATAGGTAAAGGACTTTTCGTACCACCCTCTCCTCCGACCATGGAATCCCATCACTATCATCCTAAAAAAAATAAAAGACATTTACTTTAACATTTTGAACACACAGACACGCGTATACACACACACACCATGCTATCTGCCTGCCAAAGGAGTTTTCGAATTAAATTGTTCAAAGAAACAAAGAACTTTCAGGGTTGTTGTGAGGCTAAAATACCACTGCAAAGTTTATAGGAGGAGGGACGGATTAAAAAATTATTATGTCAAATAAAGAAATAAAATGAAACACACAAAAAGATAAAATACACGTTTTGTTGGCTTTGATTTTTGAGGAAAAAATCAAAATGAGGAATGGAGAATTGGACATGTTTAGCCCAAAGAAGAGAAGGGGGGGGCAGAGAAAGACATGGTAGCATTCCTGAAATATCCAAAGGGATGTCACATAGAAGATGGAGCAGATTTATTCTGTTTGCTTCAGAGGGCAGGACTTGAAACAATGGGTGAAAAATGTAGGGAAGCAGAACACCAGGAGAAACTTCCTAATGTCAAAGAGCTTATTGACAGTGGAAGAGACTGCAATGGAAGGTGGTGGGCTCTCCTTTTAGCAGGTATTTAAGTAGAGGCTGGAGAGCTTTCTCTCAGGAATGCTGTAGTTTAATCCTCCACTGCAAAACCTGAACTGAGCAGGAACTGATCTTCCAGGTCCCCTTCCAACTCTGTGGGCATTATTCTACTAACTCAACCCATCAGCACAAGGATTACTGCTGCTACAGTGGGATTTCCCCTCTCCTCCTCCTGCATGTGCCCTGTGCCTTCCCCAAATCTGCTCCAGAGGGTTGCAGGTGGGAAAGTCCTATTATAAGCTAGTCTAGTATTATAAACCAGCAGTAATACCAGAGCCAACAGGACCATGACTTAGTGCTATGTTGAATACAACCCTATGACCAAGTCACCCATGAGTCTCCACACTGGTTCCCTGTTGCTTTCTGCATCTGCATTGGCTTGAAGTTGCTAATGTTTATGTTTCAGTCTCTCTCCCCTTCTCTCTTTTATTCCCTTTCTCTGTAACTTCAAGCTCCTTTTTATCCTTTTCTCCCCGTCATTTCTTTTTCTGTGATATACTGAAACAGCATTCCCTTCTCTATCAGTCTACCTCTACCTCTTCTCCTGAAATCCAGTTCTGCAAGTCTTTCTTGCACTACCTTAAATATATACATGTCTAGATACGTTACTTCCCAGTATGCACACGTATGGCAAAATAGATGAATGCACATGACAGTGTGCACAGAAGTACACATTTCCCACCTGTGTAAATAAAATACGATGTGTGAAGTGGTCCTCCATCAGAGAAGCTGTGCTTACTTAAGATTGTATCCAATATTAGTGATACTCAAAGTAGACCCATTTAAATTCATGGACTAACTTAATTTTCAGTGAGTCTATGTGTAGAATTTAGCTAGATACAACCATTACAAAATAGAATTTAACTCGATACAACCATGACAAAATATTACAAAGCTTTGCTATCTTGTTTCTTATGTTCTAATTTCCTTTTTGTTGACTTCTTTTTTAAAAAAACAGTTCTTTGCCGTAGAGTTCCTCTAGGGTTGTACCACAGCCAAATGAGAAGATTAGAGTTTTTTGGATAACCTTTATTTAGGAAAGCATAAGCCAATTCACTAACGAAGTTCAGTAAGAAATCAAAACACCAGTATCAATTATCAGTTCCAGAGGGCAAGAACGTTACACACTGTATGACAAGTATGGTCAATAAGACTGCAACATTAAAAGGGGGGCTATTTTGGGCATGAGATTTCTTGGTTACTTGAGGCTGAAAACAAGCCTCTGATCAGTGAGCACAAGTGATTGCTTTCAATTCTATGACAGATTACTTGACTGGTGGAAAAGGAAAACAGGGAGCAAAATAGTAGTGGTAGCAAAGCAAGTTAGCAATTTGGCAGAAGATTATCATTATACACTGGGGAACACTACTGCGCAACAGGAGAAAATTATGCCTAGATTCCTTTGAACATGAAGCATATGCACATTTGAGCCATAATGAGAGCATGTGTGGGAGACTTTTCAAGACAAGTGTGTCCTACCAAAACTTAAAACGGTTCCTATTTGATTATCCAGAGCCAGCCCCCACCAGTAGGCTCATCAAGAGCAAGGAAATGGGGAAAATGATGATGACGAAAATGACAACTGAAAGACATCCTCATCCCAAACAAATAACCCTGAATATACAATAGGAGGTTAGGAATTAAACTACTAATGGCCAGTACTTTTGTTACAGTGGCGGCATAGAAGCCCCAGATCACATAGGAGAAGCCCACGTTGCAGTTACTTGAAGTGGGGCAGGGTGGAAGTCATGGAATGGAAAGAGGATGTTGTTGCTGTGGCTTCCTGGTTACTGAAGTAACTTGAATACCAAGCGTAAGATTTTCAGGATCTAATTACCATTAGGGTCACAACTTGGTCACATTCACATGAAAGCTGTTAATGGGGTATTTCACACACAATACAATAATTGCATAAAACAGGGAATTACCCTACAATCAGCTAGGGACTCATGAGAAAATTACACAGAGATGCCTGGATTATTTCTCATGCAAGAAAAAAACATCAGTGCTCAATACAGTCCATCTGTACTGTTTAAACACTACTTTTTGACTAGTCCACAATTCTACCATGGTTAAAAGAGTATGAGGAGACTATAGGATTATGTGTTCACTCTTCCGCTCTCTGGGTGAAATCACCACTCATCCTTCTCACCTTAAAGACTACATCAGTAGGAACATTATATGTGGTTAACACTAAACAGAGTTGCAGTTATTTAGGTTCTGAAATCAGGATTTGAAGTTGGTGCCTAAACCCAGGTTAATAGTGGTCTGGTTTGCCTGACACGTTAAGCCAAACTACGGCTTACCAGAACTGTGAAGGTTCCTGGAACAGAGCTTGTAACCCCTCTGCTCTGCCCTAGTTCTTTTTATTGCCAGGCTTAGTGTGTTGTTTGAACTCAGGCTTGTGGTTAAGCTCTCTCCTCATTAATGATGAGGCAGTCAGCACAGTGTGGAGTAAAAAGGACTGGGGAGGAGCAAAGGAGCTACAAGGTCCTTTCTGGGAGCTTCCACAGTTCTAGTGAGCTATGGTTTGGCTTACTGTGTCATGCAAACGAGGCCAGTAAGTCTTAGTGTTAGCTATGATTAAAGTCAGAACTGATTTAAACCAATCAAAATATGAAACATTAAGTTCTGGTCGGACATTCTTGCCAAGATTAGGTGCTATGGAGAAAGTGGGAGAATTCATGCCAGAGAGGAGACAGGCTAAGGGAGGGAAAATACAATCTTGGACCCTGTTCCTGATCTCTTAATCATGGTTAAAAAATTGAAAATGTGAGGTGCACACTGCTTGCTTGGTTGGTTGTTGTTTTTAATATATGCCACATGCACAAAACAAAACAACGAAAACTAAAAATTTAAAATGACAAGTTTCATTATTTCTACTACTCTACTGAAAGAACACATCTCAACTTTTATTACTATGAACATGAAATAAACTCCAAAAGGAGTTTTGCCACAACCAAACCATACCTGCCCTTATTAAAACTGTATAAAGCTTTAGGCATTTCACATAAAAATTAAAATAAATGACAAGCCCCTGCTCAGAGGTGTGAAAATATAGCAAAAGACACAAGAGGGATGGGGAAAGAGGAGAGGGAGACTGGAACAAGCAACATGATAAAGACCGAGCCTTCATAAAAGTTTACAATCATGATTACAAATCAATGAAAGCTGCTTTCTCTTTTTAGTACCTGAAAAAAGAATGCATGCTTACCCAAGATGTGATGTAGAATTCTGCTAGAAAACAAAAAACCCACAATCTAATTAACAAGCCTAAAATATAATTAATTAGGACATGAAGAGAAAAAACGCAGCCATTTGTATTTTCACTGACAAGAGTGAATTCTGCTGATAGGATTAATTTTTAAATTATTCCTGGCACACACTGAGCAGCAGAGTTAGTGACCTACAAAAGGTACAATCCATCTTCTGGGAGATCACCATCATCAGTCCAACACAGAGGACACTGAAAAGGAGACTCAAGCAAAAGGAATTTCTAACATAATGTTTGTCTTGGTTGGGGACTACTTGTCATTTAAAAGCTGAATTAAAAGGAGATTCTTTCTTGTTCCCCCTTCTGTAGACACTGGAAGACGTAGTTGCTGAACTAAGGCAATTCTTGGTGGTGTAAATCTATATAACATCAGCAATGCAAAATACATGCAGGTTCATCTAAACCAGATCTCATACAAAATCAAAAATACCATTTTCCTGTTTTAATACTGGGTTTGGGGTGGGGGTGGGTGTGTTTGGCTTTGCTTTTTTGTAAATCACATTTAAACCATTTTACATTTAAATGTAAATTTAATAACACCACCAACCAATAGCCTGCTATTTTCATCTTCACACTTCAATTATTATGTTTTCATATTCAAGTAATGCTAAGCAGAGTTCATTCCTACATTTCTGCTAAGCACCCTCCATGGAGGTATTGTAATTTTGTACAGTTATTTTGGAGTTGCACTGGCTTCTGATTTGTTTCCTGGCACAATTCAAAGTGCTGGTTCTGACCTTTTAACACAGACGCGCACACACGCATGCATGCATGCTATTGAGACTACAGCACACATGTTTCTGCATTGTAATTTTTATAAGGGTCCGAGGAACACATTGCTGTACCCCATCTTAGAACGGTTTCCTGGTAGATCTGATGCAGTTCTTCTAAAGTATGTTTAAATGGTAATAGCTTTTTTTGTTACTTTAAATGTTGCCGATTTTTAAAGTATAACAATACTTTAAAGTTATTGATACTAGGGCTAACATGATTGAAGATCAACAGTTCATGGAATAACTGGTTCTGTAATGCTTGCTTGATCATCTGTAAAGGCTGATGGATCAATAAACATTTTGTGTGTCTTTAAAAACCTAAATGGCTCAGAGTGTCTTACTCCCATTTGGTACTGCTGGTCAGCCGAGATCTTCACAATTGTTTTCTACTGCGCATGCCACCAGTAATGTAAGGCTGATGACAATGGATAGTATTCAACACCAGTAGTCCTACTCATGAGTAGACCCACTATAGTTAATGGACATGTCTATAAACTTTGTTTGTGCTCTGTGGGCCTTCAGGTATATATAAATAGAGTTGTACTTATAATCCTGGCACCGTGCTGTTGCATTATACTAACTTCACTTAAAAGATTATGAGTTTCTGCATTGGTTTCCTCCTGTTAATGCATCAGCAGATTTCAGGTTCTTAAGACTAGCTTTCAAGCAAACAAGAGCCAGAGTCCAATGTAGCAAAGAGCCTCTAGAGAAGAAGCTAGGCTATTTATTTTATTGTATGTATACAACCTGACAGCAGTGATTATTTTATCTGAAGAGGGAGTTCATAAGGTACTGCGATAGTTTAGAGCATGTATATTATGACTCAGTGTTGTCTGGCAAGTTTCCAGTTCTGTTCCTAGAGACTTTCCAGGCAAACACCTCCTGACCCCATTTCTTGTGCCAGGTCTTTAGATAGCAGAACCACCCATGACAAAAATTAAACAAAAATAAAATGAGTGTTCTGTAATCACCTCCCTGAAAAGGTCGAACAGCACTTATTGAACAAATGGGCATTTATGGGAGCACAACCTCAAAAACTTGTTGTCCCATAGATCAAAGTAGAAACACTAAAGGAAATGATGCTTCCAGCCTTCCATGCTAAACGTTGAACAGAACACTCTGGGGAGGTTGTGCCATCTGTGAGAAACTTATCCCTTGGATTTAAAGAACAAGTTATTCCCCCCCTTGCCCAAAGCCAACATTAGATATAGGAGCAGCCTCTTCTCTGTTGCCTTTGGATGAGAATAACATCTGTAGCTGGGAGAAAGGGCTCATCTCCCTTCACAAACTACAGTATGAACTTTCCTTAGATTAACAGATGCATTATGGTTGGGATCTGCAGTGCTGCTTAGGTGTGCTCGAGGTATTGCATGTGCCCACTGTGATTCCCACCCCGCATTCTTACTACTAAAAATAATACTTAAAATTTATACAGTACTTTTTAGAGTATTCAGAGTAATTAACATACACTGGCCTAGTTCGCACATCACATTAAGCAAACAGATCTGGGAAAGCGGATCACAGGCTGCTTTGCTCCTTGCCAGCCCCTTAACATTTGAAGCAGATGATGATATAATAGTTTCCAACTCAGTCAAAAGGTCTTGTGTCTTCTGCTTTCACCTAGGGATGAAAGTGAAGTCCTGCATTTGAGGGAGAAGCAACTAGTTTGTCCTACACATTCCTAATTGTTCCTGAAATTAATTTCCTAGCTGTAATAATGGCACATCCTGATGCAGATGGGGGGGACGACACTGAAAACCACCACCCATACATTCGTGTCAACAGACATCCCCAAGCCATACACAACAAGCAACATGTGGGACAAGTCCTCTTGGTCAGCAGTCAAGAACATCCTTTGCATGTATAAAAGTTCCTCCAATATTCAATCCCTGGATCCTTAAGTTTAAAGATCTCGGCAGGGCGGGGAAAGAGTGCTGCCGCCTGAGAACACAAACAGCTGCTGTCAGTCAGTAACAGACAGTATTTAACTTGGGCTCACTCAGAATCAGGCCGCTTTATATGTTCCTACATGTGCAGATTGGAACCCTTTATTAAAATAAAAGAGCAGAACACAAATCCGAGTACATACAGCTCTCCAGAATGAGACGTAGGTGAAGAGGCTGCTTTATTTTGTGTGCATCTCATAGTTATAAAATGAAGCATACAACAATATCAATGGTTTTCTTGTAGGTTTTTCAAGGGAGTTACTATTTTAAAAAATGGTTAAGCCAAACAATAAATCCAGTCTAACTGGTGTTGACGTTTCCTCATTCATCAAGGGAAAAGGATTAAAACTGAACGGTTTCTCCTCTGGAGACAGTAGCCTGAGTTCAGCAACTTCCCTAATGCATCTTCTAATTCAATTGTTATTTTGAAATCTACTGAATTAATCATACAAAAAGAAAGCAACTCCGTGTGTGTGTGTGTGTGTGTGTGTGCGTGTGAGAGAGAGAGAGAGAGAGAGAGAGAGAGAATATATGTAAAATACACACACACCACAAAATTAGTGTGCTTCAGAAGTAGAATCCCACACCTGCAGGGGCTTTCTCATTCCTTTCTATGAGCAAGGGGGACATGTTATCTCCATAACAGGGTATCTCCAAGAATGCATTTCACTTCATTAAAAAAAAGAAAATGAAACTGCTATGTACAGCGGTTGAATCATGCCTACTCTGTCTACAAACAAAAAAGCACTGCATCGAAAAAGTTCTACCTTCTACACATTTTGAAGGTATACCAGGTTTACTATAACAGCAATGAACAATAAGTGTAAGGAAGTGTACCTCCCAGACAAGGTATCAACAGAAGGACAGGGTGGGGGTGGGTGGGAAGAAGACAAGGTGCCATCATCTCTAGTTTTTGCACCACAATTGCTCTGCCATGTTGGGATCAGCAGGGACATTAGCACAATCCCTGTGAATTTTACGTTTGCAGGTACATTGATTTATAGCCTCCTCCATCCTGAAGCACCCTAAAATACACACAAAGCATTTCAAAATATTTATTTTGGTGTGTTCTTACAATGGTCTATTCCTGTTTTACACATGCTAGCAAGGTAACTTGACACAGAGATTCAAACCTTGGTCTAACTCCACTGACTGATCTATACTAAAAATAATAAAGTGGGCCTGACTATATATGCATATGAGTTAATTTCTATATCATAAGACCAAATACTGCTAATGCACCTTTTAAGAAACAGCCTTTGTTTCTTTTAAACAGCAGCTGAAATTGGATTAGGGGCCTTTGCTGAGAAACAATTATTACAAAGCACAGTTCTGACAGTCTGGGTATCTAGCTACCCACAGAGGCTTTATTTTAAAAAAAATCTACTGAACAGCTGCCAAGTCAGCTCTTTGAATGTGGGATATGTCAGACATCTGAGATAGTAGTCAACGCAGCCACATGTGCTGTATGACATCTATGTTTATGGTTAAAACACAGAGGCAAAGCCTCATTCAGCTGCTGATTCAAGGATTTTCATTACTCTGAGGAAAGCCAAAATCCTCTGTAACATTTCTTTATTGTGTATCTGGACTGAATCTCAAATGTTAAAACTGGCTTGTTTAAAATAGCATAAACCATCCATTCTGTGACTCTAACGAAATTTCTGTTCTGTGCAGAAGTTACATTTTTATTAAATGTTTCTTCTAAATGGTGTTTAACTTCATCATGAACGAAAAGGGCCACTGCTAGTTTTATTTACATGTAACTAGCAGATATAACTTGGGTATAATTTTAACAACCATGAAGAATACCAAGGTACAGTAGGTTTGACATGGTGCAATTATTGTACTATTTTTGCTCTCAAATTATCATAACACAAATGCAGAAACACTGTTAACTCATGGTGAAACAAAACACCGTTAATGTAATTAGCAATCATGTGAATGGCTTCTTAAAAATAAATAGCAGGTATGGACCCCCCAACTTGAATCAGATATAGGGCTCCAAGGCTGCTACAGGTACTGGGAGAAAAGCTTCCAATGGTCAAATGGAAATCTTTCCCCAGCAGCTGTGCCCCCCAGTTTGAATTGGGACCACATTAGGGGACAAAGGGTTAGAGGCCCCCTATATCCCCCGTTGTGGTCCTGATCCAGATGAGGCTCCCAAACCTGCTATTTACTTTTAAATGCTGTCTTGTCTAGTTCAGCCTTGAAAGATAGTATCATTTCAGGCATCTTACTCTTATTTGCTCGTTGTTTCTCATTCTTATTTGAAGTCATATATAAGAAGAAAAACGGCCACACGATGCAGGTATATAAGGACCAGGATATACTATTCTCAACTACAGCCAGTTGCTTACAAAGGCAAATATTTTCACTAACTTCAATTGCGTAGTAAAAATTTAGCAATACTATCACCCACAATACCACTGACTTTTTAAAAACTCACTAATCTTGCCCTGGTTTCAACACTTTTTTAAAAGTAACTTTGTCACCATGAATACTAAACAAAAAACTACTTTATTTCAGTGCCTCACAGGTAAAAGCATGTGTTGACTTCACTGTTTTTAAACAAAGGTTCCTGGTCATTATTTGACATTACAATTAATTAAGGTATTTCATGGATATTATGCACTTCCTTTTATGACACTGCATGGAGATTATCACATCTGAGGCTATGAATGAGTTGCCCTTATAAATACTGCCCACAATAATTTGGTCCACTGACAGCTCACAAGACATTTACGAAGCTCCGCTCGCCGCGCAGCTGACGAGCGGGGCATGATTGCAGGTGGGGGTGAAGACGCTGCCCCGTCTGTTAATGGGGCAACGTCGCGCATCGCGCCCGTGACGTCAGCGCGACGTGCAGCGTAAGGGGTGGGGTCTATAGGACTATTTGAGTCCAGCCGCCCCTTCCACCTTCCTCTTCTGCTGCTCGACTAGATATTCCTAGAGAGGCCTGGCGCTGGCCGGGAAAACGTGATCTGTATTGTGCTGATTCTGGGGCAGGCGGGCGCCGCAATGCAGAGTCCAGGGGCCGTGGGATGCGGGGAATGGTTCTTTACTCAGCCCGATCTTCATTGCTACCTCTGGGTGGTGCGGCAGTTGGGGGCTGAGCCCCAAACGAGGGGGAAGAGTGGTGCGGCCTGGAGCGTTGGGGCAAAGAACGATTCTGAGCAGGAGCCGCCACTGCTTTTGATCGCTCGCTTGCCTCGCCCCTCCCTTTGGGGCCCCCGAAAAGTAGAGAGTGGCAGAGGCGCCATCCAGGGCGACAGAGTGGGTATAACAGGAGCCCTGCTGGATCAGGCCAGAGGCCTACCTAGTCCAGGGCTCTGTTCTCAAAATGGCCAACCAAATGCCCAGTATGGGAAGCTCGCAAGCAGGTCGTGAGCCATGGGCGTCCCCAACGGAGAGGCCAAGGGGGCACTTGTTCCTTCCTGGGTGAATAATGCTCCCAGCTTTCATTTAAAAAAAAAATAGTACGTTTCTAGCATTTGTAGAACCTGAGACAAAACGTACAAGGGAAAACAAGTGAACAGGCAGAGGCTGATCTCTGGCAGCAGCATAGGGCCTAGTCCTCAGCATGTGCTGTCTGGGGTTATACTCTTTTCCCCTGCCTCCTTTCTCTCTAGATGCCCCTTTGTTCCAAGTTCTCTTTGCCATGCCAACTAGAGGGGGGGGGCAGAGGCAAGAGCAGTTGCCACCTCCTCTTCCTCATTTGCATTGTCTCCCGTGGCAGTTCAGTGCTCCTCATCCTTGCTGTTACACAGCCAGGCCTAGAGCAAGAGGGCAGGCGTGGCACTGGAGGCAGTGGCACTGCTCCTTGCAACACTACTCACTTTCTGAGGCGCGAGAGCAGCAATTGCCCTGTGCCACCGCACTTCTGAGAAGGAGGTGTTGCTGTGCATGGTACAAAGTGGGGGGGAGGCATAGCAGACAACCACCCACCCACGCAATGGGGCTTGTAACTCCAAGGAGCTGCTGCTCCCAAGTAGTGTCTGTGAGTTTACCTGAGGCAGTGAGATCTTAGCAGCTGCCTTACAGTGCCAATCCCTGGGGAAAAGGGTTGATGCTAGCACCATAGAATCATAGAGTTGGAAGGGGCCTTATAGGCCATCGAGTCCAACCCCCTGCTCACAGCAGGAAATCCACAGCTAGAGCATCTCCCGCAGATAGCTGTCCAGCCTCTGCTTGAAGACATCCAGCGAAGGGGATCCCGCCACCTCCCTAGGCAGTCGGTTCCATTGCCGAACTGCCCTTACTGTCATGAAGTTCCTTCTACTGTCCAATCTGAATCTACGCTCCTGCAACTTAAAACCATTAGACCTAGACCTACCCTCTGGGGCAGCAGAGAACAAATCTGTACCCTCCTCTATGTGACAGCCCTTCAGGTACTTAAAGAGTGCAATCATGTCACCCCTCAGCCTTCTCTTCACCAGACTGAACATGCCAAGTTCCTTCAATCTTTCCTCATAAGACTTGTTCTCCATACCGGCTATCATCCTCGTTGCCCTCTTCTGAACCCGCTCTAACTTGTCTATATCTTTCTTAAAATGAGGCGCCCAGAACTGAACGCAGTATTCCAGATGAGGCCTGACTAATGCAGAATATAGTGGGACTATTACTTCCCTTGACCTGGAAACTATAGCTCTGTTTATGCAGCCCAAAACCGCGTTTGCCCTTTTTGCTGCAGCATCACACTACTGGGTCATGTTCAACGGATATGTGCAACAGGGAGATAGGAGGCAAGAGGCCTTCAAAAGGGTAAGAAGGAGCCACCGGCTGCTTAGGGATAGGTGTCCCTTCCCCAGTTAGACTCCGGGTACTATGAACTTGGTTAGCAGGCTACCCAGTTTAAGGGGAGGTTTGTTATGTTATGGTGTTTGCCTTTTGTTTCCCAGTCTCATACCCCAACTCCTGGCTGGCCTTCATGGCCTCCAACTCACGGCTGGCCCTCATGGCCTACAATCTTCACCCCGTTTAGTCATGGCAATAACGGCTGTGGTCAGAATGTACACAAGTACACTTGGTCACGCCAGTCTTATTCAAAGGGGCAGGCAGTGAGGTGTCCACACTAGTTAGTCTAGGATCAGTGAGCTGCACTCCATCATCATAGTGCGCGCATATGCCTTATGCATTTGTAGTGGCAGAACATTACCTACGGAATGCTATAATTCTCGCATGGAGTGCTTCAGAGCCTTCCGTGAGGGGGCAGTCAGGAGACAAGTGGGCTCCTAAGCAGTGGGGCACTATCTGTCTGAGTGGATGTTCATAGGTATGGCAGCTTGTGGGAGGCATGTTAGCACCTGAGGTTTCAGCTTATAGTATGAAGGATCCTGCCCCGGTGTTCACATTTCTGTAACAAGATTGACTCTTGCCCAGGGCTGAAAGCTGCACAGGGGCAAGCTTGAACCATCCCAGATGAGATCCTGGATTGGGACCATGAAGTGTTTCCTTTTGGCCCTCTTGATGTTAGGGGTCTTTTAATGGGGTTATTATGCTATCATGGGGCTTGAACACCCATACTACGAATTCAGGGTTATGGCTGCCTTATGCACCGACCTGGCCGTGTGGTTCCCTTTCCTGCGGGTGCAAGCCTGGATTCGGGAAGGGGTTTTAACTATGAATGTTACCTTTCATTAACTCTTTTCCGGGGTTGGAAGGCGACTTTTGGACAGAAGAGCTCATGGCCTGGGGTCGGGTCTCATAACTCTCTTATAATTAGGAACACTAGAATTCATGGCCCTTGCCTGTCCCGTTGTTCTGGGAGAAGTTTATGCAGGGAGTCAGAGAAGGCCATAAGCCTATCTATTGCCCTAGCATGATCACCAGCTATCAGAATGCAGAATAGGGCAGCAGGGGCAGTGTGAAGGGGGGCTAATCCCGTGAGCTGAGCGCTGGAATTCCTTTGGATTCAATGGGTTACATTGCCCCCAGCATGCTCGCCAGCTTCCAGAAACAGGTATTCAGGAATTCTGGGCCGGCAAGGGCTATATGCCAGAGTGGCCTTTCCGGTGACTCACCTGCTGATATTCCTGACAGATGGCACGGCAGGAGAAGGGGCATGGCAGTGGGAACACTTAGAGGTAAGCTTTCTTAGCCAGGCTGGCGGTTTTTTCCCTATCCCCATCGACCCTTCTCGCTGGACATTTTATGGGTGTAGTGGACCAGTGGGAAACGGTCTGTTCCTTCAGTGAAGACCCAAGCTATTCCAGGCAGTGTCTCATACACTGTTTTGAGGCTTTCAGGAGAAAAGAGGTGATGGCTGGCTCTACGTGAGACCTCTCTCGACATGCCCTCAAGTTTTGATGTTTCCAGGGAGGGGGGGTTATGCTTGCTCAACGTGGAAGGTCTAGAACGGACCAGAGGTGTAAGGGAAGGCACGTACGGTTGACCTTGCCTCAGCGCCCAACCTCTGCCGAAGGATATTTATTCACCCAGGCTAATCTGGACCCCCTAGCTATAGGCCATATATGCCTGTCTGGGTCAACAATACCAGTTTTGGCGTTAACAAAACAAGCATTGCAGGGGCTGGGGTATGACCCCTTCCAGTCTGGAACCTATTCAATTAAAATGGGAGCTGCTTCTATGGCAGCAGGTTTTTGGTTTCCTCCCGGCACTGGTACAGGACGTGGGACTTTGGGCCTCTGATGCATATAATAGCTATATTCCCCCCTTTTAGAGGGCAGGGGGATGCGGCAGCCTCACAAACGAGCATTGTAGGGGCTGGGGTACGACACCTTACAGTTGGAACCTATTCATCTCGAATTGGGGCTGCTTTTAGGGCAGCAGGTTTTAGTTTCCCACAGGCACTGGTACAGGGCGTGGGACTTTGGTCCTCTGATGCGTACAAGGGCTATATTTCCCACTTTTAGAGGGCAAGGGAATGTAGCGGCCTCACAATCTTCATTGTTTTGACAGGTTGCTGGACAGGGATAGAGCAGATGCACATCCTAATATGCGGCCACAGCATGGTCTTCCGGGCACCCTGGAGGGCAGCGAATTTGAGCATGGGCTCGCAGTTGGGCCTCAGTAGAGGGGCTGTTGTGCAGTGGCTGGACCAGCAAGGAATGCATGGGGCGTGGCTCCTACCCGCTCTGTTCCAGCAAGGTGTGGTGCAGATATTTCAGCAGGCAATGGTCATCCACCTCGGTGGTAATGACCGCGGCATGAAGCAGGGCAAGGCCCTCAGCGTACAGGCATGTAAGGACATGCAAGTGATAAGGTAGCGTTGGCCTTTGGTGCGTCTGATGTGGTCAGACATGGCGCGGCATATGGGATCCAGCTGGAATTGATCATGCATGGAAGAAGGTCAACCGGCAAATTCGGTGGGCTCTTCTTGGGCAGGGGGGTTTGGGCATTCCGCATCCCCGCATTCAGCACTGGAAGGGTGAACTGTACAGGGCTGATGGCGTTCACCTGTCTCATGCAGGTAACGACTTATTTTGGGCAACCTGCAGGGGTGTCTGCAAGAGATGTTTCTCGGCAGTGGGGTAAAGGGGGACTAAATAGAGATTTGTCCCCCTTTTGTGGCGGGAAGGTGCGGGAAGGGAAATAGGTAAGGACAGCTAGGTGGCCCCCTTAGGCACCTTTGGAGGTGATTGGCGGTTCCAGAGGCCTGTCTCTCAGGGCTTTACGGCTCGAGGGCAGGATATGGGCTGCTTCTGGGGCCAACTTATCCTCATCTACCCAGGGGTTATACGGCCCTGGGTGGGGATGATGTGGGAATGCCCCCCTACTCACCTGCAGGGTGTGGCTGGGGTAAAGGATAAGCAGATGGGCTTGCCCTTGCCCCAGCAGGGGCTGGTCGCCCGAGAGCTGTATGGCAAGCTACTTGCTTATAGACAGTTCCCGCACCTAGGTTACCCTCTGCAGGTCACTTTAAATTGGGTTTTGTTTACTATAATTTAAATAAAGTGGCCCTTGTTCAACCCAAGCTGACCTCTCTGTGTTTTATTTCACCCCACAACTGCAATAAACATTTGTACTGCCCTCCCATCAAATAGCCTTTTCCCCCTGCATTTGAACTCAATTTGCTATTAATGGGGGATTTCATTATTGTGGTATTTCCAACATGACTGTATTTATGGATGGATATGCTATCTAGGTTTATTGCCCTAGATTTTATAATGCACATCATGCTTTGCTTTTGTGCAGGTTACTTTTACTGTTTTCAAGTTTCCCTTCCCTGGTTCCCCTTTGATAGCAATACTCAGTTAAATCAGAAGCATATTGCTGGTTTACATCTTCATCTCAACCTTACATCTCAGAGGCATTCTCCCCTAGCAACATATGATGCTGCTTTATACTGAGTCAGACCATCTAGCTCAGGACTATCTATACTGACTGGAAGTGGCTCTCCAGGGTTTTAAGCAGGGGTCTTTCCCAGTCCCACCTGGAGATGCCAGGGACTGAACCTGGAACCATATGCATGCAAACCATGTGCTCTACCAATGAGCTAACTTAACGTCGTCTCTGCACTGATGTTGTCACTGACCATAGTGAGCTCAAATCACAGTTTTGCAAGCCTACTTTGGATAGCAAAAATGTTGCAGATCTAAATGGAGTTCTTTGGCTGCCATCCTATCTTAAATTTTGCAGAGTCACTAATGTTTGAATAAGATTTGGCTACACCTTAGAAAACAAAACCTGCAAGATGGTTGAACTATGAAAGTGTAAGGCATGTAGAATACTATTATTTATTTTTATTTAACAGAATTTATATACTACTTGATCATAAAAATCTCTAAGAACAACATTATGTCACCAGTGCTTTGAGGACCTTGAAGATTTATATATATTTATGAGCCCAGGAAGTCAAACAAAAGCACTAAAAACACTTTAAAACATCATAAAAACAGATGTTAAAATACATTAAAACAAAACATTAAAAACATTTTTTTTAAAAAGCTTTCAAAACATTTTAAAAGAAGAAGAAGGTTTAATAACATATTAAAAAGCAATTCCAACACAGATGCAGGCTGGGATAAGGTCTAAACTTAAAAGGCTTGTTGATAAAGGAAGGTCTTCAATAGGCTCTGAAAAGATAACAGATGACGCCTGTCTAATATTTAAGGGGAGGGAATTCCACAGGGTAGGTGCCGCCACACTAAAGGTCCATTTCCTGTGTTGTGCAGAACGGATCTCCTGATGAAATGGTATTTACAGGAGGCCCTCATCTGCAGAGCGCAGTGATCGACTGGGTATATAAGGGATAAGATGGTTTTTCAGGTATCCTGGTCCCAAGCAGTATAGAGCTTTGTACACCAAAACTAGAACCTTGAACTTGGCCTGGTAGCAAATGGGCAGCCAGTGCAGTGGGGTGACATGTTGGCGATACCCTGCCCCAGTGAGCAGACTTGCCACTGCATTTTGCACCAGCTGCAGCTTCCAGACCAACCTCAAGGGTAGCCCCACATAGAGAGCATTACAGTGATCTGGCCTGGAGATTACATGGACAACAGGGGTTAGGCTATCCTGGTCCAGAAACGGCTGCAGCTGTCTTACCAGTTGAAGCTGGTAAAAGGCACTCCTAGCCACTGAGGTCACCTGGGCCTCTAGTGACACAGATGGATCCAGAAGCACGCCCAGACTATGGACCTACTGTTTCAGAGGGAGTACGACCCTATCCAAAGCAGGCAACTGACCAATTATCCAAACTCAGGAACCACCAACCCACAGAACCTCCGTCTTCCTAGGATTCAAAGTCAGTTTATTGGCCCTCAGCCAGCCCACCACCCAGTCCAGGCAGCGGTCCAGGGCTTGCACGGCCTCTCCCGATTCAGATGTTATAGAGAAATAGAGCTGGGTATCGTCAGCATACTACTGACACCTCACCCCAAATCTCCTGATGACCACTTCCAAGGGCTTCCTATAGATGTTAAACAGCATGGGGAACAAGATGGTACCCTGCACCCCACAGTACAACTGCCAGGGGGACGAAAGACAATCACTCAATGCTAGTCTCTGAAAATGACCTTGGAGATAGGACTGGAACCACTGTAAAACAGTGCCTCCGATACTCATCCCACCAAGTCAGCCCAGAAGGATACCATGGTCAATGGTATCAAAAGCCACTGAGAGATCAAGTAAGAGTAACAGGGTCGCACTCTCCCTGTCCTTCTCCCGATAAAAGTCATCCATCAGGGCAACAAAAGCCGATTCAGTCCCATAACCAGGCCTGAACCCAGACTGGGATGGGTCAAGATAATCTGTTTCATCCAAGAGTACTTGCAACTGCTGCGCCACAAACCCTCTCAACCACCTTCCCAAGAAGGGGGTATTTGCAACCGGTCTGTAGCTGTCACAACCGTTGGGTCCAGAGTGGGCTTTTTCAGGAGCGGTCGGATTACCGCCTCTTTCAGTTGTATTTCAACCTATTTTTTGTCAACATGCCAAAGTACAGACTATATTTTGCCAAGATGTCAAGATGACAAAGTACTGCAAACAACCTGATGGAAGGAAAGAATGGTGCTATTACGGCAGGCATTCAATAGGAACACCCTGCAGTTGTAACATCACGGCACCAAATGAGGACTCTCTACTATCTTTGTCGTACGTCATGTTTTCAAGAATAGGGGGACACAGGTCTGTGGATTCAGCACAGCAATGGTCAGCATAAATGGAACACTATTCAGCTGGGCAAGGGGGATGATTTGGGGAAAGAGGTCGGCCAGGAAAAAAGAGAAAATATTTTTTGTTAAGGTTCTAATATGCATGCAACATTTGTTCTCTGATAGGAAGCATACCAGATTACATTGTGTACAGTAAAATCAGCCAGTGTTTACACAATACACAACTTATCCAACTACTAGTTAAATACCTGGAAGTTTATAGTGCAAACATTTTCTTCAAAGTGTTTTAACGCTGTGTGGTCAAATCATCCATATTTTAAAATCAAACATTTAACTTCTAAGCAGTCGGAGCCATTGCTTATTTAAAATTAAACTCCAGTAAAATAGATCACAATTCAATTCTCAGAACACTCTATCTCACCAAAACATAAAACCGTTGCTCAATGACAACAATGCAAACAAGATCATTTAATAAGGATAAGTAAACCATAAAACATATTTTGAACAGTCTTTTGAACACACACAATCAGGTAGGAAGATGGTGGCTATTGTCTCATTTATTTTTAGTGGAATTGTATTTGTGGACTGGCAAGTATAAGTTAGCAGTCATGGATACAGAGGACACATCCTCTCATGGGCCAGTAACTGGTTTAAGAATAGGAAGTAGAGAGTAGTAATAAATGGGCAGTCTTCACAATGTAAGTATACAAGAGGTAGAATCCCTCAGGGATCTGTACTGAGACAGGAGTTAGGGGTGAGCAAAGAGGTCGCCAAGTGTACCAATGACACCAAATTGTTTGGGGCAGCGATATAGGTTTTCCAGAAAAATTTAAACTGGAAACACTGTAGAAAAAATGCATATTCACAGGATTGCTGTGAATAATTCTCCACATTCTGTACAGTAAAAGAATATTTACACTTCAGTTGAACGTCATTAGATTTGCATCATAATGTGTGAAAAGAAAAGAATGGAGATAAAGGTGTATGCTACCTTTTAAGAGGCCTGCCATCTGGAAATATGCCATAATTTATCTGCTTTGTACATGAGAGAGCAAATGTAACATGATGCATGGAAATTCACTCAACTTCATGTTGACAGTAGGCGTTTTTAAAATGGCAATACGATATTGTGATAAGACTATGTATAAGCTTTCCCACAAACTAACAAGCTTCTTAACTTCACACAAAATTAGACTAATTAGAAACTAGTCTAATATTAGACTAAAATGTACTGATTTTGAGTGTTCAGGAGCGCCAACAAAACTTGTCTCTTATTCCAAATCTAAGAGGCACTCAGTACAAGAAGCAACTTCAAACTGTTTGAACCAGCTACTAGCAACACACTTGCCTACAGTTCTGATATTAGTGTTCATAAAATGATGAGCTGTACAAATTAGGGGAATAGTATACAGTAGCGTCCCTCTTTACAGCGCTTCGCTTTACAGCATTCCGCTAATACAACAGTTGTGAACTGTAGAAAGGCTCCACTTTACAGCGCTTGTTCCGCTTTTACGGCGTTTTTTTTCTGCCGGGTGCCATTTTGGTCAATGTACGTCAATGGGATCTGCTTTACAGCGGGGGTCCAGAATGTAACCCGCTGTATGAGCGGGGCCCTACTGTATATAAAAATAATATACTTTATAGTGTATGTATTCTGATAACTTGCCCAATAAACAGGAGGCTTAAATCTTGGGAAAATATCACATTGGGGCAAGACAAATAATCTACTTTTATCTTTTGACAATAGGCCATCCTACAATAAAGCAAGATGGAGATGTATTATATGTATATAGCACTGAACAAGGGGGGGAGGAAGGGAGAGAGATTGTTACTGTCTTTAACTTGAGTGTTAAATCTCACAATACCTCTGAGAGATGGTGCTCTTCCAATAATTTTATTTTCAGTTTGGAAACTGAGCAGTAAAAGTGAAGAAGTGAAGAAATCTTTATTGTTCAAAACCATAGGCCACCACAATTAAACAAATATAAGAAAATACAGAATACATATTTAAAAACAGATCTTATTACAATAAAACAGAATTCTTCAGCATAAAATGGAAGAGCAGCAGTACAATTCAAATAAAATTTCCTCTCCTGGAAGATACCTTAACCTTAAAAGTCATCCCCTCAACTTCATGACTAAAACTAGAAGTTAAAACCTTGGTTTCCCATGCCAAAGTTCAAGTGGGCCTCACTTATCCAGTGGGCCACACTGACTTATCACTTAATGTTTAAAATGCCTGCTAGGTAACAACAAGGTCACATGGTATAACATGTTGACTCAATGCCAATTAGGTCACTACATTTTTAATTAACCTTATGAAATAGTAACCCTTGGGCTGCGACCCAGACCAACACCGGATGTATTTAAATCTGATTAAAAGGAAAAATCTCAAATAGGTGCCCACATAACAAGAGGCGAACTGCCACACTAGATTAGACCAAAGAGCCAACTAGCTCAGCACTCCTTCTCCTTTGTTGGCCAGACAGTCAGATGCCCCTGGGAAGTTCACAAGCAGGTCAATGTGTAGATAGCTATCTTCTGTTAGGGAACCGTTCTCTCTTTCATGTTTGCTTTTTTAAAAACAGTAGCTGCTGTCCCAGTCCAGGGCCTCCTTGTGACTATTATTTTGAAGTAAAAGAGAAACACAAGGGAAATTATCATGTGTTTCTTTAAGATTTCATCTAGATGGCCCCTGGTCCCCACAATCTCCCCGAGTAATCCAAGGAGGCATTTGAAGCAGCCCAGGAGGCGACAAAAGCTTGATGGTACAAGAGTGCCAATATTGCCACATTTGTCATTTGCAAACTACCATGTCTTCCACTTGTCTGAAATAAAGACAGCATATTGCAACAGCAAGGTAATGTCTTTTTTCCCCTTGATCCAGATTGCAATAGTGAGTCTTCATGCTTGCAGGAGAACCACAGTAAAGACAAAGCACTTCTGAATGCTCCAGCTACACTACAGCACGTAAGTTCTTCCTGGCAGGCTTCAGATTCTATTTTGGACAGAAGGCCAGGTTTTTAAATTAGGAAAAAAGTTTACACAGCAGCAAATCCCTAAAGGAGGTGGAGGAATGCTGCCTGAATAGGCTGAAGACCAAACAAGCCTCACTAAGGACAGAGCACATTTTTTCAGTCTGAAAAAACATTCGTACTGCATACATCAAGTTTCCAGAAGTGTAGGGATTTCCCCCCATGCCTCTGAGACACATGTTTTTCAATACCCTTTTATCATTCACTGAAAGGAGAACAGTTACCATATTTCATTGAAATACGTAGCTTCTTGCCCCTCAATTTTAAAGAACGTTATATAAACATCCACATAATTTGGGACAGTTATGACTTCTTCCCTTCCTTCTTGAATATTAGCAGAAGTTTGCACGATGATCAGGCCACCCAACTTTATTAAATTTATTTATGCAGCAGTCTTGTACATCTGTCTTTACTGCCAATTCTATGCCCCAACACATTTGGCATTCGCTATCTCAATTCTGAACTATTTACATATTGATAGTTCAGCTGGCATCAAACTATGTCTGCTTCCACTTATGTGGCCTTTAAAGGGCCTTCTTTCATAATAAAAAAGGATACTGTGGCTGCTATCCCACACCACCTTGCAGAGTTCACTTCTTAACACTCCCTAGACCTATTCCTAAAGTAACACAATAGTAAAATCCTTGAGCGTTACAACCCCAGTATGAGATCTCCAAATGCTTTAAATAGGTGTAGGAAAACTAGTCATATTAGCACACTCCAACACCCATCAGAAAAAAAGGGCGCCTTCAGGTCAACACACAGCTGCCTGGGAGGGGTTACTTCCCATGGGTGCCTTTCATGGCCATCTACAGATGAATGTTTGCGTTTCAACAGCCGAGAAAACCTCTCCCATAAAAAATGTTTTCAAAAAGTTTTAGAGTACCACACTTTAAATAATAATCCTAGAAACTGCATGAGATAGCTGGGGAGCAACAGCGAGGGGCTTTATGTTTTCTGAACACACTCCCAGTAATTATTATTCCAGTAATGCATACTGTATGTTGAGTTTAATGACTTCTCTTTCTCCCTCCCCCTTTACCATTTCAAAAACACACCAAAAGAACCTGGGAAGGTCCCAGAGTAGAGTAAGGGCCACCGTGAAATAGAGGTTTTAAGCAGAGAGAGAGAAAGAGAGACAGAGATACAGAATGAGAGAAGGTATATATTGTTGGTAGAGCAAAACTCTACTCTCCCTTCTTGTGCTGTGCAGGCTCTGCCATTTGCCCCTATTTATTGCCATCTCCATTCTGGCCTTTGTGTTTTCTGACAGGCCTGCTCTTAAGTCACTAACTCTCAAATGTCTCCTCAAGAGACACACTGCTTTTCTGGGCTTGCTAATTCCACTTTACGCTTCTCTCTCCTCATTGAATCACTCCTTTTCCAAGCAGAATCTTGCACCTTCACTTTTGCACTGCCCAGAGCTTGGAAGTAACTAGTTACAAGTAAAGAATTGTAATTCATTACTTTTTTGAGTAGCGAGTGGGTAATTCCTTTACATTTTGATTGTAATAGAACTAGGAGTAATTTTATTACTTTTGTGGAGTAATTGTAACATTTCCAGAATTACTTTTGGGCATTACTTGGGGGCGGGAGTAGGGGAAGTCTTCTGCTCCTCTGATTTGTGGATGAAAATCATGTGCCTCAAACTGGGCTTCTGTGCAGTGTCGCTCATTCCTCATGCTCTGTGGATGGGTAGGAGGCGACAAGGGAGGAGGCGGAGAGTGAGACGGGGTGGAGTGGAGAAAACAATTGTTTTAAAAAACGGATAGTGGTGGTGAAGAATGGAGTGGAGGGGGAAAGGATCTGGAGGTCAAGAACATGGATAAAGGAGGACAAGGAGGCAGCAGCAGAATGGAGATAAAGAACTGTGGAGGTGAAAGATGATGTGTGTGTGTGTGTGTGCGTGCGCGCGCACTTGGCACACAAAGTGGCCACCACCACCCTCTCCAGCTACTGTGCTGCATTTGCAGTATTTTAACTTTTTTGCATCTCGGGAAAATTTTTGCTTGAATGAGTGTCCCTTAGTTGCTGGCAGGGCAGGGTCTGGGAGGTGGTTAAGTGAGAAAGATTATGCTGGCTGGCTGAGTGGGGGTTGCACTTGGTTTGACGTGCAAAGATCTGAGTAGTGGCCTCAGCCTCCCTCCCCACCACCCTTACCAGTGGAGAGACCACCATTGCTATCTTATGAATAAAAATAATTATTCTACTAACTCTGTATATGTTTGTTTATTTTTAATGTTGTTTTAGGCTACTTAGATGTGCAGCAGCCAAGGCCAGCACCTTGTAGGCGGGTTTTTTTAAGTAACTGAAATGTAATTGTAGTGATTACTTTGGAGGAAAACTAAAGTAATCAGTTACTTTCAGAGCAATTGTAATTGTAATGGTAATTACTACTTTTTTGGGCCATGTAACTGTAACTGTAATTTATTACTTTTTAAAAGTAATCTTCCAAGCTCTGGCCCTGCCTATCTTACAAGGCTCAGTTGCCTGAAGGCTTACTGTTTATGACACTTTAGAGATACGTACAAAAATTAACATATGCATGCTTGTCTACAATACACATTTTATAAAAGCGGCATTAAGAATAGCATTAGTGCAGTCTCCCCCAGCTTTGGGGAAGGTTGGCCAAAGGCACTGCAAAACTTTTGGTACATTGCCCATCCCTCCTATTGGTCTGCCCTGGTTTTGATCATTGCCACATCCATCTCCAAACTCAATACAATCATATTTTCACTGTATAACTTGGCATGCACAAAGGGACCTGTTGAGAGTAGAAGCAAGTTCCCTTCCAGTAGGCCTGTTACTGCAGATGATCAAATAGTGATCTAACAACATTTAGAAATGGTTAGCCTGGAATACCTATCTGAGCACTGAAGGAGGATTATAGCTGACCTTCCAGTTCTGGTTTAGGTAACTCATGGTTTTGCTTACAAACCACAGTTTAAACCATGAGTTGTCCCATAGGCAATCAAACAAAGCATGGCTTAGTGCTGTATGTGAACCAGGTCATTTCATTAAAGAAGTTCATGCAAAGAATGAACTTTAAAATTACATCCTTCAAGCTCCAAAGGCATTTAAAACATGAACATCCTTAAAAGCGACAGCTGCCGAAAGGTATAAACATTCCTAAGATGATAGTTTCATTTCGTTTTTAGTATGAAAATAAAGTAAAGTTGGGCAGCATTCATAAACTGATTTACTTGCTTGAGTGTAGGTACAGTACAAATTCAATGTTGAAAACATTCCTGTTTTGTGGCTAGCTATACGGCCACACAAATGGTATGCACAATCCTAGGTATATGCTATATTTGGCAATACCATTGTGGCAACAGCTTTTCAACACATTTCTTAAGCCAAGAATAATGACAAAATTCTAAACCTCTGAAAATTGTGTGATTACCTGATACCCATCAAAGTTAATACTCATATAATGTAACCCCCATATAATCATACTCAACAAAACATTAGATGTTCTTTATGCTAAAGGCATTAAATAAAAATGAGAGATACTTTCTGGGTCTCTTAAAAAGTATTTTTAAGTAGAAAGGAAAAAATATTGATATGGTAACGCTATAGATGACGACAGATGCAGGGGCTTGAGGTAGCAGGAGGAAAGCAGAGATTAAAACTAGTGTGGAAGTTGAACATTGTTGAGGAATCTGATTTCTTTTGTTTCTTTGTGTGTTTTATACAGACAATGTGAATGGGGGGGGCAGAGGCTTCAATTTCCCTTCATGGTACCTTTCCTCTCATTCACTTCTCCTCCAGAACTACATCAGAAGGAGATGCCAAACGCAATACATAAACCTTTGGCAAAACTATGTAGCTGATAGTGCCAAATCCCAGCCTTGCTTACTTTGCTAGAAATAGAAAATAACTCTTTCACCATCAGTAAACTGATCAGGGTTCAAAACATCACTGCTTCAAAACTTTGGAGTGCTGCTTTTATAAGAGACTAGAAAGAGAAAACACCAGATTTCACTGTGCGTGAATGTTTTGCTGTGAATGTTTCACAGCAAATCCTAGAAATTCCTAATTTATTGTCCTTTCTTTTTCTTGTAGCAAAGGAGCCATCAAATATTCTCATTACAAAATTTTGAACTGATAAAAACTGCTTAGTCAATTCTTCCATAATCAGCTGAAGCAGGTCTATCATTATGGTTCCACATGGTCTGTAGTTAAATTAATATAGTGCAATATTCTGCATTACAAACCTACAATGCCCATCCCCATAGCAAAGACAACAGTGGGTGGTTTATTACTCACGAGCCACAACAATCCTAAGTTAGTTTGACCATATATTTTCTCACTGTTTTATTTTTTTAATTCACACATTTGTATATAATGCAAAAATCAAATGAAAATGTTTAAAAATGGAGAAGATGGCCAACTATAAAAATTATGAGGTATAGGATTATATCACAGAATATGTAACTGCAGAAGAGCATGCGGATTGTTGCTATTAATTTTTTCTGCACTTGTAATTTAGCACAAAAATAAATGAATTAAAAAATTAAATGATTTTTAAAAAATAGAAAAAGGCAAAAGTTGACTGTTGAAAAGCAGCTGCATCAAGGATTACTCTTCCACACCGGGCAAGCCAATAGCTATTTGCCATTATAGACTGGACAGGCTGGTACTGGAATTTCACATAAAGTTGGAAAAAACACAACAAACAAGATCTTTAAAAATTAATACTTTCCAGGAGAAATGTTGGCATGTAGCAGCTTGGCAGCAATATCATCTGGATGCTCCGAAATACCTGATAGAAATTAACCTAAAACAGCTAGTGTAAAAATACCTTTTCAGACACAAAAACCTAACCAGTTGTCCAGAATGGCCACATGTATTGATGCAAATTTAGAAACAATTATAAATTTAACTAGAAATCATTTAACTAGAAATACATCTCACTATACTGAAGACGCCTGTGTTGTGGTGACCTCTGAGTATGGATGGGGAAGAATATCTGCTAAATTGGATTTAGTACTGGATTTCAACATAATCCGACAATCCACTGTCTTTTCAGACCGGCACTGATTTCTTGCAGCAGGCCATCATCAGCATGCTTTAAAAAAAAAAGAAAAAAGAATTGGCTCCAAATTTTACGTTATTGTCTTCGTAATTGGCTTTCCTCTAAAGCTGATGCATTCTTAACTGCTGTCTAGGTGACAGCAATAGCCATTTACATTCATTAACCTCCCTACCATTTAGGGTGTTTATCTGCCTAATTGATATGTAAATAGAAAAAAAATGGAATAGCATAAGCATTTTCATAACAATTTTTATTAAAAATTACTCTCTTTTTTGCTTAAAAAACAGCAGATTAGCAATTGCAAAAGCAAACGGGGACAACAAAAGGCAGATCAGCAACAAAAGCCAGATTCTTGGAATTCAAGCAGATCAGAACTAGGCAGCAAACCACATCCCTACTTCTCAGCCTGCTCAGTCTGTTATCCAGGTGCTAATACTGAAGGGCAACATCAAGGGCCCTACTCTCTTTTTATGATTTGCTATCATTAAACTGGCCTTGAACCAGACAGCTCTTCAAAAGGATAACTGTCTGTAAAGTTGGCTACATGGTTTCCTTAAATTTGACCCCATGCTTACTTGTATCAACATGTCATGGAACTGAAACAAGCATGGAACTAAAATCTGTGAGTCTAGTACACTCAAAACCTAAAACTAATGAAGGGGTGGGTGTGGGGGAGAAGCACAGTTCTAAAGTCTTCTGTGGAGTGATTCACATAATCCTGTGTGATCCTAGCAGACAAAAGGCAGCTGTAATAATATGAGAAATGTGTACGGTAATCTAAATCTCTGTTAGGGCCTCTCGTCTGGATGACAGATAGGAAGAGTTCTGCTGGATCAGACCACACAGCACTCAACTAGATGCCTCTGGGGGTAACCAGAAGCAGATATGAGGGCAATAGTTCTCTCCCATAGTTGTTCCCTAGGAAGCGGTATACTGGAGCTCCTTAGGATATAGCCATTGGGACTAGAAGCCATCAACAGTCTTGTCTTCCATAACCAGGCTAAACACATTTGAATGTCAATGGTCTGTTTTTTGATCAGGGATAACTTAACTTTGGCTGTGAGGATGTTACAGAATTAGCCTACAGTTTTATTTAAATCCAGGTTTTATCTTTAAAAGGGCATCAGAAGTTTAAAAGTTATTTTTCAAGGCAGTGGATTTCTTCTTAGCCCTGATTTTTTAAACCTAACATGTATGTAATAGTGGGTCATGTGCTCCTCCCTACTGCACAATTATGACAGGTATGGAGAACTTTCTTGACCTTAGCTTTGCAATTTGCCAGTTGTCTGATTAGCATTGCTGAGTGGCATTTGCCTTCAGCTAACACTCACATGCTATTTATTTCAAGCATTTGTAACCCTCTCTTCAGCCAAAATGGTCTCAGAGTGGCTTACATAAAATCAGTTAAAACAAAACACGTCAACAGGGTTAGAATCTTAAAAAGGCACAACACAAAAAGAAAAAAGGACAACAGAAAAGGAAAAAAGCAAACTCAGCGACCAATTCTTAAAGTTAAATACCAGTTTTATAACAACCACCTGGAACAGAAACGGTTCAGGGACAGGGAAAGCTTCATGAAGAGGTCTTTCAGAAGATCCGATGAAATGAGTCATGCTTCCATCTCTCCCATAGAGGCACCCTGATGGAATAACTGCTACCAGGTGACAGTTGAGGAAGAGGAGGCCTGAGGGAGCTGACAGAATGTTAATTTATGCTGAACAAGGGGAACCATTTATTTTCAGCTTGCTACTGGGCATGCCTAATGCAAATGATCAAGCTAAAGAAAGGCTCTTATCAAGAGAAAAATATCATACATACACAGTTGACAAATTTGTAGTACTGTAACCATTCAGAAGTGGAGAAAGAAGTATGTTGACAACAAGGCCATTAACTGTGGAAATATTAATGAGAATTGGCAGCTTCCCTGTACGTTGTGTTTTAACATCTTCTGAAGATTGTCAGCATATATTGTGACAGTTTGGTTATGGCCATGCTGATTCACACCAATGGAAATTACAATCGAAACTGACCTCCCCCAACCCCTGAAAACCAGGAATGGCAAACCTGGAAATGCTGTGCAGCATGAGGACTGCAGACTCCCTGATCTTCTAAGGGCAGAAGGACGATACGGAAAGCTACGCCAGAAGGCCACATGGTGCTGCACTGTCACTTTGGCTGCACACACAGTGCTCTTTTCTTCCCTGTCTTCTAATATTTGATGAGCAGTGGGTACTACATTATTTGTTATTATGTAGTAGAGAAAATGGTTGGGAGTAGATGTAAGACAGAACCTGGGTTCAATGTGTTTGCATTACTGGAGTGAGTACTGCATATTGTGAGTCAGGATGTGCCTTGGCAAGAGGGAGGGTGAAGAGGGAAGGGATCATTCACTCTTAAGATGTTGGGGGGAGGGTTATGTGGTCTGTGTGTGTGTGTGTGTGTGTGTGTGTTTCATTGAAATTGTTCAGAAATTGTCTTGGTATTAAGTAGTATATAAATAATATGAAATAAATATGGGTGAATTGGCACAAAGGGACCAATCATTGTTAAAACTTGTGTTACAGTTTCAAGACGCTGCAGATTAGGATTGGGGGAGGGGGAGTGGAAGACTATCACAAGGAAGGGCAACCCATCTTCTCAATCCATAGTTGCAAAACAAACAAACCAGTACATCTACCAAAACACTTTCTCAACATTCCTGAATTCTGATTTGCAAGTGAATCTATCTGGCATGCACACAACTACTTGGGTGTCCCAGTGCACAGATGAGGAAAAATGGGGAAGAGGGGAATATTTGAAGCTGCAGCACTAGAGGGACTGAAGACCTGCCCTGCAAGAGAGTATCTGAGCATCTGGGTGCTTACTGCTCGCCCCTTTGGGCTGCTGTCCGTCGAGACAGCTGAAGTCCCTGGTAAGTGCTGCAAGGACTGGGACCCCCTGCCTGACCCTGACTCCAAAGAGAGGCTGCAGTTAATCTTGCAGCCTCTTGCATCAGCTGCTGGCTGGGTCAGAAGGCATAAAAGCACAGCTGCCCTTGGGCTGGGTCACCCCTTGGGGAGCCCTTTAGGGAGTCCGGAGGACAAGAGCACTATACCCTTCTACTACCTTTTAAAAAAATGTTTTATTATTTTTCTGTTAAACCAATCTAGAGGAGATTGGTGGTGGGGAGGGTGTGTGGTGCATGTGTAGTCCCTGCACAGGGTGAGAGCCTGTGCAGTGAACTGAATGATAGAAGAAAGTTGCCAGATACCTTCAGAGTGAGAGTCTGTAACTGGCAGAAGGCTGGCTCTCCCTGGGTGAGAGACAGGGGGCAGTAGATGTGCCCTGTGTGAAAGATATTGAATGGGTCTGACTGTTCCCAATTCTCACAAAGGCCTACTGGGATAATTGGCTCAGGCAGGTTTTGTTGGTGGGCTCGTGTTGGGTTCATAGCAGGTGTTTAGGAGGAGTCTTAGTAAGGAGAAACATGGGTGATACCACCCCAATTTCAGTGATCACGGTTAGAGGGAAATATAGCCATGGGGATGTGGTGAATTACCATAGAAGAGGAGGGCAAAGCTATCTACGCCTTGCTGCCACTCCTCTCATGGATGGGTTTCTCGTTGCTGTGCCCACTGGCCTGTGTGTGTTTAACACCAAATCGGTACACAATAAGACCACTTTCATCCACAATTTGATCATGGAGGAAGGTGCCGATTTGGTGTGCATTACCGAGACCTGGGTGGGTGAGCTGGGGGGAGTTGATCTCACCCAGCTTTGCCCACCTGGATACTCAGTGCAACAACAGCACAGGCTGCAGGGATAGCAGGGAGGAGTTGCTGTGGTCTACAGAATTTCCATCTCTGTCACCAGGAAACCACTCTGTCTTGGAGCTGGCTGTGAGGGCCTGCACCTGTTGTTGAGCCGAGGAGACAGTAAACTAGGGTTGCTGCTGGTGTACAGTCCATCCTGCTGTCCGGCAGCTTCTCTGACAGAGCTGGCGGAGGTCATCTCGGCTGTGGTACTGGAGGAGCCCAGAACAATAGTGCTGGGTGATTTCAAAGTCCATGCTGAGGCTGCCTCTAGTGTTCCATCTCGGGACTTCATGGCCTCCATGACGACCATGGGGCTGTCTCAAGTTGTCACTGGCCTGACGCATAGGGCAGGGCACACCCTCAACATGGTTTTTGCTCCAGATGGAAGGGGTGGTCTGGAGATGGGGTGGTGGTGGATGTCACCCCATTGTCATGGTCAGAACACTTCCTAGTGAAGTTTAGACTTATGGCTCCAATCCTTCCCTGCAGGGGTGATGGACAGATTAAGATGATCCACAGGATTCCTGAATGCCTTGGGCGAGTTTGCAGTAGATAGAGCAGGTGACCCTGTTGAAGCCCTTGACATGCTACAGAACAGCGAGGCGCATTGGGCTCTTGACACAGTTGCCCCCAAGCGCCCTCTCCGGTATTGGGGTGCCCTGTTTGCACCTTGGTACACCAGTGAGCTAAGGGCAATGAAACAGGCTGGAAGACAGCTAGAGCACAAGTAGCGAAAGACATGCTGTGAGGCTGATCAGGCACGACTAAAACATCATAACCGTACCTACTGTGTGGTAGTGAGGGTGATGAAGAAGGCCGACTTCTCTGCCTCCATTGCATCCTCAAACAGACGTCTGGTGGAGCTTTTCCGTATTGTCAGGGGCCTGTTGACATCAACTCCAGGAAATGGAGTTTTAGACCCTTCGGAGGCCCACTGTGAATTGTTTGCAAGGCACTTTGAGGGAAAAGTTGCTCATCTCCATAGCAGTCTTGATGCCCCATCCACATCTACTGTAGGCCCCAATGAGGTGTTCAGTGCATGTCTGCTGCAACTTCTTGGGAACGGACTCAGTTGATGCGGCCTGATGACGTAGACAAGGTGCTTGCGTTGAGGCAGCCAGCAATGTGTCTCGACCTTCTTGGCTTATTAAAACTTGCCGAGGGGGTTTGACCAAGTGGATCCAGAGTGCGGTCAACACATCATTGCGGGAGGCAGTGGTTCCAGCTGCCTTGAAAGAGGCAGTAATCCGACCGCTCCTGAAAAAACCCACCCTGGACCCAACAGTTGTGACAGCTTCCGACCGGTTGCAAATACCCCCTTCTTGGGAAGGTGATTGAGAGGGTTGTGGCGCAGCAATTGCAAGTACTCTTGGATGAAACAGATTATCTTGACCCATCCCAGTCTGGGTTCAGGTCTGGTTATGGGACTGAATTGGCTTTTGTTGCCCTGATGGATGACCTTTATCGGGAGAAGGACAGGGAGAGTGTGACCCTGTTACTCTTACTTGATCTCTCAGCAGCTTTTGATACCATTGACCATGGTATCCTTCTGGGCTGACTTGGTGGGATGAGTATCGGAGGCACTGCTTTACAGTGGTTCCAATCCTATCTCCAAGGTCATTTTCAGAGACTAGCATTGAGTGATTATCTTTCGGCCCCCTGGCAGTTGTGCTGTGGGGTGCTGCAGGGTACCATCTTGTCCCCCATGCTGTTTAGCATCTATATGAAGCCCTTGGGAACAGTCATCAGGAGATTTGGGGTGAGGTGTCAGTAGTATGCTGACGATACCCAGCTCTATTTCTCTATAACATCTGAATCGGGAGAGGCTGTGCAAGCCCTGGACCACTGCCTGGACTCAGTGGTGGGCTGGATGAGGGCCAATAAACTGACTGTGAATCCTAACAAGACCGAGGTGCTGTGGGTTGGTGGTTCCCAAGTTCGGATAATTGGTCAGTTGCCTGCTTTGAATGTGGTTGTACTCCCTCTGAAACAGCAGGTCTGTAGTCTAGGCGTGGTTTTGGATCCATTTTTGTTGCTAAAGGCCCACGTGACCTCAGTGACTAGGAGTACCTTTTACCAGCTTTGGCTGGTAGGACAGCTGCAGCTGTTTCTGGACCAGGATAACCTGACCACTGTTGTCCACGCACTGGTAACCTCCAGGCTGCATTACTGTAATGTGCTCTATGTGAGGCTGCCCTTGAGGTTGATCCGGAAGCTGCAGCTGGTGCAAAATGCGGCGGTGAGATTGCTCACTGGGGCAGGGTATCGCCAACATGTCACCCCACTGCTGAAAGAATTGCACTGGCTGCACATTTGCTACTGGGCCAAGTTCAAGGTTATAGTTTTGGTGTACAAAGCCCTATACAGTTTGGGACTAGGATACTTGAAAAACATCTTTTTCCTTATATACCCAGTCAATGACTGCACTCTGCAGGTGAGGGCCTCCTGCAGATACCATCTTATCAGGAGGTCCATTCTGCACAACATACAAAGTGGATCTTTAGTGTGGCGGCACCTACCCCGTGGAATTCTCTACCCTTAAATATTAGACATGCGCCATCTCTATTATCTTTTCGGCGCCTATTGAAGACCTTCCTCTTTCAACATGCCTTTTAAGTTGAGACCTATCCCAGTCTGCGTCTGTGTTGGAATTGCTTTTTAATATGTTCTTAAACCTTCTTTTTCAAAAATGTTTTTAATCTTATATGATGTTTTGAAAGCTTTTTTTAAGAAACATTTTTAAAGATGTTTTGTTTTAATGTTTTAAAGTTTGTTTTTATGATGTTTTAAAGTTTTTAGTGCTTTTGTTTGCCGCCCTGGGCTCCTGCCAGTAGGAAGAATGGGATATAAATATAAATATAAACAACAACAACAACAACAACACCCGCATACATAAAAGGAAGGGTGGAGAAAAGAGAGGAAAAAAGATGCAAGTAAAATAGGCAGTTTTATAGAACTTAACGTTTTAGAATAAGAGGACGGAGGTTATTTTTGAAGCTGCACACAGCTATAAAAGAGAGGAAATGTGTGGCAAATATTCCTTTTCGGTAATCCTTTGCTGAAGCAAACTATCAAGAAGAGGAAATAGTTTGCCAACACAAACCTAGATACTATTATATTTATATCCTGCCAGGAGCTCAAGATGCCATACATGGCCATTGTACCTGTTTTATTCTCACAAAAGTCCTACATGGTAGGGTAAGCTGAGAGATAGTGTTTGACCCAAAGTCACTCTACCAACTGGGCATCATGGATGAGTAATATTTCAACTCTTCATATCCCAGGTCCTAGTCTAGTGCTCTAACTACTATATGCACAACAATAATTATTACATGCAAAAAGGCCTGAGGAGTCACCAGCAGCGCTAGAGATTGACATCAGCGCTCCACTATATTTCAGTTTTCTGGATGCCACAGGTTATTCCCAATTTCCATGTAGCCTTTCTACAACTCCCCTATGGTTCTTTCTCTGCAGTGTATCCAATATCCAGGGGACTTGTTCTGCTTTCTGTCTGGACCCCAACACAGACCTCAGTCCTGAAGAAACACATTTCCTTATTAGGTTTTCTAGTATCAAGCAGCAAGGAAAGAGCTCTGCGCCAGTTTTTCTTGCTGCTCACCCTGTAGATGGGGCAAAGAGCTCTTTGGCTGTGGCTCAAGAGTCTCTATGCAGAACCAACGTGGCTGTCGCTAGCTTAACTCAAAATGCAGCCTGTTAGAAGCTAATTGCTAATTGAGAACAGAGTGATTTGTCCCACTGGGTATCCCTTTCTTCCGTTAGTATGGTAAGTTGCATCATGGCTTCCAATGAAAATGGGCAAAGTCAAGTCTGGCCCTACCATGAGGCAGAAGGCAGCAGAATCCAAAAGGGGGACGTCTTTCTGCTACCAACCTAAAAATCTATGAGTTGTTACAAAATGAGCAGGAAAGGGCATTTCTTTCAGGTGTTAGAATGTCTAAGGCCGACACCTGTGTTGTCAAGTCCTGTATGGGCAGAGGAGTATTAAGTATATAGGTCCAGATACTGGTTCATTAGAAGCCTTAAAAATTGTAGACAAGTGTCTATTTTTTTAGTGGCAATTTTTGGTGGTTTTTTCTTTTAATGGTTACATTCTATTTGGCAAAATCCATACTTTCACAACTATCTCCAGAGATGGAGCCCATGTTGATTTGTATCGTATTTATATTACTATACAGTCAACCTGAAAGCAGGAGAGTGTACTAGGGGGTGATTTCCTGATGGCTGAAATTCAAAATATGGACTTTACACTTTCAAGTCTGGTTTTTTTTTGGCCATCAACAGCTGCTTCTCATCTTTATGCAGCTGCAATTTCTTCAGAATCTCAAAGGATTAAAGAGCTCAAGAATTTATTTCCATCAATAGAAATATTAAAAGAAAAAGGATTTTTAAAAAGTATTTTCTTTGCCTTCTGCTGTAGCATAGGCCACAGAATTTCAATCCTTAAGTCATTTTCTTTAACTGCTCTCAATAATGTATGGTTTAGCACAAATATAGATTTAGCTTCTATGTCTTTCGAAAGAAAGAAAGAAAGAAAGAAAGAAAGAAAGAAAGAAAGAAAGAAAGAAAGAAAGAAAGAAAGAAAGAAAGAAAGAAAGAAAGAAAGAAAGAAAGAAAGAAAGAAAGAAAGAAAGAAAGAACAAACTCACCTAGAGAATACAGTTTTCTTATTAAACTACCACAATACAGCTAGCTAGGATATACTAGTGAGGACCAATAATAAGATAAAAATAGCCCCTTGAACATAACAGTATGTAAGGTTATAGAAACATTAAATCATTTACCATAGGGTGAAAGACAAAATATATTTCTGGAATCTGGTACATAACAGAAGAAATCTGCTTTGCAACAAACGATATATGTAATACAGAGGCAAAATAGAGAAATAATTACATCAACAGCTATTAAAGCCCCTTGGGGAAAGTATACTTTAACTTTAATGTATTTCTAGCTATTTCCTTCCACTCCTGGAATGAATTATCTTTTTTTAAAAAAAACACGCAGTACACATATCTGAACTGTACATAAAATTGTTCAATAAGTGGCAACATTATGGAAACCACACACACACACACACACAGAGAGACAGAAACGCACACTTTAAAGTGGTCAAGAGAAAAAGAAAAAGGAGGCCTCCTTGAGGCAGATGAGAAGTCTTTCCAAACTTTGATCTAGCCACAGTGGAATGAACAGAATATTGAGAAGCACACACAATAAATTCTGAACACCAGATATGATAAAACATTTTGCCAAAACAGGTCTCAGCGACATCCAGGTATCCAAATAGCCCTGGCAATCTGCAGTACTGTACTTCAATGTTAGGAAAATCAAGAACAAAAAGGTTCATTTTGAGATGCCACATATGTGAAGAGCCATTTTTCTTTGGAAACTAGGCGGTTAGGAAGCATTGGGCTGTCTCTCTTAACCACACAGAGCTAATCCATAAACACTAAAGATTCATAGAATACATACATTATGGACTTCACAAACAACCCCTTATACGTTTTGGTGAGGCTAAAAGACAAGGAGAATGACACCCACTCATCCTGGCAAGTAAGTTGACATAAAATGGGTCATCAGCTGTCCCACTGATGTGTGCTCTCAGAAGTAAGTCCTATTATACTCAGTGGGACTTACTCCCAGGTATGGGCACAGGACTGTAGATTTAGTCTTCTGTCCTGAATTCTGCAACCAGTATATTTATATCCTCCAAGTGGGTTTATTTATTTAATATCCCACCCTTCCTCCCAGAAGGAGCCCAGGATGACAAACAAAACCACTAAAACCACTCTAAAACATCTTAAAAACAGACTTTAAAATATATTAAATCAACACATCTTTATGAAC
Organism: Rhineura floridana; assembly: GCF_030035675.1. Lineage (NCBI taxonomy): Eukaryota > Metazoa > Chordata > Lepidosauria > Squamata > Rhineuridae > Rhineura > Rhineura floridana. The sequence goes on from NC_084480.1 coordinate 215,248,169, forward strand.
ATATTAAAACAAAACATCTTTAAAAAAAAAAAAAAAGCTTTTAAACATCTTAAAAAGCAAATCCAACACAGATGCAGACTGAGGTACGGTTTCTATTTAAAAGGCTTGTTGAAAGAGGAAGGTCTTCAGTAGGTGCTGAAAAGACATCAGAGATGGCACCGGTATAATATTTAAGGGGAGGGGATTCCAAAGGGTAGGTGCCACTACGCTAAAGGTCTACTTCCTAAGAGCACAGTGATTGACTGGGTAAATAAGGGGTAAGATGATCTTTCAGATATTCTTGTCCCAAGCTGTGTATGGCTTTGTACACCAAAAGGTAGCCAATGGGCAGCCAGTGCAATTATTTCAGCAGCAGGATGACATGATGGCAACACCCTGCCCCAGTTAGCAGTCGCCTACCACATTCTGCACCAGCTGCAGCTTCTGGGCCAACCTCAAGGGCAGCCCCACATAGAGCACATAGAGCACATTACAGTAATCCAGCCTGGAGGTTACCAGTGCATGGACAACAGTGGTCAGGCTATCCTGGTCCAGAAACAGCTGCAGCTGTCCTACTAGCCGAAGCTGGTAAAAGACACTCCTAGTCACTGAGGTCACATGGGCCTTTAGTGACAAATAAGGATCCAGGGGCACCCCAGACTACAAACCTGCTCTTTCAGAGGGAGTACGACCGTATCCAAAGCAGGCAACTGACCACTTATCTGAACTCGGGAACCATCAGCCCACAGTGCCTCCCGATTCGGACGTTACAGAGAAATAGAGCTGGGTATCATCTGCATACTGCTGACACCTCAACCCAAATTTCCTGATGACCACTCCCAAGGGCTTCATATAGATGTTGAACAGCATTGGGGACAAGATGGTACCCTGTAGTACCATTACGACAAAAGATTTCTGCATAAATTTAAACAGCTTGCATAATGTATTTGAAGGAGATCCTCCCCTCATTAAAACCGCCTGCAACACTTTGTTAAAGGTTTGTCCCTCTTTCTCCTCTACCCATTAATAGTTTGGGGGAAGAGGGCCTGGGTATACTTGGGAGAAATAAGTATATGGAGGCTTAAGGAAGGTGAGGCACACAAAGAAAAAAAAAGGTGGCTCATCCAGACCTCCACCTAGTTTGTGCATCAAGGATGAGATGCCTGTGGCCCTGCAGATTATGTCGGACTTCAACTCCCATCAGTCCAGCCAGCATGACCAGCGGTCAGGAATGGCAGGAGTTTTAGTCCAAAACAACTTCTGCAGGATCACAGGATCCCCTGTGCCTCTTTTATATGTTTAGCAGAGGCTGTCCACATAGCTTTCATGGTTATGATGAAAACCTGAAACTAAAACCCTATTGCCCCTTTCCCAGCCTTTCTCCCCTTTCTCCTCCTGTGGGAGGAGAGGGTTATGTTGATATGCTCAAGATGCCAACATAAGTTACCAAGTTCTGCAGCACAGGTAACAACCCTTCAGATCCTAGAACAAGTATGTGGAAACAGTTTTACAGAATTAACTGCCTGTTGCTGCATATTTTCACTAAGAAAAGGGGTGGGGTTACATTTTCCTATCACGTACTGATTAATACAGTTCCCAGGGAATTTTTAAAAATCTTGTATTGACCATGACACATTGCTCAGTGTATTTTGAACAACTTATAAAATTAAGTGAGATATGAGATTAGTTTCTAATGCAAACTAAAACACTTGGAAAATGGTTTTACGATTCAGTAGAGGTAAAGTATTTGTTGTACTCGGGGCCAGGACACAGAACAGAGCCTTTTCAGCAATGGCTCCCCAATTAAGGAACTCAATTCCATGTGAGATTAGACAAACCACATTCCTTGAAAATTTTAAATGGGTATTGAAGACTCTTTTTTTATCATGGCCTTTGGGGTCTAATGTAAATATTGGACACTAATCTACAGAGTTAGGTGTGTTATTTTTTAATTTGGTATGCTGGCTTTTATATTTTACATGAACCTGAATATTTTAATTGCTTCAAATGGTTTTATTATTCAGATTATGTATCTGTATTTGTATATGGTTGTAAACCACTTTAGGAGGCAATTTTGTCTTGTAAGTGGTCTTAAAGCCTATTAAGTAAAATAAAAATAAATACTGGCAGATGGAGGTACTTCACTATCTTGACTCCTAATCTGAACATCCTGATTTAACCAATGAAGGTTTTATACTTTAATATACGGCACAACTACAGAATTGTAGACACTGACAAAATTGAGAATATGGTTGTAAATGTTGCAAAAATGCAAGAGTGCAAATTGTTATCACATAACTTTAATCTCTAAGAATCCAGAACTTGCCAAAAATTAAGTACAACCCTGGGTCCTCCCATGTGGTGCTAATGGGCAACAATTGAGGGCCTAGCTCATATGCATTTAGGATTTATTTTGCACCTATACAATATTTTAATCTTGAGTCATCAATATAGAAAAAACAATTCCTTCCAAAATGTTCCCCACCCTAGCTAAATAAGTCTTTACTGCCAAACTGGCATGCAATATTGAATACATATTTCATGTAAAATCTGGTTTGAAGAAATTAGCTTAAAACATCAATATTCCAAAAATCCATTCTAAGGATTATATGTAATCATCTTATTGTTGCAGTGATTAATGTAATAATAAAATATGGAAAGATAAACTGTAACCACAAGATAAAATAAACTGCCTGGTTTATTGCTGAGAGGGGAGAATCCAACCATTTACGACATCTATGATAAATTCAGCATGGAGACCTTGTCAGAATTATCTAACCACTACCATTAAAAGAACAATATTTGCAGGTTCATCTAATCTGGACACAAACAAGACAAGACAATAGAAAATAAAAAGGCATTGCAGATTACTTAATAAAACAAAGATAATGAAGAGTCTTATGGCACCTAAAAAAATTACAAATTTATTGTGAAGACTAATGAATTTATTATTTTCATGGATGCATGAAGTATTCCCCTAAATTGCAGGTACATATATACATAGAATTTTACACAAACAGATGTTGCCTTCTAAAAATGCCAAAGACAATGGGGTTAGGAATATAGGAATCTGCTTTATACTGGCCTGGTTTGCATGTATGCATGTGCACACAGGCTCTTGGAGAGGAGATTGTGGCTGCTTTGCTCCTCCCTGGTTGTTCTGCTGCTGCACTGAGTTGAGCCATGGTTTGGCTTAAGGTGTCATCCAAACCTGGGCTTGTGGTTTAGCTCTTATGGAGAAACCACAAGATAAAAACCATAGGACAACCTTGGCTACAGCTTGTGGTTAGTCTGGAGAGAGTTAAACCATGAGCCTGGGTTCAAATGACATGCTAAGCCAAGCCATGGTTCAGCAGAGTTTAGCAGTAAAACCACCAGTGTGGAGCAAAATGGCCATGATTTAGTGCCACACATTCACGTATCCATGCTAAACTATGGCATGGCATGTGATCCAGGACACTAAGTCAGACTGTTGGTCCATGGAAGTTAGACCACTGGCCCACATAGCCCAGTACAATGCACGCTGACTGGCAATGACTCTCCAGGGTTTCAGATATTTCTGTTCTTTTAGTAAGAATTCCTTAACATGAACTGTCTCTAGAATCATTTGCTAAAAAGCAAAAATGTGCAATGGCATTAAAATATATAGCTGGGCAGTTCACTGTTTTAACCATTATTACTACATTAGACAAACAGGTTAAATAAAATTATATATTTGATATGCTATTTCTTTTATTTTATATCTTATGCTGCATCTTTTAAAAACAGTTGTTTTTCACAAGGTAGTTTACAAATGCAGCAATAAAAAACAATAAAAATCCACTATTAAGAATTCACCTAATAAAGAGTAGAGTTTAAAACAGGCCAGCACATAAACACAAATCAATAGAATAAAGCCTTCAGAATCAAAACTGCTTCAACGCTCACTGAAAAGCACAAGGAGAAGCTTGCTGGATTTCCTCAGGGAGATAATTCCAGTTTCTTGGTGACTCTGGAGAGAGGGCAAAGAATCAGTCTTTCATTGTGGCAGCACATACTCTTTGGAACTCCTTGCCCATTAATATTAGGCAGGCACCATCACAATATTGTTTTTGACACCTGCTAAAAACATTTTTGTCTTAGGAAGCCTACCTAGGCCTGTACTTTGAAATGCAATTTTAACATGTAATTGCTTTTAAATTATTTATTTTATTTGTGTTTGAGAACTTTATGTTAACTTGTTTTTAATGTTTGCTTTTATCTGTATTTTTAAGGAACAGATTTTTCTTTTTAAGAGGTTAGACCACTTAAAGGTCTTCTGTCAAGTAAGAGTGTGTAAATTTTGTTAGACAGATAATAAGTAAATACAAATCTCTGATGCTTACCAAATGGGTCTGATTTAATGAAAGAAGAGGGCCCAAGATGATCTTTAAAACTGGGTAACAGGTTCATATGGGCAAAGGCAGCCCTTTAGATCAGTGTTCTTGGATCTCCAGATGTAGCAGGACTACAGCTTCCATCATCCCCAACCATTGGGCTAAACTGGCTGGGGAAGATGGGAGTTATAATCCAACCCAAGGTTGAAGAACACTTATTTATGTAACCATGTCACAGATCATTAAGGCCTTTAAAGACTGATAAGAAGCAGAATGGGATCTACTAGTAGATCCCTGCCTGCATTATCTGCAGTTGGTCAGCAAGAATTCTGACTCTTTTAATAACAGAACAACAAAAGGGCATTTTTTCTTCAAAATTAAGCTGCTGAGACAAAGAAAGCTTGAGGACAGGGCAAGAGTGGATTTTTTTGTGTATGACAGCTCAGTTCTGGTACCAAACATAAATTCCTAGGCCAAGATACCTGGTTTCTTAATTTTAGAGTATGTTGCCTCCTCCAGCCCTATTGTGCACCTGCCTCCAGTTGATGGATCTTGAGGTTCTAGTAATAAAGCAAAATAGATCCAGGAATGGCCCAACCTACGAGATTGTGATTTTGGGTGTTATGAAAGGGCAGCAAGTCATTAGTCATTTAATTCATTGTTTTTGGATTTTTACTGCCCGGGAAGTAGAGAGGCTCTTGTGGAATTTTCTGCCTCAGGTGCCAGAGTAATTTGACAGGCCCCAGGATATGGTCTGAAGACACATAAGGCCACCACCTTGTTGTAGCTAAGCAGGTCTGGGTTTGGTCAGTACCTGGATGGGAGACCATCTGGGAACCACATGTATGCTGTCTTGAGCTTCTTTATGAAAGAAAAGTGGGATATAAATATAAGAAACAAAATAAATAAACATTATGAAACTTGACTTGGGAGCAGGGGTGAGGGAGATATTTGCTGCTTCACCTCCGGCAGCAAAGCATTTTAGGTAAACCTTTAGTAGGTTCCTGGTAAGCTTGTCTGCCTACCCCAGTGCACAATCGGCATTATATCAGCTGATTACCTTGTTCTTACCAGCATCCTGGTGGCTGCATTTTGTACCAATTAAAGTTTCCCAACTATGTTTGAGAGCAGCCCTATGCTCTCTAGAACACTGCACTAATCTGGTCTAGATGAAACTGGTACTTGAGTAACTGAAGCAAGGTCCACTTCCCAGCTCAAAATGTCTGCATGCCAGTTAACCAGACCAGGCACTAGCCAAGGGCTTCAGAAGGGCTCCTCACTGACATGAACCGGCCATGGTTCCAGTCACCATCCTCTCTGCTGGGCCCCTGAATGGCTGTTTTAGCAGTGGGTGGAGGACAGTGACACACTGAATGGGAGTGAAGCCAAGGACCCCCTGAAGTTTGGCACTTGCCCTGCAGCATACAATTGAAAAGTCTGCATTAATAAGTGGTCTTGCTCTGTATCACGGTTCCCAGAAAAAGAGTTCAGCTTATACTATTTTTACTAGGATTTGAAGAACTCATTTTGCAGCTGATGAGATTTCTGGCTCAAATGTTCAGCTTCTTTACTGGAGAGCTGAGGACCACCATCCGAACTACAAAAGTACTAGCTAGATAGAATCAAACAATCTCTTTTCACAAAAAGGAAAATGTTTGCTATGTTAAGAACCTTTGTGTACATCAGAGTGTATTAGTTAGGACTTCATTTACCATTAATCCAGCAATACTTACAGCAGGTTTTTGGCTCCCCCCCCCTCAGATTTATGGAATGATGTACGCTTACGTGTTCTATAAATAATAGAAATGCATTTATCTCCAACCAAAATTGGGTGCAAATTTATATGCAAATTCAGTTAAAGCCTAAGGCTCCTGGCAAACTGCCAATCTAGCCTTTAGCACTGGGAAAGTTATATATGCAGCAGAACCATAAGAATTAGAATGTTGGAATTTGAATTTGAAACAAATAGATAAAACTTTTAGCAAATTAAGTGATACTTTTATTCGTATCTATAATGGTTTCAGAGACATGGTTTCAATCCTATCCCTCCAGTACACTAAAGGTGGAAGTTATTGTTTTTATGAGCATGAGATTCAGTTTTTTTCTTCTCAAAATAATTAAGTTTTAAACAAATGGCCTTCACCAAGTGAAACTAGACAGCATGTATGGTGCAGTTGGATTACAACTGAGAATTGGACTACAACCAGGAAAAACTAGGTTCAAATCACCATTCACCTATGAAGTTCACTGGGTGACCTTGGGTCAATCATCATCTCTCACAGCCTAACCTACTTCACAGGGTTGTTGTGAGGATAAAATGGTGGCAATGCAAAGAACCATGTGTGCTTCCTTGAGCTCCTTGGAAGAAAAATGGCATATAAATGGAATAAATAAAATTAAAATTATCAGACATGTAAAAATTTCATCATAAAGAATATGAACATTAACTTGGGACAAAATGATCTCCAGAACAAGGTATAATATCTATCTGCACGACTTTAAATCCTGGTTTTCCCTGCAGCTGCAAGCAAGGCCTTTTTGACAGCCTTCCACTGTCAGGCAAAAAACCCTTTATTTAAACAGGTATTTGGCCAGCTGAGCTGATTTGTTCACCGCTACCGTGTGTTTTAATCTATTTTAAATTCAGTTGTGTGCTTTAAACTGAATTCCTTTTATTTAAAATTACTTTATCTAGTCTTATCTGATTTTATATAGCTTTACTATTATTGCTTATTACATTATGTGAATTAGTCATTCTCTATTGTGAATTTTATTGGTGTTAGCCACCCAAGGCCTATTTATGGAAAGGTGGGGTACAAATAAGCAAACAAATAAATGTGACTCAAAGTAGCAACATATTTATCATGATCTGGCAGTGTACTATTAAAACAATTCCTCCCTAAAGCACTCCCAAGCAAACCAGGCACTCTATGAGGTAGACAATTCAGAAAATGTACCAGATATTCTATTACCTGCAGTCCATGTAATTTCTAGTGTCTCTGAAAGCCTCCATTATATGTAACTGATTGTCATTGTTTTGTCAGGTCATGAAAATAAGAGTATGTGATTGAGATCAGTTTCTTTAAAAAGCAAAATGACTGGAAAACATGACTGATAAAAAAACTGGCTTAATCTGTGTTTAAACAGCAATTTCTTCAATCGCATTTTATAAGACCTTTTGCTTTTGAGGGTTCAACATACTTCATACATACTGGACAACTTCCAGTACAGGGAGCCTGTTAAATAAGCAGGTAGGCACCTCTATCACCACTACACATTACATCCCAAACAGGTGTGTGTGTGTGTCCCTCAATCATGTTGTGAGTGGATTTTAGGGAGCAGAATAGATAGCAATGGAAAGGAAGAGGCACTTCTCTGGATTCAAGCCATTCTTAGTAATTTCTTACAAAAGTCATGTAAGTCAAGATAATACTTCAGACCAGGGGCTGGGGTTAAAGGACAGTGGCTTTTCCAAGACAATTTCGTGAGCTCATGAAAAAAAGATCTGAAACAGGGATTTTTTAATTGCAGCTCACACTCTTAACCACTACACTAGCTGTTTAATTCAGCAAACTCCACAACAGCTTTAAGCCCACTCTAGTCTCATTAAAGGGAAAATTAAATTGAGGGAGGAATGTATGGCAGGAAGACCATAAGCAAGCTTAAGCCTTACAGCACAACCATATGTGTGTTTACTCAGAAGAAAGTCCCATAGAAAGATCTGCAATCTTAACCGCAACCCCCACAAAATAAGTCATACCCTCCAAGTTATTTACCTGTCCATTTGATTGACTTCTTTTCAGATATGCTATATGTGCTTTAAAAAAAACCCACACTGATAAAGTGAAAGCAAAGGTTTAATTTTTCCTTCACTTGCCTTGAACAAGCTTCCAGAAGAACAAATCAGAGGAATGCCAGAGAAGGCCTTACCATACAGCAGTCAGAGAGAGAGAGGGGTGGTGGTGGTTGATTTTTCACTTAAAGTACAAAACTTTAATCTAAAGCACTGCCCACTACTGATTCACATGAGCAAAGACATCTATCACTGCCACTACTCATCCACTGACGAGAAGAAAGTTATGAGCCCTTTGATGCAGATAAGAGTCCACAGAATCATAAGCATCAGGATGCAAAGTGGTAAGGGTGACCACAAAGAGAGAGTAAGTTCTCTTCATAGTGACAGAAACAGCAGAAAACATCTCTAGATTATGCCAACATGGCTTCACTGAGGTTGGTCCCTCTTGTGAGAAGAAGGTTAATAAATCATAATATAGTACCAAGACACATTAGGTACCAAAGAACTTGTAGGTGAAAATAATAATAATAATAATAAATAATAAAATTTTATTTTTAGGCCGCCTATCTGGCCGAATGAACGGCCACTCTAGGTGGCGTACATAATTAAAAATACAACATATAATACAGTTTTAACATATAAAACAATTATAATCCACCAACCTACATCTATACACTGTAAACTAAAATTATCTAGGAGACTTGTATGCCCGCTGAAACAACCAAGTTTTCAATCCTTGGCGGAAACCTACCAGGGAGGGGGCATGGCGAAGGTCGTATGGCAGAGAGTTCCAGAGGGTGGGGGCCACAACTGAGAATGCCCTCTCTCTGGTCCGCACCAGCCTAGCTGTCTTAACTGGTGGGACCGAGAGTAGGTCTTGTGAGGCAGATCTTGTCAGGCAGCATATTTGGTGATGCTGGAGGCGCTCCTTTAGATAAACTGGACCAGCACCGTATAGGGCTTTAAAGGTTAACACCAACACCTTGAATTGGGCTCGGTACACAACTGGTAGCCAGTGCAGATCTTCCAGCACTGGGGTGATATGATCCCAGCGGCGGCTGTTTTTAATCAACCGTGCCGCCGCATTCTGTACCAGCTGTAATTTCCGGACCGTCTTCAAGGGTAGCCCCACGTAGAGCGCATTACAGTAGTCTAAGCGAGAGGAGACCAGGGCATGCACCACCCGGGGGAGCAGATGGACCAGAAGGTAGGGTCGCAGCCTCTGTATCAGACGTAATTGATACCAAGCTGCCCGGCTCACCGCTGACACCTGAGCCTCCATGGACAGCTGGGAGTCAAGAATGACCCCGAGGCTGCAAACCTGGTCCTTCAGGGGCAATCTAACCCCATTCAGCATCAGGTCAATATCTCCTATCCTTCTCTTATCTCCCACAAGCAGTACCTCGGTCTTGTCAGGGTTCAGTTTCAGCCTGTTTCCTCCCATCCATTCACTTACAGACTCCAGGCACTTGGAAATAGTCTCCACAGCCAACTCCGGCGAGAACTTAAATGAGAGATAGAGCTGCGTGTCATCCGCATATTGGTGACACTGCAACCCAAATCTTCTGATGATAGCCCCCAGCGGCTTTACATAGATGTTAAACAGCATGGGAAAGAGGATAGAACCCTGTGGCACACCACAATTGAGAGGCCAAGGGTCTGAAACCTCCTCTCCCAATGCCACCCTCTGGTGCCTGTCAGAGAGATAGGAACGGAACCACCGTAAAACAGTGCCCCCAATTCCCATTCCCTCCAGGCGATCCAGGAGGATACCGTGGTCAACGGTATCAAAAGCCGCTGAGAGATCCAGGAGGACGAGGAAGGAGTGTTCTCCCCTATCCAACGCCCTCCTTAAATCATCCACCAGAGCGACCAAGGCTGTTTCAGTTCCATATCCAGTCCTGAAGCCCGATTGGAATGGATCTAAGTAATCTGTTTCCTCCAAGTGTGTCTGTAGCTGTTTGGCCACCACACGTTCGATCACCTTGCCCAAGAATGGTAAATTGGAGACTGGGCGAAAGTTGTTTAAATCTTGGGGATCCAAGGAGGGTTTTTTCAAGATGGGCTTTATTACCGCCTCCTTGAGGGCGGATGGCAATGCACCCTCTTCCAAGGAAGCATTTACCACCGCCATGATCCCTTCGCTCAGTCTCTCTTTGCAGCCCACAATGAGCCACGTGGGGCAAGGTTCAAACAAACAAGTGGTCGGTCTCACAGTAGAGAGCGCCTTGTCCACTTCCTCAGAGGGAAGAGGCTGAAACCGATCCCACCAGACCGGATCGCAACTGATCGCCTCTGGCCCGCTTCCTGTGTCCACGGCGTGCGGAATTACGCTCTTCAGGCGATCGATTTTATCAGCAAAATGTTTTGCAAATGCATCACAGGAGGCTTTAGAGTGCTCCATGGGTTCCTGGGCAGCTGGACCGACCAGGCTTCGGACCACTTGGAACAACCTCCTGGGACAACTTTCTGCGGATGCAATAGAGGCAGCAAAGAAGCCCTTCTTTGCTGCCTTTGTTGCCACTTGGTAGGCTGCTATTGCTGCTCTAACCAGTGTCCGATTGTCCTCGGAGCGAGACTTCCGCCACCAGCGTTCTAGCCGTCTCACCTCCTGCCTCAAACCCTGCAACCGTGGTGTATACCATGGTGCGGTCTGAGTTCTATTCAAGTACATGTCCCAATGCAGAAATATTGTTAAAGGAATTCACAAGTAAATCACCCCAATTCCTCTTCATTAATATGAGTGTACTTCTAAGGCACACAGATTGACTTGTATTTGTTTCTTCCCCCCAACCTCCAACTTTTACAGGTTCAATTCAACATTGCAAAGCATGGGTTCAAATCCTTTTCACACTATGCTCTATACAAGTGCAACATAATAAATAAATAAATCAGGAAGCTGGGGAGCAAAAGAGTAAAAGAAAATATTAATTTATAACAAAAGCATGTTAATCTGCTTGCCATGCCATGCACCACATCATCACTCTAATTGGAACCAGATGCTGAAAGCTGCTGAAAGCTACAAAGAGCAAAAACATTCAAGTCCTTACCACAAAGCAACACAAAAATTGATTTAATGACCTTACACCACTCATTTGAAAAGTAACAGAGCAGAATTTAGAATAAAATATGTTTAATGCACAAGTCAAACATTTTATCACTAAAAGTCAAACGTTATAGTACTTAGCTGCCTACTCAGTGATTTAGTCCCTACAGATGCTAACTGCTATTTGGACATCTGTATTAACATTGGAATTTACTTATGGATATCAGAGTTATGTTTTATGCTGAAGCTACTAAACTTGAATCAGAATATTTTCTTGTTTTCTAGCAGTTTCCATTGCAACAGAACATATTCAGTACATATGAAAAATATATCCTGTTAACTGGAAAGTGTCTCTTGAGGACTTCCCCTGGTGCCCATGGAGCCCCCGAGGTCTCTCACAGACACACTCGCTGCCATAAGGTGGTGGGGGTGGTTACATTTTTCTCCCTTGAAACGTACATATAGATGACTTCCTGTAACTTTCTGGAGGAGGAGGAAGTAGGAAGTTGAAAAGGTGATACTTTCCCCCCACTTGCTCTTTTAGTTCTATATACTTTGCAAGGCTCAGATTAATTCTACTGGAACTGACTTTTACTCAGTTCCCTTGGAAAACTTAAGAGTGTGTGCACGTGCATGCACACACTCTATCTCTTTCTGTCTCTTAGGGGGCAGTCTGATCTGGAAGAGGTAGGAGACAAGTGACGAGGGGGTGGCACCCACAGTACTTTCTCAAAATTTCACATGTGTCCATGGGTCCAAAAGAGTTGGAGACCACCTGCCAGAAGATTCAAAGAATAGTAGAGTTGGAAGGGGCCTATAAGGCCATCAAGTTCAAACCTCCATTCGGTGCAGGAATACAAGTTAAAGAACACCCTACAAGTGGCTGTCCAGATGCACAGGGCCAGCTCCAGGTTTCTGGCACAGGGTATCAGTGGGCCCATGTCCCCTCCCTTTCCTCCTCAAACCACATTCCTCCTCCCTTGTGGTCCCACTCCTTTCAAAGAAAATAAATCTTTGCCAATATTGCAACCACTTCTTATAAAATAAATATACAAAATTTTGATTTATTTTAATTAGTTGGAGTAAATTTACCTAATTTGTAGGCCTCAGCTCCTAAGAATTTATTCTGGTTTACCATGTTAACGATAGACAGATTATATAATAGTATCAGAGCCTGGCATCTTCCACAAAATGTACTGAGAAATAATTATCATTTTTTGCCGTTTCTGTTGGCTTCTCTACTTTAACATTTTCACACACAAAAATGTGTGGTGGGGTTTCAATCCATCCTTACATGTCATTTGCAAAGATCTTTGAAAAAAGCACTTCATATCAACATGTCATTTGCAAAGATCTTTGAAAAAAGCACTTCATATCAACATTTCAATTCTCCACCAGGATTTTCTACTCACATAGGAAGCTGCCTTATATTGAGTCAGATCATTGGTCCATCTAGCCCAGTACTGTCTACACTGACTGACAGCAGCTCTGCAGAGTTTCAGGCAGCAGTCTCTCTCAGGAAGTCTCTCAGGTTCACTTCCTGATGGCATCTCTCCTACCTGGAGATGCCATTGGGGACCGATTCTGAGGGACCTTCTGCATGCAAGGCAGATGCTGCAATGCCCCTTTCCCTGCACTCACAACTTACTCAGCTATGCTGAGATATTAGGAGGCATTCTAGAATTAATCTTAGAATCCCTTATTGACACGTGGCACTATCAGAGCACCAGGGCAAGCCAAGAACAGAACAGTAAAGGTTGCCCTTTTAAGCAAATACTTAAAATTCTATTTCTCAAATAAAAAATGTATTTACAATAATTCAGCTACAATTCACCTATATGTTAAGAAGTGAGCATAGTGTACAAAAATGACACTAAAGGATACCTCCACATCACAGGGCTTACATGCAAAGAAGCCTTCAGATATTGTACATCCATATAAACACAGATGCAACACAATACTCCAGCATGCCTCAGTCCATCAAAAACCTTTATAAAAATGTCTAACAAAAGGAATCACCTTTGATGTCTAGTGCAGAATAAACACACAGAATTAGTGGAGATTTAATCCTTTTAGTACTACTAATATAGCACTTTGTATGAAGGACTGGAAAAAAGGTCCTTTCTACGGACAAGCTATTAGTCTCTGTGCCGTGTTACCACCAGGCATCATAAATGTACATGTTTCCAAGTTAAAGAGGCACATGATAACTAGGACTTCCTGACTAGTTATCCCTGCTCAGCCATGAAGCTCACTGGGTGACCTTGGGTCAGTACTGTAACTATCTCTCAATCTAACCTACCTCACAGGGATGTAGAGAGGATAAAATGTGGAGGGAAAGAATAATCTTTGAGCTCCTTATAGAAAAAGCAAGATATAAATGAAAATAATAGGAGCTTCCCAGCTACAACTGGGGTGATGGGGAAGTGGGGGGGGAGAGAAGAAATTAATATACAAAAGCCCCAGTACAGACCTGAATAATGGAAGCTTGCCTGTAAAAGGAGAGGGAAGCTCTTCACACACACACACACACACACACACACACACACAATATCAGATCAGTGGGGCAAAGGGAATGAGGGGGTGGAGAGGCAATAATTATTATGTAATTAAGGCTGCAATCCCATGCATTTGCCTGGGAGTAAGTCCCACTGAACCCAATAGAGCTTACTTCTGGGTAGACATTATTGGCTTGCAACCTAAGAAACCCAGGAAAGCCTTCTTACTTTCCTTCCAAGCTCCATATCCCACTCTTAGACTACAATTCTAACATTTACCTGGGAGGAAGCCCTTCTGAATCCAACAGGGCTTACCTCTGAGCAATTAGAATTATAGTTATAGAATTATAGTTTCAGCACCTTCCTCCCATCTGCATTGCCTCGCTTCTGCTGCTACAACCCAGTAAGCTCCGCCCCTCCTCCCATGCCTGAAACTTGGGGCAGGTTCTTAGCAACCATCCTTGTGTTTCTCTTCTTCGGCAGCGGTGCAGCTGAGCAGGACAGACTGTTACTGTAGAGCTGGCTGGAGCTTGCCTGCGCCGCTACCCACTAATTCCCTCCTCTGTTGTTGGCCTGCGCTTATCCCAGGAGGGCCCCCTGGGGCCCTGTGTGAGATCCTGGACCCTCGGGCCAGTGCCCCACCTGGCCATGTCCTGTTGCTGGGCCTGCAGATGCATGTCAAATGCCTCCAATGTTGGATTGCCACCACCTCCCTAGGCAATTGGTTCATTATCATACTGCTTTAATAGTTAGGATTTTTTCCCTGAAATTCAGCCGAAATCAGGCTTCTTGTAACTTGAGCCCATTATTCTGGCTCCTACACTCTGGGATGATCGAGAAGAGATCCTGGCCCTTCTTTGTGTGGCAACCTTTCAAGTACTTGAAGAGTGCTGTCCCATCTCCCCCCTCAGTCTTCTCTTCTCAAGGCTAAGCATGCCCAGTGCTTTCAGTCTCTCCTCATAGAACTTTGTTTCCAGCCCTGTGATCATCCTTGTTGCCCTCCGCTAAATCTTGTTGCCTTCACTTCCAACGCAGTGGTTAAATAGTCTTGACAGAGCCAGGGCTCTGAATATTCACTTCTACCATCTCAAACAGAAATAAGTGGCTAGGGCAGTGTAGTTGTTATAATGCACAGCATCCCGCATGCTCCATTACTTATTGCAAAGAGATATGGAATAGCAAATCACAACACCACGTAGCCAAGGTCTGCTGCGACATCACAGGTGATAAGGCAAAGACAGGTCCAAAATCGAGAAAGAAATTTGACAACTGAGCAACACAGTGAATCAGACTGACGAGCATACTGCTAGTTTGGTTCCCCAGCCCATGATTAACCTTTAAGACATCGTTTATGAAAGAAGCACAATCATCACATAAAAGAAAATCACGTTACAGCTGGATATAGTTAATACTAAATAATCATGTAATTTAATAAGTCACCTTATAACATCTCGTTTCCCTAGGAATATAATGCAATTAAAAAAACAACACTTTTTTCACCATACTATTATTGGCTGGTTGATACAGACAAACATTGTTCGTTTGGAGTAGCAATACAAGTATAGGCCACAAATAATTTGTGCGGTGAGAGAAGTCAGAACGATTTGTAGGAGGGAGTAAGAGGGGCATGGACACCATTTCCCTTTGTCCCAATTCTTCACCCCTCCACAATAAACTTCCAATGATCTCTTCTCCTCAAGATCGTTTCAGAGGACTAAGTCAAGCTTCCCTACCTGTTATTAAAAAGAACATTTGGAGTGTAGAGAACTGGGCTTGAGAGATGTATGCACCATGAAGGCAGTATGCATGTCTATCTCACACTCATATTAGCTTTGGGGGAGCTGGTTTAACCCCTTCACCCTATTATTTTTGTACAAGGATAGGAGAATACAATATCACAACAGTGTCTCTCATTTTAAGTCTATACCTCTTCAGATTGCAGCCCTGGGCTCCTTCTGGGAGGAAGTGGGGGGATATAAATTTAATAATTAATAAATAAAATGCTCAGACATGAAATAGCACTAGTTTTAGAGAATACTTCTCTTCCATGATCTTTCTGAGGTACTTCTCTCTCCATTTCTGCATCCAGACAAACTTACATGCAAGGCTACCATTTCTTCTCTGAGCTAGTCAGCCTCCTTCAACCTGGGGCCCTCCAGATGTCTTGGACTACAATCATCCCTGACCATTGGCCTTGTGAACCCACTTCAACAGATGGGAGCTGTAGTCCAAAACAACTGAAGGGCACCAGGGAAGGCTGCTCTAAAAAGGCTCTTGAAAAGACGACATGGATTGCTCCCCAATGATCAAAGAGGCTAGGGGAATGTCAGAATTAAATTGCTCATGCAAGGAATAAGAGGAAATACCAGAGAGATGACACAGCTCAGAGAGACACTATATGGTGCTAGATTTAAAAATAAAATTAAAACCTGCAAAAAAGGGCATGCATGAACATATCCTAAATATCTTTCATCCACTCTTAGGTATCTTACGAAGCTTGTTTTGTTGCCTTAGAAAAGGATAATAAAAACCCAAGAACTTTCTTATTTGTATGGGATATCTTCTTTCCCTCTATTGGATGGGCCTAGCGTCCCTTATGTAGAAAAAAATGAGCTGGGGGGGGGGCTCTATTACTAGGTATGAATGAATTAAGAATCACATTAAGAAAATGTAGAGGGGGTGAAAAGTAGAAGTCAGGGGGAAAAGTCTCAGGGTTGTATCAAACAAAGTTTGAACAAGGATTTCCACTTGCACAACAGAACTTTCACTCCTCCCCCTGCCCCTATGCCTTCCCAAATCTGCTTGGGGTTTCCCTCAAACCTCCAGAGCAGATTGGGGGGTGGGTGCATGGGGACAGGAGAGGGAGAAGTTAAAAACACTCTAAAATATCATAAAAACAGACTTTAAAAGACATTAAAACAAAATATCTTTAAAAACATCTTTTTTAAAAAAGCTTTCAAAACATCTTAAAAAGCTTTTTCCCCAAGCTGGTGAGTGTGGGGTGAATTGTTCCATTCCTCTAGGTCTTCAGGGGAAAAACATTGCATCCCCCAATGCACTGAATATAGAGAGAGTCTGTGCGTATATGTATATATGTCTGTGCGTGCACACACACACACACCCCTACCTATATCTATCTCCCTGGGGAGGAAATGAAGTAGGGTGATCTTTGGTGGGGAGATGCCTGCCAGTCATTCTGAAGGATATGTATTAAAAATACTTTTTAGCCTTTTCTGAATTGCTGAACAGATGCTCTGCCAGCAAACAGGATGAAAGAGGCTGCATCCCAATGCAACTTTACTTGGGAGTAAGTACCAATTAACAGGGTGGGGGCAGGACCACAAAATGCAAATACTAATACCTCAGTCTTTTCTATAGAGAGGTTTGCTTTTATATCTTGTATTTGTTCAGGGGATGGAGTGTTTGGTGGATTGAACCTCCTTTATTCCATCCTCCATGTTGGCAGGCAGACCCTCCCATTGCATCCATCTCTTAAGACACGTACCCTGAGACACAGAGGCAATTGAGATGAAGGCTGCTTCTCCTTGCTGACTCAACCAAAATGTCTATGGATAAGAGGTGGAGCTGCATGTGTTGATCAAATGAGCATGTGAACTTTTCTAAATTGCTAGATTGTGGATATGCAGCAGGCAGGCAGACTAAAATTCTTAATTTTCCCAGGACAGTAGTGGTATCCCTCATTGGCTAAGAACCATGGAAAGTGGGAATAGGCTGATTTCTCACAACATGAGCAGAAAACTGCCTCCACATTTTACCTTGTATCTTTGGATCCACAAGGGCCAGAGACTTGTGGCATGCCAACCGTTGGGGGCACTCCTGGATCTAACATTGTCACTAGAGCCTCAGGTGGCCAGGAGTGCCAACTTCCAGCTCCAGTTCACCAGCTACGGCCCCTTTTTGGACAGAGATGACTTGGCCACTACTCCATGCTCTGGTAACTTCCAGAATGGCTTATTGCAACATGCTCTAAGCATGGCTGCCCTTAAAGATTACTCAGAAACATCCATTTGGTCCAAACTGCAGCAACCAGATTACTGGCTGGGGTTCCATTTAGAAGTCATATAGCCCGTGTTTTAAAATAGCTGCACTTGTTGTCAGTTCACTTCTGGGACCAATTCAGAGTGCTCACATTAGTGTTTAAAGCCATAAATGACTGAGACACTATCTCCTTTTATACAGACTCTCGCAACTGTTAAGGTTGACAGAGGGAATTTATTAGTCATTCCACCAGCCTCAGACATTTGGAGGATGACAGACCAGGAGAGGGCATTCTCTGGGGCAGCCCCAAGCTGTAGAATTCCCCTTCCCACAGAGAAGCCTCTGGAACCTTTGTTACGTACATGCATACCCCGCTTAAGGTTGTCTCGCTATAACGTACATGCTCCATTCGTCCCCATACCCCGCTTAACGTTCGAGCGCTTCACAATAAAGTATACTTTATTGGCATGACGCCGCTGCCATCTAGTGGTGATTGCGTGCAGTACAAGTGAAGACAATTGCTTCACTTAAAGGTTATTTTCGCTTAAAACATACTCTCCGGTCCCATTGCATACGTTAAAGTGGGTTATGCCTGTAGTTTCCATTGTATGCTGAAGACAGAACGGGCCTTTGACATCTGAGATATGTAGAACCAACTCTATTATCTTGACAGTAATTTGTTTTAACTAATTTAAATATTGTATTTTTTAATTGTTGTAATCTGCTTTAGGATCTCATGGTGAAGGGTGGTGGAGGAGGAGGAGGATAAGGTGTACCACTGAGAACTCAGATGCCACTAGAGGCTGAAAACAACAATAACAACGCATCTGGTGGCATTCTAAATATAAACAGATTTACTGAAGCACAAGTTATCACAGTCTAGAACCCACATGGAGAGATAGAAGAAGTGTTTTGAGAATCAGGATTATCCAGAAACCATGATTTGAAATGGATTATTAGTCCTAATTTGTATGTCTATGGTCAAAGCAAACTATGGAAGGGAGGAGGCAGAATGTGCAAGCATGCAGCACTGTCCCAATCTCCAAACCACGGTTGGAGAATAGGAAGCATGATTTCTAAGATAGCCTGAGAGTGTATGAAATTCTCAGCAAGACTGAATCTTCTGATTTGCCCTCAAGTGGTGAATTACTATGTGGGGTGAGGGTAGGAGGAGATTGAAATTTAGACTGACATTTTGAGAACCTAAGCAAATCTACATGCTCATCCATGGATTCCTCAGCTAAAAGCTAACAGGCACAAACAATGTGTTGAGCAATATCTCCCGGTCATATATTAATTTATTAATCTAATTACAAAGAAAAGACACAGAGTTACAAGTGTACCATTGTTCTCCAATGTCATTCTAATAAATGTAACCCCAGTTCAAGACCTCTCTGTGCTTCCCCCACTTCTGGCAACACATATCTCCAGATGACAGGAAGAGCCTGCAGTAAGAGGAGCTATGTAACACAATACAGTAAGACTGAACATGAAGTCAGAAGAAACAGAGAAAGGTGCTGAGATGTTATCAGATAACAGTTAGCTGAAGCTCCCACTACTCCTGTGCAGCCCTGAGGCCAGGTAGGCAAGCTTTATTTGTTAAATGCCTCCCTAGATTACCTTGCTTCCTAATTCTCTTTAAAGAAATGTGGATTTGCATTTCCTACTACTACCTCCACCTTTTGCAAATGTATGGAAATGGACTCAGTTGGGTATGTGCACCATCTTTTATTAGGGTGGGTGACCTGTTGACTGGCAGATAGGGATAGAGGCATGTGCAAGTCAGGGAGGGAAGTGGGGGGCCAAGTTATAGGAAGTTTGGGCGGCAGGCGCTGGAAGGGTGCTGCTGGCAGACCATGCCGGAATAGGGGAACATGGGATAGATGCATTATATCCATCCCATGTTCCGGGTCTGCTCAGAACCAGACGAAAACTGGGGGACGCAAGGTTCCTACTGACCTTCGACTGCTGTTATGTAATGCCAGGTCTGTGGCTCAGAAAACCTCACTCATTCATGATATGATCTTGGATGGGCGGGCAGACCTGGCATGCATTACGGAGACTTGGTTGGACGAAGCCTCTGCTCCCATTCTTGAGGCCATGTGTCCACCAGGTTTCCGTTATGCACAGCAGCCGAGGGTAGGAAGGCGGGGAGGGGGCGTGGCAGTCATCTACCGAGAGTCCTTGGTTTTTGCCAGACCTCCTCTCCATAGGACTCAATTTGTTGATTGTATGTACTGGAGGTTGGGCCCGAAGGGCAGTTTAGGGATCCTGCTGGTGTACCGCCCACCCCGCTGCACAGCAGACTCCCTGGCCGAGGTGCTGGAGGTGGTCTCGGCTGTACGGGCATTGTCCCCAGAATTGTTAGTGCTGGGTGACTTCAACGTGCATGCCGAGACCACTCTCACTGGAGCCCCTCGGGATTTCCTGGAAACCATGGCTTCCTGGGAACTGCACCTTAGTAATATTGGGCCCACCCATGTAGCCGGTCATGCTCTCGACCTTGTGTTTGTCCTGGGAGAGGAGAGAAGTGGTCTGAAGTTGGGAGTGGTTTATTCCACCCCTGTGTCATGGTCAGATCACTACCTGGTAAACATAGACTTCTCGATGCCATGCCCCCTCCGCAGGGGTGAAGGACCTATTAGAATGGTCCGCCCCAGGCGCCTGATGGATCCAGAAGGATTCCTGACTGCGCTAGGGGAATTGGAACCTGCTGAAGGTCGCCCGGTCGAAACCCTGGTGAAGGAGTGGAATGATGGGATCACCAGGGCATTAGACCGGGTGGCTCCGAAACGTCCTCTCCCCCTGAATAGAACTCAGCTAGCACCATGGTATAAACCGTGGTTGCGTAGTCTGAGACAGGAGGTGAGACGACTAGAACGCCGGTGGCGGAAATCCCGCTCCGAAGATGTCCGGACACAGGTTAGAGCAGCAGTAACTGCCTACCAAGTGGCAATAAAGGCAGGAAAGAAGGCTTTCTTTGCTGCCTCTATTGCGTCTGCGGAGTGTTGTCCCAGGAGGCTGTTCCAGGTGGTCCGAAGCCTGGTCGGTCCAGTTGCTCAGAAACCCTTGGAACAGTCAAAGGCCTCCTGTGACATATTAGCAAAGCACTTCGCTGATAAAATCGAACACTTACGGAGCTCAATCCCGTGCGCCATGGATACAGTGGATGAACCAGAGTTGGCCAGTTGCATGCCGGTAAGCTGGGATCGATTTCAGCTTCTCCCTTCTGAGGATGTGGACAAGGTGCTTTCATCTGTGAAGCCTACCACTTGCCTAACTGATCCTTGCCCATCGTGGCTCCTTATGAGCTGCAGAGAGAAACTGGGCGAGGGGATCAAAGCGGTGGTAAACACATCCTTGAAAGAGGGTGTGATGCCATCAGCCTTCAAGGAGGCAATTGTAAAGCCCATCCTGAAGAAGCCCTCCTTGGATCCCCAAGTTTTCAATAACTTCCGCCCAATTTCGAATCTACTATTTTTGGGCAAGGTCATTGAGCGAGTGGTGGCCAACCAGTTGTCAACACACTTGGATGAAATGGATTACTTGGATCCATACCAATCGGGTTTCAGGACTGGTCACGGAACTGAAACAGCCTTGGTCGCTCTGGTAGATGATTTGAGGAGGGCATTAGATAGGGGAGAATTCACCTTTCTTGTCCACCTTGATCTCTCAGCGGCTTTTGATACTGTCGACCACAGTATCCTTTTACATCGCCTGGAGGGATTGGGAATTGGAGGCACTGTATTACAGTGGTTCCATTCCTTTCTCTCCGATAGGTACCAACAAGTAGCATTGGGGGAGGAGGTTTCAGACCCTTGGCCTCTCAATTGTGTTGTGCCACAGGGTTCTATCCTCTCTCCCATGCTATTTAACATCTATATGAAGCCGCTGGGGACAATCATTAGGAGATTTGGGCTGCAGTGTCACCAATATGCAGATGACACTCAGCTCTATCTCTCGTTTAAATCTTCACCAGAGTTGGCTGTGGAGACCTTGTCCAAGTGCCTGGAATCCGTGAGTGGATGGATGGGAAGGAACAAGCTGAAGCTGAACCCCGATAAGACCGAGGTGCAGCTCGTGGGGGACAAAAGAAGGTTGGGAGATGTTGACTTGAAGTTCAATGGGGTGAGTCTACCCCTGAAGGACCAGGTCCGCAGCCTTGGGGTTGTACTTGACTCCAGGATGTCCATGGAGGCTCAGATTTCGGCAGTGAGCCGGGCAGCCTGGTATCAACTACACCTCATACGAAGGCTGCAACCCTACCTTCCTGTTCATCAGCTCCCACTGGTAGTACACGCCCTGGTCACCTCTCGTTTGGATTACTGTAATGTGCTCTACATGGGGTTACCCTTGAAAACGGTCCAGAAATTACAACTTATACAAAATGCGGCGGCTCGACTACTTACGAACAGTCGCCACCAGGATCACATCACACCAGTGTTGTTGGATCTACACTGGCTTCCAGTTGTTTTCCGGGCCCAATTCAAGGTGTTGGTATTAACCTTTAAATCCCTATACGGTCTCGGCCCAGTTTATCTTACGGAGCGCCTTCAACGCCACCAATTATGCCGCCCGACAAGATCAGCCACACAGGGCCTTCTCTCAATCCCGCCGACAAAAACAGCTAGATTGGCAGGTACTAGAGAGAGGGCATTCTCAGTGGCGGCCCACACCCTCTGGAACTCCCTCCCACAAGATCTCCGGCACACCTCTTCCCTAAATGCATTTCGTAAAGCCTTAAAGACCTGGCTCTTTCAACAGGCCTTCGGGATTTCCGGGGAGGGTTAATTGCTATGACTGAAATGCCTCCTACCCTGTTTTAATATTATTGCTGCTGTACTATTCTTACACTGTTTTTATACTGTATTGTATTTTATCATATTGTGTTTTAACTGTTTTGTACGTCGCCTAGAGTGGCCATCGGCCAGATAGGCGACACAGAAATTAAATTTATTATTATTATTATTATCATCATCATCATCATCATCATCATCATCATCATTTTATGCTGGGGCCTTGGGGGGCAGGATGGAGAAACTCAGCACTTGAACAGATTAACACAAGGACTAATATCTGGCTTGGCCCAATTTTGAGAACCATGATATCAGAATCTTGGGGTTAACACTGGATTTTTGGCTTCCAAACTATGCACATTACAGTATGGTATCATTATACATCATAGAAAAGAAGCCGGCCTTTCAAAAATGCCAACCCAGAATTCTAGCACACTGATGCCAATTCATTCACAAACATCTTCACAACAGAGCATTCAAATCAGATACACATTAAAATCTACTTCACCTTGGCGCTAGCCTTCTAGCAGAGACGCCTTTAACTCATTTCTGAAAATTCTACACTGGTTATGGAAGCAACGTCATTTTTAGGGTCAAAATGTAAGAGGAAGCTTCTCTTGTCTATACTACTGAAAACTGCCCCATCAGATCAAGTACCTAAAGATGAAAAATGGACACTTTTAAATATTCCCAACAAGTATCTTCTGTGTCAGATATGAAAGCAACATTCTTTTTGTGCACATCAGAGTACAGTACTGCTATAAACTGCCTCAGAGATTGTGCTGGGTTCTGACTTATTAATTAATTGCTTTGTTAATTCAACAATTTGCTGTTCTGTTATTGCATTAGTAAACACAAGGTGTTTATATTGTTCCTGCCAAAACCAATGTACATTAATCTAAACCTCTGATGTTAAGCAGATTCTGCTCTTGTCAGAGATAGTGAAAACCAAAAGCAACACTGGGAAACATCTGCTACCTAATGGAGAAACAAGAACAAACATTTTGTAAAAAGTTGTATAAATTCCCACAAAATTCAATCTCAGTTCTCTTGAAACTTCGTTTATTGCTTAAAACGAACAGGCTAGTAACCTTACTTTGCCTCCTAAACCTGCACATAGCAATAAATGCAATCACAAGGGATCCCACTGATTTTTAAATTACACAATCTTAAAACCATCACTATCTCCCTTCTACATCTGGACCATTACACAACATGAAACCTACATTATGAAAATGTAACAGTCAACTTCTCTCAGCTGCAATCTGAACACAGTGTATGAGCCATCCTGGAGAAATCTGTTCTAGAATCCAAACTTTGTTCTTTTATCTATGTTTCCATTATTCCAATCAGTTTATTCCTCTGAGTTCATGTTCTCCAAAACTCAATTGTCAATTTAATTGCCATCTGGTCACTTTTAATCCCCCACACACACACACACGTTTCTCTCTGCTGCAGTGCTTTATAAGTGCTCATTAGGGTTGCCAGGTCAGAAGCATCCCAACCCCTGAGATTTCAGGGGCAGGCCTGAGTGACGTTACAGGGGTCGGCCACAGTGATGTCATTAAGCACAATACATTAAGCATCAATGAGAGTTGCTTGGAGCATACCAGTAAAAACATTTATCTGATTGGTATTAAGACAGAAATCTTAGCTAAACGATGAGACTGGGTAGAAAACATTTAACCTAGCCTACTCGCTTAAGAAAGTAAGAAGGTTTTAAATGCCCTTAGGCTGGGCCAGTCATCAGAAGGCCATTGTAGGAAGAAAAGAGCCTAGTGTTGTGCAGATGTTAGATGGGAGCACTCAGGAGTAAAGATGTATGTCCCTAAAGGCTGCAATTCCAAACACACTTACTAAGGAACTAAGCCCCATAGAACTCAATAGGACTTACTTTTGTGTAGATATAGTTTGGATTGTGCTATTGGTAAAGCTTGACTAGGGATCCACTGCAAATATATCCATATCAAAGCAGGATTGGCAACCCCCTGCTTGGAATGCCCTGCCCCTACCTTTTAAAAAGGCTGCTCCAAACTTCTTTACAGATTTGACCCTTCACTTCAGAAAGAGGTCTAAGAAATGATTAGGAGTAAGAAGATTCTCTACCCTTTTCTGCCTCCCTTGTGGGCTGCGATAAACTCACTTTGACAGCCAACCCAATTCCAGTGAGTAATAATTGACAGAGGGAAAATACACATGATTTGGTCTGCCTTCACAGGCAGCAGCTTGGAAACAACAGCAATTGCAGCCACACTTGCCAGTATGTGAATTCTCTTTTACCACCATTGGGCAAGAGACAGTCATGTAACCAGCGAAGTGCATCATCAGTGGGTTTAAGGGGGCTGGGCTGAGCACATGGAACCACTGTTGTTGCTTCTATGGATGTAAGGGAGTGAGGTTAAAGGTAAATGAAATGCAAATAGGAAAAAAAAAAGACAAGACAGTGATGAATTCCTAAATGCAATACCATACCAACCACAAGATTCCTGTGAGTAAGGCAGAAAAACTCTGCATCCCACAACCAGTCAGGATTCCTAATTAAAAAACAAAAACTAAAAAAAACCTGGCAGCCAGTCAGCCACGGTCACAGAAATCCCCATGCAGCACAACCTGACCCAGGGACTGCAGTTAGTGCAGAATGCTGTGGCACGATTGCTGACATGAGTGAGACCCTATCAGCACATAATACCTCTGCTCTGAAATCTGCAGTGGTTGCTGATCTGCTACCAGACCAAGTTCAAGGTGTACTTTCCACGTTACAGGGACCACATAGTACTTGTTCTGCTCTTATAAGAAATCAGTCCTTTAGTGTGGCAGCATCTAAGCTTTGGAACTTCCTGCCTATTAACATTAAGCAGACGCCTTCATTGTACTCCTTTTAGCACTTGCTAAAAACATTTTTGTTCAGGCAAGCCTACACAGCCATGTAGAAGCTACTATGTTTTTATCTGTTTTTAACTCATTGTTGGTTTTATTATGTTGTATGTTTTTAAAGACCTGTCTTTAACTGTTTTTGCCAATAATTTTATTGTTTTAATTCCTTCTGTAAACCACTTTTAGAATAAATGTTTTACAATAAAGTGGTAAACAAATGTTGTAAATAAAATACATAAATAAATTTTGGAGTCACTGTGGCCCTTCAGTCTCTTTCCACTTTTAAAAATAAAGGAATCTGCCTTATACCAACTCAGGCCAGTTGGTAACATCTAGCTCAGTACTGATGACATGGACTAGCATTGGCTCTCCAGGAGTCCAGGCAATAGTCTTTTCCAGAAATTGAATTGTGGACCTTTGCATGCAAAGAATATGCCCTACCAATGAGCTATAGCCCTTCTCCTGTTTAAAAATTATCTCTTAAAATTGTTCTTTTCAATTCACTAATGAATGCACATCATACTTAGGGCAGATCCACACCATTCATTTAAAGCACATTCATCACACACTTGACGAACATGAATCCCGCCATAGAATCATGGGAACTGTAGTTTGTTAAGCGTGGTGGGAACTGTAACTGTGAGGGGAAACTACACTTCACAGGATTCTTTAAAGGACATCATGCACTTTAAATGTAAGTTGGATGTCCTTTAAACATATTGCGTGGATCTACTTAATAAACCTAGCCTGCATGTAAATCATTTTAATTAACTGTTTAAAATGGAAATGAGCTATAAAGTTTACTGGGTGACCATGGGCTATTTACCCTCTCTCAGCTTAATTAGGATGAAAACAACAGAGGGGAACCATGACCACCCCAAGGAAGAACAGCACCATTAAAATGTAGAGGAAATAATCATGTACAACTATAGTGTGAAATCATATACTTATTGGGACATAGTATAAAGAAATATTTATATAAGCATTACTGTCAAAAATGTTTTATTATTTACATAACCTTATACCTTATAAAGGTATTTATAGTGCAATCCTATGTTTATTTACTCAGAAACCAGTCCCAATATATTCAATGGGGCTTACTCAAATAGGGAAGCATGCACAGAACCAGGGCCAGAGCCAGAGAGCGGTCAGGTCGGGCCCTGGCTGAGGGCCCCTGTGGCTCAAAGGGCCCCCTGAAGGGCCCCTCCTTAAGGTGGGAGGGTAGACTCCCATTCCACGATCCACAGCAGTGTCAACTGCTGACCGTGCTGCAGACTGCATAGAGGCAGCTCCCAGCCCCCCACATACAGACCATGTGGGCCCATGATGCCTGTTTGCATGCCATGAATGCTGTGCATGTTGCATGCACATACTTGCCATCAACCAAGATGGTGATGAAGCCTTCTTTAAGGGACTGATGCCCTCACCTCCATCTTCGTTGATGGCAGCCATGCGTACACAGCGCGCAGGCCATTTTCATGAAGTGACGGAGAGGTAGGTGGTGTGTGTGAGCAGGCACTGTGGGCCTGGGTCAGGCTGGAGCCCAAGGGCCCAGTCATGCCTGCCAGCCCTGCACAGAACTGCAACCTCAAGTGATAAGGAACTTCACTCACCCAACCCAAAATTCAGAGTCATGCCACCTTAATCTGTTTTGCAACTGCTTATAATTGTTTTTATGATTATTGGATTTTAAAGGGATTTCTTTCTTACTGTGAGATGCCTTGGTTTCTGGTTGGCAGCCCTACCTCACAGGGTTGTTGGAAAGACTCCATATACACACACACTGGAGATGAAAAAATATATACACCCCATATAATAGTTTATTGTCAAGACCAGTTGGTCATTGTAGATTTTTTAAAATAAAATCAGTATTAGTTTCCTACAAAATAAAAGCAGTGATACTTAAGTAAGCCCTGCCTAATTGCTTTAAAATAGGAATGGAGAGGGAGAGAAAGATTTACAACACAAACCCAATTCTTTGCTATGTTCACTCAAAAGTGCCATTAATTTACAGCACAATCCTAACCATGTCTACTCAAAAGTAAGTCCTACTGAATTCAATGGGGTTTACTCCAGGTTTGTGGGATAAGCACTGCAACTTTACTCCCAGAAAAGTGAGTGTAGGATTTCTTTTTATCATTAATTTTTATTCAAATTTTCAAAAACAAAACAAAACAAACAAAACAAATTAATAACTATTACAATAAAAACTATTGACTTCCGATTTGTCGTAGATTAGCTATAAGTATAATATATAACAAACCTGTCTCTTAATAAAATTATACAATCACCTTCCTCCAGTGGTTATCTTAATTGGTATCAAATCTCATTAACATCATTTTATTCTTTCCACAAAAAGTCAAAGAGAAGTTTCTAATCCTTGAGATATATATCCATCAATTTTTCTCCAAATAGACATGTCAATTAATCCATCTCTTCAGGTCTACTAAGTCCAGTAATTTCAATAGCTCTTCTCCCATTCTCCCATTATCAGTATTGATTCCATCTTCCATCTTCCATCTTTACACACCCAATAATCTTGGTCTTGCTGCCATAGTCATATAATAAGAGTCTGATAGGGATTTCTTTCATCACAGATATTTTCTTGCCATCAATTCTGAATGTATTACTGAAATGTTGTAAAGTTGTATCTCTGTTCCTCTTTTTTACAGAATGCACTAACACATCTCTTGAGAGTTTTTCCATTGTCATATATCTGGAATTTATTCTATAAACTTTCTCTATTTCAAGTTCCATCAAATCCTTCCAATCCAGGAATTTTTTCGAGTCGTTGATATCTTTATCTCTAATCTCTTCACCAATTCCTTCAGGGGCAGCGCTGAATTCCAAACAGTAATATTTGTCTTTAGGATCCATCACAACCATATAATCCAAATCTTTTTCCAGGTCCATATTTGATAAATCTATTCCAATCTCCAGGGCTTGAACCTTCCCTTTGATCTTTCTTTTATCTTCTTTTTCTTGTCCAGTTATAGAATCCTGAATTTCTTTCAGCTCCTGTCTCATTTTGCCAAATCCAATTTTCATCTCTTGTCTGTTCTGTCCCAGCTCTTGTTTCGTTAGCTTAATCTCATTCATTATTTTCTGAAACATATTTAGAGAGAGAACTCCTTCCTGAACATTCAGGGTCTCAGCCACCTTCTTGATTGTCATTCTTAAAACCAAAAGAACAAAACCCCTTCAATTCCAATATAGTCACTATTCTCAAGCAAAGAACAGTTTATTTCTTTTTCCAGTCACAAATGAGTTAATCTTCCAAGCCAGATGACATCACCCTCTAGACAGCATGAACTGCCGTATCTCTTATATGTCCAAAACAAATTTAGTTCACAGCATCCAAATGATTAGTGGCACAAGGAATAAGCAGATTCGCCAAAAAAAAAAGTAGACCAGAAAAAATAGTCCCAGACATATAATACTCAAATATCAGATAAAGCAAATTTTCTCTTCAAATCAGATGCCTCTCATCCGTTTATATCTTTAAAATGCTCAATTCCATGCCAGCTTTTTGCAATACAAAACAAAGATAGGCTATTTCGATTTTCTTCCTCCTTAATTCCGTATGTAAAAGAGAAAGTTATAACTCACCCAGGGCTTCTTTGTTGCTGACTCTTTGACAAATCTCTTTTGCAGTAACGATAACAAAATGATGATAGACAGGAGGATGCTTGCCTGTTAATTTCCGTTTTTCTTTGAAGAAAAAAAAAACATCTCGCTTAATCAGTTAGAGCCTGTTTGTAATCCCTGGCTCCGTCCGACGCTGTTGGCTACCTTCCTTCATAGGCGATTCCAATGAATTCCAGTCCAACAAACACCACGGAACTTCTGTGGGTAATCTCTAAGTTTCTCCCTTGCCTGGGAGAAAAATTTCCCAGTCAAAAAAACTCTTCTGACTGGTTTTAAAACTGAAAAAGCTTCCTCTGAGACGAGAGCTCGTCTAGAGGCAAGCACAGGCGGAGCGATCCTCCTGGGAAGTCAAAAGTGAGTATAGGATTAAAGCTTCATATTGGGAAGGCTTTTAAAACACTGCCCCTTCAACAGCCCAGGAAAATTTAAACTTTTTTGATAATAATAATAATAATTTAATTTTTAGGCCGCCTATCTGACCGAAGCTACTCTAGGCGGCGTACATATTAAATTCAATAAAATACAAAATACAGTAAATACAATAAATACAATAAAATACAAATAATCAACAGTGACAGAATAGCAGCAATTGTAATACATAGCAACAGGCATTGAGTATATAATTAGCCCATCCCGATAGTCCCAAAGGCCTGACCAAACAGCCAAGTTTTTAATGCTCGGCGGAAGGTATCCAGGGAAGGGGCATGTCGAAGATCGAACGGGAGGGAATTCCAGAGAGTGGGGGCCGCCACCGAAAAAGCCCCCTCTCTAGTCCCCACCAACCTAGCTACTTTTGTTGGTGTGATTGAGAGAAGGCCCTGCGTGGCGGACCTTGTCTGGCGGCATAGTTGGTGACGCTGGAGGTGCTCCTTCAGATAAACCGGGCCGAAACCGTATAGGGATTTAAAGGTTAACACCAACAACTTGAATTGGGCCCGGAAAACTGCTGTAAGCCAGTGTAGATTAAATAATACTGGTGTAATACGATCACGGCATACAAGAGAGAAAAAGACTGAAAGCTATATACTTACTCAATTTATGAGATTTTCAGACAAGCAGGGAAAAAACAACAGTTTTCTGGCCTTGCAACAGGGTCTAGGTACTGCCTGGAGGTCAACAAATCCCTTGTCAATCACAATCTTAACTTCACTTACTGGCTACAAACCTGAAAGGGTGGGGTTAGAGTAGCCAGCTACAGCTAATTTAATAGAAGTTGCAAGTGGGGGATGGCTGATGTTTTTGATGTATATCTCTTGAACTAAACCACTGGACAAAAACTGGAGATCTGGCAATCCTAGTGCTCATGTAATGAAGTCCAAGAAAAATAATTTGCACTGGAGACATCCATTGCTAAATCCAAATTCCTTAAAGGGAAACTCACTATATAAACCATACAATGTGCAATTTGAGGAAAAAGAAACTCACATTTTAAATCCTAGGAATGAGCATCACACTTTCAGATACCAAAAGACAGATTATGAGATGCCAATCTGGCAAAGGAGGGTAACTATGTCAAATTCCTAGGCATCAGCATCACAATGTTTTAAGTGCCTGGACAAATTCCTGGCATGTGGGTTTTTTTCCAGCCCTGCAAAGTGATTTATTTTATAAAACCACAAAACTTGCATTGGCTATTTTTCTGACACATTGGGGAAAAATTAATTCTGAGATTGAAATTATGACGGCCAGTATGATACGAGTGAGAGATAGATAGGGAAGCATTTCATCAGTTGCTATTTAGGGTCCTATAGACTGACTCTAACATTTGGAAATAAGGGAATACCACTGTGGCAGTTCTTCTGCCATAGTAA
This sequence comes from Rhineura floridana, assembly GCF_030035675.1. Taxonomy (NCBI): domain Eukaryota; kingdom Metazoa; phylum Chordata; class Lepidosauria; order Squamata; family Rhineuridae; genus Rhineura; species Rhineura floridana. The sequence goes on from NC_084480.1 coordinate 215,278,971, forward strand.
TATATATTGCTAGGGCAGGAAATCAGTACAAGTACAACTGCTTAATATTGGTAACTGCTGACAGAAGCATTAGTTGTGGGTATGCTTACTTATAGTGTAACTTGTCTTTTAGCCTAAAAGAGGAATTAAATACCACAGTACTTTGAACCCAACAGAATTTGGTTATGATGCTTTTCATTAGCATAGCTGACATTAGAGCTGAAATTTCTAAGATTTTCCTCTCTCCCTTCCACAAAAAAAGAATTTTAGCAGAATATTATCCATCATTTCTTGGTTGCAGACACCATTCCTTCCCCTCCCCCTGCCCACCAAACTCCTAAACGTACTAGGTGTGGTGCACTATGGAGTATAGAGAAAGGCGGCTGGGCTGCCAAACACAGTTGCTGCTGCCTCCACTACTTGCAGCATCAGTTATAATAAATACTTAGGGGTCTATCCAAAGTAGCGCTAAGTAAGCATTCTGTCAGGGGGGTGGGGGGGAGGAGAGGGGGAAAGTCCCACTGCACAAGTGGAAATTCTTGTGCTGACAGGAGGAGTTAGCTGAATACCACTCTTAAGAAAGATGTGTGCTGCCATTACTAAAGGTGAACCCCATCCATGAGAAACTGTTAGAAAAACCTGTCCTCCCCTTGGAAAATTTTCCCCTGAATTTCTCAGTCCACAAATAGGGTGGAGAATTTCAACATACTATTTGTGCATAGCTTTAGTTGATATACAATAATGTGGATCAAAACAGAGAGAACCAGGTTTAGGGAGACTGTGATTTGGTCCTGGGCCATGCCTCTGGTGGAGATGGCTTTTAACCCTCTCCCCGCACCCCCAGCATAATTTCCCCCAGTATGAATTCCCCGGGCCTTCACTTCTCTAGCTGGAACCCAATAACATCTGGAGCGCCATACGTTTCCCATCCTTAATCTATACTGTAGAAACTTCAGCTTCTACTTCAGAATAAGCTGTTTTATGTTCTAGTGAGAACTCTCTAGCCACCTGTCACACACCCCACCCCCAATATAGCTGTCAAAATTTCCCTGAATCCTTCCATTGTTGGCTATAAAGCAAGTGTTTTTAAAACAAATAAAATTAGGGCTACAGCTTTACAGCATCCTGTTATCTATTACATATTGACTAAGAAGGTACTTCTGATTAAATCAGGAAACAGAATTTTAATATAGGGTTCCTAAGAACAGCAGATAAAACAACCAGCTTCATAAAAAGAGGTGCCACCTTTAAAAGAGGCATTCTTCCTTGTCTTACATACAGAATATGCCTGCTATGACATAATACACATAATCTATAAATAAAGAAAATAGGCTTCTTGGTTGAGAAATGCTGTTTTTATACATATACAAATTTAATCAATATGTTAAATTGCTGAACATTTTTCAACTGGTGTGCAGTCTTACAAAAATACCTAATGCAATTAAGAAAATCTAGTAAACAGCTTGCTTTTAATATATACTTAGAATTACATTTTGAGTCAAGCCTAAAAATATGTCAAGAGCAAGTTTTATTGGAAGAATGAAATGCAACATGAGCTTTGTGTATCTACTGTAGTAGTATAGTCTGCATTCTGGTTGTGGTGCCTTATTAACAGATGGCCACACAAGTGGATCAATCAACTATTCTAGTCCTCATGCCCATTTTGCAACAAGTGACATTAAGTAAAGGAAACCTTTCAAAATGTACCTCTTCACAGACCAAATTACCTTCTGACCACACAAGCGGAAAATAATTGAAAAAATGCTCCAATCTAAATTGGGTTCAAAACCAAACTTTAAAAAAATAAATAACAGTCAGACAAAGGTTCTGTTTAGTGAGTCACAATGGGGAGCAACATTACTTGTATGTTTTGAGGAGGAAGGCTAATATAAAGCAAAAAGGAACAGGGAAAAAAAGATTATCTGCTCATAATACAATGCTTTCAATGGGGGAGTTCTTGCTCAATTTCTCCTTTATAGTATGGGCCCCAGAATGACAGGGTACTGAGATTAAATTTCATTGCATCCCCTTCCACCAGGGTCTTAAAAGAGAAGGGTTTTATTGCCAATTTAAGCTGCTCCACGGTATCTTAACTAGGAACAGAAAGTGCACATATCCTACTTGCCTTCCACATTGCCGCTTTCAAACTTGAATATTTAATGAGGTACATAAAAGCACTAATATCATCAAATGGGAGGTCGGGTGAGGAGGAGGAAGAGGGAGGGAAGCTCTAACTACAGTGCTGTATATGGCACAATAAGCCTCTAAGGAAAAAAAGAATAATGGGGAACAAACCTCAGCTCTCTTCAGAAAGATGATCTCAGCCACATGGCTACCCCACAAGGTCAGGCAGAGTTTCAGAATGCAACAGCAAGTTAAAATTATATAGCTTGACCTTCACAGAATCTGGGCGGATTAAATTCAGTTTAGCCCTGGTATTTAAAAGGATGAAAACGTACGCTCAGGAAAAGGCAGCCATTAACTAATCTGCTTATACAAAAAAGGGGGGGACACAGGCAAAGACACATAACTGTGATTTTCAGCTTAGTTCATCAAGAATGTGCTGTCATCATAACAGAATTTATTTTAGCACATCATGCTTAGCTATTTGGCTTTAAAAAAAATGAATCAGGCATGCTGTCAAGTATTCCTCAAACCATAACTGCAGACATCACACCTAGGAACACTGCATCAAAGTGACTCCCATACTACAGTTTGCTGCACTGTGCACAGTCACTGCCAGCTAATGTGCCCCACAGAGACTTCCCTGCCCTCCCAGCAGTAAGTGCAAGCAGCCAGGCATATAAAACCAGATACAACAAGAAGACAGAAATGGAGGAGCGGGGGGGGGGGGAGGGGAGAGAGAGAGAGAGAGAGAGAGAGTATATCAGCAAAACTAAAATGAAAACAGCATTTGGTAATGTCTTGCCACACACTGAGGAAATCTGTTACCACTCCATTGCTTCTCCAGATTTCTGACCAGGTGCAGATGTGTGGTAAGAATTTCCTCACTGCTTCGTGGAAAAAAATAATACATAGGATCAGCTTACTGAGAGGATATGATATACAGTGGTAAGTTGCCATGGTTGGCAGAGTCCCACTCCCCTCCCCTGTTAAGGTTCCAGCACAGTCAAATGCAAGTTATGGAAACAAAGAGCACAAGTAAGGGAAATAAACACAAATTCCTCAAGATAAATTCATTTCACTTCCAACCTTTCTAATCAGATTTAAGGAAATCCACAGGAGTACTGTTCTCCCTTGCTTGAGAGGCTATTTAAAATGCCACTCTTTTTTATTGTAAAATTAGTACTCTGATTCTATACACACAAGTCACCAAGTGCAAGATTTCGATCTCCAACATCCACATTTTAGCATAAGATCATTGAAAACTTTGTCATTAACCCTTAAGACTGCTGAATAGTTACCATTTTCTACTTGCTATAACCATATTTCCAGGAACATCCCAACTGTTCCACATTAGTCTATGTAGTTTCCTTCTTTCAACTAATCAATCTAGGGAGAATTAGCATGAACACAGTTCAGACAACCAACCATATGTACAGCACATGCACTGTGTGCACATTCATTTGCATGTCTTCAGCATCCGTAATATGTACATAAACTGTATGGTAATAGGCAAAAAGCACAATCCCCATCCACATGGAGCCCAATACAAACAAAAATGTGTGGCAGAAGAAGGGCTTGCTCCTGCAATTTCACACCATTCCACACCCAGTTAGTTGTCTGAATAGTGCAGGGGTGGGTAACCTTTTTCTGTCCAAAGTCCACATCGCCTTCTGGACAACCTTCCAAGGTCACATGCCAGTGGTGGGCGGGGCTAGTGGGAAAAGCGGACAAAGCAATTTATGTACATTTTATGTTTGCCGCCCTGGGCTCCTTCGGGAGGAAGGGCAGGATATAAATTCAATAAATAATAACAATAACAAGAACAATATCCTCGTACATCAGGATAGTTTCTACACAAACACACTCCTCTGTCCTCCATCCAGGAAAGTACATGGACACATTCTAGCCAGGCAAAAAACACTTAAGGAGGATGCAAAGCATGGCCAGTTAGTTGGTTGGGGAGGGGGTCCGGCCTGGGGAGACTCTCAAGAGCCAGACAGAGAGGCTTGATGAGCCACATTTGGGCACTGGACTCAAGGTGCCTTCCCCCTCAGAAGACCACTCACAAGGATTAGGAGACTCCTCCTAACTCTTTTCATATGCTTTTTTTTTTTTTTTAACAGGGACAGAAAAATATGTTTCTTCTTTGCTAACCTTTAACCCCAGCCCAACAGCCTGGAAGAACAGTGGCCAATTAAATATTTTAATTCCTTTCTCTTTTCAGCTGCAAAAGTTCCATTTCCTTTTTCCTTTCAGCTGCAAAATGCAATATATCCTGAATCAACCAAATTTCACTGCTTTCTATTCTCTTTGACTAAAATATCTAGATAACAAGAAAGGGGAGATTTTACACACAAACACACACACACTTCCTAGGGTGAAGTTCATGGGGTTTTTTTGCATTTGGGATCTAAAACAAAAAAATTTGGCAATCAGCCCAAAGAAAAACATTTTCAACGTCTGTTTCCAACATTTTCCTAGCTGATTTTAATAAGTCTACAACAGAGTCACTGGCTAAGTTCCTCTTCTCTGCCCAAAGGAGTCGTAAGAGGATTCTTCTCTTTTAACTGTTATTTCTTTTATGTTGTACTTTTATATTTCTGTATCTTAACTATTCTGACGTTTTATATACTATTTTATTTGAATGGGTCTGTGACCGTATATTAATAATAAACAAACAAACATTTTCTCCTGAGGAGGAAACTAATCTAAGAACTCAAGATGGGATTCTGATTAATCAAAGCAGGAAATGTTAGCTATATGATTGTATCTTGTTTAGCAACCATACCATAATGCATGCCAGAGAAAATTCAGCAGCTATAAAACACAAACACTACCCTTTTAAAAATCCATTATATATTTTCTATGTAATGATTCAGACATATTTACTCACATTTGTGTTACATTCCCTGCATATCCCACAACTTCATTTAGCATCAGGTTTTCCTTCTTTACAAGCCTTGGAAAACTTTAAATGTGACAAAAGTGATAAAAAACATGCTTCCAGCATACATCTTTTAATTTTTATCAAACTTATTTCAGTAACAATACTTTTTTTTTTAAGAAGTGCAGAGTTCATCTCCCTTGGTTTGCTTAGCATACAATGAGAACTAATTATGTTTTAAGAATTTAAACAGGGATCTACTAGTTAATTGCCATCCACAACATAACAGTCTCTCACATGCACACTCAATCTTGTCTTGGATATCACATTGGACTTGGTCCAATACAGATGCAATACTTCCCATGGTTAAAAGAACAGGAAACAGGCCACCTCGTCTGTTCCTTTCAGAATTATGTCTTCACCAATATTAACCATCATTGCTAATAAGGTGTTGCTCCTTATCCAGGATTTGAAACCAGCTGCAAACACTTGGTAACTCTGCTTAGCATTAACCATGGTTAACATCAAGACAGAATATCAAACCATGGTTTAACAGTAGTAGGGAAAAGTCATGGAAATCTGAACTCAAGATGTGAGGGAGCATGCAATCCCTTGAAACATTCGTGATCCACAGTTAAGGAACAGAAAAGTATTACATCTGCATGGCAACAACTAGATGACAAATCAGAATCTAAGTTGTGGCTCTAGCTCACTTTGCATGGGTGGAAGAAAACAGAGGGTCAGGCAGAAGCAGCCCATTGGGTCAGAAGCAGCACACAAGCGTCTACTGAGCTGCTTTTGATTCACTGGTGCTACTGCATTGCATTAAGTTAGTACAACACAGAGGATTGGGGGGCATACTCCAATGCCATATACCCCACCCTGTCTTTTCCTTCAATGGGCATAGCCCTTAAGGGAGGAGGGGGTGCATGTCAAAGGTCCAAATAGCACCCTTCAAGAGGATTTTGTCTTTGGGTCAACTAGTAATAATCCCTAACCTAGATTTTTACACAAGCAAGCATGATGAACACAGCTCAGGTTTTCTCACTGTAATAGTTTGAGTCTGTTAAATATGAGACGTGGTTGTAGAGCCAGATCTCTGGATACTTAAATAAATGATGTTCATAATGTTCTGTTAAATAGGGTGGCTGATGCATAACAATGGTGCTAATGTCATAAACATTGTCTGCCCTTTACCCTGTGTCCCCACAAAGCCGACTACCACCAATTGTCTGGCAAACTGGAAAGAAGAGTGAGAAAGGCAGGCAAAGAGTCACTATAGCCTCCTCCAGCTGGAGAGCTCTCCACCACCATCACTCCAGCCCATCTACAACTAGCTGCCCTATCAGAATGATCCTTATGACTTGTCATGTGGTAATATTACTTATCATTGTCTTGTTTTTTTCAAAATGTGCATTCATGCTGTTTGTGTTTTCCACCTTGGAAGGATATGAAAAGTGGAATATAAATATAAACAAAGGGTTGTAGCCAATGTTAATCATACTCAAAGAGTAGGCCCACTGAGTTTAATTGACATGACTAACTTAGGCCCATTAATTTCAATTAATCTACTCTGGGTCTACTCTGAGAAAAAGTCAGACCCAAACTTTTTATTTTTAAGGATGTTATATTTTAACTGTTCCAACAGCTGCCTCATTTGAATACTATGCTGAAGAAACAAACTACAATTAGCAATACATCCAAACTGCGGGTTGCGGTTTTGTTTTGTTCCCAACAAATCATGATGTGCAGCCAAGGTTAACTATGGCTTACACTATAGCATACAAACTGGGCCAATGCATCAACAGAAAAAAAAATGCCTCATATAATTGTGTAACCTGAGATTGTGTTCCTACATCAATCTTCTTGCACCTCCCACAGATATAAATAAACTAAGCAGATTTACTCAGAAGCAAAAACTGCAGCCTTCCTCTCCTTAGTTGTGAATATTGGTGTCTCTGTTATTTTTGCAATATAAATGAATATGTACCAAAATAAATCCTCTGTCTAGAAATAACTGGCACAGGTTCTTCCTAAAATGCACATAGCCACAAGGAAAACAGCTAGTGAAAGAATCAGAATCAAAAGCAAACAGGCCCACTGTCTCCAAGAGTTGTCTAACTCTGTCATATGAGGAAAAAAGGTTTTTTTCTTTAATTAGACTTAAAAAAACATTTTTAGTTAGCCAATAAAAGTTAAAAGGAAAGCCCTGTCTAGGTTGCTTCCTTACACCTTCTTAATGAGGCCATCTGCAAGCAAAAGAAGTAGAAACAGGAGGCTGTGGGTTGAGGGAAACAAGGGGGCCAGGGAAGGAGAAGGAGATGGAGGCATGCTGATTTTAGGTACTTGTCTCTTCACATCCTCTGGTCAAACTTGCTGCATCTCTCATTCCCTAACAACACAAGATCAAACATAAGCACTTGTGTTTACAACATCCTGAGCAATTTAGGAATCCCAGCAGACACTGCTTCCTCCTCAGCTCTCCTTTTAAAGCGTACTGCTTCTAATGAAGCTAGTACAGGTTTATGAGTTTATAATCACCATCAGTCAGGCTTGCTGCAGAAGGGGATTTAAATGCAAGAAAAAGACTAACAACCTCCACCTTCCCTGTACTTCAACGATTTATCCAAAAAGCCTTGTGCTGAACAGAAAGGTTTGTTTTTAAAAATGCAACTACAACGCCTTCATGAGGCTGTGATTTCTGTAATCAGTCTCTACTTCCCAGCAGTGCAGCAGGACAAAGTTTTCCCCAAGACAGATATTATCATTCGTAGTCACTTTGGGGGAGGAGGAAGATTCAAAACACAAGTATTTGCTAAGTACAGAGGATGTTCCAAGAACATGCTCTATATGCAATTTCCGTCTCTTGCCTTTCAAATCTGATGGTTGACATTTATGGTCACTTTCATTTATGTCACAAACTCAGCAACTTTTTATTTTGTATTTGGTGGAAGAAAATGCAATTACAGTAAAAAAAATGCTAAAGTTGTAAAAATATTATAACTGTATTAATGTGTTAGTCTGTTACAGAAAAAATAAACAGGAACCCTGGGATACCTTAAGGCCTTAAAAAGGAAAAGATTCTGGCACAAACTTTCATGGACTATATCAGATGCATGAAGGGTAATCCTACATTGGCGTGTGTGTGTGTGTGTGTGCGTGTGTGTGCATACACATACACGGCTGTGAAGGGAATTTGTAAGCTGTGAGGTCAACAGAGAAATGAAGTGCAAAAAAACTACAGACTGGCAATTACGTTAAAGCTTAAAATCATTATAGTGACGATTCAAAATGTAGTGTTAATGATAACACCAACATTTTGGCATTGGTAGGGTAAATAACTATAGATGTCCTAGTCCATGAAAGCTTATGCCATAATAAATTGATGAAGACTATGAGGTTCCACAAGACTTTCTGCCGTACTTATGGTGGACACACATCTTCAGAGAGCTTGGAAACTATGTTTATAAAGGATAGGAAAGAGGTGGTTTTTATATTATTATTGATTTCTATCCTTATTATATGTGCAATAAGTGACCATATAGACTATAGTGGCAATTTCCAATCTGTTAAAAACTTTTGCAGCACGTAAATCCCTGTTTGTTTATTTGGTGATCTTGTGAACGTCATATGCAAGAGCACATAATAATAAAGTCAAAATCTTAACCATCCTGTTAATCCTGAAAAACAAAAAAGAGAGGAAGACCTATTGGTCTAGTGTAAGTTAAAATGTTCAATGTGCAAACTTTCATGTTTACACAGAAATCTTAAACATGATGGTTTCCATCACCCATTTCCTACACGTACATATTCACAGGCATACACATGGTTTCATTTCCGCTTCCAACATTTAAAACTTCAAGCCATTATCTAAGCAGCAGGACTGCATATAGAAAAAGCCAGTTCAAATACAATATACTAAAGGCTTGATCTTCACACCTGCTGTGCCAGTAAATAAATGGATAGGACAGGGCACACCAACTGCTGTGCCAGCACAGCACCACAAAACATGACATTATCCTGCCGTTAGAAGAGTGTTAATGGTGGCACTACAGAAACTGATTTCTCAATGTTCCTGGGGTTCTACTGGGAATATTAAAAACAACAAAAATCACCACAAACAACATGCTTAGCCCAAATATGCATCTTCATTTCAACTATAAATTTACTGTCAATGCCAAAGCAGAACCCAGGGGGAAAAAAACACACAAAATGATCTGTGTGAATTTTCCATTCTACTATTTCTGCTTATATTGTGAACCAGCACTTCATGTGAATGACATCTCAGAAATGCTTTAATACAGCAGAAAACTATAAAATGATTTTAATGTGCACATACAGACTGGTTTCCAGACCTATTTAGGCACAGCTGTTTCTGCATACTTTAAAACTGATGCATGCAAAATGGCTTCACAATTGCCTCTTAACTGGTTTGTGGACTTTCACTAGATTTAGTTAGCTTATAATGTTCAGAAAATGTGCAGCGTTTTATCCCCTACTGAGAGTGAACTATAGCACACACTGACGTATCTTGGTTTCAACATTATCTCTACATAAAACTTTCATCTAGGCCTGAAAAAGTGAGAAGCAAGGACTGTATTTAATTTTAAAGGTGTGCTTGCTGGTTTCCCCTCCCTAAAAAGAAAATGTAGACAGAAAAAATGTGCTTTGATAATAGCCCTCACAAAATGTAAAATAACACGCACATACCACCCATAAAATCTTTTTGATGTCAGTACCAAAACTCTTCTTGTTTTGAAATCAGAAATAAGTTGCTATTCTCTTTTAATTTAAAAATTTACACTTTGATTGAGGGCAAGCTATATATTTAGGGCAAGCTACACATTTGTTCTGTCAGCACAAGGATTTCCACTTGCATAACAGAACTCCCTGCCACTGCATGCTCCACATCCTTGCCAAATCTGCTTCAGAGAGTTGGAGGAATCTCCAAAATAATGTAGGGAGAGCATGGAGAGAGGAGAGGGATGAAGTTCCATTTGAGCCGGTGGAAATCCTTGCGCTGACAGAACAAGTTAGTTGGATACCACCTTTAGGGTGGCGATATGTCCTGCTTTATAGAGGACAATCTCTATTTGAAGGGCTGTCTGGTCCAAGTACAGTTAAAAAAAAGAACCATAAGAAGGAAGAGCAGGTGTCTTGACCTTGCCCATCATCAGTTAGCACCTGGAAAACAGGCTGAGCAAGAACAAGGTCACTGGTCACTGGCCTTCCTGCCAGAGGGAAAGGTGTTATATTTCAAATATTAATTCTTTCTAAATTTGCATCCATGCATATAAACTAGCATACGCACATTTTATGCAAATCTTTGTATATCTTCTTTTGTCCTCTTTTTTGACAATGCGCCTGGCTGCCCAATGCATAGTAGCCCAACAGTTATTTTACAACAGCAAAAGCTGCTTCTGGAGGAGGGATTGGGAACAAAAAAGCAATAAGGAAATGTAGCTCTTAACTCTTTCCTGGCTCACCATTTCCCCATACAAAACTGCCTCTCCCAAATGTGTCTTCACACCAGCCTAACCCCAATGATACTTCAACATTAGCTGCCCTCAGACCATTTATCTGCTCATGACTATTATTGCAGACCCTACATTCATTCACTGGATTTATATCCCATGCTTCCTCCCAGCAGAAGCCCAGGGCAGCAAACAAAAGCACTAAGAACACCATAAAACATCATAAATCGGACTTTAAAATATATTAAAACTTCCTTAAAAACATATTAAAACAAAACATCTTTCAAAACATCTTTAAAAAAAAAAAAGCCTTAAAAACGTATTAAAAAGTAATTCCAACAGAGACGCAGACTGGGATAAGGTCTCAACTTAAAAGGCTTGTGGTAAGAAGGTCTTCAGTAGGCACTGAAAAGATAACAGAGATGGCACCTAATATTTAAGGGTAGGGTGTTCCACAGGGTAGGTGCCGCCACACTAAAGGTCTGTTTCCTATGTTTTGCAGAATGGACCTCCTGATAAGATGGTATCTGCAGGAGGCCCTCACCTGCAGAACACAGTGATCGACTGGGTATATAAGGGGTAAGACGACCTTTCAGGTATCCTGGTCCCAAGATGTATAGGGCTTTGTAGACCAAAACCAGAACCTTGAACTTAGCCCAGTAGCTAATAGGTAGCCAGTGCAATTCATTCAGCATGTTGGCGATACCCTGCCCCAGTGAGCAGTGTCACTGCCACCGCATATTGCACCAGCTGCAGCTTCTGGGCCAACCTCAAGGGCTGCCCCGAATAGTGCACATTACAGTAATCCAGCCTAGATGTTACCAGTGCAAGGACAACAGTGGTCTGGCTATCCCGGTCCAGAAACAGCCGCAGCTGTCTTACCAGCCAAAGGCACTCCTAGCCATTGAGGCCACATGGGCCTCTAGCGGCAAAGATGGGTCCAGGAGCACCCACAGACTACAGAACTGCTATTTCAGAGGGAGTATGACCCCATCACAAGCAGGTCTTGCTCTCAGGGACTTCTTTATCACAAATTGCATCTCTTGAAAGTGAGGAAAAGGCTAAAACCACAGTGTACTCACTTCATTATACAGCCACAAGATAAACATGCAAATGATAAAACCTGCCCTCCCCCTTCCTTTGCCCCCCTCCAATCCGCTTTCTCCTTCTCCTTCCCCTTCCCCCTCCTCCACCATGGTCAGTTTTACCTATCCTAACCATGACTGCAGAGGAGTAAACCCCATTGAAGTCAATAAGCATGCAAATGATGACCTACCTTTCCCCTCTCCTCTCCCTTCCTCCTCCCCTCCCTGTTCCCTTCTTCCTCCTCCCCCACCCACTCCAGCCCTCCCCACTCCCCCCCCCAGTCAGTTTCACCTATCCTAAGCATGACTGCAGGGGAGTAAATCCCATTGAACTCAATAAGCATGTAAATGATCAATCCATTCTCAGGATCCCATTTCTTATCTCCCGGATTAAAAAGCAGGGAAATTCACTAATAGGCAAAAAACCTTGTGGTTTAAGAATGTACCTATAGCCCACAGATATTTCTATCCAACTTTAAAAAGCAGGGAAATTGGGCAGCTATAGTGAATGCAACAGGAGAGCAGGAGACCTGACCTCCTCTCTGAGATATTGGACTGCCCTACAAATTTGTCAAAATGCAAACACAATTTGGAAGTGGATTGGACTGTGAAAGACCAACCCAAATTGTTTTTCCATTTTGACAAATTTGTAAGGCAGTACAATATCTCAGAGAGGAGATCAGGTCTCCTGCTCTCCTGGTGCATTCACTATAATTGCCCAATTTCCCTGCTTTTTAAAGTTTGATAAAAAAATATCTGTGGGCTATGGGTATGTTCTTAAATCGCAAGGGTTTTTTGCCTATTAGTGAATATATTTAGGCATCTCATCTGCTTCTCTGTACAAAGTACTGTCTATTAGCTATTTATCACAGTATGGATTTTATTATACCATTCAGACACATATTCAGAAAACCTGCCTTGTAGACTTTAGAGTGGTCACACTGGGCACAGCTAAATCACCAATCACCACAAACTGTAGGTTTGGTTAGCAATTATTGTGGTGCGAGTCACAAAATCTAGGCTGTGAACACACTAGTTGCCACAGCAAAGCATTTCCATTAGCCACACCTGGAGGGGGAACAGGCTGATCTGCTGATCAGTTGCGAAATCTCTTGGAAGTTCAATTTTTTTAAAAAGCCCTCAAACTGCTCCCAAAAGGGGAGGGGTTTAACTAGTGTCATAGGCTGCCATTTTCAGAAAAGAGAATAAGCAGAACAGTGACTTGTTGCCACAGGAAATGTCACCATTGTTCTCTTCCTTCCAAATACCCCCCCAGCCCTCCCAAATTAGGGTTGGAATTGTAGGCCCTTCACAAAAGCTGCATTCCTGATTCTCTTGCATGAGCAGGTAACTATCATAACCAGGTAAGTATCAAAACAAATTATACTGTGAACTTGAATCAGCCAAAATTAATTACTTTAAATCTTAGTGGTATGGAAATAGGAGAGGATTAAGCACACACATTAAAACCTGTGGCAGTGAAATCAATGGGATCAACGTGCTTACCTTTTGCTGGATTAGGGGCTCCATATTCTATAACACTCTAGCTCAGTGGTTCCCAACCTTTATGAGCGTGGGACCCCCTTTGTAAACTCAAATATTTTTGTGACCCCCCCACATGCTAATTGTAATTAGTTTCTGTTAATTGAAAAAAATACATAATGAAGTGTTAAGTAATGTCATTTTTTATTCATCTCAACAACAAATATGATGATGATATTTATTATCTGCCCTTTACCAGAAAGTCCCAGGGCAGATTACAGAATATAAACAACTTCTAACAAATTTTGAAGGATCATCAACTTACTAAGTAACTAGGGGCTTCATGCGCCAACCCCATACGCATATATATACACACACACGCTCCCCAAACATGTACACACATAACTCGGAGCTCCCAAAACACTCACATCCACACCCAACACCCACACCCAGGGACACCCAGGGACTCCAGAACAGGTCCCTCCCCAAATGAATCTGCTCAGTTAATTACTTCTGAAACCCACAATATGAAGAAGAGTGAAACCAGGCCATATTCACACCATGTATTTATTCCGCTATTATTCCACTTTAAATACTAATGGCTTCCCTCAAAGAAGCCTGGGAAGTGTAGTTTGTGAAGGGTGCTGAGAGTTGTTAGGAGGCTCCTGTTCTCCTCAGAGAGCTACAGTTCCCTGAGTGGTTTAACGTTCCAACCCCCTTCCCAGGAAACTCTGGGAATTGTAGATCTGTGAGGGGAACAAGGGTCTAGCGTAACAACTCTCAGCACCCTTAACTACACTTCCCAGCATACTTTGGGGGAAGCCATGACTGTTTCAAGAGGAATAATAGTGGAATAAATGTACAGTGAATGCAGCCCAGGAGTGTCCAGGTGACCAAATGATTACTGTTGACAAGTTCTTGAAATCAAGCTCATACATCCATGGTATAACTGAGTTAATGAGAAGGCTGGTGCTGTTTTGCAGCTGTCAGAGATTGGAAGTCTGGTTGAAGAGATGTTCGTTTCAACCTTAAATCTGGTTGCACATCTAACTTGTTTCAATATTTTGATTTCAATGCAACAAGATACAGAAGACCTCTTGGAGGCCTGGCCTGGCAACCAAGAGGTCTTTTATGATCTTTAAAGGTTGTGCAGGGGGGAGGGAGGATTCCACCTTGTGGTTTTTCCCATTACAGGGTTGCAAGAACACCTGCACTTGGCTGACTTTTTCTTCTCCTAAAGATACAGGATCAGTCTCAGGCCAGGAACCTGGCAACCCTAATGGGGACCTAACTCCCAATTCGTTGCAGTGAGGCCTTTGCTGGATAATACAGAACTCAATCCACCAGAAGAAAAACTGTATATGTATTGGGTATGGAATTCTGATTTTTCTGTCTCATGTCTCAGGCTGGCCTTCAAAGTGAGGTTTGCTGCTATCCTTCATAGTCTTGTTTCAAACCTTAAACTGAAAGGAATCCACAGCTTCATAATCCCCTTTTGTTTTTGACATTTCAACCTGCCATAGCATATTTTCTGCTGGGAATGTTAGAACTGGTAAATAGCTGGCAGGCAACCCAGCTTTATTCGGTTGCACAATTTTATAGCGCATATAACTCTTCAAATTCTCTTCCAATGTAAAAAACCTGATAGACCAGAAATGGTGATCAAACAGTAAAGCATCTCCACTTCCACTTTACACCGTTCAGCTGATGGGATGAAACAGGAAAGCAGAGTTAACACCTATAATCATTGCTTCATTCATAGAGTTATTCCCTGCTGCTCACAGAGAGAGAAATATACTTTGATGTCTTTAGGATTAATCTAGTTAGCACACAGATCCACTTAAGAAATTTTTTGCTAGGAACAGAAGATTTTGTTGAAAAGGGTAGCATTGTGTCAATAAATATCTTTCCATTCTCTGATGAGTAAAAATTAAAACTGAGCAGTCTTTAAAATATACAAATGATGTAAAGCTGTCTTCTACAAAACTGGCAGAATATTTACAGTTAAAGTAGAAAGGCATACAAATGTAACTCTAGTTTTTACAAGGGCAAAGAGAAGGTATTTGCATAGAAGCAGAAATAAATGTGACAAGCTTTAAAAGGAGGACATCTCTTGCCACAGTAATGGCCATAAAGAAGAACACTCCAGCGAGTCTGGCAAAGGAAACGTCTCCTAAAGGCTTAAAATGAGGTCATGTGAGAGCTTGTAAAATTGGGGTAAGATTCCATTAATTTACAGCTTGGTTGATGTCTGGGAAATTCTCCCCTATAAAACTACTTTACAAGTACAATTTACAAAAGCGGGGGAGGTGACTACTTTGACCTATGTTGCTAAATAGAGTTATTATGAGGTATAAGAGTAGCCAAAATAAATGGCTCTCAACATACACACAAGCAGATTTTCCCCTATTTAACCTTTCAAACATACAAAAGCAAGCCTTTGAAACTTGCTGTAAATTATGTCCCGCACTGTTTAGAATTAACTCTTCCCACCAGGGGTGTTGTTAAGGTGTGGCCCATGGGGCCTGAGCCTCAGGTCTTTTGCACTGAGTCTCAGACCTTCAGCTCTCTTGCCCTCCCCCCAGTTTTGACATTAAAAAAAGGAAGAACTTTGCTTACAGGATGAGACTCCCAGCCACCCATCATCTCAGTTTGTCCAGAGGCAAATTTGTATCATGGCCTTGTGCCTGAAGTCTTTCAAGAATCTAGCAATACCCCTGCCTCCCACAATGAAATCTGAAATGGTACCCATGGAAATGCAATGGCAAGAAGAGAAAGAGAATCTTTACCTAAGTCATGAATTACTGATTAGTACATTTTTAGTGCCACTGGTTTCCAGACAATAGTTTTGCTGCAAAAACTGCCCCCTCACATGTTGTCAGGCTCCATTTTAACAGCTGTCTCCTTGTGAACAGTAAAGGTTTCATAGTTTTGGAGCAAATGAGCTCAGACACAGCTTTACAAACACATTACCTGCATGTCACAGAAAAGAAAGACGTAAGTTGAAAGTGTGGAATATTTTCATTTGCCTTCCCGTCCCCCTTCCTTAACATGAAACTAGGGTGATGTGTAGATGTCATTGTAACAAGGCAATAATATTCTTAACATTTTCAACAGTTCCTTATGCTGCTTGCAAGAGAAAGCTGTGAACAAAAGGAGATTGCAGATCTGCAGGTCCAATGTCAACTGCACTGAGCTACAGCTAGGAAGCAACAGATTTCCCTCAGGCTGGTGAGCTCCTCTGTGGCAAAGGACAAAGCATGGATGAAGTCCATGCAAAAGCAAAACTTTCAATATCTAGGTCTTTTAATTAAGAATAGCTGCTTATTCCTGCGATTTGAATAAGAAAAACCTAGGTGCTGTTAATCAGAGAGATAAAAAAATGCATTTTAATTTAAAGAATACCATATATGGCATATCAGAATATACAGTAGGGCCCCGCTTTACGGCGTTCCGCTGATGCGGCGGCTTTCAGTCAGGGGAAATTCCCCGTTTTAAAGCCGATTTTGCCGTTTTGCGGCATTTTCGCGCGGCGCGACCCATTAAAGTCAATGGGTTCCGCTTTACAGTGGGGGCCTGGTCCCTAACCCGCCGTATAAGCGGGGCCCTACTGTAATCTAGTTAGATATTTATCAATTCACTGAGGTACTTTGCCAATATGGAAATAAGTTTTTCAGTGGGGAAAAAAAAAGCTCGTGTTACTCTAACCCTGATTAAATCAAGCAGAATATTTTTTTTATTAATACAAATACTCATGAACACTGTGGGCAGCAGTAACCATGTTAAAATAGGTACTCCAGCTCCAATCAGCCTCAGGCAGCATAACTAATGGTAAGGAATGATGGGAGTTGTATTAATTAGGGCTACTTCTGGAGAGCTACAGGTTAGTCTGTGTCGAGCCTCAGGTGACCCAGGGGGGCCTGGATCAGGAGGTGGGGGAGCCGCAGGGCCCCTTCCAGCGCAGAGTGACTCTGGGGGGAGCTGTTCAAGGGCACACCCCCAGCTCTGCAGATGGGAGAGATATCAGATGTTGAGGATACTCCTGAAGATCTGGGGGAAGGAGACACAACCAACCACTCTCTGATTACCACAGGAAATTTGCCCGCTCACATGGAGACTCCTCCCTTGCCAAGCACCCCAGGAGAGCCGTTGGAGCAAGACCTCTCACACGCGCCAACTCCCTCCTCCCCCCAGGATTCCTTGTCTGGCCCTTCAAACACTTCCCCACCAGAAACGTCTCCACCCTCTTCAATAGAGCCGACACCTGAGTCTAGACTGTCCGGATGTGTGCACACCCTCTGTAACCTCATGTGCACCGCCGAGAAAACAGGCTTGGCCAGAGGGAGGTCCCACGCAGGAGTCAGAGATTACGGGCGAAAACCTTTCCTACTTAAACCCGTGCCCCCCTGATGAGGGTGCAGAGTAAGCCTGAGCAGTTTAGTTAGGGATTACAGTGAGCTAGTTAGTGAAATCTATGAGATGCCTTGCCTTCAATGTTACTCTAATAAAACAGGAATTAATTCCAGTCTTGCCTCCGTTTCATGATTCTCACTCTGGGCAGGACACACTGGCATTATTTCTTTACTTACGACCTTGCCTGTGCATTCAGATCAACTTCAGAAGGTCTGACCTGTGTTCCCCCGCCATCTCAGGTGCAGCAGGCAGTATTAGATATAGGGTCTTTTAATTTGCAGCGTCTCACCTGTGGAACACCCTTCCGCCAGCAGCTCATCAGCAAGCAGTGAAGAAGTGGCTATTTTGGCAGGCATTTGGGTTGCATATTAATGGACTTGGGATGCAGCTACTTTATATATATTTCTTGTGGGTTTTCATGTTTTTAATTGCCATTTTATTATATTTTATATTCTTTAAAATATTTTAAATGAAACAAATATGTTTTTATAGATGCAAGGAAAGAAAAATGTGTACTTCTATGACTTCCCTAAAAGGAAAGTCTATTGAAACCCCATCAATGCCTTAGTATTCACATCAAAATTTATAACTGAATAGAAATTTAGACTGAATAGAAGTTTCCACCATTTCTGAAGATAGACCAATACAGCCAGTCTCTAATTAAGCAAAAATTGATTTATGCAGTGCCAGTGTAAAGACCGGACACCTAATTTATTCTACTTTTGATCAGGCTCAGGAAAAAAAGCCAATAAAAGATGCTTTCTGTCTTGTCATTATTAGGATTTGCCAAATAGAAATGACAAGTCACAACCACAGAGGGAGAAAAATGGAGTCGTTTGGGTACATTACAAACTGTGTAATAAACAGTCTGTCAGTCTGCTTTCAATCCTCTTTCAACAGGGCATTTTTAAAAGGGTGCTCTGCATAGCATGTGTACAGTATAAGTTAAACAAAAGCTACTATAACTCCACAGACCACACACTGAGGGCAACTTATACGGGTCATTGTTGCTTAAATGGTTTTGCGGGAGGGCTTGGGTCTGAATGGTATTCTCCAATTTGGTTTTGACAGTTTGGGGGGGGGTTAAGAAGAGGATGTTGTTCTTTGCAAAGCATGTAATCATTTATATAAAAACAGTAGTGAAATATATTACAGAGTAATGGAACAATAGAATTTCCCATTGCTTTTATAGCATCTGCCAATAGGCCTATCCTTTTTATTCAGTGCTAGTTCACATCACTTTGAGATAATCCATTTTGGAAAACTATGGAGAATCACTAACTTTCTAACCTTAGCAAGCACCAGTCTGCACATTGTGTCACACAATGGAATAAGTTAAAATTTTAGGAATATTAGTGTGAATACTGAGATGATCATTTAACACACAGTATCAAAGTCTTAACCAGGATCCCTTACCCTTTGTAGGAAACAAGCACGCTTGCTCTCTATAACGTTTTACATTTTACTTGGTCATAATAAAGGCAATCCCAATTTTCGTATTTGTGACTCTCAGATAATTCTGAGGGGGTGGGACATTCCTATTAATTATTCTCTCTTCCCAATATCTGGGTACATCGGGTGTGAGGAGCCCCTGGCCCTGCAGATATTCCTGACCTACAACTGCCATCAGCCTCAACAAGGATGGCCAATGGCCTGAAGTAAACCACCATGCTTAAGAATTACAGGAGCAAAAGTATTGTATAATCATTCAAGTGTAAGTTAATATGGTTGCCACTTGGTAATGTTAAGTTGTGAATGTACACAGGCTTGCTTAATAGTAAGGTAGCCAGTTTTTCTGTTGGCCCTGCTCTTGTGCATTTTGAAAGCAAGCAGATGCCGGATTTAAAGAGGCTAAGCTTTTCCCATCACTATATCTCCAAAAGCTTTACTCAAATCAACATTTGTGTGTTTAGGCTGCTGTTAAAATGCAGAAGGAGCAGGACCATTTTAAGAAGTTGGCAACCCTGTTTATATCTCTGTTCTAAGAGACATATCTGTAAAAGAAAGGAGGCAGTTACTTCCAAGAATTAGATCTGCAGCTTATGTTCTTTTTCCCTATCCTATCCTTGGACTCTTTGACTACTTTATTTACTAATTATGTTCCTATAACATCCCTGTAAGATGCCACAACCTAAAGTTCTCTCTCGCTCGAAAACTCCCTATTTCATATTATTCCTGTAGTGAGGTAAATATCAGACTTCAAGAGGGAAACAAATAAGGCATAAACAAAATATTTAATGTTCTTTCGTTGGCAGGCAAGCTATGCTTTCAGAAACATTTATATTTTGAGATGCAGTCATGTATAATAAAGGGAAAGAGGATGAGGAAGGCCTCTTCAGAATATGTGCCAAGCTGAAATGAAAAGAGCTCATTTTATTTTTCCTCAGAGTCCAAACAACAATACATTTTAACGAATACATTTTAACGAACTAATATATTCTTCCACTCCTGGTATAAAATACTTAACGACATTTTAAAACTTTACACAGAGAAGAAAATTTGATAATAATAAAGAAATCCTATGACTTGTATTTAGAACAGCACCAAAAGAATATGCCTGCCAAAGAGAAGCACAGTTTTTTAGCCAAGTAGTTGCTGCAGCAGGAAAAAAGTACAGCAGAGTTGTCTCATTCGTTCTAGATTACTTCACTAGCTCCCCTTACCACTCTCCCTCCTCTGTATGTTGCTAAACTTTTTTTCCTGATAAAGCTATTTAGCCATCCTCTCCAGTTTCCACCACTTCCATGTGTTATAAATAAAGGGACCAAGTGCTTGGAGCCTACTACCAAAAAAATCAGTTAGAAAGAAGGACTTGCAAGTTATCATAAAAAGAATCAAAAGTGTATAACTTGCAATCATAGGACACATCCTAATACTAAATGCAGGCTCTATCTCTTCTGACTGACTATATTATGACATCAGCACTTGGGTGGTTGGATAGACGGAGGGGAAAAAAACCATGGGGAATATAGGTGGTTTCCTTGTAGAGGAGACAACATCAAGGCCTTAATTCTTAAACCAATGGAAGCATATGGAATTGCTAGAAGAAATGCAATCTCCAATTTCTCTTGAGGTGTCAATTAAACCACCTGGTGCAATGCTAATGATTAAGGAGAACAGAGCAATTCCCATCTTTAGTTAGAGTCCTTTTGCCCAGAGCTAAGGTCCATGATGTGCTTTACATTCTCAAAGGGTTTCCTTTGGAAGATTTAAAGCACATAATGTGCCCCATCATTCCCATCTACTTTGCTACTGGATGAGTTGAGGAAATTCATTGCAAGTCCTTATATATCTGAATAATTTTTTTGTTAGTAAGTTCTAGCTATCAACTGCACACAGAACTAGTTAACAGCAAAAGCTGAAAAGGCAGGGGAAACTTAAACCATTTGTTTCTCCAACTTGATAAAAACCATGTTATCATGACAGGCAATAATTTGTAGAATCCTAACCAAAAACTTTTTTAAAAAATGTAGTTTTAATATATCATGAGGACATCCATATAAACTGGCCTTTAAAAAAAAATCATCACCCACTCTTTACAATGCATTTTATACTGTTAGCATAAAGAGATGCCACTCAATGCACTGTTGTTAACTGGGGGAAGGGGGCATAGGAAGCTGCCTTATACTGAGTCAGACCATTAGTCCATCTAGCTCAGAATTGCTTACATTGACTGGCAGCAGCTCTCCAGGATTTCAGGCAGAAAGTATCTCCCTGCCCTACCTGGATATGCTGGGGATTGAAGCTGGGACCTTCTGCATGCAAGGCAGATGCTCTACCACTGAGCTATGGCCCTTCTCCTTCCTGTAACCCTCCAGATATTTACGACTACAGCAACACCTGGAAGACCAAAGGTTAGCGATCCATGTAACTATCTGTCCTTTAGTTATGACCATCTCACCAAAATAAATATTGCATTATTACAGTACTACTAAGGAACTCCTAATCAAAACTAATCTCCCAACTAATAAAATTGTGTCTCATTTAAAGATGATTAGTGGAAGCCAAGTAACAATGCCATCACCACTGAAGCCCATTTTTGCAGGTGAAAGTTACTGTTAAAATCCAAACAACAACTAGTTCTGCGTGCCCAAAAGGACCTTGGGGCTTGCATTTTTCCAAACAGCACTGCTTCTCATTCTGCATGTCAAACCAAACTTAAAACTGAGGTTGCTTTCAAAAGCAATATGTGATCACATGTGGGTCTGCTGATCAATGAAAGGAAGTCCAGAAAAGTCACACTTGGCATATATCTAACATTGCTCACTGAATCCCAGCCAATATTTTTTAATATATAATTGACATAAAATCCAACTGAACCCGAACCTTACTCGTTTCAAGTCCACCTGAGTCTGATGCAGGTTGCCCATATCAGTTCTTCTGCTCTATGAACAGCTGACCAGTGTTGTGCCTTCTGTTCTCTGAAAGCCTTTATGGTCAACAGAAACAGGGAACTCTTCACCGCAAATCCTTCTATACACAGACAGGAAACATTTAGCGATGCCACCCTGATTGGAGAGATCCTTAAAATCAGCGTTAATCTTTGGAAAAGGCATACGTTGGATGAATCAACATTTCCAGAAAACCACTAACTATCCATGGTTAAGAAAACCTGAGGAAGACTTTTCCAAAAGGGCATAAGACAAGTGGTTACACAATTTGCTCATCCCACCAGGGACTACTTTTGTTTGTAACATCTGACCTTTCGACACTTGACTCATTCTGAAGCTTTAAAAAACAAACAGAACAAATAGCCACTTTACTCTGCACTGACCTTATCAAATGGCTATTAATGTTTGCAAAGCAGGGGAATAAAAACATTGCTTCCTTGGCCCTGGGATGCTCAATAAACTTGAGTTCTCTTTTAAAAGAAACACAGTCTAGACTTCATTATTTTTAAAAGGGGGAGAGCTGAGTTACACAAGCTCAAAAGACTGCTTTTCATACTAATTTACTTTACTTATTTATTAAATTTATATAGTTGTCCATCAAGAAATATTCTGTGGGCAGCTTCCAAACAAGACAGTGTATTAAAAATGCAATATATCATAATTAAGATCCACAGAAAAAGCAATAAAAAGACAAACAGAATATTTCCCAGAAAAAATGCTAAATATCTGCCTCCAGACCCCAACCTTATATCAGCAACTATGAGGGACAGGCTTGCAGCACATTCTCCAATGTACTTTAAACACAGCAATGACAGGCAGAGTGTAATGCATGAACAAGCAATTGATACAAAGGTATAGCTCCAATTGGAAACCACTTATACTCCAAAGTCTATTTTCTCCCAACTTCTCCCTCCCTTTTAATGATGATTTTTATTGAAGTTCTCTCTCTCTCTCTCCCTCCCACCCACACACCCACACACCCACAAGAAGTATATAGTGCAGTCCTAGCAAACGAGGAAGTGAATGGTCATATACAATATAAAATGAAACAAAATAAAAGAAATATTTATTTATTTATTTATTTATTTATGAGATTTGTTAGACGCCCATCTGGCAGAGGTTAATCTGCCACTTTGGGCGACTTACAACCAAACACAAGTACATTTCATATAAACATAATCAAAATCCTAAAAATTAGAAATTAAAAACTTAAACATTTAAGCCCCCCAAGATCTGCCAGCCTAAATTTGAGTTTAAACCCCCCAAGAACTGCAATCTGCCAGCCTAATCCCCTTCCCATGCCTGGGTAAAGAGCCAGGTCTTCAAGGTCCGCCGAAAGCATAGCAGGAAGGGGGCCTGACGGAGGTCAGTTGGCAACAAATTCCAAAGCATAGGAGCCACGATAGAAAAGGCTCTAGACCTTGTCCTCACCAACCTCGCCTCTTTTACTGGAGGTATAAGAAGTGAGCCATTCCAGGATGATCTTGTAAACCAGCACCCCTGGTGCAAATGGGCCGGCCTCATGAAGAGCTTTATAAGTTAAAGCCAGGATCTTAAATTTGGCCTGCGCAACCACAGGTAGCCAGTGCAATTCCTTAAGGACTGGGGTGATATGATCACGGCAGCGACTGCCCTTAATCAGGCGAGCCGCTGCATTCTGCACTAGCTGCAGCTTACGAACCGTAGTCCAGGGAAGACCAACATATAAGGTATTACAATAATCCAGCTGGGATAAGACCAACGCATGTACTACTAGGGTGTATCCTTCGGACGAGATGTAGTTGATAAAGAGCTGTCCTACTGACAGCCGCTACCTGCGCCTCCATAGATAGCTGGGAGTCAAGAATGACCCCCAAACTCCGGACTTGATCTCTTAGGGGCAATAATACCCCATTGAGTATCAAATCAGTAATCCCCAATTTCTCTTTATCACCCACCAACAGAACCTCAGTTTTATCAGGATTCAGTCTGAGCTTACTCCTGCTCATCGAATCCTTCATCGACTCCAGACACTTAGACAGCATTTCTATCACCACTGGTGGGGAAGATTTAAATGAGAGGAAGATCTGGGTATCATCTGCGTATTGGTGGAATTGCAGCCCGAATCTCCTAATGACATCTCCCAGCAGCCTGATATAAACATTGAATAACATCGGGGAGAGGATAGAGCCCTGTGGCACCCCACAAGTGAGAGGCCAGGGCTCCGAAACCTCATCCCTCAGTACCACTCTCTGGTAGGAGTAGAACCACTGTAGAACGGTGCCTCCAATCCCTAACCTCTCTAGGCGATCCAGCAAGATACCACGGTCGACAGTGTCAAAGGCCGCCGAGAGATCCAGAACAAGGAGGGTATATTCCCCTCTATCCAGTGCCCTTCTCATATCATCCACCAGGGCTACTAATGCTGTTTCTGTCCCATGTCTGGGTCTAAACCCTGATTGAAATGGGTCAAGGTAGTTCACTTCCTCTAAGTACGTTTAGAGTTGGTTCGCCACTATTTGTTATTTATGCTTTCTCTGGTCTCCAAACATATTTTGACAGAAATCTGAAAGATAGAGATATACCCCAATTAATTAAAGAGCTCCCTACAACCAGAAAGATCAAGCATTGGTACAATATATAGCCATAAACTCAAATAAATGACACATACATGATTATAAAAATCATGATTTCCTGTCTTAGAAAAAACAGTATTGTCTGGTTTCTCATTTGCCTTTCATTCCATTAAGAAACAATGTAGGAAAAATGGTAAGTTATATGCCAGCTATCTACTGTCAGCCCATAATAACAGGCAATGACCTTGAGTAATGTTTCCTGTTTCTTTGGTCACATCTGCACCATACTTATACCACTTCAGCAGTAATGGCTTTCCCCCAAAGAATCCTGGGAACTGTAGTCTGTTAAGGGTGCTAAGAGTTGTTAGGAGAACCCTGACAGAGCTACAATTCCCCGAGTGGTTTACCAATTAAGCCCTCTTCCTAGGGAACTCTGAGAATTGTATCTCTGTGAGGGGAATAGGTATTCCCCAACAACTCTCACCACCCTTAACAAACTAGAATTCCCAGGATAAGAATTAATAACCTTAGTTTGTACATGTGTTCAACAAATTGTGAAAGCCAGGTTCCCCCACCCCCAAAAAATCCTAGGATTTAAAGAGGAACAGTGTTTACAAGTTGGCAAAACCACCACGTCAATCCAAACTAGCTTCCAAATCAGTGTCATCAAAAGGGAACAAAGGAAAGAAGGCAAGCAAAAAAGAAGAAAAAAGAGGGGTAAAAAGCCAGCAAGCCTTTTTCATATTTTTTCAAAACTTCTCTGTGTATCCCTTCAGCTGGTCTGGCAAAATTCAGGATATTAAAAAAATCTGTCCCAGTATTTTCCCTTTATGATCCTTCCCCAAACTGGTGCCTTCCAAATGTTGCTGGACTGTGGCCCGGTGCTAACAGGCAGCCAGGTTGGGCACAGTCCCAAGCATTCTTGCATCCCAGAGGAGCCTCTGTGACCCAGAATAGGCCCTTCTTAGGCTAGGGCTGGGAGGGTGGAGCTCCCATTCTGCGATGTGCAGCAGCATTGGGTCACGGCACGTGATTTGTGGCCAAGCCATACTATGGCAAATCACAGAGCAGGAACTCCAATCTCCCAGGCAACACCCCCCTGAAGCAGACGGAGTGGGCTTTAATAGGCACAGCAGCCCCACATCCCGCCTACCATCACCCCATTGATGCCTCCACCAACATCTTGGGCGATGGCAGGCATATGCACACTAATGCTGCCAGGCCTGGTTAATCTCGCGCTGGCTGCTTATGGGGGTGATGGGGAACACCATGACAACCCAGGCCCACAGTAGTCTGGTGCCAGCCCTGGCTGGACTCCAACTTCCATCAACTCCAGCTAGCATGGCCAATAGTCAGGGATGATAGGAGCTGTAGTCCAAAACATCTGGGGGGTCACCTGCTTGGGGAGGGCTGGTCTATTATCATGTCAAATTTGTACTGTGATTACCTTTATATCTGTAATGAATAGGGATGGTGCAGAATATTTGCAAAATTGGATTCGGCATCAAATTCTGGGATAATCCACAAGTTTGTCTCATCGTCGAACAGGCTCCCACTGTTTGCATGCTTTCGCAGCTGTTAGCAACACCGTTTTTTTTTATCCACAGCAAGAATTATGTAATTATTTACATAATTATTTTTGTGATCTGCTGCTGCAGCATATACATTATATAAATATACAGCAGCATAAGGAATAACAGATAAAAGTATGTAAATTTTCAGGGGGGAAACAAAAAAAGGGAAAACCAGGAATCACTATAACTAGTGGAACACAATTTATAGCAAATAGGAACTGGGAGCCCATTTGACGAATTGAAAAATGGAACAGAATCAGATAGAAAACCCCATCCCTAGTCATGAAACAATGTTAGCAGTGTGATGCTATGCGTGCTTACTTGACTAAATACCATTAAGTTTACTAGGGCTTACTCCCAAGCAAGTATGCAGAGAATGGCAGCGTCCCTCAGTTAAATATAGCACCAAGAACAGCAAATGTTCACTTCAAAGTCAGGAGTTAGCACCAACATGCGTGTCTCGAAACTGACATAACCTGTTGGTGGATTAGCCTCAGAGGCACAGATCATGTAAGAACCATGAAACGTGAAAACTCTATGGTACCAACTATAAAGCTTATGCATTTGATGAAGCTGGTTCTAGCTGACAAGAGCTTATGGAACAATAAAATTGTTATTGACTCTTTGTTTTTAAAAGCCACCAGTTCAAGTTTAGGCATAAGCCTATATTAATCATAGCAGATACAAAAGTAACCAGAATGTTCTTAACTAAGAAAATTTTCAATATGCATTAACAGGACAACGGCAAGAATGACATTTTAGCAAACAAGGTAGACAAACTGAAAAATATTCTGGTACTCACTCATCTGTATTTTATTATGTTCTAATCCTTAGCAAAGAAGGAAAGGGAAATAAATGCAGCCTGTGACAATCAGTGAAAGCTGAAGATCCCAAACGGACTAGAACCTAATTTACAGGCTGCCAATCCCCTTCATTTAAATTCCCAAGATGACCTGCTAATTTCATTGTCACCCCAACCTGCATTTTTCAGTAGCTAGGTTAAAAAGGCACAAATGTTTGCTAGGCAAATCTCCAAGGAATTTCAAAACTTGTATGGATATAATTGCTATCAACAATACAAGGAAATATGTCATATAAATACAGAGCAAAGAACAGGAGAAAAGCTGCAGCTCAGTTGTAGAGAATCTGCTTTGCATGGATAAGGTCCCAGGTTATTTATTTATTTTATTTATATCCCATCCTTCCTCCCAGCAGGAGCCCAGGTTCAATACCTGGCATCTCCAGTTAGGGTTGGAAGAGACTCCTGCCTGAAATCCTGGAGAGCCACTGCTAGT
The DNA here is from genome assembly GCF_030035675.1 of Rhineura floridana. Lineage (NCBI taxonomy): Eukaryota > Metazoa > Chordata > Lepidosauria > Squamata > Rhineuridae > Rhineura > Rhineura floridana. The sequence goes on from NC_084480.1 coordinate 215,306,230, forward strand.
CAGTGTAGAGAATACTAAACTTGATGAACCAATGGTCTCATTCAATGTAACACAGCTTCCTGTATTCCTGTATCACCTGCTACTTGTAGGAGAACGCAGACGGGATATAATGAATCTGCATCCTATGAATATTTACTTTTGATCTTTCCTCATATGATATATTGGGATAAATTCTGTTCATTGTGATACACAAGGAAATATATCCAAAGTAAGTGGTACTTCCTACACAGGAAATGGGTATAACTATACAATCATTCTTACAGTGGACTTCTGTACATGTCTATGCAGAAACTGTGCAAATGACTTCACCAAGGGCTTATTCTAAGGAAAGTAGGCGTAGGATTGCAGTCTTAGTTTTGTTTATTTTGTTTTCAGTATATTTACTCTGCTCTTTGGCCAAAAAGACTTCCAGAGCAACTTGTGTAAGATCAATAACAAACAAGAACACCCCTGCCCACAGGCTCGCAACACAAACGGAAAAAAGGGTTGCAAAGGAAAGGGGGGGAAATCAAATTCAGGGTACCAGTTTGTAACCTTTTATCAGTGTAGTACAATATATGAGAGCTAAACTGCAACCAAGAGAACCAGTGTGGTGTAGTGGTTAAGGTGTTGGACTATGACCTGGGAAACCAGAGTTCAAGTCCCCACACAGCCATGAAGCTCACTGGGTGACCTTGGGCCAGTCACTGCCTCTCAGCCTCAGAGGAAGGCAATGGTAAACCCCCTCTGAATACCGCTTACCATGAAAAACCCTATTCGTAGGGTCGCCATAAGTTGGAATCGACTTGAAGGAAGTCCGTTTCAATTTTTCAAAATGCAACCAAGACATAGTTCATGCTCAGTCTTGAGCATCATAATTCATGCTAGCTGATGTCACAGAGTTGTTGCGAGCACCCCAGATTTGCTAGGATATGAATGTAAAACTGTGAGCCTCCCTAAGAAACCACCCCTTTCTCAGACATAAATGTGTTCAATGTTCTGCATATAATACCAGCAAAATGCACCAATCTGAAGTTCACTTTCTTGCCCAGTCCAGAACAAGACAAATCAAATAAATTAAATGGGATTACTATTTTTTCTGCATGTCTTCCTAGTAACATCATGCCTCTCAATAGCCACCTAATAAGGCTTTTCTCTAAGCACTATATCGTATCTGCAACAGCATCACTGAAAAAGAACAAGATGGTGTATGAGTGTCAGTAATACTGCTGTTACTTCAAGTTGGGAGGATTTTTGAGTATTTATTATTATTTATTTATTTAATTTAATTTAATTTAATTTATATACCGCCCTAAGCCCAAGGGCTCTCTGGGTGGTGTACATAGAATAAAGCAATCAGGAATATATAAATACAATAAAACAATAGAATCAAACCAACAAAGGTAAACAAAAATAATCAAACAGTAGCAAAATACAACAATACATATAATAATACGCATTAAAATGCCTGGGAATATAAAAAGGTTTTCACCTGGCGCCGAAAAGATAGCAGCGTCGGCGACAGGCGCACCTCATCGGAGAGACCATTCCATAGTTCAGGAGCCACAACCGAAAAGGCCCTATTTCTAGTCACCACCCTCCAAGCTTCTCGATGGGATGGTACTTGGAGGAGGGCCTTAGATGTTGAGCGCAGTGTACGAGTAGCATTTTAAACAAAAACTATTTCTTGTCCACAGTTTCAAGCTGTTAAAACAATACTTACTCCAACTGCTTCCATCACGTGTGGTTTTATTTCAGAATAATTCTTTTAATTCAGTTGCTAAAAGAAGCAGTTTAACAGATGAGAGCAAAAGCACAATACTTGGTTGCAAAACGTTATTCTTCAGAAAGAAAACTTGGGTTGGATTCCAACTGGTATGCTTGCACTCACAGAAGGGCTTGTGATTCATGAGAACCTCCCCTAACAGAGATACAGAGGCATTTTTTGCCCATTCTACCTTCCCCCTGCAGTCCGCAGTGCTGCCTTTCACCCTGTTTTGGACAGTCTCCCAACTCTCTACATCCAATTTTTTTGTGGTGGTGATGGGGGGGAGAGAGAGATTGCTGCCCCTCCTCTTCCATAAGCGGAGATGTCTGCTGGGTGAAAAAACCTAACATAAGCACAAAGACACCAGATTCTACCCATCATTTTTATCTTATGTTGAGGGTGCAGTGCACTACAGCTTACATTTCAAAGTTCACCACAACTGTGCTACTTCCAACTCAAGCAAGTTTTAATAAGTTTTCTTCCTCCACTAGCCATTCCTATAACCTTTCAGCATGTTTCACGGGACCTCATTTTAAGACCACCCCATCTTCTAACAAATCCCTGGAAAAAGTTGCATAGCATTTATATTTTGACCAACAAGTATAAATCTAGAAATAGCTCCTACTTTATGCTAAAAATGCTACTCAGTATCTTAAGAGCCTGTTCAAATAATTTAAGAAAAAGTAGTTTGGCGGGTTACCCCAAACAAATTGCTTGGTCTTGTTCATACAGACTAGGAATCTCAAGGAGACCAACATCATGTTCACACTGTTATAATCACCAATAATTTGGAATAACCATCATCTGCCATTTCAATGATTATCCACACTAATTACATGTGGTTTACGCAATACAAATACTCTGTATCTCAGGGGTGGGGAACCTTTTTCAGCCTAAGGGCCACATTCCCTTCTGGACAACCTTCCAAGGGCCACATGCAAGTAGTGGGTAGGGTGAGAGGCATAAGTAAACAGAGCAATTAATGTACATTTTACCTTTGTACAGTAGGCTAGTTTTTATCCACACACCTCTTCTCTATCCTCCATCCAGACAAGCAAGAGGCATTTTCAGGAGTTCAAGGACACATTCCAGCCAGGCAAAAACAATGAGGATGCAAAGCAGGGCCAGTGGGCAGTGTAGACTAGGGAGAGTTCTGAGGGGCTGAGGACCTCTCCTCCCCTGCCATACTTATTCTGACCATTGGCACATGTTGCAGATGCAATGCTAGAACCCACGTTCCCTCAGCCAGCATGCATAACTTTCACTGGGAACTGCAGCCTATGTGTACACAGGCATACCCCGCTTTAACATTCGCAATGGGACCAGAGAGTATACTTTAAGTGAAAATCTACTTTAAGTGAAGCAATTGTCTTCACTTGTACTGCACGCAATCACCACTAGATGGCAGCGGCGTCATGCCAATAAAATGTACGTTATTGCAAAGCGCGCAAACGTTAAGCGGGGTATGGGGACGTATGGAGCATGTACGTTATAGCGAGGCAACATTAAGTGAAGCAACGTTAAGCGGGGTGTGCCTGTATTGTGTTAACAATATGCCTTCAACACTAACAAGAAACTTAGACATAGCCACTGATTATAATCACTTTATATATTCCGCTTCCAAGTAGACTCCTGACTGTTACATCCCAGCGTATGCAAATCCAAAGTTGGATTTCCTTCAGGCTTACTACTGGATAACTGTTGCTACAAACAGAGGCCTAGTAAACCACCAGAAGCCGCATGAAATCAATTCATTTTCACCAAGATGTATGCAAGAAGAAAACCTAATAAGCTAGAACCATTGTTTTCACTGAGTGGTGTAGGTATAATAATTTATTCTTTAATGACAGCATTTTTCAAAAAAAGGTGTGTATGTCAACAAAAGTGGCTTCTCAGACTGGCTAACAACAACAACAACATCATCATCATCATCATCATCAACTAAGATCCTTTAAAAATTGCACATACACACAAACAACACATCATATAAGGAATGCATCCGCCTCAGCAGCAGAGAAAAAGAGAAACACATTTCTGGAAGCTTCAAAGACCAAAAAATAACCATGCCAGCTCATATAAAATGTTTGTGGCAGCAGAGGGAGAGATTGGAAGCAAAGCTACTCTGTCAACTTGGCTGAAAGACCAGCTCCAATGGCTCTTCTCGTCTTCAACTGCTTCCACTCCAGCTGGTCATTAGAACTACTATGAAACTCTAAGAGTTGGTACATTAGTTGTTTCCTCATCCCTTTTTCCTTTTGTGTTGCATCTTTTAAAGTGTAAGCCTGTGGCCAGGGATTGTTTTGTTTTTATTGATCTTATAAAAGTCACTTTGGGAGCCTTTTCAGCTGAAGGAGTAGGATAAAAAAAGCTTTAAAAGAATAAAATCAACAAAACCTCAATCTCCCCATCCCATGGCAAGCTAGAGCAAAAAGGTTTTCACTAACCTTCTGAGGGTTAAACTGGTTTGGCAATCTTTGGCTGAGCAAGTTCCAAAACAAGGGTGCCAATATCAAAGACATCAACAACAACAATAATCGTCGTCACCATGGGGCGAAAGCCAAAAGATTTCTTTGTGTAAGGAGGTGGTGTCCTCTGGTCTCCTGACTTAAGAAGGCTTCTTGTTGTAAACTATGAAACTGCTAATCTACCCTTTTTTAAGATCAAAAACTTAGCCACACAAACATAATTGCCTTTTCTTCTCTACGCAAATACAATCTAACATGCACCACTCCGCCCACCTACTTCCCTTACAAGTTTAGATTCATTATGAGCTGACTCAGGCACTCTTAAACACTCCACACAGAGCATCCCTATAGACACAACCACATGGTGGAAATCATGTGGGACTAGGCTAATAAGTTCCATTTCCTGTATATATAAACCCATCAGATGCAACCCTTTATGCAGATTCTGGCCCATAGATGCTTGTAATAAATTTGTCAGTCTTTAAGATGCTACAGTAACAGTCTGTTTTTCAAGCACGAGGGTAGAAGAGACAGTTACACAAACACAAATGTAAAAAACAAAACAAAAAGGAGGGTGTGTGCTTATACAAACCACCACCAGCACTCAGCACCTACCAGCATGGCTATATTGCTTCCTCTGTATGTGAGCTGGTATAGCACAGTGGGGAGGAGAGCCAGGCTGGGAGTCCAGTCTGTGAGTTCAAATCCCCGCTCATGTCTCCTGGGTATCAAGGGCCAGCTAAAGATCACCCCCACAGTGAATGGCTCAGGGGTTACGTGCCCTGCCACCTGCGCAGTCGTGGACAAGCTGCATAGTCCCAAGGAGCAGTTGTGGACAAGGAAGGGGCTGACTTGTGTAGCTGTGGCAAACTGAGCAAGCTCTAGCCAGCTGAGGAGGACTAGCCTCAGAGGGAGGGAATGGTAAACCCCCTCTGAATACCGCTTACCATGAAAACCCTATTCATAGGGTAGCCATAAGTCAGGATCGCCTTGAAGGCAGTCCATTTCCATTTTCATAGCTGTATACAAGGGTAATCCTCTTTTAAAGGCATCCAAGCTGATGGCCATCACCATGCCTTAGGAGCAAATTCCATAGCTTAACTATGTGCATAAGAACATAAGAAAAGTCTGCATTAGCCTCCATTTAACCCTATGCAACCTTAACTGGAAGTTTTTATTTCCCACCATTACTACATTGTTAAAAATATGAAGTTTGGTGCTGAACACATAGCTAAATTAAATAAATATGTCTAGCCTTGATATAAATGCTATGCTTCACATGAATTGTGAAAATAACATTTAACTTTCCTACAGAAGCCTTAACTTTGCCCTTAGAAGCCTACAATGCGCAGTTCAGATGAATCTTTTAGTGCAAAAATGAAATACGCTGTAACTTGGCATATAACAAAAAGACAATTTTAAAAAGGGCACATAAGGAGGTAAGACTGAGAGCAAAGTTCTCTGTTCCTGAACAATTGCACATCAGCAATCTAGGGTTGCATTCATTTAAGAGGTTGGAGGTGATGCTTTCCTGTTCATATGAACGCTTATTATGAAAGTGATAGGATTGAAGTTGTAACTGGAGTGAGACAATTAAAATTATCTTATTTGGGTACCAGCAGGATATATCTACCATACCAGCAATACAAAACATTTCTGTTCTTGGTCCTTGCAATGAGAGTTCCATGTGTTTCCAAAGTTCAGAAAGGGAAGTTGGGTGGGATGCAAGAAGACAACATTCAAAATACAATCTACATCAATATGCTTTAATCCAATTTCACACCTTACTTTCCCTTCCTCCATATTGAAAATTCAATCCTTATTGAGTCCAGCAAATGCTAGTGTTTATAACCCAAAGTCGTGGGTCCAGTAGATTTCAGACTGCCTACAACATAACGAATACTAGTTTTTATAAATCACCACTGTTTTTGTTTGTTATGCCTATGCATTTCAGTTATTTGTTGAATAGTTTATTAAGCAATACATTTCCTAGAAGGCCTGGGCAGCATTAACCTTTACTTAAAACAGTCTCCAGGATGAGAATGTGGACCTTGTGCTGTTAATTACAGGAGGCACTGCTAAACTCCCATGTGGTTATATGATCCTATGTAACCTTTGAACAAGGGAACTAGAAGGAGGCCTGCTTTCCACAGTTTCAAGGGAGATGTTGCTATGAGGAGAACATGTGGCTGATCAGCCTTTCAAGCACACTCCACTGTCTCATAATTGGCTCATAAATTTCATTCATAACTTGAAATGGAATGGGGTCAGAATGAACTATCTGTATTTTTAAAATATTTGTCACTGCTCTCCATAAGTGGCTTAAGAAAAAGAGAGTAATACAGTGAGGGCCTGAATCTCTGATGTATCTGATTTTATAGCTCTGCAAGCCCCAAGTACAACCAGAATTTCTCTAGAGACAACTGCTGAATCCAGAGCTCTGCAACCAATGGGTCAGTTAATCAAAAGTGACACAATTTGCAGGCAATCCAGGATTTTCAAGCCACTCGGCCAAGCCATGTAGACCTTCCCCCTCATCCTCCCCCCCCCAGCAAACCTGCCCCAATTCTTGCTCAGTGAGCAGGGATCAGAACCATCTTACAGGCACAGGCATTATTGTTAAAAGGAATTCCAGGCATGACTTTCGTTCAGCTCACTTCTGCAGGACTTGAAAGGGAGGCTTTCATTATTAGAAAGCAAGTAAGTAGAAGGCAAAAGGTAAGAGGAAGGGGGAAAGACAGGGAATACATCTACAAAATATTAATTGAAATATATATTAATCTTTCCGTTAAAAAAACCACTTTGCTATATAAAACAGCCCAAAAATAAAATAATGTGTAATCATTTATATTCATATATTTACTTTGCCGTTGTTATGCATTAATATCCAATTACAATGGTTTCTGGACTCTTGTCAAATTCTTTGGGGACAGAAATAGAAGGAAAAAACATGGTAATTAAGCTGAAAGGTCTTTATACATGCTTTTAACTATTACAGGAAATGTTGAAAAGTTTATGAAAGCTACACAAAATATTTTTTTTAAATCACATTTGCTACCACAGTTGTAAATGGAAATGCAAGCATTTGTAAACAGAAAAGTGTTTGTTCTTGAACTGCAGAATGATAGGAGCAAAGTTATATTAAGATCAGGATAATTTCATTTCATTTTACCAGGTGTGTTTCATTTCTACTGTTGCATACAGGAGTGGGGAAAAAACCCTAGTTTTGTGTCCTAATACTACTGATTTAAATGATAATTGGAAACAGACCAAAAAACCATGCAAAAATCCTATCATCAGACAAAAGAAAAAGTATACATATCTGATACTTGTCCCACCACAGACACAAGAGACCTTGAAGAAACCTCCAAATAATCACAGATACAAACATAATTGCAAGGCCAGGAAAAGCACCTGTTACAGATTTCAGTCATGATTGGTTTCATTATTTGATTCTTATTATGCTGAAGGGCATATCAATCCCCATTATGTTTAAACACAATACTCTTGCAGCAGAAATGCACTGCCTATACAAACACTTTAATGAGAACCGATTACAAGGGCCAAATCTAAACATAATGCATTTAGGCTTAGGCATGCCCTACCAGGAAGAATGGCAAACAGGCTGCCTCACTGTTAAGAGAAGGCAAGTTTTAAGCTGCCCCTCCCCCCTTTTTTTGTAAGTTGAAAGGAAAAATACTGCACAGTGTTTGGCGCAAGATTCTAGGACTAGGGAGGGGGCAATACCTCTCCTAAGATGAACCTCCTGCTGCCACCACACATATTTTATCAACCTGAGAGCCCAGGAAGCTGCCTTACACAGAGTCAGACAGTTGGTCCATCTAGTTCAGCATTGTTGACATGAAATGGCAGCGGCTCTCCAGGATTTCAGACAGGAGCCATTCCCAATCGTACCTGGAGAGACTTTAGACTTCTGGGGAACAGAGTCCCTTCGTTTCTCTTCCCCCTCCTCTATACAGACTAGAGTCCAAGGAAGAGCAGGAGGCATATTGTTTCACTAGGGAAACCTCCACCTCCCTCATTGTCTTGTTAAGCCAGACCGGTATAGCTGCTGGAGCAGAGGAGGGCTCAAAATGGCGGGCTGGGTTTGCTTTTTCCACTAGGGTGGTGTGCTGGCCTCTCCCCTCTCTCCGTTGGGTAGAGGGGAGCTGGGAAACTGAAACCAAAGTGGTGCCCACCACAGATGCCAGCGTGACTAGGGGATTTCTCTCCTGGGGTCTAGCTTCCTCCCTGCTTAGAGACCCGCTGTCTTCCTTGGCTGAGGATCAGTGCAAGGAGCCTCCCACACATGCCATGAAGTACCCCCTGGGAGTGAAACAGCACAGGGATAGGAGTGCACACACACTCTCCAGGCAAAAGGAAAATGGTACCTGTGTGGCAAGACGCCTGCCGCTTGAAATGGAGGTGCACTGCTGAAGAATCTGACTATGCTACAAGGCCCAGAAAGCAAGGGACTGATCCCTGAATGGTAAGGCGGTGGCTGCTCAAAGAAGAGGCACATTGCCAAAGAGTTTGGCTGTACTGTACAGCTGGAGGATAAAAGACCAGTCCCTGCCATTCCAGAGGCCTGTGCCCAGCTGGGAGCTTCCCCTTTGCAATGCAGCTCAGCGTGGTAGACTGGGACTGTGGGAGGGGTCTGGGACCGATCCCAGCAACCTCCACATCCAGGTGTGTGCCAGCGCCAACTATCTGCTGCTTCTCTCTGAAAAATCCAGAGAAGAGACAAACAATCTCTGTATCCTTTATGGGTATACAGGAGGAATGTGTTGCTCACTGGGAGGCAGAATCGAAACTGGAGGTAGAGAGAAGGTTACCTCTCACTTCTGGATGGCCACTAACAAGTTTTTTTCTAAAGAGATTTGACTCTGCCCCTAGGAGGAGTTAACCCATTCCTGTATGCTCCACTCCTCCCCAGACCTGAGGACAAAAGGTTTTGGTCTTGTTTTCAACTAACTCTAGCTATTTATGATGTTAGAATTGGGAACTGTGGTTAGCGTTAACTTTAGTTTATTCAGACATGCCAGTCATTAGTCATGACTGAAGTTGGTTTGTTTCAGTAAACCACAGTTAACCCTAACCACAGTTTGCCTGGGTTTGGACCCAATAAGGAATTGAAATGGAAGGAAAGGCTTTCAATCATCTACTCACAACCAAGTCAAAGGAAGAAGTGGAGTGAGAAGCATGTGAGCCTGAGGCTCATGCACATGGTTTAGCTCTACATGCAAATCTGGCCACTGAAGCAGAATACATGCTAGGGTTGCCAGGCTCAGGGCCTAAAACTGATCCTGTATCTTTAGGAGAAGAGAAAGTCAGCCAAGTGCAGGTGTTCTTGCAACACTGTAATGGGAAAAACCACAAGGTGGAATTCTCCCTTACCCTGCACAACTTTTAAAGATACAGAAGACCTCTTGGTTGCCAGGCCTGGCCTCCCTAATACATGCCCCCATCAACAGCTCTGTGCAGAAAACTGATATAATGAATTCTGAGATAATTGCCAGGAATCCATCAGCAGAAGCAACTGTCACAAATACTATCCTGGTGAACAACATCTGAACAGATTTAGTATTATTATTGTTGTTGTTGTTGTTATTTTTATTAAATGTATATCCCACCCTTCCTCCCAATTGAAGCCCAGGATGTCAACAGTTCCCTAACTGCTAAAAATACCTACAGTTTGGGGTGAGGGTGGGTTTTTTTAGTTTTTTAAAAGTCACTCTTATGCCAGGAACTAAATAGGTGGTTAGTACCCCAGCTATCATCTGAAAGTAGCCTTTAAAGTAATTAAAACAAAATAAATGGAATGGTTAGAAAAAATAGCAGGAAATCTATTAGGCCTTGTTTCACAGATCATATAGACAGAGGTCAACAATATAATGTGCAGATGGCTCAGGCAAAGAATCCTCCCACAGCACATTGGTGACCTTTTAAAGTCTCCCAGAATGCTTTGCTTCTTGGAATTGTAGCATTCAGTGGGCCACTGAACCAATAACCTAAACTTTCTGTATAAAATAGAGAGCCAGTGTGGTGTAGTGGTTAAGGTGTTGGACTACAACCTGGGAGACCAGGGTTGGAATCCCCACATAGCCATGAAGCTCACTGGATGACCTTGGGCCAGTCACTGCCTCTCAGTCTCATGAAAACCCTATTCATAGGGTCGCCATAAGTTAGAATCGACTTGAAGGCAATACATTTACATTTTTCTGTATAAAAACTGCTAAAACATAATTCAGCCCAAGAGCAAGTTCTTTATCAGAATACAATATTTAGCTGTAATATTTTAAAGTAAATTTTATGCACTAGTTTGTGTTTCATGTTCTACTAAGGCTATCAAGTTTTACTCATTAGTCCCTTTCCAAAATTGAATTATTCTTGCTTTTCGTTTCATTCCCTCAGAGACCAGAGGCATTCTATTCCACAGAGAAAAGAAGTCTTATGAGGACATTATCGAAAGTTTATTACTTAATTAAGAGGATTAAGATTCTATGAATAGCCTTGTCTGCCAGACAGACAGACCAGTTTACAGTTTGTTTATTTGCTTAAGCTGTTAATAGCTTTTCTTTTTTAAAGAAAATGCTTTTTAAAAGAAGCTTTTGACAGTGTTACTCTGTGTACTTTTAGCTGCGTATCCTCATATTAGAGGGCATAAGAATGTTTGCCAAGCACCTAATACAAAAAAGGCATGTGTAATCTGAGGATTGCAGAGGGTACAAAGTACAGTAATGAGGATAGTCAGACAATATTTACTAGCAGTTTAAAAAAAGCCTTTATTTTCCCAGTTTAAGCTCATGTTCTAATCCAGTGGTTTTCAAAACTTTCCAACTCCAGGGAACCCTTTCCTCATCACCTTATCTGCTAAGGAACCCCTCCACATTGACAGAAAAGTCTGGGTCCTATTCAATGCATAGCTCTGGCCATGCTTATTGGGCTTCACTGATGTCCAACATGAACTAACTAAACAGAGTCCCAAAAACACACACCAAACTCCTACAGTTGCACAGTACAGGAAGATTATTTAGTGGTTGCCAAACTGTTTTTCAGAGAAGTCTATCTGACATTACTGGTCTTCACACTGAGGGACCCAATAAGTTATCAAGGATCACCAGATCTGGCAGGAATGCAGCCCTGAAAACCCACATTCTAATCAAATACTACAGGCCACTCTTAGTTTTCCCATTCCTCATTGTCAGTTACAGAGCTATGATGCCCAGCCAGTACCATACTCTATTGTAAACTTTAGCAATTGTTATCCTCTGCTTTCTTGCACTGCAAGACCTCACATTATGATTAATGCACAGATGAAAGTTCCCAGGGAACCTTTTTCAGACCCTTCTCATGGCAGAAGCATTGCTTGCTCTCAGATTTGGCTTCAAAATAATATTGCAAACAGGTTTCACTAAATGATCTTGTCTAAAAGCAAAGTGGACCAAGGACAATATTTTCTGCCCGCACTCTGACACCCTATGGGGCAAAGAAAATGGCACCTTGAAGCAGCGGGTGTGATCAGCACTGGCACTGAGTCAAAAACTTTACCTCAATGTTCTGTTAATATTTAGGATGTGTTTTTAAATTGTTTTTTTTAAGTGTTTTTAAATTTGTATATTTGTTTTTAATGTTTTTAATTGTTGTAAACTGCCCAGAGAGCTTCAGCTATGGGGCGGTATACAAATGTAATAATAAATAAATAAATAATGTTCTGCTCAAATCTGCCCTCCCCAGCAATTTGTGGCCCTCTCCCCCACAAAAGCACTAAAATACTTCCTCCCCAAATTTGCAGCCTTCAAACTGGATGGCAAAATTGGGAGGAGGCAATTGTGACTCAGTATTAATTAAAATACTATACAGCAGCCTTACCCAACCTGGTGCCCTTCAGATGTTTTGGACTACAACTCCTTTCAGTGCTGACCATTGGCCATGTTGCATGAGGCTGATGGAAGCTGTAGTCCAAAATATTGAAGGGCATCAGGGCTGGTGAAGGCTGCTACACAGCACAGAATGCATTCAATAAATGCATGATACCTTTAAGAACAGCACCTGGATAGCCTAAATGTGACCCCAACATGTTTGTGTATAGATCCTTGCTAGGGTAGTTTTGTTCATCCATACATCATCTGAATACTTCTGCTAGCACCATCTATCAAGAGCACAGAAACCAAACCTAACCAGGTAGGCTGGCTGTAATAACACACCTAACTTATTCAAACTGTGCATTAAATCCTCAAAGAACAAAGCCAAGAGTACCCCCATGCATTCTGGGTAAAAAGACAAAAGTAATGATTAGCCGGCCACCTCTCATTTTTTCACCACCATTCCTATTACTTAGGCATGGAACAGGCTTTTTAAAGGGAGCTTTAATGATCATTAAATATACCTTTCCCCTTTAATTAAAATGCAGACTCCAACTAAGAGCACTGAATTAGCCAAAAATAGCAATACAGCTGGGCCACCTTTGGCAGATTCTCACACACCACCATGCACAATCTTCCTGTAGCCACTTCCTCTGAGTGTACCACCTTCATTTAACTGCCAAGTCTGAAAGAGATGCAAAGGCCTTGCTTCTTGGCAGACAGAGAAAGAAAGAAAGAAAGAAAGAAAGAAAGAAAGAAAGAAAGAAAGAAAGAAAGAAAGAAAGAAAGAAAGAAAGAAAGAAAGAAAGTGCATGAAGGAAGGAAAGAAAACTGATCCATTGTGTAGCAAGGTATGCTACCTTATGCCAGAAAGGTTCATAATATTTCAAAGTCATTGTTTATTTAAAGGTAACTTCTTTGTCAACAGGATTTAAGGGCAAAGTTATACAGCCCACAGCTATATAGCCACATCTATTTTATACGTAACATAGAGAGCAGAGCAGTGAAAAAATAGCTAACAGGAGGCATGGGAGTGAGGGAATGCATGAAAGAATGGAAGGTTTTTCATTTTCCCCTCAAAACATTTTGAGACAGCCCCTATACAGCAACTTTCCTGCTCCAACAAAACCCAAGATTGCAATTTATAGAGCAGTGGATTTGTCATGATTCAAGTATTTTAGGGGCATTTTTTAAAAAATGAAAAGCAGCTTCAGGAGGCTGCAATTTTCATTAGACAGGTGGTGAAGCTTAACCCTCCATGCATCTGAACCTCCAAGGGGAGACAGCAGTTGAAAGAGGCAATTTTTTTTCGGGGGGGGGGAGCTGCTGTCAGGGAATAAGTTACAAACAAGGAAAACAAGCCACTGACCATGTTCACATAATCAAATCCTGATTTAAAATTGCCTTCCCAATCCTGGCTTGTTTGGAAGTTTTTAACCATAGTTCCCAGTTTGCATATAACAGAAAACTATGGTTAACTGCAGCTTCCTGGCTTGTTTCACCAAACAAAAGGAGGAACAAGCAGCAGAAAAGAGGCTGCATTTGGGTCCACAGAGCTCATCTGTATCCCGGCTTATGAAGCCAATGTTTGATCATGTGAATGCAGCCCTCCTGGGCCACATCTCCACTCTATCACTTCCCAAAGCTGCTTTACATTTTTAAAAGAAGCCAAATGCACTAGTATGAACTCTGTATATAACCCATTATCTATGGTAGACACAAGCCCATCTCTTTATCATGTCATGCAGAGAACTTAAGAGAAGGGAGAGGCATTTACCCTTGGCACTAGCCTTTTGCAGAACATGTATGAAACATCTTGCTGTTGCCACGGACTGAAAAAGTCCCACAGGAAAATAGAGAAAAAGAAGGGTGGCTTGCAAAGCAAAGGCAAGTACTGGGGTACTCACCAAATACTGGAGGGCACTTGCTGGTGACTGAAATCAAAGAACTATGTCTATAAACATGCAGTCTGTCCCCATACCTTCCCTGCATCTTGGATATTTGCTTAGTTAACACCCCTGCCACATAGGTACACAGGGCCACCTGATCAGACTCTAACAGAAGATTTTGGACAGTACTTTCCTGTAAAGACTACAGTAAAAGAGTTTGCATTACTGCACAACTCAAGAAAGCATTCCTCTTGTTTAAGGCTTCTATGAGATAAATAAAAGAGACGTACTTGAGCAACAAGGCTATGCAAACATTTCTAGGCTCTGAAGAGACTGAGCAATTCTTGATGATGGCATGTAAACCACAAGGGGGAAAGGCTGACTGACTCTATGTTTATAGAGCCTTACAGCTCAAACACATTTTATGTGTCTGGAGAAATAGTGCCCATTTTTATAAATTACTAGTGGTTATTTCTGCTTCACAAAGCAAGGTTCAGAGACTATTATCTAGGCTCCCACCCAGGACACTTCAGAGGAAGCTAAAGACTGGATGAACCAAAACAGGATACAGTGTACTGGGAAGGGGAAAAAAGCACTTATTGATCATGACTGTAACGGAGATTGCTACTGCTGCATGCTTTCTTTATTACACTCAGAGGGGGTTCTTTTTAAAGTACAGACTAGCCTTGTCTTTCAAAATGTTATGATTTGGAGAAGCAACACCATATTCCATCCAAATATATCATTTTATCTATGTGCATGCTTATTTATTTAAGTATCACATCCCTCCCATATGACACTTACCATTAAATATTTCTGAATTTACCATTTTAATGCATCAGTGTCCTAGACACAAATACAATACGTTCCCAAATCATGTCTACAAATCCTGAAACAAATCCAGATGTCAGGCAGCAGAGAGTTAACCAACCACAGATGCAGACCATATTCTTCCCACCAGAGTCGCTCAGAAGGTTCTTGCCTGCCTCTGCTTTGCCACTCAAAACTAGAGCACAATCTCAGGTCAAAACATTCCTGGTTTGTCACCACCACATGCCACTGTAAAGGATGCTAAATCTCACTAACAGTCCCCCAAGGGCACCTCACTGTGTCACAAAGGCTTCTCTCCAGACAAGGCTCCCAAGGAATCTTTGAACTCAATGCATTATTACCGTAGCACTAGGGAAAAGGAAGCAGCTTTTTGGAACTAGAGTCAGCAGTGATGAGATATCAGTTTCTTGGCCTGGCCCAGCTTTAGCATAAATGCAAAACAAATCTAGGGAACAGCTACATTATCACTTTTTATATGATGCTAATATTAATTCTGGCAGTTCATACCCATGCCATTGATTTTTTTTTTACCCTCTTTTTATTACTGCTAAAGTGCTAGCAGGAGCAACAACACATTATTTTATTATTCCATAATACAAAATGAAAAGGCTCTGGATTTAAACATGAGGGCCAGGCAGTGGCTGGGTATTTAACAAATCATAGCAAGACTGTGAGAGCCAGTGTGGTGTAGTGGTTAAGGTGTTGGACTGCGACCTGGGAGACCAGGGTTCGAATTCCCACACAGCCATGAAGCTCACTGGATGACCTTGGGCCAGTCACTGCCTCTCAGCCTCAGAGGAAGGCAATGGTAAACCCCCTCTGAATACTGTTTACCATGAAAACCCTATTCATAGAGTCGCCATAAGTTGGGATCGACTTGAAGGCAGTACATCAGCAGCAGCAAGACTGCCTGCTTTTGCCCCCAGGCAGTGTTAGTTACCGAGAAAACTGGAGTATGTTTATCACATTTGTAGCCTGCCTTTTCTCCAAGGAGCTCAAAGTGGCATACCTAATTTTTCCCTTCCCCCATTTTATACTCACAAGTTCAACAACCATGAGAGATAGGTTAGGCTAAGGCAGCCTTCCCCAACCTGGTCCCCAAATTGGACTTTAACTCATCAGTCTAACCACTAAACTACACTGGCTCTCTTCAGTCCCAACCAGCAATCAGTAATGCTGGGAGTTATAATTAAAAACATATGGAGGGCATCAGGTTTAGGAAGGCTGGTCTAACCACTTTGATCTAGGGGCTAATGATACTGATCCCCATTGATTTTGGAACAAACAGTAAAGTCTAATGCAATATATTCAGCAGGGCTGTGGAATCGGAGTCGTGGAGTCGGAGTCGGAAGCAATTTTGGGTGGAGTCGGTAGAAATGTACCGACTCCGACTTCAAAATAAAATTAATATTTTAATATTATTAATTTATTAATATTAATAAATTATATACATTTGCCATTTATGAAGGAGTCAGAGTCGGATTCGGACAGTAGAAAAGTAGAGGAGTCGGAGTCAAAGGTTTGACGTATTGACTCCACAGCCCTGATATTCAGGACTAGTCACATGGATTTCTTACCCTGCTCTCTCCCATGACTCATGCCAACCTGGCTGCTGGGTGAATGGAATGTTATCTCAGGCCACCATCACCACCTTTCAGAAAACGCCCAAAAGCCAAGGACTTCATCTTGGGCTTTTTTAATTTTAAAGACATCTAAAAACCTATATATCAAGCTTGCGTCAAGTTTTGCATATTTGAGGTTACTATATTGAACTGAGAACATTTACTGTAACTAACTTAATCTGCACAGCTGGTATAGCACAGTGGGGAGGAGAGCCTGGCTGGGAGTCCAGAGTCTGTGAGTTCAAATCCCTCCTCGTGTCTCCTGGGTGTCAAGGGCCAGCTAAAGATCACCCCCACAGTGAGTGGCTCAGGGGTTATGTGCCCTGCCACCTGTGCAGCCGTGGGCAAGCTGCAGAGTCCCAAGGAGTCCGGTTGCCCCCAGCTGCCAGTTGCAGACAAGGAAGGGGCTGGCTTGTGCAGTTGTGGCAAGCTGAGCAGGCCCTAGCCAGCTGGGGAGGACTAGCCTCAGAGGGAGGGAATGGTAAACCCCCTCTGAGTACCGCTTACCATGAAAACCCTATTCATAGGGTAGCCATAAGTCAGGATCACCTTGAAGGCAGTCCATTTTCCATAGGAGGAATGCCATCATGCTGGATTATAGCTCGTCCTATCGTCCAAAGGCAAGAATGTTTCTGAAGTCAAGACTAGGGCGTCAGGCCCCTCCCACTCTCCAGTTCATTCTTGCCTTTCGTCCCTGCAAGATCTTTAGCTAGTGACTAGATAAGTTTTTTGTCTTTGTGTGATAGAGGGTGGAGTTTTGTGTACGTTGTTTCGTCTCGTTCCTTCCCTTTGTCTCATCCCTTACCACGGTTTGTGTGTTGTGTGTCAATTTCCTTGTCAATTTCTCGTTTTCCCGGGGGGGGGTGTTTTTTACTCCCAAACTACAGAGACCGCGGCTGCGGTCTCTTTCCTCAGCGGGGCCAAGAGCTGCGGCGGCAGCCTCCGCCCCCCCTTTTTTGTTCTACTGATCCTCCTTTTGTGCCCTGATGATTAGGAGCCCGCGGCTGCGGCTTCTTTCGTACTTTATTTTCTCCGGTCCTTTTGCCATTTCCCCTTGTGCCTTGACGATCGGGAGCCTGCGGCTGCGGCTCCCTTCGTCGTTCATTTTTACGGGCGGCGCTTCATTCGCCCGTCAGGAGCCGATGTCTGCGGCTCTTTGCCTTCCCCTTTTTTAGCGACTTCTCTTGTTTGGGCTGCCTTGTCTCTCTCGATCATCTGCGGCGCTTGGTTCCTCGCGGAGTCAGTCCCTTCAGCCCGCGGCTGCGGCTTGCCTGTTGGCCGATTCTCTTCGGCTTCGGGAAGTCCGCTAGCTGTCCTGCCTCCTTCACGAAGTCTTTTTCCAAGCTAATTTTTTCAGCCGCGATTACCTTCTTAGTCCCGCGGCTGTATTTCTACCATGGGCGGTTCCATTTTTACAGTTAAAATTTTTTCCCACCTTGCTCATTTCTTCATACAACGGTTGTTGCTGGGCAAAGTATCCGTCATTTTTGTTCGAATTTTCCCGCTCTTTTTACGGGCGCCATTTTAGTGGCCATTTTCCCGTCCCTTTTGAGAACCCACTAGTATTACAAAAGGGGATTTTTTCCTTCACGGGTTGGGGTTTGCAGAGCCCAGGTTCTTGTCAGCTCCCTCTGTGTGATCTGCTCCCTGTTTATGTGCTGCAGATAAGATTTTTACCTCTACATAAGTTCCTTTACCAACCCCATCTCTGAGGCTGACCCTGGCAACCACTGGGTTACTGTGGCTTTCTACAATCACTGCAACTACTGTGCACATGTGACTTTTCATCAAATTTACTAATACTGCCATAACAGTGCACCAGGCCACCTGTTAGTGCGCAAGACTATTGAAAATATACAAAGCTATTTGGACTATACTGTGCAAGTTGTGCAATATCACCTTTCCTCCAAGTGTACATTCTGCCCCATCGTGACAGTGTACCTACCATCAGCCAGTGCATTCTGCCCCAGTCGTGTGCCGTGTACTGTGCATGTTCTAAGACTGTTCATAGCGTACATTCTGCCCCATCGTGGCAGTGTACTTTGCCATCTGCCAGTGCATTCTGCCCCAGTCGTGTGCCGTGTACTGTGCCTGCCCGGGTCTGTGCATTCTGCCCCAGTCGTGTGCCGTGTACAGCTACCCTTATTATCTATATGATGGCAGAACAGCCAGAGACAACCCAGGCAACCAAGCCGATACAACAGCCTGTGACAAACCAGATGACCAAGCCTAAACCTCCTAAGGCGGTCAAACATAAGCACTCTAAAGCGGTTGCCAAAACCAAACATCTTAGCCACAGCACAATCAAGCGGCCCCGCTATGTCTCTGTTCCAGTGCCAGAGGACTCAAATCATGCACAGTTAACTACTCTCTTTCATTCTCCTGCGGCTTCCTCTGATGAGGAGGACTTTCCTGGATTTCCTGTACAGCCAATGTCCAGCCAACCCAGAGCTTGCTCTTCTTCACTACCTGTGGGGCCGTCTACAGTTCCGCCTATCCAAGAGCAACCATCTACATCTCCGGGACTACAGCTTTCCCACGAGTTCATTACACAACTTCAGGGCATGCTGTCCTTTTTTACTCAGAGTCAATCATCTTCACAACCTCCCGCTATCCCTCAACACAGCGGGGTTCAAAGTGTACACAGTGAGACAAACCCATCAGGTTCTCCAGACCCATTTGACGTTACCAGGGGCAGGTTCGTTGATGACGCCTCTTTTGATGCAGAGTCCGCATTCGCGCTGCAAGACCAAGCGGACGAGTGGAGTGACCATTCGGAACCAGAGCCAGAAACCTCCGATCGCCTCTTCGACTCTTCAGATTACCAGCCCCTGGCGCGCAGAGTCTTGAACGCCCTTGGTCTTCAATCCACTCCAACTGCAGCTTCCACTCCCGCTTTAAAAGGGGCCAGGGTCTTGAAATCCCCTACGCCAGCTGAAAACTTCCTCCCTGTCCCAGACCCCATCGCTAAACTGGCCAAGGACGAATGGTCCCACCCCTTACAGGCACGCCGATTTAATAACATTGCGGACAGACTTTATCCTTTGGCCCCGGACTTTTCTACCAGACTGGCTGTCCCTAACATCGACGAGCCTATTTCCAGTTTAGTTTCCAGGTCCCTCTTGCCGAGGGAAGG
Source organism: Rhineura floridana (assembly GCF_030035675.1). Lineage (NCBI taxonomy): Eukaryota > Metazoa > Chordata > Lepidosauria > Squamata > Rhineuridae > Rhineura > Rhineura floridana. The sequence continues at coordinate 215,325,785 of NC_084480.1, forward strand.
GGACTCTCATCTAAAGGATGCCACTGAACAGAGACTGGACTTTGCTTTACGCAAGACCCATGAGGCCATCGCCTTTTCCATGCGTGCATCCACATCTGCCTCTATTTTCACCAGGGCAGCGATGATGTGGTTAGACGACCTCATCGAGGACCACAATCCAGATCCTGCCTCCCTGCACAGATCACTACTAAAACTGCGTAAAACAGCTGCTTTCGTGGCCAACGCCACCTTGGATGCGAATCAACTAGCAGCACGCGCCCTGGCGGCTCAGATCGTTGCCAGACGGACCCTCTGGCTTCGTCACTGGCAGGCTGACTCTACTGCCAGAGTTAATCTTTCATGAGCACCTTATGCAGGCTCATTACTTTTCGGGGAAGAGGCATTAAGGGCAGTGCTTGTCGACCCTAAGGACACTCGAAAGCCTGTCTTGGCCACCGTCAAAAACGTCGAGCGCAGACCCTTTAGGCGTTTCGCTTCATATCGCACGTCTCAGCCCTTTCGGGGAACCCGGCCCGGGGGACGAGGCCGTGACTTCCCAGCATTTGACTTCCGCTCCACCAGAGGAGGCTGGAATAGACGTTTCCCCAGTAGAAGTCAGTACCAGGGCTGCAGAGGCTACTCAACGTCCTCATACAGGGGAGGGTCTCGCCAACGCAGATAATACTAAGGCAATACCAGTTGGGGGCAGATTGATTCTATTTGCCGAACTTTGGCTACCTCTGACTCAGGTCCCATGGATCAGAGACCTCTTTTGTTATGGATATGCAATGGAGTTTTGGGCAATACCTCCAAACAATTTTCATCCTTCCCCTTGTCCCAGGGCACTAGACAGGCGCTGCATCATGCAGACTGCGATACAGCACCTTTTGGACATAGAGGCGATAGAGCCAGTCCTCAATGCAGAGAGGTCGGAAGGGGTGTACTCCCTCCTATTTGCTGTGCCCAAACGCGATCTCTCATGGAGGGCGGTTTTGAACCTCAAGTTCATTAACCGTTTCGTAAAGTATCGCAGGTTCAAAATGGAATCCCTCCACTCCATTACAGACAGCCTGCAAGAAGGTGACTTCCTTGTCTCTATCGACCTAAAGGAAGCGTATCTCCATGTCCCTATTTGCACAGCCCACAGGAAATTCCTTCGTTTTGCCTTTGGCTCCCAGCACTTCCAATATCGAGCAATGCCATTCGGACTCTCGTCTGCCCCGAGAGTATTTACCAAGGTGCTACTTACCCTAGTGGCTTACCTCAGGCTTCAAGGGGTCCATATCTACCCCTATCTGGACGATCTCCTAATACGCGCAAGGTCTAGGGAGCTTACTCATCGTCATCTAACACTCACGCTCCATATCTTACAGGCCCACGGCTGGCTAGTCAACTTCGACAAAAGCCATCTACAACCAACCCAACGCCTGCAGCATCTAGGGGCAATGTTAGACACACTGCAAGCGACTGTATTCCTGTCCCCAGATCGCATCACCGCTATCACAGACATCGCAAGTTCTCTGATGCACAAATCTTCTGCAGATGTCATGCTTCTAGCCAGGGCTCTCGGAATGTTGGTATCCACCATCCATATTGTGCCATGGGCTCGGGCACATACGCGCCAGCTACAGTGGGCCCTGCTGCCATTCCAACACGACATTGCCAACTCAAACCATCGAGCAATCCCCCTGAGTCCCACACTGCGCTTGTCTTTCCGCTGGTGGACAAGGGTACAACATCTCACCCAAGGCACTCCGTTCAGAGAACCCCACCGGACTGTCATTACCACCGATGCCAGTCTCCTGGGTTGGGGAGCCCACTGCAACTCCCAGTTCATTCAGGGAGTTTGGAACACAGCAGAAAAAACTCAAAACATCAACTGGCTGGAACTAAAGGCTGTCCACTTAGCTCTGCTTCATTTTCAGTCTCTCTTCCACTTGGACCACATGTCCTCATTCGAACGGACAACACGTGTGCCAAATCTCATTTAAACAGACAGGGAGGCACCAGGTCCAGACCTCTACAGAGCCTAGCTTCCATCATATTCGACTGGGCAGAACAACATCTGCAATCCCTCAAAGCAGAACATCTCAGAGGAATTTGGAATTTCACAGCAGACTGGCTCAGCAGACAACAAGTCTTTCCGGGAGAATGGAAACTTCATCCGACTGTGTTCCATCTTCTCCAGCGTCGATTCGGCCCCTTCTCAGTCGACCTCTTTGCTTCCAGTCGCAATTGCCAGCTACCCAGGTACTTCGCTCGATACCTGGACACGACAGCGGAAGCGGTGGATGCTCTGTCATTGCCGTGGCCGGAGGGACTATTATACGTCTTCCCTCCAATACCACTATTAGCCAAAACCTTGCAGAAGGTACGTCACGAGAGGGCACAGCTGGTTCTGATAGCACCATATTGGCCCCGTCGACCGTGGTTCTCGGATCTCCTGGCACTGTCGGTGACGGATCCCTGGCCACTCCCAGTCAGGCCACATCTCTTATCACAAGGCCCAGTATGGCATCAGGACCCCAAGTGGCTCAACCTAACAGCGTGGCATTTGAACGGGGACATTTGAGATCGGCCGGCCTGTCAGACGCTGTTATTGACATTATTTTGGCCTCGAGAAGACCATCCACCACTCGTATATATCAGCATACTTGGGTAGCATTCTCCAGGTGGTGTCAGTCTCAACACATCGATCCTTCCAAGGCTACAGTACAACAAGTGCTGCTATATCTTCATAGGGGCCTCATGTTGGGACTTAGACCCAACACATTACGTCGACATGTGTCCACCCTGTCGTCCATTCTTTCAGTATCTTCCACTGACGCCCCTATTGCCTCACATCCGTTTATCAAACGCTTCCTTAGAGGCACTGCTCTATGCTCGCCGGCTGTAGCTCACCGTTTTCCATCATGGAGTTTGTCAAAGGTTCTACAGGCCTTACAACGTCCTCCGTTTGAGCCACTCAGGACTGTGCCTTTACGTCTGTTGTCTTTCAAGGTCCTGTTCCTGATTGCGATTACATCGGCGAGAAGAGTCTCGGAACTGGGCGCATTGTCTTCTGCTCGCCACCTCTGTGTCTTTCACAAGGATTCTGTTGTGCTGAAAACTGATCCTTCATTCCGTCCCAAGGTCAATTCAGTTTTCCATTGCAACCAGGACATTGTTCTACCTTCATTTTGTCCGAATCCTACTCATCCGCTCGAGAAGGCTTGGCATTCGTTGGATGTTCGGAGGGCTCTCAAGACCTACCTGTCCAGGACCCAGGATATACGACAGACTGAGTCTTTGTTTGTATCCTTTCATCCAAGGTCTATGGGGCATAAAGTAGCTAATTCCACCTTATCCCGCTGGTTGCGTGCATGTATTACCTTAGCCTATGAGTCCCTTAAGATTCCAGTGCCGCCTAGTATAACAGCTCATTCCACTAGATCAGCAGCCACTTCGGCAGCTTTTGCTACTAACGCTCCTGTTGCCGATATTTGTAGAGCTGCTGTTTGGTCTACTCCACACTCGTTCATAAGGCATTATAAAATAGATCGTTATGCCTCTGCCGATGCCTCATTTGGCAGACGAGTTTTGCAACAGGTTCTTAATGACGACTAGTATGTGGGTGGTCCCTCCCGGTTATGGGCTGCTTTGGTACATCCAGCATGATGGCATTCCTCCTATGGAAAATGGACCATTGGTCTCACCTGAAGGGTGATTTTCATAGGAGAATGCCATCATGACCCTCCCAGTTGGAGGATAACTACATAATTTTGGGGATGGTTTATATATTACAGTTCGTCATTATATTATATTATATTACATTAAATTTTAATTCTCTAGTGAAGTCAAGACTTCTATTACTGTTTTCGCTAGGTTAGAGTCAGATATTATTGTTACTATTATTATGTTATGTTCTTGCTGCTAGGCCCGTTGGCCTTTTTTCCTGCATGTTTAGATATATCTCTTTGGACTCGCTGCGAATGAACTGGAGAGTGGGAGGGTCCTGACGCCCTAGTCTTGACTTCAGAAACATTCTTGCCTTTGGACGATAGGACGAGCTATAATCCAGCATGATGGCATTCTCCTATGAAAATCACCCTTCAGGTGAGACCAATGGTCCATTTCCATTTCAACATAATCTGCAGCAATAGTGTATCCTTGTGCAAGTCAATGAAAGCAACAAGCAGTTATATGCATTACATACACCCATAACATTAAAGTTAGTTGTGCCCCTCTGACTTTTGATTACCTGGACTGATAATATGTAAGTTGGCTGATTCCCTTTGGCACTTTTTTTCAATGAGGTCTACAACCCAGACACAAGCTGTCAATGTCTGGCATGTTCCTGATAAAAGGAAATACAGAGAGCCACAAAGCAGGATAGGGTAGATTAAGAAATGAAGTGAGAACTAGTCACACTTACAGTGAGCATAAATCAATCATCATCTCACTAAATCCTCCCCAAAATCCTTGGGCTGGCCTTATGCCTGGTAGTAAAACAAATAATGCTTATACAATTGTGAGGATAGGAAAATATGTTTTTACAAAGGGAGGCGACACACCATAAAAATACAAAAGCTAGCTTCAAAAAACATTCGCTGCCAAAAGAAATCACTCTTGTTTTGATTATACAGGACTATTGTTTATTAATATGCTACACCCTTATGATGTATAGAAAACTTATAAAATGACTGCACAGCAAGTTTCCTTGTACATGCATGAACACACAGAGAACACAGAGAATTCTACTAAGTTCTGCACTTTCAACAACCACAGTTCAAAATGTGACCCCCAAGATTCAGAAGGGTATGAATCATTAGATAAATCTCACTAAATCTATATACAAAAGTCTTCTGACATGCTCCACTTGACACTAAGATGAAACTGTAAGCAGAGTCATATATTCATATTAAGTCACACTCCCACAGAGCACTGATATTTCAAAATAAATAATTAGGATAGTGTGAATTATAAAGTGGACAGCTCAGCAACTCTACACTGACTTAAGTTGCATTGACTTCCATGCAAACAGTCATTGAATCAACACCACAGAAAGATTTACCCTTGAGAAGCTACTGCTAGCACAATGGGAATAAGCCTATTTTGGAGTACTGTAGATGAGTACAAATGAGTTGCAGCAGCAACAAATGTCACAGCATTGTTACTTCCAAAGTATTTCATGTCACTATGGACAGGGAAAAAAAGAAAAACTAACATCTCCAAGGCTTCTTTTTAATCAGTTATTTTCCTCCTCTATACAGCTGTCAACATTCTACCTTATTTGCACACAGCATAATTTGTACACAGCATACTTTAAAACTGTGTTTTACATGTTTCTAGAAATGACCCAGTTCTGTACTTTTCTTTCTAAGCAATATTAAGTAAACTGATATCAGGATGATGTTGTTGTCACTGTCTAATACTAAATCACTGATGGCTGAGATGCAATGTTAAATATATGCAGCACAATAGACTTTTCTTTCTCTCTCTGAAGCTGAGCGAACGAAGAGAAATTGACCGCATTATGTTCTTTGATTTCTAGAATCTCAGCATACTAAAAAGTAGTAAATCAAACTCTCTCTGTGTATACCAGTCATACAATCATCAAACACCAAATGGCAGTGATACGAGGGGGCAACAGGGCCTCTACAGCAGCAACATCTCAACTTTGGATGAACGATAGACTGACAACTTTGCCCCCAGCCCAGCTAAGACATAATTATTGCCGTGTAATAAATCGCTACTAAGAAGATGCTGCCTCTAAAAACCAGTTGTTGGGGAACACAAACAGGACAGGGCTGTTGTGTTCATGTCTCACTTTGGGCTTCCTTTATTCATCTGGATGGCCACTGTGGGAGCAGAATGCTGGACCAGATAGGGTTTGGGGTGATCCAACAGGGTTCTTGTTATGTTCAGCATGGTTTAGGGGACTCAGAATGAGCCTTGTGTGTGCAAGCTCTGCCCTCGCCCATCTTTCCTCTTTCAGTCAAAAATCCAGCTTCAGCACTTCTACCACAGTTTCCCATTCCATTTTCCCAGTTTTATTTTATTTTTATTTACCCCATCTTTATGTATACCCCACCTTTCCTCGAGGTCAAAAGGCTCAAGGTGGTATACACATCCCTTCCTCCCCATTTTATCCTCACAACAACCTTGTGAGGTAGGTTAGATGGAGAGCCAGTAACTGGCCAAAGATATCCCAGTGAGAACATAAGAAGGGCCCACTGGATCAGGCCAGTGGCCCATCTGGTTCAGTATTCTGTTCCACAGTGTCCAACCAGATGCTCATGGGAAGCCTGCAAGCAGGACCTGAGCACAAGACCACTCCCCCCCCCGCTGATTTCCAGCAACTGGTACTCAGAAACATGCTGCTTCTGACTGTGGAGGCAGAGCATAGTCATTGTGGCTAGTAGCCTTTGATACTGTTATCCTCCATGAATTTGTCTAATCCTCTTTTAAAGCCATCTAAGTTGGTAGCCATCACTGCCTCCTCTGGGAGAGAGTTCCATAGCATAACTGTGCACTGTGTGAAGAAGTACTTTTTTATCTGTCCTGAATCTTCCAACATTCAGCTTCATTAAATGTTCCTGAGTTATGAGAGAGGGAGAAACACTTTTCTCTATCCACTTTCTCCATGCCATGCATAATTTTATAAAGTTCTATCATGTCACCTCTTGCTCGCCTTTTCTCTAACCTAAAAAGCCTCAAATGCTACAACCTTTCCTCATAATAAGGGATTTGCTCCTTCCCCTTGATTGTCTTGGTTGCCCTTTTTTGAACCTTTTCCAACCCTACAACATCCTATTTGAGATGAGGCAACCAGAACTGCACATGTAGTTGCACCATAGATTTGTCTAACAGCATTATGATATCAGCAGTCTTATTTTCAGTACCTTTACTAGTGATCCCTAGCATGGAATTTGCCTTTTTTCACAGCTGCCACACACTGGGTCGATATCTTCATTGAGCTATCCACTACAACCCCAAGGTCTCGTTCCTGGTCAGTCACTGCCAGTTCAGACCCCATGAATGTAAATGTGAAATTAAACATTTTTGCCCCGACATGCATTGCTTTACACTTGCATTTCCCATTTTACCATCCATTCACTCAGTTTGGAGAGGTCTGTTTGTTTTAACAACCCTGAACAATTTAGTATCATCAGCAAACTTGGCAACCTCACTGCTCACCCAAACTCTAGATCATTCATGAACAAGTTAAAAAGCACAGCTCCCAATATTGATCCTTGGGGGACTCCACTTTCTACAGCCCTCCATTGGGAGAACTGTCCATTTATTCCTTTGGTGAGATACTCTGTTGAAAGCTTTTTGAAAGTCCAAGTACACTATGTCAACTGGTTCACCTCTATTTATATGCTTGTTGACACTCTTTAAGAACTCTAATAAGTTAGTGAGACAGGGCTTACCCTTGCAGAAGCCATGCTGGTTCTGCTTCAGCTTCTAACTCTTCTACATTCTTGGTTATTTTATCTTTAAAAATACTTCCTACCAGTTTTCCCAGGACAAACGTTAAGCTAAGTGGCCTGTAATTTCCAGGATCTCCCTGGCCCCAGCCATTGAATCCTTTTTTAAAGATTGGTGTTACACTGGCCACTTTCCAGTACTCAGGTACTGAGGTGGATCTGAGGGACAAGTTACGTATTCTTGATAGATCAGCAATTTCACATTTGAGTTCTTTGAGAACTCTTGGGTGGATGCCATCTGCACACAGCCATTTGTCAGTTTTTATTTTGTCTTTTAAGTAAAGCTTCATCTGTTGTCACCACTATTTGCCTCAGTTCCTCAGACTCCCTTCTTGCCAAAGTTAGTTCAGGCACAGGGATCTGCTCTATATCCTCCAGTGTGAAGAAACATGCAAAGAATTAATTTAGCTTCTCTGCAGTCTCCTTATCCTGCTTCAGCACACTCTGACTCCCTTGTCACCCAACAGAACTAGATGGTCTCCTGCTTTGAATGCATTTAAAGATTTTTTGTTGTTAGTTTTTATGTTTTTAGCAATGTGTTCCTCAAATTCCTTTTTAGCATCCCTTATTGTCTTCTTGCATTTGTTTTGCCAGAGTTTGTAATCATTTTTATTCTCCTCATTCGGACAAGACTTCAAGTTCTTGAAGGAAGCCTTCTTGCCTCTAATAGCTTATTTGACTCTGTTCTTTAACCACACTGGCATCCTCTTGGCCCTGATGGTACCTTTTCTGATATGCAGTATACACTCCAGTGTTTCTAATACTGTGTTTTTAAACAACTCCCAAGCCTTTTTTTAGCAATTTGATCCTTTTGACTCTGTCTTTTAATTTTCTTTTTACCAATCGCCTCATTCTGGGGAAGTTTCCTCTTTTGAAGTCAGATGTTACTATGTTGGATTTTCTTGGCCATTGGGCCATTTATATATGTGTTTAATTTAATAGCACTATGATCACTGCTCCTAATCAGTTCGACAACACTGATATCTTGGACCAGTTCCTGGGTGCCACTTAAGATTAAATCCAGGGCCATGCCCCTCGCGTCAGTATGTATGTATGCATTGTATTGGTACCCTACTCTTCAACTAAAAAGACTCCCATAGTGGCTTACATACAATCAGTTAATACAAGACAGTCCTTGCCCACAGGCTTACACTCTTCCAAGACCAACTGTTCTAGGGCACAGTCATTTAGGGTATCTAGAAATTTTGCCTCTTTGTCATGACTAGAACACATATGTAGCCAGTCTATGTCAAGGTAGTTGAAGTCACCTATTGCTACAACACTTCCTAGTTTGGATGCTTCCTCGATTTCATTTTTCATCTCAAGATCTCCCTGAGCATTTTGATCAGGGGGATGATAAGACTATCCCCAGTACTAAATTACCCTTGGGGCCAGGTATCACCACCCACAATGATTCTATGGAGGAGTCTTCCTCTTTGGGGTTTTTTAGCTTGCTGGATTCAATGCCCTCTTTCACATATAGAGCGACACTACCTCCAATATGTCCTTCCCTGTCCTTCTAATATAGTTTTTATCCAGGCATAACCGTATCCCACTGGTTTTCTCCGTTCCACTAGGTTTCTGTTATGCTCACTATATCACTGCTGTCCTCTAAAACCAAGCACTCCAGTTCTCCTATTTTGGCTCAGAGGCTTCTAGCATTAGCGTATAAACACTTATATACTGTCTCTCTTCAGGTGTCTTTGACACTTTTGCCTCTCTGGATTGCCCCTGCACTCACACTGCCTAGTTCCAGGCCTACCCCATTTAGGTTTTTGTCATTTTTTGGTCTTTTGGAAATGGACTGCCTTCAAGTTGATCCCAACGTATGGCTACCCTATGAATAGGGATTTCATAGTAAGTGGTATTCAGAGGGGGTTTACCATTGCCTCCTTCTGAGGCTAGTCCTCCCCAGCTGGCTAGGGCCTGCTCAGCTTGCCACAGCTGCACAAGCCAGCTCCTTCCTTGTCTGCAACTGCCAGCTGGGGGGCAAGTGAGCTCCTTGGAACTATGCAGCTTGCCCACGGCTGCACAGGTGGCATGGCACGTAACCCCTGAGCCACTCACTGTGGGGGTGATATTTAGCTGACCCTTGACACCCAGGAGACACGAGCGGGAATTTGAACTCACAGACTCTGGACTCCCAGCCAGGCTCTCCTCCCCACTGTGGGGGAAAGATTTATTCTGAACCAGATCCTTCTCAGTTCCTGTCAGCTTTCCCCATCAATCAATTTAAAAGCTGCTCTTCCACCTGTTTGATTTCAAGCACCAGCAGTATGGTTCCATCCTAGTTCAAGTGGAGCCCGTCCCTTTTGTACAGGCCCAGCTTGTCCCAAAATGTTCCCCAGTGCCTAACAAATCCATTACCCTCCTCCCAACACCATCACCTTATCCACACATTAAGACGATAAAGTTGTACCTGTCTAACTGGCCCTGCACATGGAACTAGTAGCATTTCAGAGAAAGCTACCTTGAAGGTCCTGGCTTTCAACATCCTACCTTGCAAACTAAATTTTGCTTCCAGGACCTGACAGCTGCATTTCCCCATGTCACTGGTGCCAACATGCACCATGACCACTGTCTCCTCGACAGCACTATCTACCAAATTTCATGGTTCAAGTCCCAGGTCTGAATTCAACAATCTAACCAGTACACCACGCTGCACTAGTTCAGATGTGGTTTAATATATCCTATAAGTCTTTCATTACAGCACACAAGAAAAAAGAGGAAAGCGGAGAAGGGAGTACATGAACACAACATTCATTTCAAGTCTAATAAACTATGGCTTATCAGACAGAGATTGTTATATCTGAACAGTCTCCCCAACACAGGACTCTCAAAATAAAATGTGCATGTATTTGTCAGTTGTACCTGTTGCACCATCTCTAGAGACCATCATACCTAAAGATTAGAGAGCTATCTCTATGGAACATGAAATTAGACAAATAGTATTACACACCATAAAAACAAGAGATAAGCCATGGTTTGCCTAAAGAAGCTCAAACCATGGTCTGGGTTCTAAGCTATGAGTACAGCAAACCACGATTTCTCATAACAGCTGATTTTTATTGTTATTATCTGACGTGATGCATGAACAGAGCCCTAATCTTCTAGAAAGGAAAGCATTTTAGAGCTACTGAACAAAAAACACACATTCCACAAGGAACTGCATAATGAAACCGACCATGCAAAACACCATGTTCACATCAACTCATAAAAACCAACAGTCAAAACTAAAACAGAAAAAGTTATTGCTTAAGAAAGTACATTTAGTATGCCTCCCACAGAAGAGAAAAATGCAGGTGATGTGACCGTTTAGATGGAGGGGAAGAATAAACACATATAGTGAAGTTATGTGTTGATAGACAATTTTAGCAGTGTACTTAGCTTCTGAAACAGGCACATTTGACATTCTATTGCATTGGTTCCATAGTCCTACCTAAGCATTGTCTCTAGATATTTTGTCAAAAATATAGCATTAATAGTTTACTTCCATAAATACAGTTCAAGAATAAAAGGACACCCATCAGTACAGCGTTCTGCACTATCATCCTCCCTAAAACCTCTTCTTGTGATCTATCCACTCTTGCAACAACCCCTTCAGCCTCGGTCTTGTCTACCTTCCCTATCCATCTCACTGTCACTGGCTGATTCCCTGTGCTATCACAGTGAAGCTTCTCCGGCAGGAGTGGCATGGCATCTTTGGCTGCCATTGGCTTACTTGCTCTGATAGAACAACGCGGCTTGAGCAGCCTTAAGCCAGGCAGCTGAGTGCTAAGGGGGTTGTGGGAGGCCCTAAAATTGGAACTCAAACAGCCATGAAATTAAACCACATCAATAGAGCTTCGATGTCATGGGTTTCAAATGGCATCTTGCTGGCTAGATTACTCAAGCAATGAAACAAGACAGATGCTGCCGCTTTCTAAAAATATGTCTTTTTATTTGAAAAGTAGTCATATAATTACTTTGTGAAACGCATTCCAAATAACAACACATTGCATAAGATATCTGAGGGTGGAGGGGAGAGAAGACACATTCCATTAACAAAAACAATGAGAACAGAAAGAACAGAAGCAAACATGCCGGGGAAATACTTTCCAAAAAGGAAGAAGTGGGGGGAGAGACATATGCTGGGAAAAACAACCCCACTGACTATTATCTAATGATTATACATCACAGACTCAAAAAGCAACAGCTCCCAAAAAACAAAGAGATAAAAACGATGCTACTTGTAACATACAAACAGCAGTAAAAAGGAAAGAGGGCTTTCATATAATCTAAGCAGAAGATAGCAGAGAAAGCACAGCAGGATTACAAATCCAGCCGCTTGATTTAGCGCAGGATCTGCCAATCATTCTGCTACTCCAGCAGAAACAGACTGATAGATCAAACTGATGTTGCTAATTTTTGCCTTTTAAAAGCCTCCCCCCCACCTTATCTTCTTTACTGTAACCAGTCCTTTGCCTCTTCTTAAAAGGCCTGTATTAATGGTCTTTCCACCACTGCAGTATAAAAGAATAGAAACTGTAGTTTCCCAAAAATAAAATACAAGCTCATGCACCCACATGCATGGAGGGTAAGAATTTGCAGTGTGTGATCTTCACTGGATGTTGCCAAGAGTGGAACAGGGCTTCATACATCACCAGTGCGTGTTACCATTGACTTTTGGCTCTTGCATTCCCTTCAGGTCAAGAAAACTATAGGGAGGCCCAACTTTATATAGCTGCTAGACATGGCTCCTTGGCTTGGAGGACATCAAAATGCCTTAAAGGGGGTAAGTATTACTATATAGCCAACCATGCCCATCCAAGCACAAGCATCTGTAGGACCAGACCAAATAAAACCACCACAGTTCAATTCTTGAACCTTTGGGGACCTTTTAACAAAACAGGGGTGTGTGAAGAATTTGAGAGCCATGGCACAATTTTATCATTGCTAGCAACTAATAGTTACAGTCCAGTCTTTTTAGAATTTCTTACCGCTCGCTGGATCATCACCTTGTAGTGGTGAGTGGGCTTGTGTGTTCCAATGAACCCTATGAGCGATGCCGTCGGGAGTCATGTACTCCCAGCAGGGTCACCCATGGCGATAAGGTCAAGGGAGAGGAACCAGACAAAGAACGATCCAAGAATGTCCTCAACGGCAGAACAGGTGGAGGAGAACAATGTGTATGTTACAACGGCTACAAAGGCGGATGAAGACTGCAGCAGATAAGACTTCCAATCGTCATGGTATCCATGCCATTGGATCAAAGCCTTTTTCTGTCAAGATTGTGTGTTGATCATTGTGCGTTGATCTCCCCACATAAAACAAATTCACACAAAGGCGTCTTCCAACCAAAACAAACCAACAATCCCATGGCGATCGGCGAATGGCGAAAATCCAGAAGCCCCTAGTCATGGACCAGCACATGGGCAGTGGATACAGACTCAGTCATCCTGGCTCAAGGACTGAGACAGTTGAGTAGTTCGGCAGCTATATCCACAACTGAGCAGTCCTATTCAGGATCCACTCTATTCACCCCTTATGGGGAGGGGGCTAGAAAAGATGCCCTAAACATAGTCTGCCTCATCTCTCTCTCTGACTGGATTACCGAGTCCAGTGGGGTCACCACTTAGCAGTCGCAAAAGACAATTGAATTTTGGAACATGGAATATACGGACATTGCTGGACGATACAGATAGTGAACGTCCTGAACGCAGGACTGCCATCATCACGAGGGAGTTGAGACGTTTTAATATTGACATAGCAGCACTCCAAAAACTTGAAGAGCAGGAGAAGGACAATTGAAGGAAGAAAAAGGAGGTTATACCTTCTTCTGGAAAGGACTGCCTGAACAAGAATAACGAATACATGGAGTAGGCTTTGCTATTAAAAATAATCTTGTGAAGCTCTTGTCAGAGCATTGGCATTAATGAACGACTCTCAACTCTCCGGTTAAAACTTGCCAAAAACCAGCAGGCAACTGCTCTAAGTGCTTATGCACCAACATTAAATGCTGATGAAGACATCGGACTTCCGGGAAGGATGACTTCGCTTGTGCCTGCTTTTTGAGACGAGCTCTCGTCTCAGAAGAAACTTTTTCAGTATAAATCAGTCAGAACGTTCTTTTTTGACTGGTGATGATTTTTTCCCGGGCAGGGAAAAACGTAGAGATTAACCATTAAAGCCTGTTTTTGTTTGGGAGGACTGGATCTCATTAATTTATGAGAGAAGGTTCAGCCAGCAATGCCGGAGGACGTCCATCAAGCTCTAACTGACTAAGTGACACGTTTATCTTTTCTTCAAAGAAAACGAACTTAAACAAGCAACCATCCTTCTTTCTATATATTTTTTTTTCATTTGGTTTAAATCGTTGCAGCGAAAAAGAGATTTGTCAATGAATCGGCTATATAAGAACTGCTGGGTGAGTTAAAAATTTCCTCTGTTATTCACGAAACTAAGGAGGAAAGAAACTGAAAAAGCCTATCTTAGTTTTTATTGCAAAAAGCTGGCCGGGAAGTGCATTCTAAAGATATAAACGGAAGAGGGATTTCTATTTCGAGGAGGGAAAAGAAATAAATAAATTTGATTTATGAACTTTGGAGCATTATATGTCTGGGACTATTTTTTTTTTTGGTCTATTTCATTTTGACGAATCTGCTTGTTCACGACGCTACTAACTCTTTTGAAGCTGGGAACTAATTTTGTTTTGTATTCCTGAATATAAGAGATAAGGCAGGCTTACACTGTGACTTCATCAAGCCTGGAATATTAACCCAATTGTGACTGAAATAATTTTTGTTTTTGTGGTTTTAAGAATGGCAATCAGGAAAGTGGCTGAGACCATGGAAGAAATTATGTTTCAGAAAATAATGGATGAGACAGGGTAGACAGGAGATGAAAAATGAATTTAGTAAAATGATGCAGGAGTTTAAAGAAATAGTTGATGAGATTAGAGATGAAAAAAGAAAAACTAAAGGGAAGATGCAAGCTCTGGAGATTGGAACAAATGTGAAATTGGAAAAAGATCTGGAGTTTATGGATACTAGAAATAAAGTTTACTGTTTGGAAATCAACGTTGTCTCTGTAGAAATTAATGAAGATAATAGAGATAAAGTTATTAATGTCTTGGATAATTTTTTGGACTGGAATGATGTGATGGAGCTTGACATAGAAAAAATCTATGGAATGGACTACAGATATGTGACAATGGAAAAATTCTTAAGAGATGAGCCAGTGCATTTTGTAAAAAAGAAGAACAGAGATATGACTTTATCTTATATGCTATCTTCATTGCTATGATTCTACACCTTATTGAGGGGAAACTTCCCACTGGTGTGGAAATAATATCAAACAGATGGAAAGCTTTTTAATCTCAGTAGGCTGAAAGAAAAAAGTAAGGAAATGTCAATCTCTGTCATAGAACTTCAATATGCCGATGATAATGTAGTCTCCGCACATTCAGAGAAAGATCTTCAAAGTATCCTAAATGTCTTTGCAGAAGCATATGGAAAGCTTGGGCTTTCACTTAATATTAAAAAAACCAAAGTGCTTCATCAACAGGTGCGAACTAGTCCCTCTGTAGCACCATAAATCTAGCTTAATGATGTGATGCTGGAGGATGCTGATCACTTCCCCTATCTTGGCAGCCATCTCCCTGTAAAAGCTGACATCGATGCTGAAATGCAACATCATCTGAGCTCTGCGAGTGCTGCATTCTCCCAAATGAAGCATAGTGTTCAAGGATTGGGGTATTCGCAGAGAGACCAAAATGATTATTTACAAAGCCATTGTAATACCGACCTTACTGTCCTGTGAAACATGGACCACATAAACGCCACTCCCAACTTCTTGAAAGATTCCACCAATGCTGCATCCAGAAAATTCTGCAAATTACTTGGGAAGACATACGGACTAATGTTAGCGTTTTGGAAGAAGCAAAGACTACCAGTGTTGAAACAATGATCCTTCAACATCAACTTTGCTGGACTGGCCATGTTGTTTGAATGCCTGATCACAGTCTTCCAAAGCAGCTACTTTACTCCCAACTTAAGGATGGAAAACAGAATATCGGTGGACAGCAAAAGAGGTTTAAAGGTGTTTTTAAAGTTAATTAAAAAAATGTAACATGAGCATCGAGAACTGGGGATTCTTGGCCCATGAACATCGCAAATGGAGGTCAGCTATTATGAAAGGTGCTATGGACTTCGAAGAAGCATGAATACAGGGTGAATGGGACAAACGAGCTAAGAGGAAGGCACGTCAAACAAATCCTCATTGCGACCATCTTCCACCTGGGAACCTATGTCCTCACTGTGGGACGCTGTGTGGATCCAGAATTAACCTCCACAGTCACTTACGGACCCACTGTTAAAGACCTTATCTTGGAAGACAATCTTACTCGGCCACGAGTGATCGCCAATGAATTAATTTAGAATTTCTTAAATACATCATTCATTGGCTTCAAATGTTGTAGCTACTCTTAAGCAATACTGCTGTTTTTAAAATGTCAAGTTATAATGTCATGGCATGTTCTGAACCTTGTAACCATAGTTTCTCATTTCAGACAAAATGGAGCATTTGGGGTTTAACTGCTGTGTGCAGCAAAGAGAGGAATGAAAGAGCTGTGTGTGCAGGCAAAAAAGGCTCATGTATATCTCCATATTTATTTTATTTATTTATTTATTTGTTTCGTTTATAAACCGCCCATAGCAAGTAGCTCTCTGGGCGGTGTACAAAAAGATTAAAACACAGAAGTATCACAATAAAATCAGATTACAAATGATAACCACAAGCAACAAACAAAATAATATATTAAACGAGGTATAAAGGTTTAAGAAATTATAAACATTAAACATTAAAATGCCTGGGAGCATAGCCTGGTCTTAACCTGGCGCTGGAATGATAATAACGTAGGCACCAGGCGTACCTTTTCGGGGAGGCTGTTCCACAATTCGGGGGCCACTACAGAAAAGGCCCTAAATCTAGTAACTGTCCTCCGGGCTTCTCAGTGAGTTGGTACCCGGAGGAGGGCCTTAGATGCTGAGCGAAGTGACCGGGTAGGTTCGTAGTGGGAGAGGCGTTCCATAAGGTATTGCGGTCCCACACCATATAAGGCTTTACAGGTCAAAACCAGCACCTTGAATCTGGCCCGGAAACAGATAGGTAGCCAGTGCAAACGGGCCAGAACAGGTGTTATATGTGCTGACCGGCTGGTCCTCGTCAGCAGTCTGGCTGCTGCGTTTTGCACTAGCTGAAGTTTCCGGACTGTCTTCAAGGGCAGCCCTACGTAGAGCGCATTACAGTAATCCAATCTAGAAGTTACCAGAGCATGAACGACTGAGGCGAGGTCGTCCCTGTCCAGATAGGGGCGTAGCTGGGCTACCAGCCGAAGGTGGTAGAACGCATTCCGTGCCACCGAGGCCACTTGAGCCTCGAGAGACAAGGAAGGATCGAAAAGAACCCCCAGACTACGAACCTGTTCCTTAAGGGGAGTGTAACCCCATCTAGAACAGGATAAACATCCACCATCTGGGCAGGGAAGGCACTCACCAACAGTGTCTCAGTCTTGTCTGGATTGAGTCTCAGTTTATTAGCTCTCATCCAGTCCGTTATTGCGGTCAGGCAACGGTTCAGCACATCAACAGCCTCACCTGAAGAAGATGAAAAGGAGAAATAGAGCTGCGTGTCATCAGCATACTGATGGCAACGCACTCCAAAACTCCTGATGACCGCACCCAGAGGCTGCATGTAGATGTTAAAAAGCATGGGGGACAAAACCGACCCCTGAGGGACTCCACAATGGAGAGTCCAGGGTGTCGAGCAATGTTCTCCAAGTACTACCTTCTGGCGACGATCCGCCAAGTAGGAGCGGAGCCACCGCCAAGCAGTGCCCCCAACTCCCAACTCCGTGAGTCTCCCCAGAAGGATACCATGGTCGATGGTATCAAACGCCGCTGAGAGATCAAGGAGAATCAACACAGTCACACTCCCTCTGTCCCTCTCCCGACAAAGGTCATCATACAGGGCGACCAAGGCTGTTTCAGTGCCAAAACCGGGCCTAAAACCGGATTGAAACGGATCCAGATAATCGGTTTCATCCAAGAGCACCTGGAGCTGGCCGGCAACCACTCGCTCTAAAACCTTGCCCAAAAAGGGGACATTCGCCACCGGTCTATAATTGTTCAAGTTATCTGGGTCCAAGGAAGGTTTCTTTAACAGAGGTCTCACTACTGCCTCCTTGAGGCTACTAGGGACCACTCCCTCCCTCAAGGAGGCATTTATCACTTCCTTGGCCCAGCCGGTGGTACCAGCCCTGCTAGCCTTCACTAGCCAAGATGGACAAGGATCCAGAGCAGACGTGGTCGCCCGCACCATTCCAAGCACCTTGTCCACTTCCTCAAGCTGCACCAACTGAAACTCATCCAATAATGAAGGACAAGACCGCGTTCTGGACACTTCAATGGATTCATCTGTCATAACATCAGAGTCTAGGTCCCTACGGATGCATGCAATTTTATTTTGGAAGTGCCCCGCAATGTCGTTGCAGCGGGCTTCAGATGTTTCTATGGTATCTTGAGGACCAGAATGTAAAAGCCCTCGTACAACCCTAAAAAGCTCCGCTGGACGGCAAAGAGATGTCCTAATATAAGCCAGACAGGAACCTCAAATTGGTCTAGGTGAGGTGTTGCATTGGTGCAACAGTGCTGACTAGTTTAGCGCAAGGACTCCTTGAGCCAGCACATTGTCAAACCACTTCAAGCAGCTAGTAAAATAAATCAGTAGGGTATGCATATGCATCAGAAAGACAACTGAATGCACTCATAAAAGATGCATAGCACAGGAAAACACTGTGTAACACTTAGGAAGTCACAAACACAATTTGTTTTCTGTATTTTATTTTATTGTATTTCTGTATTTTAAGACTTTATTACTATGTTGCAACACAGATGGCTAAGCAAAGAATAAAGACTTTTTGCACTGATGCAAACATAGATTCTGTAGGAATTGGAGAACTTTTCAATCATGTGCCTTTTGTGACCACCAGCTTCACTCTGGTTTGCTTTTAACTAAACAAATTATAGGATTATTCTGGAACTAAAACTCTGGTAACTAAAGGAAATTCAGTTTACATCACTTCACAGAGCTGAACTTCTCTTCCCCCACAAGTCAGTGGATTCTTACGTTTGGTTGGTTTTAAAGGAAGAAAAGACTTCTTGTCAGTGTGGTACACAAGAACCCATTGCTTAATTCAGACTCTTTGTGCTACTTTGAACTTTTTGATGCTTAATATGCTCACTGCTTCATTTGTCATAAAGAGATAATTACACAGCCCAAGTTAAAAGTCTCTCCATCACAGCATGACCGTCAACTGGAGAGATCAGCACACACCTTCAGACTGAGTTCATTAAGGCAGCCTGTGGACTTAATTCGCCAAAAATAATACAGGTGAAATACCAAAATTAAAGACTTCTTTAATGCAGGTACACAATTGCTTGTATTTTTTATCTCGGAGCCTAAGTAGCTAAATTACATGTTGGAGAGGGTTGTTCCAAAAAACACAAAAAGGAGCAGCCTTAACCAGAACTTCCTTGGCTTTTAATTACACTTGGCTCCAAGTTCTGAAAGTATCTACCTTCCCATTTTAGTTCTGCAGTTCTATTAATGTCTATAAAAGTAAGAAGAGGCTGTGAAAAGGGAGTGCAAGCTTTTCCAGCTGCATAAAAATGAGCTTTCTGCCAACTAAAATATTGAAGATTGCCTCTATTAACAAGTGGTAATTTAAGGATGGGGGAGGGAGAAGAGAGAAGCTATGCATGCACACAAAAAATAAAATATCTGGATAGATATCCAGAAGTTCTTTTCAAGATCAGCATTGCCCAGAGAAAACATGTCCCTTTACAGCCATAAAATTATAAAGTCTAATCTCCTCTTTTGTCTGCTGCAACACGCAATGTTGTTTTATGAGCTGGCCTTATTTTTAGTTCAATCTGAACATTAGGCAACTTATCTACTCTTGCCCACTTTAAGTAAACTAATTTAAACAAATAAAGAGTTGAAAGACAGGGGAAATGGTTTGTTTTTCTAGGATTCCATAAGCACGGCCAAAACACCACAGGAGTCAATAGGGTTACACTGAGAGTGGGTCATGGTTCCAGATTTAAAGGCTGGAACCTTTAAACTGCTCAACATATGTGGCCCTTTCTGCTCTCCTTTTTAAGTCACTCTCCCAATATTCCCACCCCATCCTTCCACCCTGCTACAGATTGCAGAAAGCAGCTATGCTTGAAACTTGACCAGGGATTTTTTTTCTACATTGAAGAAAGAGTCAGATGGGCAGCAGAAAGACGAGCATCTTGACCATAGCTCAGTTACAGAGCATGCCCCAAAGTCCCAGGTTCAATCTCAGGCATCTCCAGGTTGATCTGGGAAAGATTCCCATCTGAAACCCTGGAAAGCTGTTGCCAGTCAGTGTAGAGTTTACCAGTATTGAGCTAGATGGACCCATGGTCTGATCTGATATAAGGCAGCTTCCTACCAGCACCCAATGCTCCATTACCGAAAAAGGACCAGCAGCAGGGGTTTGCTGCTCAGCGGCTGGGACAACTGTCAAACTTGTCCATTTAGCAGACCGGCTCTGAATGGTAATGGAATGTAGCATTGGCTGTTCCTTGTGACCATCTAAATATTGTATACCATGAAAAAACAAAAATATGATTCCTATGTATTGATTTTTTTACATGCTGTTATTATACACAAGAAATGAAAAATAAAGTTTTTTTAAAAATGAATAAATACTTCCAGATCAGCTACAAATACACTTAACCAATGATGTACTTTAATACCACCAAAAGAGATGGTTAGGAAAATACCTTTGCTATCTCAAAAAAAGGGTTTCTAAAAAAACAAAACAGCCACCCCTATCAGTTAACTCAAGAGCCAAAATAAGTCAGGAGTAAAAATTAAAGACGTGCCATTAAAAATAGATCAGAAACAGTAGAAATCTAAAACATTCCTTTTTCAATCTATCACTTTGACTATCTCTTTAAAGATGAAAAGATATTAGCTTTCTTTCTTTCTTTTCCTGACAGGAAGTTTCTCCTTTTCTCATCCTAATTTGGAACTAACTTTGTTAGAGACCTTTAAAGCCACATGAAACTAAAACCAGGTTTTCATCCAGTGCTTGAAAGCATAAAAGACCTGTAATCAAAGGAAAATTCAGCTGAAAAGCTATTAATACATGACTATCAGAATTAAGTGGTTAATTAAATTAATTTTACTTGTTTGTGGTTTATTTTAAAAAGGCATGAAAAGAATGAAAGTGTGTTTTTGTTACAATCAAGACATAGGCCACATGCCTCTTGGAAGTCTCTGCACATTCATAGGAAACCAAGAGTTACAGAAACCACCCCGGGGTATAAATACCATAATTATCCAAATTCACCATGTTCTGCTCATTTAACTTCCCTGCTGTATAGTTTAGTATTTAGGGCGTGAATAAAGCAGACCGTGCCAAGCCCAGTCATCCACCTCTTGCTTACCTTTCACTTCTTGCACTTCACCTGCCCACAAAACAGCACACCCTTAGTATCTGCTGACACACCTTGATGTATGCAAGGACAAAGCAGGGTGTGTTCATCCCCATTCTTGCCCAGGCATTAAGAGGTTTTCTTTCCTCCTCCAATTAGTGGGGGAAGACCTTCTCTTGCACAATAAACAGGGATATTTCCCACAGATGCCATGACACAAGGAGAGGCGACACCAGAGGTGCCAATAAAGGGAATCGGCAAAGTCAGAAATAGATTCAAACTGACCCATGGACCACAAAACACCAGGAGGTTCTCTTGCAAAATCCCGATGAATTTCAAGGGGGCATGCAAAAGGACATGTTTTCTGGTGGATTGTGATCCACGTTAAATTAGTAAGGGGACAGCTGTCATTTAAATTTTCCTGCCTCAGTCACCAAAGTATTTTAAGTCAGCCCTGATCTTTTTAAATGATTTATAATCATAAACTGTTTACAGATTTTTGAAATATTAAGCAGTATATAAATGGTTTAAAATAAATAAAGTGCTTATATTTTTCTATGACAGACCCTGCCCATATGCTCACAATCAATTTTTTTTCTTTATTTAACTTCTTACTGCTTTATAGTTCAAGAAATCTCAAAGACACAATACAAAAGGAAAAAGGAATGCGGAGGAAAGAGGAAGGCCAGCACTGGAACAGCTCCACCTTCACTGGCCAATGGATGGGGATAGGCTGGTCTCCTGCCCCTTGCCAACACTGAATCCTGGGAGGCAAGGGATGAAACCGCCCTGAGACGCCAGTGACACTTTGTCTCCTGGCCAGTTCTGTAACATAAAGCATACCATTGGCCTCAAAGTCATATTCTATGCGAGGTTAGTCAAGGTACTGAACTGTCACCTACTAAATACACAGTTGCAACAACACATTAATATTTCAGTCATTAAGGAGGATAGAAAAGCACAAGCATAAGAACATTTTTTTAAAGTATTGTTTTGCTGCTTGCTATCATGGGCTCCTTTGGGAGGAAGAGTGGGATAGAAATTTAACATTGTACTCAATGTAGCGCTAAGTAGATAGTTCTGTCAGCACAAGGGCAACAGCACAATCTCTCCCTCTTCTCCCCCCATACACCCTCGGAAATATGTCCTAGGGGTTCCCCCAAACCTTCAGAGGAGATCTGAGAACTGTGGGGGGAGAGGATAAGGGGGAACCCCATTGTGCAAATACTAGCCCTTGCACTAGCGCAAAAAGTTAGTTGAATACAAATGCTCCACTCTCACAATGGAAAATCTGTTTCCTCTCATCCCCCTGCACGTCCTCTATACCTGCTCGGGAGGGTTCCTGAACCCTTCCAAGCTGATTCAGAGGGCACACTGGGGGTCTGAAGTGATAGGAGAACAAGAGGAAATGTCACTGCATGCATGAGTCTATTGAGCCAGCAGAGCTGCAGCACTGGATACAACCCTTAATAAATAAGTTGTTTTTTAAAAAAATTGTCGGAGCTTTTAATTACAGCTGCCAGCTGTAACTGGCAACTGTAATACACAAACGTTACCAGATGTCCAGCCTGTCTGTCCAAACATATAAAGCCTATGTTTTTAATTATACCACTGTTCTGAGGGGCTGCCCTAGAGGTGACTGATTTAAATGGAGCTTCGAAACAGCCCCCATCTGCCCATAATACCTCAAATAAGAGATTCTGTCCTCTTATTAATCTAGTGATAAAACTCTAAAAAGGTAAAACAAAAACAAAAGGCAAATATTGTTCACATTCTTGTAGTATTGGACTTAGAAATAGCTGCTGGTCAGGCACAGCTACGCCTAAGTGAACTGGTCAGCTCCCAGGAGTGGGAAAAAATCTTCTATAAGCCAGCATCCAGTTGAAAGATAGGTAAGTAAACCTGCCATTTTTGTTGGACCCAGCTTTCCTGTAAATAACTTCCACTGACTCCTGATTGAACAAAAGCATTTCACATCTCCTGTCACAGATGGAACCACCAAAAAGCACAAGGTAAGAGGATAGAAGCAGCCAAGACAGAAGTATAGTCTCAGTATCTGAGGAATTAAAGCAAATCACCATCCTAGCCAGGAGGTGTAGGTGTCAAACAAACTCTTGGTAAAGGGTTGTCTGTAACAACCACATTAAGAAATGTGTTTTGTCCGGTCCCCCCCCCTTTTTTTAAAAATGTGCTTTCAGCGCAAAAAGAAATTAAGCACCATGCAATACAAGTCAGTCACAACTGAGTAATATGTTTCCACCATTTTTTGGAGGGGGTTAAAAGGTTACATAGAAATCAACATTAAACTTGACTTGCACTGTCTTCAACATTAACGTGAAAAAGAGCCTATGTCAGATCCTAAGTTTTTTTAATTCTCCCCAAACCAATCTTAGATTCTGTCACACATGATGTTCATTAGATTGTGTCCGTGATCATTTTGCAAGGAACAGCATTTATTTTTAGGCTCCGTCTGCACTATACATTTAAAGCAGTATCATACCACTTTAAACAGTCATGGCTTCCCCCAAAGAATCCTGGGAACTGTAGTTTGTTAATGGTGCTAAGAGCTGTTAGGAGACTCCTATTCCCCTCAAAGAGCTGCTGTGCCCAGAGTGGCATTGTAACAATCCATCCCTCTTCCCAAGGACCTCTGGAAATTGTAGCTCTGGGAAGGGAACAGGGGTCTCCTAACACCCTTAACTACAGTTGCCAGGATTCTTTGGGAGTAGCTATGACTGTTTAAAGTGGTATGATATGGCTTTAAATATATAGTGCAGATGAGGTCTTGGTCTCAGATCACAGTGAGCTGCCCCACACCATTCTTGTCATTCTTGTGGAAATTTATAAGCATTAAACAATTTACTAAAACATAAACCCCACACTGTGTAATTTCCACCCCAAATTAAAGATAAAACTCTCACAGCATGTACCAGTTTTATTAGGATTTGAACAGACATGAATAGTTGAGACTGGTGGTACAACCGTGAGAAAACAGACACACAGTTCAGCACTTAAACCCCACAGATTTTTAAAGCTGCAATCCTACACACAGAGATAGGTTATTTAAATCCCACTGATTTCAATAGGATTTAAGCAGCCTAACCAAATGCAGGATTGCACTCTTAAATGTATCTTACTTGCTCTGGATTGCACTCTGGGGCCATAATTTTCAACATCTGGCAGCTTATTTTCCACTTTACAACCTACATAATATGTCAAAACTATTATTCAGTTTTAAAGACAGGATTATAGGCAATGAAATCCAAAACTGTGACAAACTGTGAATAGGAAAAATACCAAGAGATGGCCCACACCTGGGACTCAGCTGCAGTTACCACTTTAGATGCAAATTTAAAATAAAAACTAATGTATTAATAGCAAGGGAGAAAGAGAGAGGCAAGGAACAATATTGTAAATATATGACATATTAGCCTGGCACATGGTGCAGAGAACTCCAGGCAAGAGTCCCAGTATTTTTGGAGCTGAAAGAACTGGAAGTCATGCAGAGGCAAAAATCGCAGCCCCAAGTGAAATGCCATGACTTGCATTGTTAAGCAGCTATGTGTGAAATGAATCAATGTTATTCTTTAATTGGCTGGAAGGAGTTCTATTTAGTCTATGGCAACCAGAAGGGAAAGTAGAGAAAGTAGTGGTCAGATTAATTTCTAAAAGAAAAACAAAGCCACCAATGTCAGTGCAAGATTATATCACATCCACTTGATACCAAAACTTGGCTTCTTCTGGGAGGAAGGACAGGATATAAATTTAATAAATAAAATCACATTCAGTTTTACATGTGTGTGTTATTTTATGTGTGTGTGTACATATACACACACGTGTAGGGAAGGGGAAGAGTGCTTTTTAACCATACAGTAATACCTCAGAAGGAATTGTCCAGAAACCAAGGTCCTGTTAAAGGCGGCTTTTTTATTGGTGAAACTGATGAGCTTTGTTTTGCTATGGATAAACTTTCAAGTCCCTCCCTGCCTTTGCTTTCAGGTGAAACTATCCTGTATCTTTGCTTTGCTATCAATACACTGATAAGACTGTGCCTTTGTTTTGCTTTGGTGAAACTTACACGCCTGTGCCTTTGCTTTGCTTTAAAGAGATCTCTTGCCTTCTCCCAGGGCTGGGGAGGGAAGGATCCAATACAATTCAGTGAGGGGGAAGGAGGGAGGGGGTTCCAGGTATGCACCCTTTAAAGCCCCTGTTGAAGCTGTCCCCACCATCTGAGTGGGTGTAGGAACCATCCCTATACTTTCCATGTTACTCCTACCTCTGGTAGGAAAGTTTCTGTTAAAGAAGCAATGTCTGGGAATTCACCTATTTTGTTAACTGAGGTATTACTGTACAGCCAAAAAATGAAAATACCAATACACATTTCTTGTCTCTGTCTGTGTAACCTCAGCCACTACTGTAGAATGACCCACAGCTCAAGGCATGATGGCTTCTATTAAGGAATTAGAATGTTTTTGAAGCTAATGATTTTGTTAGACACAAGTTAGCCTGCTCACAGAACTACAACTCCCATGATTCTTTGGGAATGAAGAAGTCATGACAGTTTACCTATTTTAGGCTTGTTAACACATACACACACACACACACACACACACACACTTATATCTAATTTTGGGTTGGAAGGCTAATACAAATGAGTGAACCAATATATTACTAAAAGATAGCTCTTCTTTGATTGCAAGCATTAATTCTGATATCTTTCAAAGTAACTTTATGGCAGCTTACTGCTGTTAAAACAAAATTATTTATGGTGGGTGGAAATTCTAAAAAGTTAATGTGACAGAAATAGTTAAAATGTCTTTTTCCTGTTCCAACTCTGTTCCCTCTGCCACCTTCAAGACACTTGTGTGTCAAGTTATTTTGAAGATCAAAATAAATCAGTAATGCTATAAAAGCAACAACTCCTGAAGCATGTATACTGCATGTTGGAATGGATTCCTCAACTTGGCCTCATCTCTTATGCATCGGATAAAACAAACACTGACAGGTTTTTTGCATTTGTAAAGGCCCCCATAGCAGCTGTGGTGATCCCACCATAGAGCAATGAATTAAGCCTGAAATCCAGCTGGGTTTGAACAGAAGCCTTCTTTTTTCTGCACAATACAGCAAGACTATCATTGTTAACCTAGGCATTATTGCAAAATAGTCCACGACATTAAGAGTGAGAACTACACCTTACAAAATTAGCTCTTGTAAGCATTTTTAATACATTTAAAAACAAATTTGAGAGTGCTGCCTGGGCTGATTATAAGTTTCATGTTACAAGTATATGAAAGACAAATGTCATCTCAGTGTAATAACTGGAAAAGGATTTGTTTTAACAAATACTTTTACCCAATTTTATTGAACAATTCTCAAGAAGAGGTTTGAATTTAAAGTGCTTTGAATAATAATGATATGAAAAAGCAGGGCAGAAAGACTTTTGGAAAAGGTCACTTTTACCCAAAACTGATTTCAAAGATATTCCCTCCCACCCCCAAAAAAAGCCAAGTAGCAGCATTCAGCAAGACAGATGCTCACTTTATATGTTATATGTCAATTATTGGCGTATGTCAAAGGTGATTCTCGCCACAACTAGGTCTTCCACCTTATTCAGCATCATACTATTCACATCTAACCAGAGGGAAGTATGTAGGTTACCATGAACGAACAAGCAAAATGTTTTGCTTTTCACAGAGAGAGGCTGTAACAAGCAATTTAAGGCAGAACTGCACGGCTTCCACCAATACTTGTAAGAAATCTCTTTAATGGGGGTAAAGCATCTCAGTCTTCCTCTGGCCATCACAGAGTGCTCTCTCAACTCAAAAACCATCCAGTCCCATAATCACTTTCCACGGAAGCAACTGCCAGGTTTTTGTTAATGCACATGCACAAATAATTTTTGCTAGGCCTTTAATCTTCAAGGAGAGGACTAATGCTGTTGCAGCCTGTTCACACCAAGAAGTTTCTCCTGGAATATTTTGGAACTACTGCTAGCAGTCTCAGCATCTCCTAAAACAGTTTTAATATGAAATTATAATCCAGAACACACTAATCCACCAGAGACAAAGTAAATGCCATGATTAACAAACAGCACCTCGAAGATCAAAGTAAGCGTCCCCATCATTAAACAGAGAAATGTCTTGGCCCAACTAGATTAGATCTAAATCCACTAGCTCCTTAGTGCTAGTACTTTGCAAAGGAGGACTGGGGCAAGATCAGGCAATATGCATATGGCAATTCAGAGCCTGATGACTGATTCTAGCCATTTAACATCTTCAGGTTATCTAGCAATTGCTGCAATTATTATGCTTGTAAGGAGAAAAACTTCCTTACATGTGAGCATGGCCTCCGATTTAATACGAATTTCCCTCAACCTACAAAAATGCACCAACAGCATAATTCTGTCCATGTTTACTTAGAAGCAAGTCTCACTGTGTTCTAAGGTGCTTACTCCTTGGTAAGTACGTTTAAGACTGCAGCCTAAACTGTGATTTAACTAAGACATGATGAGTCTATCTGTCTTATGTGAATGTTTGGGGGGGGAGGAGAGGAAGAGAGAAGGGAGAAAGCTTTAGCACCATTAGAATATCTAGCAGCTCATAAGGCAAGAACAGCCCTGGTGGATCCATCGTCCAGTTTCCCATTACATCCAGATATGCCACAAGCAGAATTTGAAACTCATCCTGCTGCATCTCTTAGGAACTAAGGAGTCATGGGACCTTCCATTATTAACAGGATCTGAGACATGCTTGAAACATAAACGCAGTGAGATTAGATTTTAACATTAAGCTATTAGGCAACTGACAGCTGCTAATCTTCCACAACTTTTTTTTCAAACACGGCTTTTCTTTTTCTTCCTTTTCTGGGGTGGGGTGGAGTGGGGAGAAACAAAACAAAGAGCCAAAAATGAAGGAGTCCTGTGGAAGATGGAAGGAAGTTCAAAGCCACATCTAAGCTATCCTTGTAATTAGCTACAACTTTAAAGGCACTGAATAAAACAGGGATTGTGGTCAGGATATTCCTTGTCTGGACATACTCTAAATGGGAATTCAAAGACATGTCAATCCTACGAAGAGAGGAAATATAGTTAATCCCTGATACAGGAATACAGAATTCTCTGAAAATGTTCAATTAGTGAATGTACAGTATTTGCCTCTGTAACAAATGAGACAGGAGAGACATATCTTTCCTCTAAAAGGAATGCGAGTTGAACAAAATCAGTCTGCTGCTGTTTCTGCGATGTTGAATATTTCATTCCATTTATGCCCTATCCTTGCAAAACACTAGGCTGGCTTTAGCTTTTTATGGTCTACGACAAAACAAAAGATATGAAGTGATTCACACTCTCAGTGAGAGCACTCTGCTCACCTCTGTGGTCCTTCATTCACCTGACCATTAGCTTCTTACGCCCACAGGAGACCAGTGAAAGATTTAGAGCAGAAATTGTATTGGAACAAAAATGATGCAAGCAGCAAACTGCTGCAAAGGGAGAGACCTGCTGTTGGATGCAAAGGAGTGTTACATCCAGGCAGCATCCTCTCCTCCCCCACGCGATAAGAACACCTTATTAGATCACACCAAAAGGTGGAGTCCATCATTCTGTCTCCAAGAGTGGAAGCTCATATGCACAACTTGATGACAACAGGTGTTCCCTGTTCTTTACTCAAGAGGTGTTACATTGCCCATATAGAGTGCATACAGAGGAAGTACAGGAGAAAATATCAAACAGCTTCACTATAGCCCTATAAATGAAACTGACTCGGGGGTGGGTAGGAGAGAGCCTACAGAATTTTAACAGATAAAGGGAATATAGGCAATTATATAGGTAATCCATTACTCAGACTGTGGACTGATTTGCACATACATGATGGACCTGATGGACTGTGTGCTGAATGTGTCAACAGCTATGGATGAAAAAGCTATGGGTCTGAGATTATGTCAACAGGCCAGAGATCTTGGCCGCCTTCTTTAAGTGTCCTGAGGCAGCAGAAAATGATGCAGTCACTGCACCTTCTATTCTATGGTCCACTGGCCTCCTTTCCTATCTGTCTCTCCTGCCTATCATACAGCAAAACTGTTGTCTTACTTTCTACAGCAAGCACAGGATGTGAATGGAAAAACTGGCCAGTAAAGAAATATGTAGAAAAGAAACTACATCAAACCTTTTAAAAGGAAGAGATAGGCTCTCCACATTGTAACAAGGCAACCTTACTGCCAGGAGACATAAATGCTCCTGTCTGCTGTGCTGTGCTTGATCTGCAACAGCATTTTCCACACATTCAAGTTGTAGTTACTATGACCTCATTCAAGTCTGTTCAGAAGCAACACAAGGACTGTGTTTGTGCATTCCCCCGAACTTCTCCTTTGTGCATTCTGCTTCATTAATAACTTTTTGGATATATATTTTTTTTGCAATCCATAGTTTGCAGTTACATCTGAACTGGCAAACCATGGTTTGCAGAAATCCTGCAAATCAGGATTGGAAGTCAGAGTCTGGTGTTACATATGAGCTGACCTTTTAAATTGGCTGCTCCTGAGAACTGACATCATGCAACACCATTATAGATCTTTCTTCAATATTTTTAAAGGTCATTAAGTAAAAGCCTGTTTTAAAAACAAGTTGATAAAAATCAGACTGTGCAAACTCAAATAGAGAGGATTAAGCTTATTATGGAGCCTTTAACAATAACCAGCACAGATGTGTCTGGGCAAAACTAATTTTCTATTCAATTACTATAAAATCTGTGAATTATGATGTCTGGAAAATGTGATGAAAATAACAATGGCTTGGACCCAGAGTTGCCCCTTCCATTTAATGAACAGATTCTTCTATTCATGGAAGAGAGGCAAATTCTGCCAATTCCCCCTTCCCCTGAACTCTTCCCATGTTGTTCTCAAAGGGCCCTTCAATTCTAGGTTTTTGAAGAGCACAAGAGGATTCAGGGGGGAAATAGCCTCCTCCCCCTCTTCCAGGTCCACTCACTGTAGACTTCATGAGCAGAACTCTAATCATGGGATCTCTGGATCCAACCCAATGATTTAGAAGAGACTGTGCAACCAACATGATCTAAACAACTGAGTGTGTAATGCAGGCATAGCCAAAGCGGGCCTTCCAAATGTTGCTGGACTACAGCTCCATCATCCCTGATAATTGGTCATGCTGGCTGATGAGAATTGTAGTCCAACAACATCTGGAGGACACCACATTGGCTATCCCTGTGTAATGGATGGCAGAAACCAAGTAATAGGAGGAGGTAGTTGTGTTAAGTCACTGTAGCAAACCCACCACAAGTCCTGTGGCACTGTAAAGACTAATAATTTTATTGTAGCATAAGTGAGCTCAAGTCCATGAAGGTTTATGCCTCAAGAAAATTCTTAAATTATTTTAAGGTGCCACAGAAACCAATCAGATCACCCAACACATCCCTGCTGTAACTGTCATTTGTAATCACTGTCAATTTAGACTACAGTCTTAAATCCAATTCCTGGGAACAAGCCCAACTGAACTCCATGGGACTTAGAGTAGACATGTATAGGATTACACTGTGAGAATAGTAAGCACTGTACAGCAACAGCTATCTTAGTAGCTTGATGCATTTTTATAGGCAGATTGCAAAGTCCCAATGGTATATTATTTATTTATAAAATATGAGTTGCTTTTCTAAGTGCTAAGAAGTGTTCAGCTATGTGCAAGTGTAAGGTAAATAGCTGTCTCTCACAATGAGACTTTTACCATCATAGTTTATAAAGAATGAATACCACAGATCCCCAGACCAATCTTTCAGCTTCACAAACAGCAATATTATCTTCCTTTTTAGGCAAGAGGTCATATAAATTGCTTATAATTATTCAGTCCTCACCTACCCCCCCCCAAAAAAAGAGCACTTGAAAGTTATGATTGCTAAACAACCTTAACACTAATCACAGAGTGGACTGTCTTAATTTGAGTAGGATTTTTTTAGCTGAAACTTGGCTTGAGTTCTGTGTTTCTGACAAAGAATATGAGCAAGTCCTAAATTTTTTCCTCAGTTGCAGTTCAATGAAGTTAACTGTCTTGGCACATATATTGAGCTGAAAAGTTATGCTTGCTACTCTCCATAGCAATCCAAATTCTGACCATCAAAAGCCCCTTAAAAATATATGCAGGTTAGATTGTCTAAAACAAAGTTCAGCTCCTCCTCAAAAATACAGCCTGGGAAATGTAATTACTGTTCTAATAAGATGCCAACAGATAGGTTAAAATTAGGAGTATTTCCCAGAATTAAATAGCACCTGATTTGATTCCTGCTTAAGATAATAGAGGAGTTGGCTGCAATATTCCTTCCTTTCTCAGGCAGTGTTTGCATCACCAGGTACAGATGACAAATAAAGTGAATGTCAGAAGTCCTATTGATTTTAAAAGATCAGTTTGCCTGGTTTAAAGTCAGATACCTAGCAGCAGCACAATCCTGTGCCTTAAACAGTAATACACTTTCCTTGGAGTAAACCTCAAAAAAAAAAGTCTATATGATGAAGCAAACAAAAGCCTGTCTTGTACAGTTCAAAATATGCCACAGATTCTTAGCTGGAAATCTGCTAGGAAAAAAGCTTATTTACATTTAAACAAATACATTGGAAGACTGGCAAAATATAAGGGCCACAACTTGATGCAGAGATAGGCATGCTGAAAATGTGCCTTTGTGTTAGAGTCTGACCAATACAGGCAGCAAGAAAACCCAATGAACACTAAAAATTATGAACCATTTGTAATCGTTTTGATTTGCTGCCATTAACTGTGATTAAAAGAATAAACTTCAAATGTGTTGCATGACCAAAGGAAAGGCCAACCAAAGGAATAGCTTGATTCCTAAATGGCAACCTTTCTAGATGGTTCCATGGGGGGGGGTCATCATTTTTAACACAAGGAATGACCTGTCTGTCAGTCCTCTGGAGCTGGGCATTCAAAACTTTCTTACTTCAAGGAACTCTTTTTCCAAGGAGACTTGTCTGCTAAGGAACTCCTCCTGTATATTACCAAGGTCTCTGGAAAATGTTGCCGGGGTGGGGGGCACACACAAGATGCTTTCAAAGCCTGCTGGACTTCACCACTTTCCTGAAAGAAGCAACAGTGTGACCTAGAATACACTCACCACTCTCCTGAGGCTACTGGACAAAAAAAGGGAAGATGAGTAGTAGCAGGAAAGCTTTCTTTCAGAGAAGTCTGCCATTATTTAACTTCTTATTGAGAAACTCCCAATAAGCCTCTCAAATGCCACTGAAAACCACAACACTAGAACTTAGCATGGCCACCTCCTGGAGGGTTTTCTGCTTCTTTGAGGATTCCCAGTTCAGAGAGATATCCCACAGAGACAGCACCCTGCCCCATACTTGCACTGAAAATGATATTGTGAATGTCAGAGTGAAGCAGTTAGCATTTTTTAAATTGCTGCTGTGCAGAATTAAAGTGTGAGATCAATGCTGGATATGCAAACATTTCACAAGAAGCAACAACTGATAGGTTTTTATTATTTCCATTATACAGACAAGTAAAATGAAGCAAAGAAACTGTGAGCTTCCTCAAAGCTGTGCAATAAAAAAACACGGAACTATGAAATCAAAGCTAGATTTTCCCATTTCCAAGATGATGGTCTGTGGGACCATGCCAGTTTCTAGATGTTGTTCCTGAAGAAGCTTTCAGAGAGGAAACAGCAGAACACTATTCAGATCCTTTCTTCCATTTCCAACCAGAATTGCAAGTGAAGTAACTTGTTTCTTATCCCTTGCTGAGTTGAGATAAGGGGCACTGGAGGATTAAGGTATTTTTTTTATGTAAAAATATTTCTCATCCAGAATACAGTATTTTTGACTGTGCTAGCATTAGAGTCATATGACACTGCAGCAATTTCAGAAGCCCTGATCTCTTTCTAAAGCAGGGCCACTACTTCTTCATGCAATTAAACTAGTGGCACTGATCTCAGAGGAAAATTAACAACCTCAAACTTTGGCACAACAGCAGACTGAATGCAAATTGCCCTCACAGCTTCCCAACAGGTAGAGTTATTTACATCTGCTGCTACTGTTAACTGGGTAATCACAACATAAATCCCTTTATCTCTTTCAATAACCACTATACAGATGCCACAGATCTTCCCTAGTAATTCCCTAGTTATAGTTTCTAGTACCTCCTGCAGAAATATGTAGAAAGCTCATAATTATTTCAGAAAGACTGGATGAACTCAAACAACTTACCAGACCCCTATAGTTCATATCAGGAGTTGCAATGAACTCAGAGGCTAGGTTAGCTTTTCAATGGTCAGCTGATAGGTCCCTTGATGCTCTTTTATTTCATCACACTCATGTAAAGTACTGTTTTTATAGTAACTTGCTCATTTTCTATTTCAGAATATTAGTCACATATATTAGTTAACAGATAAGATATATATGCTAAACTGACTTACTGGTAAATGTTGTCATTCATATGTGAATGTTGACATTCCCAGGATTTTGCAGATATCCAAAAAAAAAGATACATGCTTCATGCTGATAAACTGTGGCATACACCAATGAATGCTGGCAAACACATTTAATGGCACACTAGTGCACATTTAACACTCTTTTGGGGCATCTACAAAATGTCTCTGTCCAAACCATAAACATTCTCTTTAATATGTGCAAACTGCATATAAAAAACGTCTATTGAATTATTATGAAGTGCTTCAAACTGGATTTTAGTTTTCATTTTCTATTTCCTTGCTCTAAAGGAAATGTTGTCATTTTCTGGAAAAAAGCCTATTTTTTGTATGTTGACTAATTGTTCCCACCTTGTTTTGCATCTATTATTAAGATGCAATAATTGTTTTTTTTATTGATGAGTACACAGAGAATTAAGCTGCAATCCTAACCACACTTACCTTCGAGTAGACATGATTAGGGCAGCAGCTTTAATTGCAATACTTTATTATTATTAATTATAATTATTGTAATTATAATTAGAAGAAGCAGCTATAATTTTGATCATTACAAATCTATACTACCTACAGACTTTATTTTTATTTTAAAAAAAGAGGCCAACTAATTTCACTAAATTGTCTCCCATCCTATGCTTTCCTGTAAGCATTAGTTAAATACTGATAATCAGATGCTCACTTAATTGATCAATATATCTGATATGGTTAATATTTAAGCTTGTATTTCAATCCATCAAAAAGTTAAAGGGCTCATGATACGTTATTTAAATTACATTTATTTTTCACATTTCACACCTTTCCTCCAAGAAACTCAGAAAGGTGCACATGGGTTTAATTCCATGTTATTCTCATGCTGACCTTATGAAAGAGGCAGGTTAGCTGAAGTGAGTGTGATCAGTCAAGGCCATCTGGTATGCTTCCACACCTGAGTCAGAATTTGAACCCAGGCCTTCCTAGACTAAATCCGCCACTCTAGCCACTACATTCACCATGTCCTCCAAATGCCTGGGCAATCTTTCACTCATCCTGAAAATACTCTAACAATCTTAGAAATGGCGATGGGATACAGATAAGTAGTTACAGATTAAGTACAACTCAAGCTAATTAGGGATTTACAGGTTATAACCAACACATCAATTCATGCCAGAAATCCTGCTGGAATACAGTGCAAACTCTGGAACACGGGTATATTATGTTCTCAGAGGTCCACCTTTTCAAGTGGTAAAATGCTGTGTTTAGCTTCCAAACAATTACAAAAAAATCCAGCTTAAACCTCATCAATTGATGTAAATCACATTCACAAGCCAAAGACTGAACATGTCCCCTTGCCCAATCTATACCACCACAATAATAGCCTTGATCTCATTTAGCAGAAGTAGCTCAAGTGTCAAGCAGAAATAAATCCCACTCTTCAGCCAAAGAAATGATATGGCCAATATAGGCTGCATTGCAAGCATATTCTATTCAGGGCTGTGGACTCCGACTCCTCTATTTTTCTACTGTCCGACTCCGACTCCTTCATAAATGGCAAATGTATATTATTTTTTCTACTGTCTGACTGTGACTCCTTCATAAATGGCAAGTGTATATTAATGTATTAATAAATTAATATTAATATTAAAATATTAATTTTATTTTGAAGTCGGAGTCAGTACATTTCTGCCAACTCCAACTCCAACTCAGACTCCACCCAAAATTGCTTCCAACTCCGACTCCACGGCCCTAATTCTACTACATTTCTGTTAGCGCTTTAACATTCTCCAAGACATGTCATTGTCGCAGGATGAGCTTCCCAATTTGAGATACCAGAGAAATAAATTTATTTTCACCAAAAAATGACAGATCTCAACGATCAATTTCTTCAGTGCCCAACTCCATAATCAGGAATGAGGCTTCCATTTACTTGAATATTGTGGCGTCATTCTGTATTATTCCTCTGGGCAGTTTCAATAAGTTAGGACATGTACTAGGTTCAAAATTATTTATATGCTAGTTCCAAAGATTGTGTTTGAGCAATGAAACAATTTCTGCACACATTAAGAAGCTCATTGTAACATCACATTAAAACTACAAGGTTTACAAAATATAACAACTCCACTGAACCTCAATAGATTCATAAACCCCAGCTAGTTACGATCTGGCCACCACTGTAAGCAGATTTCCCTCCCACACACCTCTTCAGACTGAAGAGATGCAAGAAACTATCATGCAATACAGTACGGCCCCGCTTCCCGGCGCTCCGCTAATGCGGCGGCTTTCCTCCCCTCTTTTAAAGCCGCTTTTGCAGCATTTTCACACAACGCGCCCCATTAAAGTCAATGGGGTTCCGCTTTACGGCAGGGGTCCGGAATGGAACCCGCCATGTAAGCGGGGCCCTACTGTACAAGATATTAGTTTTGTCTAATGGACCATGTGACATCTTGGATCTGGGTCCAAATTCTGCCACAGCCATAATTTTAAAGTTAGTTCCCATTACCTACATCCCATATGTAAAATGATACAGCCCTGCAACAACCGTTGCACGAATCCTAATGGTCACATCTATTGAGCCACCGCACAGATATTACACAGTGGCTCATAAGATCAGGTAACTATGTACAGTTTCATTATTTATTTGTTTTTCATATTTGTAAGCCCGTCCTTCCTCAAAGTAGCTGATAGCTTTCCCCCAACCCCACAACTCTGCAAAGCAAGTTAGACTGAAAGATGATGAATGGTCCTATAGTTGTATAGTGAGCTTCATGGCTGAGCTGTCATCTGAACTCAGGTCTCTCTGGTCAGAGACCAATGCTTTCTCCACTACAACACAATGACTCCCAGAGTCCATGAGAGATTTTCCTCCAACTGTAGATAGCAGCCTGAATGTAAAAACAGTAGGTTAATCTTGCTTGGGAAATAGAGCACAGTAGACAGTCATAATGAATCAAAGGTAATTAATTTAATAGAAAAGAAGAACAAAAGTGAAACACACACGTGTTTTGTTTATGGATTATCCAACGCTATTAATGAATTACAAATTGAAACAAACTTTCTTCCATTCTGAAAACAGCAAATCATGCATTAAGAGAATTGTACCATTTGTGCTTGTAGCAATTTGTGCTTGCATTTACAATGCATGTTAAAATAGAAAAAGAAATCACTACAAAGCATTTTTCAAAAGGCTCTGGTTTAGTTGTGGCAATCTCTATACGCAGCTATATTTTCTAATTTCTGCATCAGCAGGAAACATTACAGTTTTCATTTGACAAAATTTGGCGCACACTGGCATTATCTGGACTTACAGGATTTTAGTCACTGATATATTAAGATTCCAACTTCCTGTGTAAAATATAAGCAAACCAGCAAGAGAACCAATATAGACAATAGGTGGACCACTGCCCAAGCTGAAATATATTAACTCTGTACAGTCAGTGAATCCTTCCATTGAAAGAACAACTAAATGATTGCATAGGCCCAATCCACAAACTGGCTACACAGGTATATTATGACATTCTAGACAGTGATGCAATGAGTTACATGTCTTGTTAGAACTCTTAAGTTGAGAATGTGAAAAAAATGTGCTAGTTGTCTTTTATAGCATTCTTAGACAGGGTTCCTGCTGATATGAACTTATATCTTAGCATACTCCAACATACGTTTTGCAGGGCAAGCTGTTGGTGTCAGTTTTTCAAATGAACTGTTTAGTGTACAGTAGGGCCCCGCTTACCGGCGTTCCGCTAATGCGGCGGCTTTCCTCCCCTCTTTTAAAGCCGATTTTGCTGCTTTTGCAGCATTTTTGCATCATTTTCACGCGACGCGCCCCATTAAAGTCAATGGGGTTCCGCTTTACGGCGATTTCCGCTTTATGGCAGGGGTCCGGAACGGAACCCGCCATATAAGCGGGGCCCTACTGTACTCCAGAATTTCCCCCTTTTATTTAAAAGACCAAAACCTTCAGAGCAGCTGTGACCTAGCAATTGTGAACTACGAATACAGACACACTTGTAGATTTGCTAGCTTCAATGGGTCTTCACCTCTCGTTTTCAGGACACTGCGACACATGACGCTAGTAAAACTCCACCCCCTTATACTCCAAAACCTTGGAAGTTGTAGCTCCAGTATGTTTTATCTTTAAGTCAGCTTCACACAGATTTCAAAACTGATTGGCCATCAACCCCATTTTCACTCCAGTTGTGTCCAATGAAAATCTTTTCCATAGGCTCAGCAGACACAATGACTGGCCCAATGTTTTGCTGTGGGAGGTCCTAATCAGCAGCGAGGAAGGGAGATGTGTCCAGCCATGGGCAAATTCATTGGAAACTGAAGCCAGAGAAAACATTCAGGCTGTTTTTGAAATAGCTTGTGTATCTGCAGCCTAAATGTTAAGCCTTTGGGACAGGAAGGCCATGGAGGAGGGTTATCTAAGGAGGTGGCTGGAATCCAATACATGATGTCAAACCTGATGAATTGGAATTTCAGCATGGGCTAACTGGGGCCTAAAAAATGTGTGATCATGCATTAAAAGCCTTCCAGAAGGCCCATAACCCGTGATGAAAAGTTAGCTGCCATGATGATGCACTATTTATGGGATAGCAGGAGAAAGGGAAAGTACATTACTTTTAAGAACATAGGAGAGTGTATGCTTTACTCTAAAAATCAGTGCAAACTGAAATGTAATCAGCCATCCACCCTTCCTAAGAAAGTAACTTTCACAATGAAAACATCTAAATGCAGAAAGGAAGCAGATTAACCTAACCAGGTCAGATAGCCAGAAGGGCTCTGCCCTTACCTCGTGGGAAGGTGAGAGCTCAGGAGTGGAAGAACGCATCAGAGTTATGCAAATTACTTGCTACACCTGCTCGCCTAGCCATGTAGGCCTAATGAGTACCATGCTCCGGAGCTGCCTCCGCCCTCACAGCAGCCAGTCCCTTGACAACCTTTTTTCTCATACACACGCACGCACGCACCCACCCACCCGGTCTCTACGGCCCGCCTCGTGTTTGACGTCACAGACTAGTGGGAGGGGAATTCGGAACGTTGAGGAGACGAAGATTCCAACGAGCCCAGGCCCTTCCTTTTGTGACGTCACAAGAACAAGAAGAACCTGGTCCCGAATGGGCGGAGTGGCCGGAAACCCGGGGCTCGCGTTGACATTCTGCTTAACCTGTTGCTGCCGCCGCCGCGAAAATGCGTCAGAAACAACACACGCAGCTGAGAACGGCACGAAGCTCCAAAACAGCAGCCATGCTTGCTATGTATGATCGCTATTTATTGCAATGGCAAAAGAGCCCACCAATTCTCCTCATCGTTCTCGCAACCTGCCCTCTCTCGACGTCCCCGTCCGCCCTGCGCAGCATGACGAGCCTAAAACTTGTGTGAACCCATAAGCGTTGTCTCGCTTTTCCAATATAACGTGTCTTTCCAAAATGGGGCCAGGAGAGGAGTGGCACTACTTCTAATTTTTCCAGCAGGCTCCATGGACAAGGTAGAGTTGCATTGTTCACTCGTGCAGACGTACAATATCTTAAAACAGATTTTGACGATTATACACACGCTGCAGATTGTCCACCCCTTGTATGCTTTGTTTCAATACACAAGAAACGTGCACAGGTCGCGTGTTCATCAGGAGACTTCCTACATAAACCTTCTCCTTTCGACAAAAACACTTTAAAGTAGCCTGCTCGAGATTATCAGTTCCTCTGCAATGCGGATGTATTTTTAATTCGTATATTCGTAGATAATTTTCTTAAAGTTTCCCAAAATTACATTTCCATACGGCAAAAATAATAGGAAAACTCAGTCAGTCTATTGTGACTTTATGAAGTATTTATTAAAAACAAAAGGAAAGGATTTAGAAGATGACCCCACCACCGTGATATAAACGCCCCACAAAAAATGCCTTGCTTCCAAACGATAACCATATTGTATTCAACTTTTGTGTCATCTTACGTCACTTATATTAAAGGATTTTCTAACCAAAGTCAAAACTCTTTTTATTCAGTGGTTATTTGTTTTTGTTTTTAAATAACCATTAGGTCTGCCTGCATATCTGGCTGAACCACTCCATAGCTGCAAACTTAAAATAACTCCCCCATCCCGAGCAAAACGTAGCTAGAGCCAAATAAAAAGGCACGATCCTAGCAATTTCTACACATTTATACAATTAGAAGAGATGAAACCGTGGCTGACTATACCATTCGAAGGGATACAACATTAGCTAGATCGTCGGCTCTTCAAATTTCAAAGCATCATTCTGAATGTTAAAGCTATTTCATCATTAACACACACGCAATTAGCAAAACTTTGAGCCATTTTCCTGAATATTAAAGTCAGGCCTTGGAATGTATTCCTTGTAACATGATCTCCAACTGGTTCGCTTCAATTGCAAGCCAGATAAGCAAACGATCACATACACGAGATTCGATGGGGGAGTAGAAACAGCAAGCTCGCCATAACTAGATATTAGATTTCAAGTTAACATTTTCGTTGAACAACCACAGTGCCTTCACAAACCCCTAAATATATGTTATAATAATGTGGTTATTTGCATGCAAAGTGAAATATTAGTAAATCCGCTTGAAAAAGCAGTTTAGTTGCATTATCGAGCAGCCAGCCCCGCAACCTTCATGTCTTTCATCTTCTAAAACTAGATTATGATTGTGTCATTTGAGGTCAATACATTTATTCACTTGAGGTATCGCTGTATGAATCCGGTTTTTAAACCAGGTTTACCAGTTAAAAGGAGCTTTTGAATATCACCCCGCATTCCCAGCGGAGGAAAAGCCAACATTTTTAGATATTCTTTAACACCACCGTTAGGTATAAACTTGACGTTCATGAGCATTTCCAAAAATCAAAAGAGATAAATCATCAGATATAACCACTTACGTATTTCTTTTGAATTATATTCCTCTTGGGTCTTTCTTTGCTCATTCTGATATCCAGATTCTGATTGCAAATGGGGGAAATTGCTTCATGAATTAAAAGCCGCAACCAATTTGGAGGAAAAAAATCCTTTTTTGTTTCTTGTTTGTAGTGGTTTCTTGTAATCCGATTTTCTTCGCACACAATGCAATTCTCCTTGCAATAAATCCAAAATCTGTTGGGTGGCGAGGTCAAAAAAAGAAAAAGAAAAAACAAATGCAAAGCAAACCGCAAAAAAATCACTTTAGAGATTCATAATGGAAATTTTACACCCTAAACACACACAAAAAGACGCCCTTTATGTTCCCCTTTTCTTTTTCTCAAGCCACCAAAGCGATTCGTAGGCCCGTAGTGTCCGAGGTGTAGTTTACATCTTGAAAAACTAAAAAAAAATTAAAAGGGGAAGATGTTTTTTTTCAATGTTGGAAGTCACGTTTCTGCTGCAGTACAGACAACTCCAGCAGCAGTAAAGGCTGCACACACACTGTAGGAGTCTCTGCTTGTTCAGTTTCTCCCTCCGCCCCACCAATGAGAGCAGCTCTCCAGCAGCAACTTTAAATGGCCCGATTTTTAAAAAAATATTATATTATGTATATAGATAGACAGACAGGCAAGCAGGCAGACCGGGGGGAGCGGGAGAGGAGGAAGGGGGGGAAGAAGAGAGAGAAGGGTTAGGGCTTAGTCTCAATTCTTAACGTGGTACCAGCCGCAAAAAAAATCACTCTATATGCATTTCCGCAGCTGCAACCAAAGCAGTTTTGTGCACATTCACAGTCGTGTTCCAATCGTCCTTCCGTCCTCGTGCGAGCACGTCTGGAGGCTTCTGCTGCCAGAGGCACTAAGTACAGCTGATGCTACCCCGGCAACAAATCCTGGTGAAGAATTTGAGGACAATCCCTGCGTTCACGACACGCTCTGTCGCCAGCTCTTCTCCTTTCTGTCTCTGCAAAGCTCTTTAATTGTCCTCCCCTGCCCTCCCCCCTCGCCTGGCAAGCAAACGCAGCCTCGTCCTGCTACATTTCCCGCTCTATATGCGCAAGGGCTGGGTTGCGATCCTTGGACTCTGCCTCGCGTGCAGGAGGAAAAAGCAGCAGCTCCGCGCGGTGTCTTAGAATCGCCCTTGGTCTCTAGAAAAGTTGTAGTCCCCTCACCACAAAATGGCTACAATAATGAAGGGAGAAACTACAAGTCCCAGGCTGCGCGGCGCGCGCAGCTGCAGCAGGGATGACCTGATTGGGCGCTGAGAGGATTGTCCTCGAGGCACCTTTCTTTCACCTCCTGCCCCGCCCCTTTTAGTACCGTCCTGGACGCAAGAGGCGGCGGCTTTTGCGCGGCTTCGGCGCAGGGACGATTCCCCCCTGATTTTGCGCCAGCAATTGCTCATAGCTTCACCGAGGAGACGGGAAGGAAGGAAGATGACCGGTGGATGCGGTTCTTTTCAAAAAAGTATATATATATTCTGCTTACGCGAAGAAAAGAAGATCTTTGAGAGAGAAGTGGCGGGGAATGGCTTTGCAGAGATCAGACTCAGAGCCTAGTTAATACAGATGTGGGTTGTGTTTTTTTAGAAGTTGTAGAATACAGGATTTGATGGCTTTAGGGAAAGACTTAGGAGACCAGGCTACCACTGGGACGGATGAGGAGGAGGGGAAGAAATCAAAGGCAGGAAATTGTACGGATGCAACATAAGAGGCACTGAATAGCTTATGAACAGAGAAAAAGTGAACGATTTAATGGGGGGGATGTTTCCTATTGAAGTAAAGAGTTGCCATGGGGGAATTGACCCGTGTCCATATGTGTACCTGAGCCCTCTCTCCCTAGTTCCAGGTCACTGACTCTCAACTAACCATGTACAGTATAAGATCGCACTATGGCTTGGGCAGAGAATAGATGTTTGATTGGAGGGTGGGAGACAAATTAGTCTGCCAAGGATATGCTTTGCTCAGCAACACAGGAAGGGGAAAACCTGAAAAGGCCATCTTTGAGATGCAGACTTTTTCCTTTGGGAAACAGGGATTGCAGTGTCTTAAGATTTGGGAGACCAGGGTTTGAATCCCCACATAGCCATGAAGCTCCCTGGGTGACCTTGGGCCAGTCACTGCCTCTCAGAGGAAGGCAATGGTAAACCACCTCTGAATACCACTTACCATGAAACCCCTATTCATAGGGTCGCCACAAGTCAGGATCGACTTGAAGGCAGTCCATTTCCATTTTAAACAGCAATTAAAAAAAATAGCACTTATCTAAATTTCAAGCCGAACAGAAAATACCCCTTCCTGGTTACTAAGTAATTGTTGGGAGTCTACAGCATTGCTTTCCAGCCAGTGTCACCTCAGGACAGTGAGTCTGGTTTGTAGAAAACTTGCTCAACATGTCTCCAAAGTATTCTGAGGTCATTCCCTTCCCCCTTTAATATTGTAGGAAACCCTGCTCCACCAGATTATTTTTTACCTTGTATATAGCATCAGGCAGGCTGGTGGAAAGGGCATCTTATAATAGTCGTATTTATGTATAACTTCCTAGGGCTTTTTACTGCCAGTTGTAGCATGTTGCATAGTAGCAGTCTCTGATAAAGTAAAATAAAATGGTTCTTACAAGCAAAAACACCCTTAATATAACACAGGTCAGTAAAAAGATTATTATAGTCCCTTCCGGCTTTAAACTATTAACTTGACACTTGCTTGGCTTTTTACCATGTTTGCCATACACAAGTTCATCTCCTGGACCCACTTATAGGGCATGTTCCAATCAAAATTCAACACAGTTGAATCCCATTGGTTTCCTTAGAAAAGGAATGGCACAATCCTATGCATGTCTACTCAGAATGAAGGCCCATTGAACTTACTCCCAGGTACATGGGTACAGGATTGCAGCCTTAAGCCTGTGTTGGGCAGAGCAATCCTATGCTCATGTTATGCTAGGACTGGAGATATATGGACACTATGCTGGTGGCACAGCTGCTCAGCCCAGAAGAGAAAACGAGTAGGAAGAACAACAATGGCAGAAACACAGACATGCCCACAGTGTCTCTGGAAACACTGCCATAGGCTGCTATTCAGGGATTGCTAACAACAGTGCCCACATACCACATAGGCATGGAGGGAGCTGTGGGTAGTGTGTCATCATGTCACTACACCTCCAATATGTAAGAAACACAGAACTAGAAACAGATGGTCAGTACAGTTGCGGAATGTAGGGAGGAAACTACCTGTAAATACTAATTAGCAGCAAAATTGATTATACCAGTAGAAACTAAGTTGAGGTTAGTTATGGAAACCTAAAAGATAATAATTGCTTTAAACTGGTGTCTAAAAACCAGTAAGGAAGGAGCCAGGTGAGCCACCATCCACAAATACACTAAGCCAGGCCTCCAGTTAAGATGTCACCACATGGATAGTTTCATAGGGAAATAGATGTTATTTAAGATACCCTAGGCTTGATGGTCCCTTTAGGACTTTTGTTGTTGTTATGTGGCTTCAAGATGATTTATAGTGACCCGATGAATCAGCGACCTCCAATAGTATCTGTTATAAACCACCCTGTTCAGAACTTGTAAGTTCAGGTTTGTGGCTTCCTTTATGGAATCAATCCATCTCTTGTTTGGTCTTCCTCTTTTTCTACTCCCTTCTGTTTAAAAGGGTCAAAACCAGAACGTCAAATTCAGCTCAGAAACCAAGTGACAGTCAATAAAGCTATTGCAAAATCTGTATTGCATGTTCCATTTGTCCATTTATCTTGCACTAGTTGATCTCCTAGCAGCCACATTTTAAACCAGTTGCTGTTTCCAGACTATTCAAAAGCATATGTAGAGAGCATTATAGTAATCCAATCCAGAAGTTTATTAAAGCATTAACTGCTACAAAAGCTGTTGCAGAGGTTTCTAACTAGTAAGTTTAAAGGACTGCCTTTGAAAACTGCTGTGAAACTGCAGTTAGTTCAAAATGCAGCTACTGAGCTACTAACGGACTGGTCATTGGGAAGATATTTTTCTGATGCTTAAAGAGCTACACTGAAACCCAGTCCATTTCCAAGCACAATTCAAATTACTGAGGTTTGTTTTCAAAGCCCTCCACAGT
The DNA here is from genome assembly GCF_030035675.1 of Rhineura floridana. NCBI lineage: Eukaryota > Metazoa > Chordata > Lepidosauria > Squamata > Rhineuridae > Rhineura > Rhineura floridana. Next base: position 215,370,172 of record NC_084480.1, read on the forward strand.
CAGGGCCACTGAGAGTTAGTCCTGGTCTAATGCATGATCTTCCTACAAACCAAAAGTTACTACTTTGTTTAAACAAGTTTTTAAGTGACATGTTTAATTTAGGGTGAGAAATTTTGAAAATAAATGAAAAACATTTGTCAGAACAATATAGTTAATATGTTTATTAATAATAATACTGTTAAAAATAACCCTTGAAAATGCATAATTTTTGCATTGCAACTTTTAATATATTCAACATTATTTTGAGATATGTACTTTATATCAGTTCAGGCTAATTTTATGCTGTTTCCAATGGTGTAAATTGTTCTAAATTTTTTACTTAGTACAAGACCTACAAATGAGGTCCAGAAAATTAATGGTGATACTAAATTTCCTGCAAGTATTATACACTAGTACTGTACGCTAATTTTAACTAGATGCTTGAAGAACAAGCGTTTCATATTTGGGTTTACACACAAAGATGAAAGAAAATGTAAAATATGCAAATTTTGGGTGTGCTAAGTGTACAGGCAAATTAATTCACAATGAAGTATTCACAATGGAGTTGTTATTATTTATTTTTAAATTTCTAAACCACCCTTCATCAAGAGTTGCCAAGGTGGTTTACAACATAGAAAATAACAAAATATATGTTAATTCTTAACATAATATGAGGACAATCTATCCTTACCCTGAGCAGTGCTAGTGCATCTCTGTTATTCTAGTTCAGCAGAATCCTCATTAGCATTTTTTCTTCTAATAATTCTTGAGCATCCAGTGACTGGCTTTCACTATCTCCCTCATCACCTCATTATGATTTTGAAATAAAGCCTTGGCTGAATAAACTTGCCTGACTTTTTTTTTTTTGCTTTTTCATGTTTTCTCACTTTTCTGTGCTTTAGACTTGTATTTGTACTTCATAGTGTTAATTTCACTTTAAAACAATGCCAAAATACATGTAGACATGTTCCAACATGTTCTAGTCACAGCCCAAATAATAAGTAGTGACACACTCCCATGTATTCGCTTTCTCTTTTTCTGCTACTGTGGTGTCCTGTTCCTTTAAGAGAATTGTAGGAAATGCTTGTTGAGCAAATGTGAACTGGGACCTGTTACTGGGGCTGAGTAGCACTGTTAACTGGGGCCTGCTACTGGAGCCTAGTACTGTAAACTGAACTGGGGTCTGCTGCTGGGGTCTAGTAGTTATATAAACTGAACTGGGGCTTAATCATTCTGTGAATTGGGGCCTACTACTGGGGTCTAGTAGTTCAGGTCTCAGCTTGAGACTTTCAAGTTGTATGTTGCCCTTTGCAATTTCTGAATCATATTACTAAATAAATGTTTGGGCTGATAGAAGACTTGGATATGCTGAGATTTAGCAACAGACATTATAGCACGCTCTGGTCTGTTGAGATACCAAAATTATTTTGTAAGGTATTGTTTCTTTTTCACAATCCAGGGCCCCAGACGCCAAGGTCCTCCAAAGGTCCAGGCGCCGGGGATTCCCCTCCCCTCTCTGCCCTGTCCACAGCCTTGGACTTCAATACTAGTTCTACATTAAACATTCCAAGAAGCTCTTCTCCAAGTATCCCACCAGCAAACAGAAAGAGGGCCTTCTCATTTGGGACACCACACTCTCCCCTGAAGTTCAAATGCATCTTAATTATTGTTAGTTTTTTTTAATAAAACAATGATTTAATTGAAATCTATTTGACCTAGATAAACAGATTTGTAAAATGCTTTTCCACATTTAGGAGGGTTAAATTTGGCCATGATGCATGAAATATATTCGTATGTATACTCTCTTGATCCCAGTTTTCCCCTTTAGAAGGGCAGGCACTAGTGCTCTGTTTCAGGAATGATCTGATCAGTATTCTACACTCCTCTCTTACTAATAAGCAGACTTGGAAAAACACGTTTCTCTTGTGATCAGTCATCCATATGAAGACTTTAATAAAACAAACAATTTAAATAAAAAGACTGATACATTCATGCAGCACTCTCCATAAGCCAATTAGACAGACTAATTATGGTAGGCCTCAAAAGTGAGTTAGTAAGTTTATTCAAATGAGCAAAGTATAGAGGAAGAACAGAGCATGTATTTGCTGCTGGGAAGGCAATCCATTCATGTGGTCTTGAAAAGATGCAAATAGTCTTGTCTGAAAGATAACTTACTTGCTCCTCCATTGGACAGCCAAAAGCATTGCAAGTTGGCTAGCATGCCACTGAAAGGTACTGAGTCCATTGAGTTCCTGATACTTTGTGCCTGCTCCAGCAAGCTTTAAGCAGTACCAGTGTATGGAATACCTCTTTCCTTGTATATCATTTCCATCTATTAACCAAATGACATGTTAAGTAAAATCATGTGGTAGACTCCTTTCTAGACTGCAAGTGGGAAATTATAGTTTTTAAATTCCACCCCCTCCATTAAAAAGCAACAGCTACAACTTTCCTACATGTGCAAAACACATCAGGTAAAGAAAGAAAAAGCCCTAGCTTTTTCTAAATTATTTTTGTCATTTATGTGCATGGAGTTTCTGTCAAAATACTCAAAAATGTTATACTGCATCTGCTGTCTGAAAAAAGGACTGCACTAGGTGATTTTGCTTGATGTGTAGATCAGCCTCCCCACCGCAATACTATTTTTGCTTCTACTATTAATTTTTAACTTATTTTAATGTTGTGCTAGTGAAATGGCCATCATTATAACCAGCATTGTGTGGGGTGCATGGAGGGAGAGCATGTATATTGCAAGGAGGGGTTTGTACGGAGAGTAGGAGTGGGGAAACATTTTGGTTTGGCAGGCCAGAACTTTATCTCCAACCACCCCTGCAGCCAGCTTTGACAGGTGGCCAGAGCCATCCACCTGCCAATCATCTGACATGATGACATCAGGTGACTGAGAGGTGGGCAGTTCCAGTGATGTCAGCTGATGGCCAGGTGAACATGGTGTGGGGAAATGGCTTTACGGGCCAAGTTAGATCCCCTGATGGGCCAAGGTTGGCTCTGGGGCCAGAGATTCCCCACCCTTAAGATTTCTTTTTACCTGACTGATAGATATGTAGCACCTCACTCTACAGAAAATTCTGTGTACCTGTCCAGTCAGGATCCATTCATTTTGCCAGCCTCCCAAAAAGCCATAGTGTTAGAGCTCATGCTTTGCATTTGGAAGGTTCCGAACTTCATTCCTGGCATCTCCAGTTTTAAAAGAATTGGACAGTAGCCAGGTGATGAGAAATATTCCCGTCAGGGAGCCACCAACATTCAGTTGAGCACGGATGGGGAACCTGAAACCTGAGTGCCATATGTGGTGCTCAGCCCAATTTCATGTGGGTGAGAAGATCCCAAAAGAGGAAAAGGAGGAACCAAAACGGACTGATGATAGGAGGAGTTGGGGTGTGAGGGGAAAACCTTCTGCAAGCTTACCTCACCCCGTCCCACAGCCCACTGGGTGGGGAATGAAAAAAGAGAGAAGGTGGGAGAAAAAGGATGGATGAGTCCACCTTTACCTTTGGCGTATCCACCATGTGGCTTTAGCCTTGCCCAATGCCAACATGCAGCCCCTGACTGATTTTTCTGTTGTGGGAATTTGGCTCATAACAGGACAAAAAAGTTCCCCATCTACAGGGCTAGATGGGTCACAGGTATGACTCAGTGTAAGGCAGCTTGAGATATTCACTGTGTCTACTGAATCCAAAGATTCCTAGGTGTCAACAAAAAATGTGCACAGATTGTTCTCAGGTTTTTATATAACTTAAATTAATAATGTTGAACAGGGCAGGCAGTAAGTGATGCATGTGACAAATATTTACAGGTTTTTTTAAGCATTTAAATTATATCAGGTTTAGCGTAGAAAACAGAAAAATATTTTGTGATAAAAGTGTTGTAATGCTAATTCCACTTACCTGGGAGTAAGCCCCATTGAATCCAATAGGACTGACTTATGAGTGGACATTGTTAGGATTGCACTATTAAGCTTTTAATGGGTTGTAGCCAATGTTAGTTCTACTCACTAAATAATGGACATGTCTAACTTAGTTTCCATGGGTCCACTAATTATTAATGGGTCCATTAATTTCAATGGATCTACTCTGAGTAGAACTTAGTTGACTACAACCCATCAACCCATTTTATTATTTCTTTCCTTGCCCCAGACAATCATGCATACATTCCTGAGCATAAATCTGTTGTAGCTAATATTTTACTCCTTGCAGACTTGTCTACTTCACTTCTGGAACAAAGACTGGATTGCAGTGGAGTAACAATTCTAAACATGTTTATTTGGGAGTAGGCCTCACTGATTTCAGCCTAAAATGGTATGTCAGCCTAACCCTTTGGCAGAGTGAGGCGGCCACTTTAGGCAACTGGTTTTGGGCGACATGATATGGCAGCAGACTGTTATTTCATTTATTAATATTGTATTTTTACTTCTCAAGAGGTGGGAAGCACTTTGGGGGATTTTCTGCCTCAGGTGCCAGGAGAGCTTGAATGGTCTTTGGTGCTATGTAGCAAGTAGCTGATGGCTTGGTGGGGCACAGCACTTACCTGACCTCCCAACAGTTGAGTCACTGCTGGTTACTAGGTGTGGGTGGAGGCCGAGATGGTGCAAATACACTAGCAGAGCAAATCCAGGGCTCCTGCCAGTGCATTTGTGCTGTGCCTAAACATTTGAAATGGGTTTTACTTGGGAGTAAGCTCTATTTAAACAACTGGAACTTCCTTGTGAATAAACAAGCTAAGTACCTGGCTGTATCTGTACCATCAAATAGGCACTTAAGATGATGCCCTGACCACATGCCAGTGCAGTGTCCGAACTCATGACATTATTTTGGTATTCTAGAGCAAACATTTAGTACTGTGACCTTTAGTGCTGTTCTAGATAATTCTTGAAATAAATGTGTGCTTCACAATGATATGTGCTCAGTCAGTTTGCCACTGTATTTTTGGGGTTATTCCCACAACACCTTTGGTATTTCCGTTTAACCAAAAGGTAGGCCAAAGGTATATGGTAAGTATAGTTTTATTCTAGCTGTAGCAGTTCCGAGGCCGAGCAATCGCTCCAGCTAACAAGACCAAATTTGAAGCAAATTTATTTTCTTAACCTCATCTCACTCTAGGAATAGGGACAAAGAGCATGGCTTCATTTTTCTGTTATTTGTCTTCCTTTTGTTACAGCTTCCTAGACCTCAAGGGTGGAATTTTACAGCTGACTGGGTTGTTATAAACTCTAAAGTCATGGAAAGCAATGGAATGTGCAACAACTGTAAGATATTAACATGCCTATCTGTTGATAAATATAATTATGTTTTACTCACTTTTATCTCACCTAGTAATCTTTACTCTCACCTAGGTATAATGTTGTAAGTTCATGGGCTGAGAAGATTGAGCTTCAGTTTCAGGAATGATAACATCTTTTCATTTGCATTGTTGACCTAATTGTGCAATTCCACTGAAACCTATCCACCAAATTTTTTAAAGATGCAAAGACAAGAAATGTAAATAGGCAATACCACACAGATGCAGTCTCCACCCAAGATACAATACATGTGTGTAGTGTTGTAGATCTGTGTAAGAGGGGTTTCAAGGTACCTTAAGCAGATTCTGTTGGTTGGTAAATGGAACTAACACCATGATCCTGAGTGCATTATTTGACTATCCCATCATTTTAAATGCTTTAGCTTGGCATTCTTTCTCAGCTCACATTTGTGAGTGTAGGATTCCCTAAATGAAAAGATAGCAGTGTGCACATCACATATCTGGTTCCAGCAAGCACAACTGATTATGTAAATAGGCTCTGAGGTTTTTACTTTGATCTGCAATGTTTTCAGCTAGCAATATCTTATTTTAATTTTCAGATTAAGAACATTTAGCCTCTATACTTTTGACACAGTACAAACATACATTTGCATTGTATTATCACTTGCATTTGTTAAAAATGCTTTAAAATTGTATTAATTTTTAAAGTTTATTATGTACTAAAATGTCATTTTTAAAAAGTCGTTGGTTCTATATGCTCCTTTGTTTTGAAAGAACGATATCAGAACAGTGTTAATCAATTTAAAGTTTCTGGCTTTTCTTCCTCCCATCCCTTTTGAGGTGTCACCACCAGGAAAGATGAATCATTTATTAGTAGGCCTGACACATGATGAAATTAACAACTGACACTTCAGTAACTTTTAATGTTGTTTTGTGTAATACATCACAGATAGGGATGTTGTGGGATTTTAACTGTTCCACAAAGCACAGATATGATGTTGAAATTCTGAGGGTTGTGTTTTTCTTTTCCCACCAAACTGATTAAATGCTTTATCATCATAGAGAATGTGAGAACTTGATTTTTGGATGGTATGACTACCCCATAGCTATTTTTAAATGAATCATGATTAACAATGCCTCAAAAACTCACACATTTGAAACCTGCTGAGAAAGACCTTTTGTTGCTTTTATTTTTGAGAATCCATGGAAAGGAAGAGGTAGGTGTGAAGAAAGAGCTGTAATCACTTCCAAAGCCAGATTTCCATTATGGCTCTTATCCATGAACATTGTAGCCCTTGAATGTAACAAATGGCATATAATTATTTCAAAGAAAACACATGAAAGCGATCCTAATGGTGACTAGCCGGTAACATTGCTGAGAAATATTTAGAGTTCACAGTAGAGAAAATGCATATCAATAATACCCAGGTGTCAGAGGGTTAGAGGCAAACGGTGTGGTCAGGTTCTGCAGACAAGGATAAAAGGGCCAGAGGCAGACAAAATGCTCTAAGATGAGCTGGGGGTCAGATTTCAGAGCAGGCGAGGTTAGTCTGTAGGGTCAACCAGGTCCCTATTAGTTTCTTAGGTTACCTGCGTAGCAAAGCCATAGTACATCTCTGGCCATAATGGTGGTGGTACTGCAGCACAGCTGAGATTGGGCTAGAACAGGGATAGCCAACATGGAGCCTTCCAGAGATTGTGATCTACAACGCCTATCATCCATGACCACTTACCATGCCACCTGGGGCTGATGGGAGTATTAGTCCAAAACGTCTGAAGGGCACCAAGTTGGCCACTCCCAGGCTATAAAGATCCCTCTATTGGAGAGCTGCCCTGGTGGCACATGGAGTAATTTTCATTGAAGATTCCAACTTTTTTGATGCTAGAACTTAGCATTCCAGTGTTTGCCATGTTTATTATGAAATGTATATGCCAGCTTTACAGGCACATGCTACCTTAAGGTGGCTTACAAGAAGTTAAACATAACAAAAACAATTTGAAATACAATAACAATAAAAATAGTAGAAGCTGCTGGCCATTTAAATAGCTGTTTTCTTTCACTTGTGGACATGGCATTCCTGAATCAGCCCTTTAATTTATTTTTATTAGTGAATGTTTGATTACAGATCAGTGTACAGGCAGTGAAGCAGCATATACCATTCCTGTACAAGTTGAATATAAGCAGAAGAAAGCTTTTCGCAAACAGTAGTAGGAAGCAGCATATAATAAGGCATGCAAGTCATTTTAGGGAAGGTGGGTGGCAGATCAAGATCAAAATCCAATGAATTAATATCAAGAAAGGGAGATGGGGGCAAAGCCAGTCTTGTCTTATGTGAGGCTAATGAGCCTGGCCAGTCATCTTCCACCAATTGCAGCCTCTGGTTGGGGGTCATTGGTGGCAGGCGTTCTTCTCCAAGGCAAGGGAGTCCTCTGAAGGTGTTCTCTGTTGTGGTTGCTAGCGTGTCTGGCATATTTAAATGGTATAGTGATGTAGGGCATACGAGAATGTCACACACAGCACTTCCCAGAGTGTAAGGTTCCATACAATAAGTAAGGTAAAGAGAAAAGTCCTTTTCTGGGATTTGTGTTGGTGCATTCAAGATAGATCTTCTTACACAGTGTCTCTGGCTGGGAAGCGGGGCAAGGATCCAGGCACCTTCTGTGGGACTGCATTTGAGTGCTATAAGGCCACCCAACCAGGTGGTGATATTTGCCATGTTGTATAACATGGAACTCTGTAACCTCTGCACATTGTCCTTATGCTCCTATGGAACATACTGTGTAGATTTCAGTTAGGGAAGAGAAGGATCTGACAACAGATATTAAGAAAAGTTGATAGAGTGCCTTTAGCTCCTTTCATCATTCTTTTTCTTCAGTGAATCCTCCTTCCAGAGACAGTGCTCAAACGACATCCATGTGCCATTCCAGCTGCTGTCAGGCTCTTGAACCCCTAGTAATCCCGCTGACAGTGTTCAGGCAAATCTATTCTTCTGTTGTTCTTTGGAGCTTGGGGGTTAGACTTGACCATGGCAGGCATAGATTCAAGGTTCCTTGTTGCCATTGATACCAGTTGGCTGCCAGTGGATATTGATGAAATGGTCCTTTTGCCACAAGGAGCAAAGAGGAAGTGTCTCCCAATAAGCAATCTCTGTATAGCACAACTCTTGTAGCATAATAATTGAAAATGTAATTTACTTATACTGATTTGCACCATTTCATGCAGCAATTTAATTTGTCATAGGAAAGATGTTTAACAGTTATAATGAAACAATTATAGTTCAAAAGGAAAGCCGTCAGTCTTTGTTACTGCTCCTCCGCTTCCCCTTGATGTCAGACGGGCCCATAAGATGTTCTTCTATCACAAAGACCAGGTCACTTGGCATCTGGCCAGCTGGGGTTGATCTCATATGCTGCCACTGCCCTGGTTGTTATTAGGACTGCATGTATGATTCTTAATTCAGTTCGGTTGTGTCCTCATTTTACCCATCTGAAAGCTAAGCCATTATCCATCTGATAGACTGAAGTGCACTGATGGATGCTGACTACAGTGTGCTCAGTTAGCATCTCATTTATTAATACTGAGGCTTCTATTGAGCTGAGATAAAAGCAGGGCTTTTTTTTTGCAGTGGAAATAGGTGGAACTGAGTTCCGGCACTACTTTTTTTGCTGCTGTGCACTCAGGCAGGGGAGTGGAGAAAGGAACAGCATGGACACAAATTATATAAGGGTAGAATGCACCCAGTTTCCATACTTTTAAAAAACTGCCCAAACTGTACCAATCATATGCCTAGACTGGGTTTGAACTAGACCATCTAGAAACCCTCTGAAAAAGCTTCATTGGTTGTTAACAGCTTGAATCTGCAGACAATGCAAAATACTCTCACAGAAGGAACTGTGCCATCCAACCTGCTGATTGCAGAGTACGCACTGAACACTACTGCCAATCTGACTCTGGCTTTGCTTTGACTCCAGTGAGTCACCTGGTTGAAGAAACAACTTGTGCAGAGTTTATTGCTGCTTTGTTGTGGATTTTTTTTAAAAATATCACATAAGGCCAAACATCAGTAGTTTTCTCTCATTCAAAGGTATTTTTCAGATGATCAGTAGATCAGCATATATTTCAGTAGATCTATTGAGATTTTAGTAGACCTGGCAATACAGAATAGATTCAGGGCACAGACTTGTATTGTAACATCCACCAGTTTGTCTGGAGACCTTGTGGGCTGTCCCGGCCTACCTTGTTCAGTCTGTTGGGCCTAATCGCTGTCAGTGTGGGAGTCTCTCTGAGTTTGTGCAGCTCCAGCTGCTGTTATAAAGTGAGAGAGCAAGGGTTTGAGAAGGAAGGATGAGAAACCGGCAGGCCCTAAAGAAAGGGTTGGGGCCTGTCCTGTGAAATTTTCTTAAACGGAGAGAACTAAAAGTGAATAGTTGCTGTAAGAATTTAACAGAACCAGGACAGACTTCTGCTGAAGGGCTGAGGAAGCAGGCTTTCAAGGGTAGAGGAGAACTGTAATTACCTCCTGGAAGCAGTTTTTGGAGATCCTTGCTGGCTAGGACAAACACAAGCCAAGGTCTGTATCTGACTCTGTACAGGCAGGGATATTTTTAGTCAAGAACAGAGTGGATGGTTATTTTGATTTCTTCTGCTTTTTTTACCCATATGTATGCCCCTCACCCATGAACCCACAAATACCCAAACAATAATACCTTATGGTGTCAGGTGTTATCCTCTTCTGTAAACAAACAGCAGTCAGTACTGAAAGTCTGTACTGCAGGCCCTATTGAGTGCAGAGTAAAATTGACTAGTTTTAATTCACCAGCTGAGTGGTGCTTATCAGGCAATCTTGGTGAAAACATGAGAAGCCCAGTGTTTGAGAGGTACCAGTTCTGACAGCACAAGTTTGATGAGGCAGCAGGAATAGACAGATACCTTTCAGGATGATCCAGTGGTCCTTGCACTGGTGTGTCATTGAGTTGGGCTTTGCATTGGTGTCAGAGCCATTGGATTGTTCTGTTAGTTAGTGGCCTAAGGCAGATTCATAAATGAATTGTTGCTGTATGGTAGGTAAGAACTACTGACTCCTATGAAGAAAGTGCCACTGATACAGGGTTTAAGCAAGGAGCAAAGCATACTGTATGTTCGTTTGGCTTTGTGTGTATTTTTAGTGTAGGGTGTCCAATGGGGAATTTGTGCAGTTGGAAAATCTGCTTTTAAAAAACCCTGTGTCATTCATAGCATGAGGAACAGCAGGCAAATAGGGTACCTGATTATTGTCTCTTGGCTTGTGGTAACCTTTGTCTTAAACCTTAGTGCAGATGATTGGATTTTTTGTGGCTTTCTGGCCTCATTCTCCTCACCTTTCTTACCAATTTGTGGAGTTCAGGCTGTGAGCTGGACTAGATTGGCCATTGGCCTGGAGTAGTAGGCTCTTATATTCTAGGCTCAGTCAATCCCAATCCAAAACTATCCATCTCCAGGCAGAAGGAATCATTTTATTAAATGCAAGCTGAGATTGTGGAATCATTTTATTAAATGTAAGCTGAGATTCCTTATTGGTGAGGGAGGTGCACTTTGTACATGCTCTTCCTATTTATTTCTGGGGCTGATAATTCTTAATAATACCTTCACAGTTGCCTTCTCAGTAAGGCAATTGGCAAAAGCATTGCCTTTATATCTTTTTTAAAAAGCCAACTCTCCAGAAGATCTGGAGGCCTAATTTAAAATTCATGGCTTAGAGCAGAAACAAAACAATAGCTCAGTAGCACTTTAAAGGCTAGCAAATGTATTCTTACATAAGCTTTCATGTATTACCAAGAATGCTAAAGTAGCTGTATTTTTATCATAGTTTGTTAAAACTACTATGATCTATTTTACAGGATTTTTATGAAGCTAAAAAGAGCAATTAAAACACTTTTTGCAACTTTAAAATGCTATTTCAAAATGTAGGATGGTGCAGGGAGTGGTACAGATGACACCTCAGTGTGCAAAGCCTCTCTGTAGTACTACAGAAGCATGGATTGCACCTTACTTGCACACCCCACCAAAGTCTGCTTTCCTAGCAGACAGCCACACATTGGATTTGCTGAGGACCTACATGTAAAGTCCAATGTTTGTAGGCCTTAATATCCTGGATGTGTCCCAGCCAGATTCTTTTTTCTTTGATTTGTAGGGTGGATTATTTCATGATTCTAAACTTGGCCACACACAAGCACTTTCCCCAATTCAAAATCAGGGGCAGGGTGGCTGGAAATAGACATTTTATTATCATTTATTTATCAGTATTGAGTTTGTATTGAGTTTGTATCCATTCCATGTTTCCTCCAAGTGAACTTCATGACCAAGTGATTTTAGCCCTGGTCTCTCAGGTCCTAGGCCACTTAATATTCTTCTACCTTATTCCATATTCCGGGGTAAAAAAGATTTAAAATTGAATAAACTGGGACAGGGGAATAATCTTTTCCATAGGTCTGGAAATTTATAGGGTCCTTTGTTAACAGTCCTGCGTGACACCTTTAAGACTAACCAATTCAGCCTGCAATCCTGTACACGCTTAGCAGTGAGCGTTCCCCATGGAATTCAGAGGGGCTCACTTCTGATTAACTTATAGTTATTGTGCCATGAACCCACACTAGAAATTGTGACAGCAATGTAAGACACTTAGGTGTTAAATATTAATAAAAATACAGTGTTTAAGTGTCCACTGTTTCTTTGCAAAAGAAGAAGACAGGGAGAGAACTAGAATGGGAGTGGGGGCACACACTTTTTCTTCCAGCAGAGAAGCAACTGTGACAGAAGTAAACTTCTAAACATGTTTCAGTTTACTTAGTAAGACACTTAGGTGCTCAGTATTCGTACATCTGCAATGCTTAAGTGTCCATGGTGTCATTACAAGTGAGGAAGATGGGGAGAAAACTAGGACAAGTGACTATGCCCCTGTGACCTCATTGCCCACAACTTGAGCAGCGCCACCAGGTCCAATGACTATCAAATGCCACCAAGGAGGGGGTGCAAGAAGAGGGGAGGGACGGAAGAGGCATCTTATCATTTATTGATATATGAGTTCCAGCCCCTCAATTTTTACAAAAAAAGCACTGGATTAAAATATTTGCTTTGCAAAATAACTCATGGGTCAAGTCATTTGAGGTTAGCCAAATATATATGATAAAGGTCTGTCTTGCACCCCCAGTGGAGAATCTTTACCTGAGAAATCCAGGGATGCAGGTAAGTTTCTCTTCCCACTTGCCAGGACAACATCTTCATTCAGCTGTGAATCTTATTGGATGGTTTGGGGCATTGGCATCACAGTGTCTCAGCCTATTTTACTGGATTGCTGTGAAGATTAAGAAGAATTGTGAATGTTTCTACAATGAAAAGTGAAAATAAAATGAGAATGGACTGCCTTCAAGTCGATTCCGACTTGTGGCGACATAATGAATAGGGTTTTCATGGTAAGCGGTATTCAGAGGTGGTTTACCATTGCCTTCCTCTGAGGCTGAGAGGCTGTGACTGGCCCAAGGTCACCCAGTGAGCTTCATGGCTATGTGGGGATTGGAACCCTGGTCTCCCAGGTCATGGTCCGACACCTTAAGCACTACACCACACTGGCTGTCTGAAAAGTGAAGATAAATTATAATATTGGGATTGACTCTTATCTGATCATAAGCTTCTTTTGTGTGTTTGTACCTAAAGTGCAACTTATAACCCCATGCAGTTGGTTTTATTTGAGGCTTTGTACTGTTATAGCTTGGTGTTCATCCTCCTAAATTCTCTTCCAACTTTATCATTTTAACTTTAAAGAGGGCCTTGTTTATACTCTGGCACAGAAACAAGAAATTGTCCGCCCATGGTCTATATCTAGTCCTAGAGCATAGCTAGGCAATATGGTGCCCCCTTCCATCGTCCATGGCCATTGACAACACAGGATGGGGCTGCTGCTTGTTGTAGTCCACAACATCTGGAGGACACCACATTGGCTATCCCTGCCTTATATATCTGCCTGCTTACTGTGGTCATCTACAGGGGCCCTACTTACGGTGTCACATGTACCAGAGATTTGTTCCATGGTGGCTTAGATTAGGTCCTTCAGGGCAGTGGCACATGCCTTGTGGAACACACTGCCTGTTAAAGTTAAATAGGTTCTGATATCATACACATTTTATCAGATGCTAAAAACTTTTTTAAGATAAGCAGGCTTTACCAGAAGGATGAGTTGCATTTCAGGCAGTATCCAATTTCTTTTCTTTTCTTTTTTAGAACTGTTTTATCTGTTTTTACTTGTATTTTTATTGGATACTGGTATGGTATTTTGTAATGTCTAGTGATTTATAAATATTAAAAATAAATATGAATATTGCATTTCTTTTTTGCATATATTTATTTATATTTTTGCCCCTCCCTTCTTAGAGCTTAGGATCATTCTCTCCTCCACCCATTTTATCCTCATGACCAGACAGCCAGAAATCATTCAATGATTTTGACTGAATGAGGCTCAAACCCAGACCTCCTCAGTAGTAGTCTGACACTCTACACTCCTCCACCACACTTCCTGTCTGCCAGTGGCAATACCTTGAATGCATGTGTCCTATAACTGTAAAGTCCTTACTGTGAGACCCTCATTATTGAAATACATAAAAAATAACTTATGATTTATATAGCAAAATACACTTCTAGCTTCTGGCCTGTAATATATATATCTATATAGATATCTATATATCTATATCTATGTATGTATGTATATGTATGTATTTATTTGTTTGTTTGTTTGTTTGTTTGTTTGTTTGTTTTGTATACCGCCCCATAGCCAGAGCTCTCTGGGTGGTTTACAACAATTAAAAACAAATATACAAATTTAAAAACACATTTTTAAAAAGCAATTTAAAAACACATGCTAAAATGCCTGGGAGAAGAGGAAAGTCCTGACCTAGTGCCGAAAAGAGAACAGTCTTGGCACCAGGCGCACCTCGTCAGACAGATCATTCCATAATTTGGGGGCCACCACTGAGAAGGCCCTATCCATTGTTGCCAGACTCCCAGCTTCCCTCCGAGTAGGCACCCAGAAGAGGGCCTTGGATGTTGAGCGTAGTGTATGGGTGGGTTCGTGTCGGGAGAAGCATTCCATCAGGTATCGTGGTCCTAAGCTGTGTAAGGCTTTATAGGTTAAAACCAGTACCTTGGATCAAGCTCGGAAACATACAGGCAGCCAATGCAAGCCAGCCAGAATCGTTTTATATGTTCAAACCGTCTGGTCCCTGTTACCAATCTGGCTGCTGTATTTTGCACAAGCTGCAGTTTCCGAACCGTCTTCAAAGGCAGCCCCACATAGAGCACATTGCAGTAATCTAACTTGGAGGTTACCAGAGCATGGACAACTGAAGCCAGGTTATCCCTGTCCAGATAGGGACGTAGCTGGGCCATCAACTGAAGTTGGTAGAAGGCATTCCATGCCACTGAGGCTACCTGAGCCTCTTGTGACAGAGGTGGTTCGAGAAGAACCCCCAAGTTACGAACCTGCTCCTTCAGGGGGTGTGCAACCCCATCCAGGACAGGTTGGACATCCACCATCCGGTCAGAAGAACCACCCTCTAGCAGCATCTCAGTCTTGTCTGGATTGAACCTCAGTTTATTAGCCCTCATCCAGTCCATTGTCGCAGCCAGGCACAGGTTCAGCACATTGACAGCCTCGCCTGAAGAAGATGAAAAGGAGAAATAGAGCTGCTTGTCATCAGCATACTGATGGCAACGCACTCCAAAGCTCCGAGTGACCACAGGCAATGGTTTCATGTAGATGTTGAACAGAATGGGGGACAGAACTGACCCCTGCGGAACCCCATACTGGAGAGACCAGGTTGCCAAGCAATGTTCCCCAAGCAGCACCTTCTGGAGACGACCCGCCAAGTAGGAGCAGAACCACCGCCATGCAGTCCCTCCCACTCCCAACTCAGCCAGTCTTCCCAGAAGGATACCATGGTTGATGATATCAAAAGCCGCTGAGAGATCAAGGAGAATCAACAGAGTCACACTCTTGAAGTCTCTCTCCCGACAGAGGTCATCATACAGGGCGACCAAGGTTGTTTCCATGCTGAAACCAGGCCTGAAACCCAACTGAAATGGATCCAGATAATCGGTCTCATCCAAGAGTGTCTGAAGCTGGCCTGCCACCACTCGTTCAATATGACAGAAAGGAGACATCCTGCTCTAGAACGAGAGCTTTGTGTTCGTATCAAAGTATTTTCCTTTACAACTAAATATGGTATTCTAAAAGTAGTTTTTGTTGGGAGGTATATTTGGTCAGTGACCTTGATTAATAAGTAGGAGCTCCTCGGTTGTGAGTTATTGTCTTCAAGAATTTTTACCAGGAGATTGCCCTCATGCACACCTTTGCTGTATTGACTTTCTTCATAACTAACTTGCAATGAGACTAGACAATGACCTATTAAAATCGATATGATTCTTGTAAACTAACCAATTATGCCTAGGGCACTGTAAGATGGATGGGTGGGGAAGAGACATACATTCTTAAATCATCTTGAATTCGATATGCAGGGATTTACAGATTGAAAATATGAAGAGGCTCATTCACATTGCTTTATTTTTGATCATTCAAACTAGCTATTGACATAACATTTTATTAGCTTAATGAGAATGATTGGAAGCATGACATTACTTGGGCACTGGTTAGATTTCAAAGCATAAATGTTCAACATTTATAACAACTGTTCTAAGGTTGATAAGATGTCATAATGTTTTGATGTTTCAAGTCTTTTGTTTTACTTTATAAGTATATGCACCTTATAGCAGCTTTCATCAACCTGGTGCCCTTGAAATGTTTTGGATTACAAATTCCATCAGCCCCAGCCAGCTCAACCATACTGGCTAGGACTGAGGAGAGTTATAGTCCAAAACATCTGGAGGGCACCAGTTGGTAAAGGCTGCCTTACCGTATAAAACTGAATAACTTTACTTTGCCTATTCTATGCATAAAGGCGACCATATGAATCAGTTGTGTTGTGGTTTTGTTGTTTTTTAATCAAATTTAAGAAAGAAGAAAAAAAGGGGGTTTGAAAGGGAAAGGGAAGAAAAACACAAAGACAAAAAACAATGTCAGCTCGCATTAAGAATACAATACGTATCAGTACTTCCATCTAAAATTAAACATATAAGTCGATAGAAGCCCTCCAGATGTCCAAATAGGTATCCACACGAGGTTGGCATTTATCGAAAATATGTTCAAATGTAGCAAGGGCGGTGAGGTCCTCAAACCATTGTGTCGTAGACAGTGGGTGTTTATCCTTCCAGGCTTGAAGTATAATCTCTTAGCAACCACAAGGGCTCGCAAAATCCACTTTTGTTGTTTTGCCATTAATTCCCATACTACAAGAATATAATTTAAAAGTACCCGAACACCTTCAAATATCAAAGATTTGCCAGTACAAAACTGAGATGGAAAACAACTAAAGACCAAAAAGAATATATTACTAGACATACCCAAATCATATGCCTCACACGTTAGTTTTTACAATTATTCATTTCTAATTGATTTATGATGCCTAACTCATAGTGCAGTCCTATACATGCTTACCTAAAAATAAGTGCAAGTGAGTTCACTGGGGCTTACTTCCAGGAAAGTGGGTATAGGATTGAGGCCTCAGTGTTACAGAGGGAATATTAGAAATTAGTAAAGCAGATTTCAATCTTATTCTAACATATGACAGTGCATGTAAAATTTGGTGGTTTCTTTGTTAAATGGCCTGTTTCAGTAAAGGACAGTAAAGCTCACCTCACAAGGAAATGTTCAGGTTGTTTACTGGAAATACGCATGAAAGGCTTGCCTGCTAGATAAATTCAGAAATAATAAAATCCCCAAATTTAATCTGAAATATCTTGGCACCTTCAAATATATGCTGTTATCATTTCAGGATTATTTGTTACTCAGTGTTAAACCTTTTTTTATATAGCTAAGAAGACTGCTGTAATTTCTTTTATATTTAGGTTTAAAGGGTTGAAATTCTATTTGGACAAGTAGGGACTATATAAATGCACAGGAAATACAGTAAAAATAGTGTGAAGGGAGTTGCAAAGCTATTTCACGTTTCCGTGGCTTTGAATTAATTAACATACATAAAAAAAGCAATTGATATCACACACACCTGTCCTGTTGGGGAAAGCAGCAATCCTACAGGGGTTACATGACAACTGCAGGAGTTACGTACATATAAATATATGATTAGTTTTCCAATCTGTTTTATAAAACCCACAACTTTTTTTAGTACAAATGCATTACATTCCAGCACTGATGAAGTTTTAACATCTTGAAGAAAATTATGGCCTAAATGTAACACAGAGTTAGGCATTCTTAAAGCCATTAATTTCATGGCTTTAAGCATGAAACACTTAGCTGTTTGCTGGATTTAGGCCAAACCATAGTAACATATTTCTTCCCCCTCCCCCCAAGTCACTAGACCCAATGTTTAGCTGTACTGGGGATGAGGGTGGGGAAGGAACTTGCAGAATCATGGTTCTTAAAATGCCACAGAAATTTATATCTAACAGATGTTAGCATTTGTTTGGCTTGACTTCATCACTTCAAATGCAAACGTCTTGCTAATTCACAGTTGTTTTGGGGTGTAGTTTTTAGTGGTGACAATTCAGTTTATGAATTATTAAAAGTTAATAATAATTTGGAAGTTAACTGACTTCCAAAGATCCTGAATATCTTAGCAAAGGATTTGCTTCATGTAATGCTATTTGTTAATAATGTACAGTTCATTTGATGTTTTTTATACATTTGCTCTAAGATATGGATCATTTCTGTATTCTCAGAAAAATAAAATAAAGGTGACAAAAATGCCAGCACCGTATTCTCTGTAGAAGATTGCAGAGAAAACTAATTTTTCCATTGACAAAAACAGTCTTTGCTGAGGCATATGCTTGAACACCATTAAGCTCTAAAACCTCATACTGCAATTTTCTTGTTTAAAAAAACTTTTATGTGACGTTTAAAGGTAGTAATATCTAAATTATATCTAAATTAGTTTTGAATTGATTTACATGCAACGCATCAAAGGATGACAGTATAACTTTTAAATGCTGCCATTGATTTGCACTCAAAAGCTCCACTGACTTTGGGGGACATTGCCTGGAATCATCAATGAAAGTATCAGCACAATGAATAATTTACCTGAAACTGCATTAAAAGGATATTAAGGGTTTGACTCAAGCCCAAGCTAGAAATATTCCATATATTCTCAACTAAGCTTCATGGATCAAACTTGACTACATGCACAAAAATGTTACATTGTAATCCCAAATTTTACATGAAGAATTATATGCCATGCAAATTAGCATCCTTTCCTAATTAATTCCAGACTAATAGCATGTGTGTGCAACATTCATAATATTTTTGGCAGGGACTAGAGTGGCGACATATTATAAGAGCTTGGTGAAAAGGACTGAAAAAGTTCCTGGGGGTTACACATATCTGTAGTAAGTCCCTGCTCTTAGATTTGTAATCTAATAAATAAGGCACAGAAGGAAAAAAGGATGGGGGGGGAGGATGGGGTGAAAAAAAGACAAGCTTGGGGCCCAGATTTTAAAGTGGAATGGAAACAGATCAAGTAGCCCAATCTAATAGCTAGGTGACAGCTGAGGAACAATAGGTTCTTCATTGCATTGACTGATAGTTGGCATGAAGATGTTCTTGTTTCTGTAGCTTCCACCATTTATATATTTTAGCCCTTTATATTTTAACTGTTGTAATTGTCATTTTTTAAGGCGTGGGCCATCATGTTCAAAATGCAGGAGAGAAGTCTGACTAATTATTATAGTTGTGATTGTGAAGGTATTCTTGAAAGTATGTGGGTAGTGTTTGGGAAAATCTCAAATGCCTTAAGAGTTTTTGAAAAGGATTTGCAAGAGACAGGGCATCAGTCCCTCACTGTATAGCTCCTTACCTCTCCCCAGGACAAGCAGAATAGTTGCAAAATAAAGGAAATCTACTAATTTACTTGCTTTGTCCAACTTATCTAGGCTGCAGTGAACTCTGTGAGGGGTAAACTACAGTTCCCAGGATTCTTTAGAAGAAGCCATGTTCTTTAAATGTATGGGGTGCAAGCCAATAATAGCCTTACTCAGAGTAGACCCATTGAAGTTAATCGACATGACTAACTTAGGTTCATTAATTTCAGTGGGTCTACTCTGAACAGTGTAGGCCTTAGATGAATACACCCCAGGATGTGGATGTGACCCTGAGTTAAACTAAGGAACAAAAGGGGAGGGGCTATGTGGATAGTGTCATTATATGGTTGAATCACTAGATGGCACTGGACTTATTTGTTTCATTTATTGCATTTATATACCGTCTCATAGCTGAAGCTCTCTGTGCGATTTACAACAATTAAGAACATTAAAAATAAGTATACAAATTTAAACCATACCAAATTAAAACCCATAAAACTTACTTAACTTAAAAATACTTAGTTGTATCTGTTCTTGTTAAGAGAAACAAAGTTTTTCTCTCATTTTTTTTTCTGGTGTGTCCTTTAAGCTAGCAGGGAGATGATTTACTGTCCTTTGCTCATAGTCTCATTTTGCTCTAAGACCTGGATCCTCCCTCCACTATATATATATATATATGAATGAATGGAGAAAACCCTGATCTACTGCGATCACATTGAGTTTGGTCCACACAGTATCAACAGTGTCAGATGAAGCTTGATTTTTCTGTTCTTTATCTTGTTTACTCCAAGTGCAGCATAAAGAAGTAGCTTCCTTCGTGGTGAGTTGGGGGTAGGGAACATAGTACACACAATTCTTTTGAAACTGGGCTCTTAAGAGTCATACATTTTCACTTGCTACTTGAGACCAGTGGCAGCTGGTGGCTCCATGTCACTGGGACAGTGAAATCCACTCCAGGTTTTTAGCCTGAACTTTCAAGGTGCTGTCCAAGGTGCTTCAGCTGGAGCAGAATCCACTGCTCAATGACATAGAGCCACCAGAGGCCCTGTATGGGAGTGCAGGGTGGAATCAATTTTTTTCTTTTTAAATCCTTTAAAGCATACAGATTTTACAGATGGAATTGTGGTAACTTCTTTCTAGCAGGGGCGGGCAATGGGAGTAGTGGTATTGAAGAGATCAAATCCCTCTTATTCGTCAAGGAGATTTACCAACTGTTCTGCCTCCAATACTGAAAAATAATCCAAACATCATATATGTAAACATCACATCCAATGCAACACTGGGGGTGCTGTGTCCATTGGCAATCACTCGTGGCCAAGTAAGATTGTCTTCCAGGGTAAGGTCTTTAACAGTGGGTCCATAAGTGACTGTGGAGGCCAATTCTGGATCCACACAGCCTCCCACAGTGAGGACATAAGTTTCCAGATGGAAGATGGTCAAAATGAGGATTTCCTTGACGTGCTTTCCGCTTATCTCATTTGTCCCTTTCGCCCTGTACTCGTGCTTCTTCAAAGTCCATAGCACCTTTGATAATGGCCGACCTCCAATTGGGACACTTATGGGCCAATGCTTCCCAGTTCTCGATGCTCATGTTACATTTTTTTAGATTAGCTTTAAGAACATCTTTAAACCTCTTTTGCTGTCCACCTATACTCCGTTTTCCATCCTTAAGTTGGGAGTAAATTGCTGCTTTGGAAGACGGTGATCAAGCATTCAAACAACATGGCCAGTCCAGCGAAGTTGATGTTGAAGGATCATTGTTTCAACACTGGTAGTCTTTGCTTCTTCCAAAACACTAACATTAGTCCGCCTATCTTACCAAGTAATTTGCAGAATTTTCCAGAGGCAGCATTGGTGGAATCTTTCAAGAAGTTGGGAATGGCGTTTATAGATGGTCCATGTTTCACAGGCGTACAGTAAGGTCGGTAGTACAATGGCTTTGTAAATAAGCATTTTGGTCCCCCTGCGAATGTCCCGATCCTCAAACACTCTACGCTTCATTCGGGAGAATGCAGCACTCGCAGAGCTCAGACGATGCTGAATTTCAGCATCGATGTCAGCTTTTACAGAGAGATGGCTGCCAAGATAAGAAAAATGATCAGCATTCTCCAGTGTCACACCATTAAACTGGATTGATGATGCAGAGGGATTGGTTCGCACCTGCTGATGAAGTACTTTGGGTTTTTTTGATGTTAAGCGAGAGGCCAAGCTTTTCATATGCTTCTGCAAAGTCATTTAGGATAGTTTGAAGATCTTCCTCTGAATGTGCGGAGACTACATTATCGTCAGCATATTGAAGTTCTACAACAGAGATTGTAATTACCTTACTTTTTGCTTTCAGCCTACTGAGATTGAAAAGCTTTCCATCTGTTCAATATGTGATTTCTACACCAGTGGAAAGTTTCCCCTCATCAAGGTGTAGAATCATGGCAATGAAAATAGCAAATAAGATCGGAGCAATGACACATCCCTGTTTGACGCCGGATCCCACTTTGAATGGATCACTTTGAGAGCCATTGTTGTCCAAAATTGTTGTCGTCATGGAGGAGTCGCAAAATATTCACAAAAGATATTGTGGACCTGAGGAAAGTGTAGAAAGGGGCAACAAAAATTATTTGGGCTGGAGCAAGTCCCTTATGAGAACAGGTTACATGCAGGACTATTTCTACCGGGGCAGGGGGGAGAGGCAACTATGCCTCTATATGTCAGTTGCTGGGAATCGCAAGTGAGGAAGAGAGCTGTTGCCTTCGTGCCCTGATTGTGGGCTTCCCAGATGCACCTGGTTGGCCACCATGGGAAGCAAGATGCTGGACTAGAAGGGCCTTTGGTCTGATCCAGCAGGGCTCTTCTTTAGTTTTTGAAAGTTGCTGCCTCTCGGGGCATAACCACTGTGTTACATACTTACAAGGAATTTTGCAGCGCAACCCCATGTGCCTCACTAGTTTTAATACTCAGAAGGCCAGAAAAAAGCCACATAGACATGGACACTAAAGTAATATGATACAGACAATGCAACTTATGCGACTGTTAGAATACTCTTTTCCCACTTCGTTTGCAGCTACCTTTCATGAGCAATGGCAAGAGTTGCATGAAGCCTTCCCTCGGGTGGGGGGGGATCTAGAATTGAAAGCAGATGTGGTAGTCTTGGATTTGAGATTCTTCAGGCTGTTTTTCTTCCTTGGGCTCCTTTCTGAATAGATACACCTGATGGGTTATTAAGAGACCTGCATAACATAGCATTTAGTCCTGCTGGTTACAGTTTCTGAGCAATCAGGCTTCCCAGTGAAAGAAGCTAGTCTTAACTGTAAATATGTCATCTGTCGCAGGTTGTCTTGTGATGGCAAAAGCCCAGCTAATCTGCTGTGCCTGAACCTTTAGCTACAGTAGGTTTTCACATTTAATTAATTTTTAAAGGTTCAGTGTGGGCAGACCTTGGAAATAATAATAATAACTTTATCTTACAAAGAGTAAGTCGGAAGAAACTCTTATTCAGGAATAATATTGCAGATACTGGAGTTGACCCAATTTATACCTAGCCCATGTGTTATTCCTTAATTCCTTGAATCTGCACCAAACATAATACAGAAATGCCTTTATTCAGAAAATGCTGCATTACGTTTTTGGTCAGCAAAACCACAACCGTGCCATTTACATAAAGGAGAATGGAAACATGCCAATCTAGAGGCTTATGAGCAATGTGTCCAACATGATATCTTTCTGCCAGTTTAATGTCTCTAGACACAGATATAAAAATCAGTAAGTTGACTTTGCAAGTTTGTATCTATGTCATTTGTAGTTGGGTTTTGTTTGTTTTCTGGTTCTGCTTTTAAAAGGCGATGAAACAAGCGTCTTGCATTAGAGCAAAGCAGGATCATGTGGTAAAATTGTTCCTGGATTCCTCTCTGTCTCTCTATAATAAGCAGAACCTCTCTGCACATAGAGAACCAGATGTCAGGGGGATGGGAAGTCGCTCCTTCATTCTTCTTTCTGCAATATTAGTGTACATCATGATACAATTTGTAGTGAAGATAACAACAGCACACAGGCAGACTGGACAGTTGCCAGGGTAGCAAATCCAAAGGGTACCTCTCCTATTAGAAGTAGTAATTCAGGTGTTCACATTGCCAAGGTTAGCCTTGTCATGCAGGAGGTGAAGCAGCCTGCTTCTAGAGGCACCACTGGAATTAGGAGCAGGGGAAGAGAGATAAAGGCAGGAATTGATGTCTTAATGATGAAACAAAGATTTTTTAAAGTGTTGGCCCTAGCAGGGCAGGGGTGCCATTTGAGATTTGTTTCAGACAACAAAATGTCCCAGGCCAACACTGTGTGTAGCTTCTGGTATGCTTCTTCCCTTTTGCAAACAGAGAAAGTGGGACCAGAATCCCTTGCAAAGGTGTAGCAAAATTCTGTGGCTACACAGTTCACGTGGGTGAAACCACACCCTGCCAAGTGTGACAGAAGTAGAAGTCATGAATCAGTCCTGCAGGTGGGGAATAAAAGGATTGGGTTGTAGCCAACTACATTCTACTCAGAATAGACCAACTGAAATTAATGGACCTAAATTAGTTATGTTCATTCATTTGAATAGGTCTACTCTGAGTAGGACTAACACTGAATACAACCCATTCTGACCATTTTTAAGCCTTTCCTCCATATATGACTGCCACTAAAAATTATAGGCCCAGTACTACTATCATTAAACACTCAGAAAAGATATTTCCTTTAATAGAGCCAGCCCATGTTCACAATGCAATTTTCAAGTTACTCTGAACTCTTCCTCTGCTGGATGTTGGATGTTTTTCCTATGACAGTTGAATGTTCAGAGTTTTTGAGTGAAGGCATATTGTTGAGCCCTGCTTTTAGACAGCACCGTTTGTAGAAGACTTTTCAGGACAAGTGTGTCCTACCAAAACTATTTTGCTCCACACAACCAGCTCCCATTCACTAGGTTCATCACACACACACACACACACAAGGAATGGGGGGAAAAGGATGATAAAGATTACAGCCAAAAGACACCCATCCCCAACTACCAATCACAAATAAACCATACTGTTCATACATTGAACAATAGGAGCTACATAGTAAGCTGCCTTAGACAGACCATTGCTCAGTCTAGTTCAGTATTGTCTACACAGTCAGATAGGGAACATTCCCAGCCCTTCTTAAAGATTCCAGGGATTGAACCTGGGACCTTCTGCATGAGCTGTACATGCTCTGTCAGAGAACTACAGCCCTTCCCACTAATGTCCACTCCTACAGCATGCCACGGATCATCTTTATTGCTGAATACTAAGCCTCTGTAGAACTCTATGGTAAGCAGGTAGTGTTACTCCATAACACACTTTTATTGTAGATGTAGTAATCTGATTGGCACTGTACAGAGTACCCCAGCCATTCCTGTTATTCCACTATTAAGTTGACGCAAGAACGGCTTCCACTGTAAACACAAACAGAAATTGTGGTTCAGGAGGGAAACTCCCATTGTATTTGTCAGTGCATACTGCTATTTTTAATCCTTGTGCATATTGTTGTGTAAAATGTCACTTTCCTTTATTTACCAGAACAGTCGTCAGGGTCTTCAGACATCTGATTACAAAAGCTTGCATGCTCTTACATGTGTTTTGATGTAACAGAAACACAAGGCTATATCACCCAATCTTTAATTGAGGTACTTACAGCTTCCAGGACCTGATTTGCTGTTGTCATATGACATCAGATGTTGTGAGTTTCATGTGTTATGACAGAGAGTGACTCCGCATATTCTGCCTCAAATAGATTCAGGTTTTTCTTGTATATTTCACCTGTTATGTAATCACACTCATAATTACTTTATACTGCCAACTGGAATAACACACCATATGATGTCACATATTTTCATTGAACTAAGCCCAGGACTGGAGATGCTAATTTTATTTTATTTTTTAAAAAATGATAAAAACATGGTGAAGCTTTGCCTGTGAGTTAAACAGGTAGTAAATTAAAAAAAAACTTACACTATACAAATTACTATGATTGCAGTGATATAGAAAGAAGTCATGTCCTATATACTGGGGTGTCTAAAAACACATTCAAGGGCAGTTTCTTCCTCTGTTTGCTGCGTTTTAGTCATTATTACGCAGTCTTACTGTATTATTGTTAAATGTTGTAGTGCATGCTACCTTGGAAAAGCTTGCCCCAAAAGCAACCCATAAATAATTTAAATAAAAAAATAAATATTGAATAAGAGCACAGTTGATTTAAAGCAAGTTTGTGCAGGGGAGCTTTCCATTAAATGGCTCCTCATATTAATTAGCTGGATGCTGAGGGAAAAGGCAGGCCCATTTGGATTTTCTGCCTCAAATGCCGGAATATCCTGGCCCAGCTCTGGATCTGTCAGCCTGGCTTTACACAGCCCTGTGGGCAGGATACATTAGCTTCTCTGTCCCTTTCTTTTTCAGCTGGGTACCGGTAGACAAGAAGGAAGACTGTCATGGCATAACACAGGTAAGGCAGGCCAGAAAAACCAGCTTGTCACAGAATGGCTGTAAAACGCACCACAGAGTCACAGATCTAAACATGCAAATTAAAACAGCTATTTTACCCAGCCTCTCTTCATTCTCCAGACATTACCATTTTATTTTTACTGCATAGATGTGTTAATTTGGGCACCATATGTGCATGGCAACATTTACATCAGCACAGCACAATAGAAAACATAAGCACTGGAAAACCGAACCTTGCGGGGGAGGAGGGTGACTTGCCAGCAAGAACTATTAAAGTATAGGATATTAGCCAAGGGGAGAAGTAGGGCATCAGTATCCGACAGCACAATACTAGACCTGTCTACTCAGAAGTAAGTCCCACTAAGTCCAGTGAGCCTTACATCCAGGTATATAGGGATAGCATTGTAGCCTGGATCCCCTAGACAGGACACATTTCAGAAAATTTACTGAGAGAAGTAATCTTCCATTTGCAGACAGGAGGACAAGCAATTTACTTGCTCTTTCCTCGCTCTTATCACTATTATTCTGTGATACTTTACAAAAATAAGCAATGTGGTAGCTAGCAATGTAATATCTGGGAATCATCATGGAATGAAGAAAGAAATGTACCTTTTTTTGCTCCAAATTGCACAGGGTAATGATGACTATCATTTCAAAGGTTTGGTGATGCCATCTACTGAGCATAACCATCCTATTTCAAGTGGATAGTTTGAGGGAAAGCATTCAGAGGTTATTGAATAATAAGTACAATCATTTTAAAAAGGCATCTGATATCAAAAGATTTCATTTAATGAGAATTTTTATAATTGTTTAAATTGTAACTTTGTTGCTTCTTAACATTTGCTTTGAAAGTTGAAGTCTGTTGGGTTCTTCTCATAAGAAATCAGGAGTAAAGTTTCCATAATGCAAAATTGTCTGTTTGATCATTTTTGATTGTGTTATTTATACTTCTTGGTATGCATCTTTAATGAAACAATAAAAATAATGTTAAAAAAATAAAAAATTAGAACAGATGTGAATGACAAGGGATATATGTGTGGTGATACATTACCATGGGAATTGTGCAAAACCAACACCAAAATCCTATATATGTTAATTCAAAAGCAAGTCACTCAGTGTTCGGTAGGGCTTATTTCCAGTGCATATGATTGCAGACAATGTCTGTAAATGAATGAAAAAGATTGAAGTAACTGGTTTGTATGTATATAGTCAGAGGAAATAGCCTTCCCCCCCCCCGAATCATCCTCAAATAAGTTAAGGACTTCAGGCCCAATTTTGACAAAACTGATTAATTTTCTATTCCATTAGCTTTACTGGGAGATGTAACTCTCTGCTTTTGAAATAATGGCATTTAATAGTACTTGACCTTGGCTCAATTGTACTCATAATTATTTTTACAAACGAATAAGCTGAAACTGATTAGAAAGCTTGCACTCAGAATTTTAAACATTAGCATTGTCTTGCTTGCCTTCATCGATTGGGGCCACTGCAACTGCTAAGATTTTACTAATAGTTGCTGTACATGCACAGGAATACAGTTACTATTACTTGAAAAACTGCCTTGAGATATTTACAATAAGAATTCAGACTGTGTAAATTTTCTAGAGATGCCATGTTTCAAACACATGTTTCTTTTGCAGAAATTAAGAGTGAAGAAATAGTCTACTACACCTACATTTGTTGTAGGTTCTTCATTTAAACAGCAGTTGGTCTCAGTAAGGCCTTACTTCCTGTAGCAGTTTTATGTCTGCCTTTTCCCATATTCCCACAGTACTAAATAATTTACCTTATGTTGACTTGAAATAACGTACTTTTGAAAAGCAGTAAACAGCTTAAAAACATTTCAGACTAGAAAAAATCAATCCCTGTGCACACTTGCTTAAAGATAAGCACCATTTAACTCAATGGAACTTACCTCTGAGTAAACATCTGTAAGATATGTTGGATCCAGACTTCCAGTTCCATTCAAGGGTCATTCCACTGGAGGAAGTTGTGGGGGACAGAGACAACTTTTGCTGGTTCCCCCTTCTCCCTGTGCCCTCTGAAAAGCTGCTCCACAGGGTTGGGAAGGCCCTCTGGAACAGCATAGCGTCACACTTGGAGTCGTCTTGGGGTTGTCTTGGTGAAAGAAGACAACGGAAGAAATGTTCATAACGCTACTGGTTATAGAAGATGGTGGTCAGGTGGGGAGAAGCACAATGGGAAATTAGAGAACGTTTTTAGATATATTTTATAATTGTTACATTCTTGTTTTGTTTTGTATTTGATTTACTTTGTTTTCATGTTATGTATACTGTTTAGAGATTTATTGTTCAGTTATGTTTATTTAAAATGTGAATTATTGTTTTTCTTTTTTGCTAGCAATTGTACTAAATGTGAAAGTATATTGATTTTTATGTTGTAAACCGCCCAGAGAACTTTGGCTATGGGGCGGTATACAAGTGTAATAATAATAATAATAATGGGACGTACAGCTGCAGGCTGTGGAAGAAAGGTGGAATTGGCAAAAACGAGTAACTTCCCAGTTCCCACCCCTTCCTCTGAAAGGAGCCTCTGCTGGATCCGCTTCCATGAATAACATAATTGGTAAATGATAGCCAAATTGAGATTTAAATGCAGGGCTAAATAGACTTTATTGGATAAAGCCATTCATATATTAGGATCTTTATTTGATTCTGTGACATGGCAGTGGTTAGTAAAGAAGGCTAGCAAATTTCCTATAACAATCTTCATTGGTGAGTGAGTCATGTTTGGGATCTTCTCAGAACCTTTCATGGGAAAAACAACATCTGCAGCACAGCCAGTACTTAAATATGAATAGAAAAGTTTTAACTAGAAATGGAAGTATATAGGCATTAACAATTGCTAGTACAATCAATCCTTGTTGAGTAACAGAAAGTTAAAATAGCAGGAAATTTAACCTACCTCACAGGGTTGTTAACCTACCTCACATGCTTGTTGTGAGGATGAAATTGAGAGGAGAACCATGTTTGTACATCACCTTGAGGTCCTTGGATGAAAGGTGGGATGTAAATATAAATAAATAAATTACAGTACAACCCTATGTCTACTCAGAAGTAAGCCCATTGAGTCCAATGTGACTTATTACCATGCGATTGTTTAAGGGATTGCAGCCTTACTCAACTAACCACCAGTTAGCCATGGTGGAGAGTTCTCCAGACTAATGTTTTAAACCTTTTTAGGCTTCATCTTTTCACTTTTTAAGGCAAGGAGGTCAAAGATGAAAGACATGGTCACCTACAGCAGACAGGCTTATTTTGTCTATGCATGCTTTTCTAAATGAAATAATTCTCAGTTGGGTTTGCCAGGTCCTTGCCTTGAGATGGCATGATAGGTCTCCCACACCTTGCACTTTAATCAGGCCCCTTATTCACCCTCTTCCTCTGCCTACTGCAGAGCAAAATAAGAATCCTGCTGGCCACTGAAGGAGAGACACTCAGACAGATCAGTGAAAGGTTAAGGCTGCAGGACCTTGCGTATCTGACGTTATAAGTGCCATTCCTGATAAAGATCTGGCAACTTTAGGACAGAAAAAAAGAGGGTAGCAAGAAAAGGGAAGAGTAGGACCACATATGTATTGTGGCTATAGAACTGACTACAGGAGAGTGATCATACGGAGTAACAAGGCCAGACAGACACATTAATCGTTTTCTCATACTTATAAAGCCATTCTATTTGAAAAACTTGGCACACAAAAATGGAATGAGGCTTTAATTTAAGTGGCTTCTACGCTAAAGGCTTTGATTGCTTCTGAGGCATTGCTTTTCCACAATTACTGGGAAGCACAATTAAAACAGAGGTTACACACACACAAGTATTTAAAATAGCACCATCTTATCCAGCAGTTCCTTTCCCGTATTTAAGAACACAAGAGTCTTACTGAGTCAGGCCACAGACGCATCTAGTCCAGCATCCTGTTTTCACAGTGGGCAACTAGAAGCCAATGGGAAGCCTGAAAGCAGGACCTGAGTGCCACAGCCTTCTCTCCAGGGCCAGATTATCCATTAGGCTTAGTAGGCTGAAGCCTAGGGGCCTGGAGCTCTTGGGGGCCCGTGCATAAGCTACAAAAAATTATAATATAGATTTTTCATTATGTACAAAAAGAAAACATTTGCACTTTGCAATCGCATTCATAACGTTCTAAAAGGATGGCTTAAAAGACATAATGCACACCAGCCAAATAAAAATGGTCCATTAAACATTTTATTTTTTATAATGGTACTGTGCCTGCGCGCTGCGCCGATATTTAGTATTAATCGCTGTTTTTAACCTTTGCGATTTGTGGCGTGCATACTGTATGTATAAACAGGGCCAGTTCTAAAGGGCAGCCAGGTGGGGCACTGGCCCGAGGGCCCCTGGAGCTACAGAGGGCCCTCCACTCTCCTTCCATGATCCACAGAAGCAGGACAGGAGCTGCGGATCGTGGGACAAGAGCTTCCGAACCACCCGCCATCCCCCCGCTTCACTTACCTTTTTCTCTGCTGTTTTTTGCGGTTTGCCATCAATCAAGATGGTGGCCGAGGTTTCCCTGAGGGGCTGAAGCCTCTGCCGTCATCTTGGTTGATGGCACGCATGCATGCTACACGCTCACATTGCTGCCATCAACCAAGATGGCGGCAGAGGCTTCATCCCCTTAGGGAAACCTTGGCCGCCATCTTGATTGATGGCAAACCTGTGCGCGCAGCCGCACAAAAAGCAGAAAGGTAGGTGAAGCAGGGGGATTGGATGGGACGGGGGGCCCAAACACCAATCAGCCTAGGGGCCCTCCTCAGCTTAATCCAGCCCTGCTTCCCTTCACTTGTGAATCCCAGCAACCAGTAATCCGAGACTCGCTGCCTCTGACAGTGGAGGTTGAATACCGTATAGCTAACATGGCTGGTAGCCATTGATAGCCTGTTCTGCCGTGAATTTGTCTAATCCTCTCTTAAAACCTCCAAGTTGGTGGCTGTCACTACCTCTTGTGAAGGAAGATCCTCCTCTAAATATTTACTCATAAAGTAAGTTCCATACAGCAAAGGTTCCCAGAAATGTTAATTAGAAGCTTCCTCCTGATGGTCTCAGCCTGTTTTATTGCTTCCTGATATGCACACGCTATTCTGCTATAAAAAATATGAAAACTCTGTAATTAAATCCTCAGGGCAACAGAAATTGAGGGCCAAGCCTGACGCATAGTTTTAATGCTTTAATACTATTAATATTAAGCTTTTAATAGTTTTATGCATAGTTAGCTAACTGTGCCAAATGTAATATTTGACATGGGGTCCTCTCAGTTTTCATCATGACCAAAGCATGCAGGGTGAAGGTTGACCCTGACTCAGGGTTTAACCCAGCTGTGATCCTGACAAAAATCACAACCTACATGGCTGTAAGGCTTAGGGGGGGACTCCTATTAGCATCAGGCAGAGTTAATGTGGCCAAAGTGTTTGACCAGGACTTGGGAGACCAGGGTTCAAATCCTCACTCAGCCATGAAGTTAATTTGGTGATCTTGGGCCAGTCACTGTCTGTCAGCCTAACATACCTCCAAAGGTTGTTGTTAGGGAGAGAGCCATGTGCACCACTTTGAGCTCATTAGAGGAAAGGTGGGATCCGTTTGTAATAACCAACCAACAAACAAATATCCCCTTCTCTCATACTGCATTTCTGATAAGCCACCTCACCTGCACCTAGTATCCCAACATGGTGTTGCCAATTGAGCTTTAAAAATAACATCCAGTTTGGACCAGATACTGGATCGATTTAGAGAGGCTGTTAAAAATGGCAGTTAAGTGGGTATAAACTCCCAACTGATAGGAAGCAATACATTGGGTAGAACCTGCAAGGAGAACCTTCAAGCAAGGGCTGTAACTCAGTGGTAGAGCATCTCCCTTGCATGCAGAAGAGCCCAGGTTCAATCCCTAGCACAGTAATTCTCAAACGGTGCACCCAGGCACACTGGTGCACCCTGAGAGGTGGCTAGGTGTGCCTCAAATATTATGAAAGTATATTTTAAAAATGAGAAGAAACCCATTTGTATAGGGTAATAGTTTTCTATAGTTTAAGTTATTTTTATTCATAGTTTAAAATATATTAATATATTTTAATTTTGTACACAAAGTGCGCCAGAAAATTTTTATATGTTTTACAGTGCTCCGGGAACCAAAAAAGTTTGAGAACCACTGCCCTAGCATCTCCAGGTAGGGCAGAGAGAGACTCCCTTACTGAAACCCAGGAGAGCTGCTCCAGTCAGTTTAGACAATACTGAACTAGATGGACCAATGGCCAGACTCAATATAAAGCAGCTTTCTATGTTGCTATGTCTTAATTAAAGGCACAGCCCCCGGAAAAGAATCAATGCCATTTTATCTTAATTGGAGAGGTTGGTGCCATTACTGCATTTATTGAAAAAGACACCACAAATTAGGTCTGAAAAAAACATAGCAGGACAACACATTAAATGCAAAAAGCTGATAATGATGTAAATTGGATGCTATGTAAAAAAGTGGGGATGCACAAACCCCAGACATTTAAAGCACATGACTTCCCTCAAAGAATCCTGGGAACTGTAGTTTACCCCTCACAGAGCTACAATTCCCAACACCCTTAAAGTATAGTTCCAAGGATTTTTCAGGGGAAGTCATGTGCTTTAAATGTATAGTGTGCAGTCACTCGATGTGAAGAAAGGATGGCAATTCCAGGAAAATGGGATAGTGTGGAAGTAAACATACAGAAGCAGAAATGGCATACGATTTTCCATTTCCAAGCACTTGAAATTAAAATGAATATTAACCTATAGGTGCGTACTTAAAAAAAATCCTAGTATATCTGACGCTGAAGGCTTTATAGCTATATAAAAAAGTAAACTTTTTTTAAAAGCCTGTAATATATTTCAAACATTAACACACACACCCAGTTAATTGCTACCTTAAAAAGTTACTTTAAAAAAAATTGATTTAGAAATATCACTACAATTGGGCTTACAAAGAACCTTGGGAGAAAAGTCTCTGCAACGTTAAGGCAGCCACCAGGAATGACTGCCTACATGTCTTTGATGGCCTACTTTGACACACAGACGATATGTGTAAGAGGGCATCTTCAATTTGTTTGAAAAAACACAATGGGGTTCAAAAGATGAGGAAGCAATCTCTTTCATATGCTGGGCCAAACAGGAACTTTATAGATCAAAACCAGCACCATAAATCAAACACGTGATCCAGTTTTCAAGTAGATGAAAGACTTTTCAGCACATGGAATCCATCATGATGTTGAACCTTGAGCCTTCATTTCAGAAAAATAAACGGTTTAGTTACAAAACAGATTTTCAAAAGTATCTGTAGAGGACAAGATATGTGCAAAACAGTAAGGTGTTTAGTTGAAGAGTACATGGAAAATTTGTTTAGATATTGTAGCCAGTGGGCTACAGTATATACTCATTCATTGCTTAAGCCTTAAGACACAGAGAGAACAAATATGGTAGGCAAAATTTAATTAATATTAAGCATACAAGAAAACACAGGCTGGGTAAAGTGTGGAATAAATCTAATCTTAGTGTCTCCAACAGTGGCAAAAAAAAAACATTTTTAAAGAGATGCAAGCTTTCTTCAACCAGGTGAAAGTTCAGTAAGGTGAAGATTTAAGGTTGTATACCTTAGCCCAGTTTAATACACATGCTTTGCATTCAGAAGTTCCCAGGTTCAGTTTCTGCCATTTCCAGTTAAAAAAACCAGGTGGGGAGTGATGGAAAATACTTTTCCCTGAGATTCTGGAAAGCTGCAACCAGTCAGAGTAGAGACAATACTAGATGGCTAAATAATGTAACATGGTTTAAAGTAGGTTCCTGTGTTTCTAATCTGGAGACTGAACTTGGTTTATATGTTATCATGAGCAAATTTGTGGTTTGCAGTTATGCTTTGGAGGACAAGCACAAACCATAACTTGAACTAACTGAATTTTAAAATGTAAAGAAGTATGAGATAGAGAATCTGAGCCTGTGGCATATTTCCAATTTTCCAAACCATGGTTTTGAGATTAGAATGTTCTATCTGAATCAATGCTCCAGGCCAAAGAGAGGGAGACCCTCAAGGTGCCAAACCAGCAAACAGCAGAGAGTTAGGTATGAGAAGTTTTTATTGCAGCCCAATTTCTCATACACAACTCTCTGCTGTTTGCTGGTTTTCTACCTTGAGAGTCTCCCTCTCTTTGGCTGGAGAGTTTTTGGATGCCTCCCTTCTTGTTTTTTTCTGTCTGAATCAATCCACTATGTCAACTGTGATAGGACAATCCTGAAGGAGTCTCTCTTGCTGAAGCCCCACTGAAATGAAGAGCCGTGGTCTTGCACAACTCTCACTCATTTGCATGTGGCTTTCAGGATTGTTGTCATAATGCAAAATGGACAAATTTATTCAACTTTCTGTTTGGCTACCTCACACATTTTTGATAAAGACTTGTAAAATGTTTTGGGTAGTATTCAATACTAGTTCTACTCAGAGTAGACCCATTGAAGTTAATGGAGATGACTAACTTAGGTTCATGAATTTAAGTGAAATATAGTCCTTTGGTGTGCCTATAAAACTAAATATGTAATCTAGGCATTATACCAATATAGGTTTGCAAGCATGTATGTCACATGGATACACACCCAGGAAGCTAAGATTGGCAATTGCTGGTCAGGGAAGTGGGGAGCTTATAGAACATGCCCCCCCATCTTTACACATGTGCCTCACCCACATCCCTGAGTGGTGAGAACTTCCAGGTGAAGATATATTTTTGGTTTTCTTTTGGATGATAATTTATTCATAGCAGTTTTGTAATGATTGTTCATTTATAAATATGTGCACGAATGGCCGAGCACCCATGCTGACAATGATATATCAGATCACCAAAAATACAGCAGCATCCATTTGGAGCCCTCAAGGCTCTTTCTTCCAGCCAGCTACAATACTCAACTTGAGGATCTTTTGCTGGCTACATTATATCTCTCAAATACTTATCCAGCCTTAGATATTCAGGGTCTCCTAGCCATTAACCATCCAGTTGCCCTCCAAAAGTCATTGGGCAAGCATTTTCAGGGAGCATTAGAAACAACTTCCCATTGGTCACAATTAACAAACATTAAAGTGCTCAAATTATGGTCACTTGACAGCTTTTATACTGCAAGAGGACTCATAATATTTCATGGTACCTATAGGTCCCCACTCTGCACAGGATGAAAAGCAGGTTTTGGGGAAAACTATTTAAAATCAGGAAAATGTACAAGCTACAATCCAAATCTAAATCACATCCCCTCCATCTACTTTTTACATTGTGGGAGATATTGTTTATAGATTTCCCATGTGATGTCTAGACCAGTGGTTCCCAACCTGGGGGCCGGGACCCCCAGGGGGGCCGCGAAGTAATCCAGAGGGGGCTGTGAACAGTAAAGAAATGAATTATTTATTAATTTTTTAAAAAAGTCTTCACTCCTTCTACACTGTCTGCTTTCTGCTGCCGCTGCAGATGACACCTCCCCCATGCTCCAAACGAGAGGGGAGGCCTTTTGATGAAGCGCCAGAGCGTCTTTCAGGAGCAGTAAGGGCAGGCATCTGCCTATAAAATACATGGCAGATGCCAAAGGAGGCTGAGGGTGGAGCTACCAGGAAGAAGAGGGGATTACTATCACTGATTCCTGTCTCCTTGCACTGCTGCTACTGGCAACGCCCTTACTTAGAATGAGAGGAGAGGGCTTTTTGTGAAGCAAAAAGAAGCAAGCCTGCAAAGAAAGGCTGCTTGCCCCCTTCCTTCCTGGCAGCCAGCCTTCCTTCCTGGGGGCAGGGGGTCACAAAAAAATTTCAGCTTATAGAGGGGCTCCCATGCTCATAAAGGTTGGGAACCACTGGTCTAGACTCAACATTGCTCTTACAGCTACCCCCATGCCAAGATCAAGAGATAGGGAGGCAAATATAAATGAGAAGTCAATCATATTTTAAAAAGTAAAAAGCACTAACTTGTGAAACCAGACTGTTAGAGAATTAATTCTTGGGATGAAGTATGCAGTAAGATAGAAAGTAGGCACTACCACATGAAGAGGTGCAATTTAGACATTATTTATTTATTTATTTATTTATTTATTTTATTAGTCGCCCATCTGGCTGGTTGTCCAGCCACTCTGGGCGACGTACAAGATAAAACAATACATTAAAACATTAAAATTTAAAACCATAACAGTAAGAAACCTAACCCACCCCAAAAGCCTGCCTGAAGAGCCAGGTCTTCAAGGCCCGGCGGAAGCTCATCATAGAAGGGGCATGGCGGAGATCATTTGGGAGAGAGTTCCACAGGGTGGGGGCCACTATTGAAAAAGCCCTCTCTCTAGTCCTCACCAGTCTTGCTGTTTTAACCGGTAGGATCGAGAGACATGGATTATTTGTAACACAAAAGCATGAAAGATAATTATCTTAGCCCCTATTCCTTCCGTAAGTCTTTATTCTTGCAATAATGTAACCCTTAATGTGTATTTTGAGCAGGATATTTAGCAGTGGGCACTAGAATTCTTTGAGCAAAAAGAAAAAAAAATTGCAAACAACAGAAGATAATATAAAGATCAAAAGAGACTAGATTCCGGGCAGTTTTGAGTGACCATATAACCTCATTTTTTAAATATTTGCCTAGCTTTCATGTATGCTCAGTTGGTATCAGTTCAAACATTGAGCTGGTGTGATGGGATAGCTGAAGAGAATGTTATGTATCTGCAATATGAGCATTGTATATGATTCATAAGGGACATGCAAATTAATGCCCTTTTTGGTATCACAAGTTATATTAATTTCATACGAATATAATATGTAAATCAAGGAAAGGGGATGGTTATGGATGTTTAGGCACAAGTCAGCATTGAATGTTTTGTTGAACAGATAATTGCTCAACAAATAAGAAATGGAACATATACACAGGAACAATAAGTACACTATGTACATGAATCAGCAATAATGGCTGGTTTTGTCTTATGTATTTTTAAAAGTAACAGTAGTTATAAAATGTAATCATAGCAAGTGCTTAGTGCTGTTAGAGTTTAGTGTTCAAAGTGTTTCATATACATTTTGTTGTTAGCTTAGAAAAAAACAGTTATTGATCTAGCATGAAGATGAGTTGCAGCCCTTAGATCTCAGGCAATCCATGCATATTTGTAACATTTTATGACACTGAGAAATTACTAATTTTGCCTTTAAAACATTGTAATTACCATAGATGTTTCTTAACATGCAAATATGTTACTGCTCTCATGATACTACATATCTAGCAAAGTGCACAGTGTGTAGTGTGATAAGGGTAATCTACATAATGTATGAACAGTTTGAGCTTTATTACTAATTGCTGCCATAGTGTTACGCAATAGTTAATTACAGAGCAAAGAGCAGCTGTGCCTTCTGCTGACCCTTCCAGGATAGTATAGGGATGCTGGCTGACGTTTTCTTATTTTGCTGGTTTATCCCTTGATGACAGCAATTTCTTACCTCCCGGATTAAAAAGCAGAGAAATTCACTAATAGGCAAAAAACCTTGCAGTTTAAGAACTTACCTATAGCCCACAGATATTTCTATCAAACTTTAAAAAGCAGGGAAGTTGGGCAGCTATAGTGAATGCACCAGGGGAGCAGGAGACTTGACCTCCTCTCTGAGATATTGTACTGCCCTACAAATTTGTCAAAATGCAAACACAATTTGGGTTGGTCTTTCACAGTCCAATCCACTTCCTGTGTAGCTTGGAAGAATTTGGTTATAGAAAGTTTAGTTATAGAAAGAGAGATGCAAGGTAAAGTTCCAAGGGAATGAAAACACAGCAAATATAAAGTGTAAATTAAGAACATAAATCTTGATGGATGGGGGAAGGAGTTGGCAAACCTAAGGGTTTGCAATTGGAGGAAGAAAGAGGAAGGACAATGTTATTATGCACTGCAGAGCATCTCCCTCTCCCTGTAGTGCTCAGCCAGCCTCTGTAGGTGGTGGGTGTTATCTAGGGTTACTAGGTCAGAATCATTCCAAACCCTGAGATTTGGGGGGTGGGCTCTAGTATTGTCATGGGGGCGGTGGATATCCCTAGGCTTTTGGCCTAGACTATGCAGCAGCCTAGCCTAGTCCAAGGCAGGACCTGAGAAGAAACAGAGAGGTGAATGAGCTGGCTTTCCAAGGCCCAGGAAGCCTAATGAGACCTTACTAACTTAGCCCAGGCAATGGGGAGCTGGAATATTGTATGTGCATGCATGTTTGGGGGGCATTTCTTCCCTAGTTTGTTTAAAAAGTTGAAAAAGTCATCCTTTCAATCATTTCAAACCTGGTTCCATTTCAAAATGGTTTTGAAGAGTATAGTGTGGCTAGAGCCTTAGTTGCAACAGTTGTAGACCTCCACCCAACTGTGCAAATGATCATTATAAATAATTCCCCTTCTTTAACTTTTCTCATACAAACTGATATACTACCAAAATATGGTGTGTGAGATTCACTGGTAGAGCCATCAGAAGCAGTGTTAGCTGGGCCTTTTTGTACAACAGAGATTGAGTGTTTGCACAGTTAATTCTAGCACCTGTAGTTCAGAGAGACGTGCAATTCCTATGTGACATACTGTCAAGCATTTCCTTATTAAAATGATGTTTATAGGTATTAATTTAATTTTCAAACTTCTCTTAATTGCTTTCCTGGCATGGGAAAGGAGACGAGGATAGCTAGTTCTGGGAAGCAGCTGCCTCAGGAGAACTGAACTCACAGTTCATGAGCTTACTAAAACATTGTACCTGTACAAGGAAGCCTTTCCAGAGCACATGTACACTTTGTATACTGCAGGACTCACCTTTGGTGCATCTACAGCTGTGTATGAAAATTCAGTCTCAGCTTTGGCACATGGGCTGACACTGTACAGATGTTAAAAGCTTCATCAGAGAAAAGCATACATAGTAATCTTGGCTTTTGAAAGTAACATATCTGAAGCAATTTCAAGTGAACAGTTCCTCTGCAAGTTTGCAGAGAAATCATGGCACATTAGACTTAATAAAGTCTAATTATTCAGATTATTATGGTTCAGATTATTATGGTAAGATGACTTGCACAATATACATTTACTTCCTAGTCACTATTATTTAGTTTACACAGCTGTTTTGCATCTGGAAAATACTGTATTTAAAATTGACTTGCTTTTTTGTAAATTTCACAAGTTAAAGTTCCTAATTACAATGCATAAATTGGGATATATTTTTGTCATTACCTATGTAAACTCCCCCCAGAAATCTCTTTCATAGAGACCAATGCTTTCTGACCCCCCTCATTTTTATCTCTGTCCACTCAATGCAAATTGTCTCACTATATTCCTGCCCTTCCTTCTTGCACGTATCCTGCCCATCATAATATATTTTGCTAGTATATTTTCCCTTTCACTCTCTTGTCATTCCATCACAGTGCAGTGAGACCAAGAAGAGAACTAAGATAGAGCTATGTAAATGAGGCAGTAGTTTGTCTGGGATTGCTGGAGCAGAGAGCACTCCAGTGGAGTCGCAAACTGCATTTGCTTTCCTGTAAGTGAATGGTTCATTCACTCCTACAGGGGAAAGCACTGCATTGTGATGAGGTCACACCCTGCTTTCCATCCCCCCTACTGGTGACCCAGTCTTAAAGGTGAGGAAAATATGCAACGTGTCTCTGTAAAAAAAAAGGCCTACAGCATTGTTCTGCACTTCTTGTGGGGCCTCACAATTCTTCCCACCACAATGATGGGCATTTTCCGAATTCTGAGCTGAAAGCAGTTTAGAATAGAATTGAGATAATGAGGAATCACATGGCAGTTACCTAAATCTTCATGAGATGGTCACATGTAGCTTTAGACAACAAAGTGAGGCCCACCATCATCCAGTCTTCCAAATATTTGTACACTGGATGTTGATGCTGGGGTTAACAGTGTTTAGATTTTCTAGTGGTTATTACATTACCCGATTGTCTAAATCCAGTCTAATAAATACTGAAAATTAGACTTTCCTAGATATCCAGCTATATGCATAGGATGGTCAGATATGAAGGAGAACAGGGGTCTTGCAACTTATAGTATACAAGTACTAAAGGTACAGGAGCTCTGAATCTAGTCATCTGATATGAGCAATCAGCCTGGAGCCATACCAGACACAAGCTGCACCTGATGAAATTCCCTCTTCTGTTGTTATGTGCGACTTATGGTGACCCTATGAATCAGTGACCTCCAAGAGCATCTGTCATGAACCACCCTGTTCAGATCTTGTAAGTTCAGGTCTGTGGCTTCCTTTATGGAATCAATTGTTTGGCCTTCCTCTTTCTCTACTCCCTTCTGTTTTTCCCAGCATTATTGTCTTTTCTAGTGAGTCATGTCTTCTCATGATGTGTCCAAAGTATGATAACCTCAGTTTCATCATTTTAGCTTCTAGTGACAGTTCTGGTTTAATTTGTTCTAACACCCAATTGTTTGTCTTTTTTGCAGTCCATGGTATGTGCAAAGCTCTCCTCCAACACCACCTCTTCTACACAACTATTAAAGCTGCAGGAGCCCTCCTTTTTTGCATGTGGCTACCCTAATAATGGTCACTAGCTGAGATGGTTTGTAACAAGGGCTAGACCAACAGATGGAGGACAGGCCTATTAACTGGGTTAGTTAAATGGAAGCCACGTGGTCAGAGGAAATATATCTCATCTTGAGCAGTAGCTACCTGATGCTGTGGATAAACAAGAAGAGACAGCCAGTGCTGGCTCAAAACATTTTGCTGCCTAAGGCAAAGGGACAAGATGGTACTCTCTCCCATTCCATGTATAGAAGCCAACCAGACTAGCAGTTGAAAATTACTTCAACCCTGGAGATGCCACACTGTCGTCCGCTGCACCCGAGGATGGCAGGTTAGCTTAAAGGGGGCAGGCCAAATGGCACACATAACTCTGTCCTCCAGAAACTTACCATCACTTCTTGGCCCCCAGAATCTGCCTCCCCAGGCAGCTGCCTCATTTGGCTTAATTGTAGGACCCTAGGGGGTGAAGGCAATCAGCTTTGTGGCCAGCCTGTAAGCTTCCAAAGGTATCCAGTGGACTGCTATTAGAAACAAAATATTGGACAAGATGGTTCCTTGGTTTAATCTAGAAAGGTAATACTAATGTTCATATAACCCATTTACTTGGCATGTAGACCTTCCTTATAAACATTATTATAGCTGAAACAGCTCTAGTAATTCTCTATGTAATTACTACTTCGTTTCAATTCCCTCTTCCAATACTTAAATTTGTTCATATTGGACTATATACAGATATCCAAAGGGCTGTATATTTAGAGTTGCTAATATCTAAGTGAGCCCTCTTGAAAAATACCAGAGCAATTGAATACATACTGAATGTCTTTATATCCATGAATCATACTGATTTTAAGGGATAATATTTCTTCCTTTTTGGCTAGGGCCAGTGGCAGTAATTTATACCTTCAATTACAGTATGGAAGGTCTCTTTATTTCGAGGCTTAAGAAAAATATTGCTCCGGGTAATTAAAGACTGACATTTTTACATAGAATGTAAAAAAAAGTACCTCAAATCCTTTAACTTCAAGTAACAGACTGGTGCTCCTTTATGTCTCATGAATGTTGTTCTTCTTGTGTCTAAGTCTTTATAATTTTTCTTAAGAAAATTAAACAGAATCATAAAAAAGAAAAAAGAACTTGAAAGCTCAAGAAAGGCTCTGTAGTTAGCTATCCCAGGAGAAAACAAGTTTCCACATGACTTATGGGCCATTTGGGCTCAATTGAATTTAATGGGGTTCATCTGTACCTCTGCAACAGCTTTGAAGAACAGTATGTTGAAAAGGGATCTGATCTAGGTCTGAGGTCTTCTATTTTAGCTTATTTGGAGATTCAGAATTGTTTGTAGAGTAGTACTGGAGTTTAAA
The DNA here is from genome assembly GCF_030035675.1 of Rhineura floridana. Lineage (NCBI taxonomy): Eukaryota > Metazoa > Chordata > Lepidosauria > Squamata > Rhineuridae > Rhineura > Rhineura floridana. The sequence continues at coordinate 215,411,751 of NC_084480.1, forward strand.
ATGTATGAGGAGGAACTGGCATGATAAAAATAATTTGGGGTCTCATCACATTGTCTTGTCACCCAAGTTTCTTTTACTCTTAAATATCTTAAAGAAAATAATTACACTTGCAGTGCAATTCCTATGCATATCTACTAAGACTCAAGCCCCTCTGAGTTCAGTAAGCTTTACTTGCAGGCAGGGCCGTGGAGTCGGTACGCCAAACCTTCGACTCCGACTCCTCTGTTTATCTACTGTCCGACTCCGACTCCACCCAAAATTGCTTCCAACACAGCCCTGGAAAGGGCTGTAAATGTCTTTTTAAATTGGAAGCTCTCATAGGAGCATTTTTATCGCTGCCTGAATATGCGCTGATCTTGGCATCACAGCATTTGTCTTCATCTGGGTCCTGTGTCACACACTGACACACAAAATGTTTTCCATCTTGAGTTATGGCGAAATGCTCAACTACAGCTGACTTCATGGGAAGCTTCTTTGACATTTTGAATTTATATTTTAAAAAAATTGTCAATCAAAATTTATTTTGAAGCCGGAGTCAGAGTCTGTACATTTCTACCAACTCCGACTCCGACTCCACCCAAAATTGCTTCTGACTCCACGACTCCGACTCCGACTCCACAGCCCTGCTTGCAGGTAGAAGAGCACAAAATTAGGACTGCAGCTTTAAACTATCAATTTGGAATGTGGTACTAATATTTCCTTTTGGGTTTTTCTTCATAGAATGAAGTTTGTTGAAGGGTGCTAAGAGTTGTTAGGAGATCCTTATTCCCCTCACAGAGCTACAGTTTGCAGAATTCCCTGGGAAGAATTACCTATTAAACCATTCTAAGAATTGTAGCTCTGTGAGGGGAACAGGGCTCTCCTAACAACGCTGGGAACTCTTAACAAACTACAGTGCCCAGAATTGTTTTTTTTTTGGGGGGGGGGGACCATGACTGTTTAAATGTATAGTACAGATGGGGCCTAATTTCAGCACTAGTTTCCGCCCACCCTTTCTCCCAACTGAAGTCATAGAATCCTAGAATAGTAGAGTTGGAAGGGGCCTGTAAGGCCATCAGGTCCAACCCTCTGCTCAATGCAGGAATCCAAATCAAAGCATTCCCGACAGATGGCTGTCCAGCTGCCTATTGAATGCCTCCAGTGACGGAGAGCCCACCACCTCTCTATGTAATTGGTTCCATTGTCATATGGCTGTAACAGTTAGGAAGCTTTTCCTGATGTCTAGTTGAAATCTAGCTTCCTGCAACTTGAGCCGATTATTCCATGTCCTGCACTCTGGGACGATCGAGAAGAGATCCCGGCCCTCCTCTATGTGACAATCTTTCATGTACTTGAAGAGTGCTATCATATCTCCCCTCAGACTTCTCTTCTCCAGGCTAAACATGCCCAGTTCTTTCTGTCTCCTCATAGGGCTTTGTTTCCAGTCCCCTGATCATCCTTGTTGCCCTCCTCTGAACCTGTTCCAGTTTGTCTGCATCCTTCACTTAATTTACGGAGATTGATTTTGTCAGAACTTAATCAGACTGCCCACCTCTTGGTCTACCTGCTTTTGAAGTGGGAAGCCATTTGGTGGTGGTGGCCTGTCTCCAGGCCAGGCTACATGTTACATTAGTCATGTGTTTACCTTCTCTTACCCTGTAGAGAAAGCATCTGCAGGGCTCCAGTCTGAAACATGCTCTGGATCAGGAGTATGTGACAGTATTTTTGCTGAAAATTGCTTCATCCTGACTGTGAAAGTTCTATTTGCTGCCAATTTCTCAATTTCTTATGAGACTTCTGTGCAGATCCATGCAGCTATTTTTAGATCCACTTAAATGTGGGCTGGGTGAATACCCTGTGCACCCATATTAAAATTTACACTAGGCAATATTAGAAAGTATGTTGAACACTAAGTGGCATGATGACATTTTGCTTTATGTTTCCCACCCATCACCTCCAGCCAATTATGCGAGATGGTGTGTTGCATCACAATATATTGCATTGAAGTAGTTGTTGAGAAACAGCAAGCAAAGAGCAACAGGTCACACCCACACCATACATTCAAAGCACTTTTATACCACTTTAACAGTGATGGCTTCCCCCAAAGAATCATGAGAACTGTAGTTTGTTAAGGCTGTTGCAAATTCTAGCTATTGGCAAACTACAGTTCCCATGCTACTTTGGGGAAAGTAATGACTGTTAAAAGTCTTGTAAGAGTGATTTAAATCTACAGTATAGTGTGGCTGTGTGGAGTTATGACCTCAGTTGACTGTTTGTTGATTGAATTGGAGGAAGGTAGTGTGCTGAAGTGTTCCTCCATGCGTTTCCGGTATATCTGCAGTACAGACAAGGTAAATATACTGCATGTGACCTGTAGCCACACCTATTTCTTGTGCTAATTGACATTTTTCTCTCAAAAATCAGCCTGTCTTTTTCTAATTCTCTCTCTTTTTTTCAGAATCCCTTGTCTTCTTTTATTCTCTCCATGGTCCCCCTTCATCCCTCTCTTCCTCAAGATAAGGTTTGCAAAAGACTGGTTACTAGTATGCACGTGAATGGCTAGCATACTTCAATGCAACTTTAAATCAGCACAGACTACGAAGAGCCTCTTGACTGGTGGTGAAGCCATCAGAGTTTAGTAGGATCCAGAGAAGACAGTGTAGTTCAACCACCTCCCTTGGAGGCAGCATCTCCTGTTGGTAGGAGAGATGAGGAAGACCCTGCCAAGGTGAGACCAGGAACTGAAAACCACAACATGTCATGGATTTCTGGACTATTTTGAGATTTAGGACTGTACAAAACTTCGAGGAGGTCCATATAAGACCTTGACCATACATTGCTTCAGCAAATTGAGGCCAGGCAAGCAGAACTATTTAAAAACTGGGGCTGCCTCATGTGGAAATAATTCTTGAGGACAAACCCTCACACAGCTACTCTTTTGCCGCCTGACGAGATCTGCCTCACAAGACCTTCTCTCGGTCCCACCAGTTAAGACAGCTAGGCTGGTGCGGACCAGAGAGAGGGCATTTTAAGTTGTGGCCCCCACCCTCTGGAATTCTCTACCATATGATCTTCGCCATGCCCCCTCCCTGGTAAGTTTTCGCCAAGGACTAAAAACTTGGTTGTTTCAGTGGGCATACAGGACTCCAAGATAGTTTTAGCTTACAGTGTATAGATGTAGGTTGGTGGATTATAACTGTATTATATGTTAAAACTGTATTATATGTTGTATCTTAATTTTAATTATGTACGCCGCCTAGAGTGGCCGTTCATTCGGCCAGATAGGTGGCCTAAAAATAAAATTTTATTATTATTTATTATTATTATTATTTGCAAGTGAATAAAGATAGAAATTTAATAGAAATTCAGTCTGTGCATGAGGGTTTTGGTTTCATTACTATTGGTTGTTCTTTTTTCTGTATTTTTAGGAACCCTTTTTCTTTCACTCCACGAGGTAATAGTTGTGTTATTTCCTAATCTGCTTCTGTTTCTTTCCATCCTCTGTAATCTGCAAACAAGTTAGCCACACTTCTCCTTCACAGTCATTCTAGATCTTTTGGATCCTTCCTTTAACCCAATTGGCATCTCCATGTATCTGCCCGGCATCTGTCACCCACTGCTCTCTGTGTTCTCTCTCCATATTGCCACTTGGTTTTAACCAAAGAATCGCCAGGCCAGTCTGAAAACTGTCTTTTAATTAATTCATTATCCTATTTTTGTAATAAACTGCATATTCCTTAATTCTGAAATAAAAACGTATTCTGTCTGTAGAGCCTTGCTGATATCTCTTTGAATTCCTAAGGTCAGTTAAAGGCCTACTTGGCAGCTGAGCAAGAGGGGGTGGAAACAGCCACACAATTGTTTGATCAACATCAAAGCTATGTCTTGCTAGTTTTATCCATATTGTTGCTTTGTGTGCATGCACTGATTGCAGATTACTATGGCAAATACTTTTCAGCACAGGGCAAAAAGCAGACAAATGAACTAATTCCATTCCTTTCTAAGGATGCATGTGTGTGTGTTTGTATCCCTAGAATTAGACTTTCCTGAGACATTACAGTAATTTGTTCTTTTTAAGCCCAGGTTATTTTCACACAGGAACACAAGCACACTCTTCTTTGAGAGCTGTTTTCTGGAATTTCTTCTCCAGTCTAAATAGCTTCCAGCTTTGGCCACTGAACTGTGAAAAGGCTCCCCCCCCCACATTCAGAACAAGAAGAAAATGGGCAGAGTTTGTTTCCTTCACCACCTTCAGATGTGTTCAGAAAGGCTGTTCTGTTTGGCCCTTCACTACTCCTATTTTCCTCTTAAGATGAGGTGAATGGAGGAACATTACTGTCCTTTGAATTCTGTCTTTCTATACACAGTCCAGCGTCTTCAGGTTAAGCCTGACGTTTACAATCCTGCAGAGAATAGTGGCTTAATGCTTGAAACTGAAAGCTGGGCAGGTTGATATAAAGCAGTGGAGAAACTGAAATGAATCGTCCCATTCATTCTTCTTATCGTGTTTATCTTTTCTCCTCAGATAGTATAGAACTAACATGCTGTGTCCCTTTGTCAAAAGTCTTTGAACAAATATATATATATATATATATATATATATATATATATATATATATATATATATATATATTCCTTTAAAGTACCAAGAGCTTATGTGAAATTCCAGGTCAGATGAGTACAAGGAGACTCTTAGGTTCATGTGTGTTTTCCCCTCTTCTAACCTGTAAATCCAGATTTTCAAAACGCAGTATGTCAGCAGCTGCTTTCACATTCAGCCAGGAGTAATCACTTCTCTGTGTGTAGGTACTTATGTGGCTCTCCTCTCATCTGTTGCTGCACAAACATTAATGGGTTTATCCTCCTAGTCCGTCAAGCTGGTGTGGCTGCTTGAAGTGAGGCACATCCTCCCTGTCTATGAAGCTAGGACAGTGTTTTTGAAAAAGCATGATGCTCACTAAGCATCTTTCTCAACGTCATTTGAATGTTTATAGCAGAACAGAGACTTTTGAACCCTGGGAATGAAGGAGATTGATCTCGCTGGATAGCAGAGTTGAAAGCCCATATCGTTGGTTTGCTGCTCTTCAACCTTCCGTCTGTCCCATCATTTGTGATATGTTCTGTAGGTGGACGCTCTGATAACTTGTCAGCCACAGATTATTACAGGGCAGCCTTCACCAACCTGATGCCCTCCGGATGTTTTTGGCTACAACTGCTATCAGTCCTATGTTGGCTGGGGCTGGTGGAAGCTGAAGTCTAAAACATTTGGAGGGTATCAGGTTAGAGCAGACTGTTGTGGTGTATGCTGGATGGCATTTTATTAATCTTCTCTGAATTCTGTTCCTATCAACAGTGGCCACTTGGGTGGCAGAAATCCAGAACCCCACTATGCTGAATACGCAGGAGGGCCCCCCAAAACAGCAGGGTTGCTTATCACTTTTTGAAGTAAGTGAAGTAATATACATTATCATCTAACAGAAAGCCCCCTCCAGGCCATTAAGTTCAGACTCTAAAATTATCTAATTGTACCACTGCCTGGCAACAGTGAGGAATGAAATGAGACACATACAGTGGGGATTCACAGAATGTATTTTGACAGTACAAATACTGTCTACTTGGAAGTAAGTCCCACTGAGTTCAATGGGACTTACTCACAAGTAAATGTATATATGACTGTAGTCTGAATTTACAACTTAACTCTACAGCACTTAAGTCTATAGAACCTTTGAAATGATAAAAGTGCTTTACAAGACTATCATTTTATTTGTATCTGCCCTCATAGCTGAGATGAGATTATTATTCCTGTTTTAGAGATGGAGAACTAAGGTGGAAATAACATAATTACCAAAGAGGCTACACAATGAATCCATAATTTCTAGAGGGACCCAGGCTCCCAAGATTCAGTTTAGTTTATATAAAAAGAAAGTTCAGAAGACACCTGCCCCCACATGCTCTGTGAACATGTGAGGGGAGTAGTGGTAATGCACAGATACCTATGCACCTTCACACCAACGTGCGTGATGCTTACACCACATGATGGCCACACATTCACCATCAGTGTGAAGGGAGACTATGCTTTTGCCAGGTTCTTGTTTATGTACAGGAGTTTTACAAGTGTCTGCATCTATATGTACACAGGGCCCTTTGCATTAACACTGGTGGGTGCAGTCAGCATACTCAAGAGGTAGGGTCAGTGGAGCACATGACATTGGGGCAGAACCAGGAGGTGTCATTTTGGTTCCCCTCTATGTGTTGTATGTACTTGATGAAGGTGCTTGAGTGATCAGCCCCTTACTCTCAACAACTGGAATCTAACACTTATGTGACTGGCATGATGTTTTTACTCCAGAGTCCCTTGCTAACTGAATTATATATATATATGTTCTTGTTGTATTATATTATGGGATCTTATTGTATATATCTGTATTTTTGTTGTACACCGCCCAGAGAGCTATGCTAGTGGGGCGGTATAAAAATTTAACAAATAAATAACAAATAAATTATATGGAGACTAAGCTGAACTAGACCTGTTTTTCTTTAGCTTGATTTGAGGTCCCTTTTGTGACTATAATCATTGCTTCGTTCCTCATTTATTTTGCATTTGACTGGTTCCAGGAACCAATAACTTCTACACAAGCAGATAATTTTCTTGCTTTGAAGTAATGTGAACTTGTTCTGGAAGATACTGTTCAAGTTTGTCTAATTAACTTCCTGTCACTGGCAGCCAAGGCGTAAGAGGACTCAGGTACAGCAGCTAACTCATTTCTGCAGTCACTCTATCTGGCACTGAATATAGATTGAGAAAAATCTGTGCTTGAGCAAGATGTGTGGTAATGTTGTTACGCTGTGTTAAAAGGCTCTTTAAAAATACATTAGGTTCTCTCGAGAGTGAGTGCTGTTATCTGCTATTACGTTCAGACATTGCACAGCCGGTGGTAGTCTCCCCTGCACACAGTTTTGAGCAGAGATGTACTCTGATCTTAAGGCAGACAAATGTGTTAAACTGAGTATATGATGATGACTATACCACACTAATTTTCTCTGCATGCCCAAGCAAGATTTAACTGCAGACCTTCAAAAAGCCAGAATAGGAAGGATAGGACTACAGTTGAAAAAGGCACCATTTATGCTCACTAAATGGGAAAAGGAGCTTCTTATACAGTGGGGTTTAAACGTCATCAACCTAGTGTCTTCTAAGACATCCTTACCTGTGCTGTCCTTTTAAGGATTTCACTACTTTTGCAGGGAGTAATTTCTATTGTTATAATCAGTGATATGGTGCTTTTGAACATTTTAAAAAGCACCCAGGGCTGGGTGACACAATTTTCAAGCTCATATAAAGGCACAGGGATGAGGACATTTTCAGGGACGAGGACATTTCAGTTGGAGTGTATTGCCTAGAGCTGTCTGGGATACAACTAGGTCAGATACAGTCCACAGTGAAGCAGAGGCTTGTGCACCAAGATGGGCATCAACTTTAAAAGATCCTGATCCAGCCTTCTCCCAGCCCTGTGGTCCTATGCCAAGCTGTAGGTCTTCTTAGGGCCCTAGGCAAGATATCTGTACTCTGCCCAACATCACCAGCAAAAGTGTTCAACTTGCTCACTTCTATGATCTCTAATCCACTTTCCCTGCTAGTCCCCCAAGAGCCAGGATAGCAGTGGGGAATGAGGTTTAGTGACTGAGGCAAAGTCCTGGATAATCACCCTAGCCTTGCTGGGCATTGGTGCCAGGCATGCCATGGGTATTTGTGGGACACAGCAAAGCATCCTCGCACCAGGCTACATACACCCTGACACAATAACTTGTCAAGCTATTTTGAATGCAGCTTAGTGGCTTATCTAGCTGGGGGAAATGACTTGAAATATACTTACACCTATCTCTAGAAGAAAGAATAACCAGCATCTCTGTTAAAGCATCAAATTTGACAGCGAGAAGCATAAACAATAATCATTGCAAACAGTTGGCACGGAAGATGTGACATGCTTACAACATTCAATGGTGGAAGTAAGATACCTATCTAATCCTATTTATTCCAGTGCTGTTGGTAACTATCATACAATCCTTTTGTTACCACTTGACATCAGAAAACATGCCAGTAAGATACCCATGGATTTTTCACCACATTATCTCTTCACTTGTTTTATAGTAATCATTGGCAGGAGATAGGCGACGTATATCTACATTGTTGACATAATTCCTTTTGATCATGGAGACAGGATAGGTCTGCTTATATTGCCTCTGGGAATAAACTGGGCATTCTGGAATATTTTGTAACCATCAGTGACAAAATTACTACAGTGGGAGGAACTGGTGCTGAGGAAGATCCATCCAACTTATGGCCTGTCAGCTTTGTGTTTTACATAGTAGTTCGTTAATTCTTCAAATAAAGTTTTGGGCTGTAACTGGCCTGTTTTAAAAGAAGAGAACACAGAAGTGTTTAATATCTATATGCAGTGTTATTGTGATGAATACTGTGCTCATGCACTGTTAAGATTAATGGTAGTACTCTCTGGCTTTGGTAGATGAAAGACTTCAAAAGAGCATTTGATTTTACAAATAACCTGGTGCCTCAGAAGTCCTGCGTGCTGCAGTGAATAGTATGTTGAATCTGTTGGATCTGGGAGAGCTGGGTTCAGCTTTCAGTTCTAGAGCGCTCATCCTTAATTTATCTCTGACATGGGAATTTATTCAAGGTATATTGTGAAAATGAACAAGCTGAGTATAAAGTCCTGTATTCATGAAGTGTTAGATCCATGATAAACACTGTACTAACACAATACAGTATAAATCCCAAGGTAACCTTTTGTTAGGACCAACTATGTTGTCACAGAGTAATGAGAGAGCTTTTGAGTTTGGTATTTATAGTAACAGAAGGTAGAGAATTGTTGATTTTGGATTTCTTTCTAATTCACCAGCATGGCTACCAACATTTTTTCTTTAGCATAGTGCAGTGGCTCAGAAAAGGAGTTAATAGCCACAGCCCCGAGGCTCTATCTGCAGTATGGGATAACAATATTGACCTACCATTCAGGGTTGCTGTAAGTGATTGCTGAAATAATGAATGTGAACCACACTGAAAGCTCAGAAAACACTATATAATAAATAATATGTATAATATTATCTTGACAATTAGTGTGGATTCTGACATTATCCTCTTATAGAGGCAATACATATAGAGAAAGTTCTGTCTACCTGCAAATCCACATTGCAGTTTGGTGCTTACTAATATAATCCTAACAAGATACATGATATTACTAGATTTAATTATACAGTCTAGAATACTAAGAGCTTTGCCCCTTGCTGTTCTCCATCCTGCTCTCAAGCTGCAGTCTCCTTTCATCTTATCCTCACCACATGAAGCAAGGTAGGTGTTCCCTTTATATGGCTCAGGGCTGTGGTCATATGATTGCCCAAACTTCATTTAATCAGTTCAGGGAATCAAAAACTACTAGAGATCTTTTTATTACTTTAATGCTCATTCAAAGCATAAAAAGCTGCAAAAATATTCACACACACTCAAACATCTTGGAAGTGTTTGTGTTAAAAGGGCACATGAAAGGAACACCTGTGCCAAATGAGAATATATTACCTATTGTTAGGGCAACATCATTGACAATATTTTTAATTGTGTCAGTTTCGCAAACTGAACCCTTTGTAAATGCAGATTTTTCCTATTGAGCTGTTGCTATTCACCCAATTGGAAGTGCACGATTCAATTCATGGCATTATTGGTGTCGGTCAAGCAAAATCGTCAGTGTATTTTTTTTTTCTCCAGGGGATGACAAATTGATCATCTCACAAGGGTGGGATGGGGGCAGAAAGGTTGGAGACCCGAGTTGCTGTTCCTTAATCTGCAAGTCCCTCCTTGCAAATACTGGCAAGGACTTGGGCACTCCACTTGGAAGGCACCCTTTGGTGGCAGCAGTCCTTCACAGGGGCACTTTGCAGAACAGCAGGGAGAGTGTGTGCACCTTTGTCATTGGGCAGCTCCCAAGTCCAAGCAAGGGACCTGAGAAGACAGAGGGAGCGGGCGATGGCATAAGAGAGTGTACGTATCTTTGAGGGAGGAGGGGAACTCACGGAAGAGTTAGTGGGCAGAGAAAGGGGAACTGCTGAAAGTGAGGATTCACCCGGCCACTAAAAAAACATAGAAGCAAAGCGCCTACAAGAAGGAGTGCAGCACAGCTGAGATGGTTTTTCCTTTCCTTTTTGCAGTATCAGTGGATTGGATTAATATGGATTTAAAGGGGAAAACTGTGTGATACCTTCTGTTTGACAATGTCATGTCATGTGAACCATGCAAATTAAAAGGGGATGCAAGTAGCACCAGATACACAATAAATCGCTGTGTGGATAAGCCCCATGACTGTTTAAAGTGGTATAATGCAGCTTTAAATGAAAAGTGCAGACGGGGCCTTATTTTTCATTCTGGTCAGTGTGTCAAGCCATGGTCTTAGTGCAACACTCCAACCTACAGCACCTCCGCTGTTTGATTAAGCTCCTCTCCAACTAGAGAAAAGAGCCAATCCTCTTCTAGCACTTTCTGCTTTGTCAATTAAGTCAGCTGCTTGGGGAGGGGCATGGGAGAGAGGGAGACTCTTTAAGAGTCAGCCATTGTCTTTAAAATTGTGTATGTGAGAGAGGGAAAGGGCTTTAAAAAATACAATATTAAGCCATTAGAAAATTCTATTCCTGTATAAAAGAATGAAGGGATTTTGGTTGAGGCTTCTAGTGAACCTTACATTCTGGGATATCCTGTAACAGTATTGAAGGTTTAAATAGGCAAGCACCATCATATTTTAATGGAGGCTTACATACAAATTATGACTATGGCACTGATCCAGATACCATAATGTAGAAACGGGTGTGTGAGACCAGTACTTTGGGAAAACGACTTGTAGAGAGGCTGGCCAGTGTTTGTGTTTTATGCTTTTGAAATAAAGGTGTGGGTGCATATCCATATGTAATATGAGTTAGTGTGGTGTAGTGGTTAGATAGGTCCCCCAGGTCCTAGACCAACAGAGTTCAAACTTCCACTTCACCTTGAAGCTCACTGGGTGACCTTGGGTCAGTCACCAACTCTCAGTCTAAACTACCTCACAGTGTTGCTGTGAGGATAAGATGGAGAGGGGAAAACCATGTATGCTTCGTGGAGGAAAGAGCTCCATGGGATAGAAATGTAATAAATAAATAAATAAATAAAATAAACATACATTGTGCTTAATGATGCTAAAGACCGCATTGTACTGGTTAGCTGTGCATGCCACTATGTATACCAAGTGCTATAGATGGATTCACACCTGTATTCATACATGTGTTTTGGTTTACCATCATCCATTAGGGATCTAATACCAAGGTAGGCATGCAGAAGACATATTTTTGCCCCTGTGCACCTAGTGTGGGTTTGCACACATACAACCACTGTTCTGCACATAAAGGCGACTCGTATCTCCTGAGGTAACCAGTTGCTGGAACAAACATATTGCTTATAGGCAATAGAAATCCATCTAGACAGAGTTGCACTTTTCTTAGTTCAGAAAAACAAAGTTTCAGTTCAGAACCAAAGATAAAACAATACTTTCACTCAAAATAAACAAAGGTTTTTTTAAAGTTGAAAACTAGACATATTTCATGTAAAATACAAAATATCTATATAAAACTTTGTCAGAAAGAAAAGTTTAGCTGTTAACTCTAGAACTGAATCCTTTAAAAAATAAGTTTTGTTCTTGTTGATTTAACTCAGCTTGTTATTTTCAAGGATGAAAAGAAATAAAGTTTGTTTTAAACATATTTTGAAGCAAAAATATAAAGTGTCAGTCAATAGATGTTAAAGTCAAATAATAAAGCCAGAAAATATGTAGTACAGCGTGCTTTAAGAGACCATTTAAAAATACTAATTAGAGACAGATCAATGAACACAGATTATAGCAGGACATCAATTTCCTTTATCCTTCCAAATCAGGTTGCATTAAATTAACTCTCTTTGGCCTTCATCCTAATGTATAAGTTAGCTATATTCATGATGGTAATAGTTTTTCTGCATTGAAGACTAGAACAGCAGGAAGAGAATTTTGTAGCTCTTTTTGCAGATGGTTCCTATAGGTTCATTATGACATTCATAAGATGAGGTGATGTTCAAAGCCAACATAGTTTAAAACAAAATATGACGTGCGCAACTGTAGGGAAGTTCTTTTAAGATGTAGTCCTCTACTCTGTTGTTCCTGTTCTGTAAAGAGGCACAAGTAGAGTTTGCAACCTTCCAACCTTTTTTGTTTCATGGTTGACAAGTTTATGGGCACTGACTGCCTTCAAAACTGTATTTGGACCCACCATCTGCAAGTGTTAAATTCAGTACTCAGGTTCTTATTTGCTGTGTTTGATACGCACACATTAAATTATTCTGCATCGTCTTATACTGTATACAATCATACAATTTTGTCTGCCATCTTGGTAGTTTTGATTCTGCAGTCTCTGGTTTCAAAAAAGCAATTATTAATGTACATTTTCTAATCAACTTCTGCTCAGCCCCTGCTGTCACTAGAGCTTTCACCTTGTAACACAGACATCTATGGCTTTTCTATCTATTCCCCACTCTGTCGTGTGATTCACCTCTCTTCTTTATCTTTGATGTGAGCTAGTCTCTGGGTGTGCTGATCAACAGATGGGGGAGGAGAGTGAATGAAAGGAACAGGGAAGGAACAGGTGGGATGAGCTATGGCTGCCTTTGTTTCTTGCTTCAGTGGAAGAGTTACAATGCAATCCTATACATGTCTACTCAGAAGTAAGTCCTATTGAGTTCAGTGGGTATAGGATTACAGACTTAAAAGTTCATGTTCATAAGGTGGCAACCCTAGGCCTTCCCTTTGGGGAAAGGTTGCTGAATGTATGGCAGTTTTGACGTCAAGTTAATTGAGCTGATCTTGGATTCCTAGAGCCACTCCAGTTTGATACTGGGGGTGAAATTACTGGGGGGGGGGAGTAAGGTTACATGCCCCATTTTAAAAACATTTTGCTTTGTTTTTTAAACACAAAATCAGCCTGAGCGGAATGTAAGATGGAGCAGCTGAAAAGCGCATCAAGAGAGGCCACTTAATCCTTCTGATTGATTTCCAGCTCAAAATCACACACACACACCAAGCTGCTTTTTCATCTGTGGGTCAAAATATATGAGAAAAAGTAGCCCAAGATTTGGAGCAGAAAAACTACAGGAGTTTAAAGGATTAAGCAAGCCTTCCACTTCTCTAATTTGTAACCTCTGCCCAGGCTGATTTTGGTGTTTTTTATTTGAGTCTGTGATCTAGATCCCTTGATCAAGACCCAGAAAAAAAAAATCTTGTGTAGCTTAAAGGCATTTTACCACATCAGGAACTGAGGAGAGCAAATACAAGGCTCATGAATTAGGAGTTCTCCACAGAAGATGAAAGTGGGAACCACATATATTCAACACTATAAATAGTACAGTGCTTCTGTGTCCCTATATTGATGTTAATTTTCAAGTATTTGTATTGTTCCTAGTGTGACTATTCTTTATAGTCTCACTAACAATGGTGCAAAAACTTGAACTCCCACCCTCCCAGAATACTATTTGCTTTTTACTAACCCACTGCGGACACCAAGGATACACGTCCACACACATGCCTCTTGGGGAGCAAGTTTGGCTTCTCTCTCTTTTTCAGTTTACGTGTTCCAGACCATATGTTCATCATCCTGGCACTTCTTCCTGCACTACATTTTCTGATGACTAATTCTAATTTGAGCATATTCCCTTGGATTTTTGAATGTGGAGGTGAGCCATTCCAGGAATAAAACAGATAGTCCCAAATTAAATGGTGATACCTTATTCCAGATGGAACTGGATTTTCCTTTTTTCAGTTTTGGAAGCATTAGCAGTATCTTGCCAGCTATTAACGCCCACAATTCCCTTCCTGTTTCCTACTTCAAATCTTCTGTCACCCTGGCCCCACAATATCTCAGGCCTGGAGGACCAGTTATATTTACCATGAGGATGCCACTGAAAACAAAAGTGCCAAGTGTCCTCCACCTCTCTCACACACATGCATCTGTTAAAAGTGCTTATCATACAGGCCACCAGCAACATGTTGCACATCTCCTGGTTTTTGCTAGATGAAATGTTGAGATGCACAGAGATTCCCAGCATAATGGTGATGCCCCATAGGAAGCTGACTTGTACGAGTCAGACCATCTAGCTCATCATTGTCTACACTGACAGGTAGCAGCTCTAATTCAGGAAATATTAGTGATAACCCAAGAGATTTCAGCCTTCTGGGTAATATACATTTTCATATGGTAAACTGCAACTGAGCATCATTCCTAACTTAATTATTAATATACTCGTCTGCTCATGTCATACTGCTCCATATCCAATCCCACTTCCGTTCTCATTATGATGGGTTGTATTCAATGTAGTGTTAAGCAGATTATTCCATCAACGCAAGCATTTCTCCTTGCACAATGGAATGGTCTCCTCCCTCCTGTGCCCCCTAAATCTGTTCTGGGTTTCCCCCAACCCTACAGCACAGATTTTGGAACAGTGCGGGGTGATTAGAGGGATGAATCCTGGTGCGTTACTGCTAATTCTTGCACTACTGCAACTATTTAGTTGAATGCTACCCATTGCTGGCTTGCATCATCCTGATATTCACAGTCAAATAAGGTTAAATCTGCCTGTGACCATATAGGCTTAGCTGATAGCCAGCCTTCCTTATGTGGCTTGTGTTGGGTTTTTAATTTATACTATGTCACTCAAGGTAGAGCACATAGCTCCAGAGAAAGGCAAAGCTCCATTGGATGTTGTATAGATTGGAGTGGCTCTTCTTGGGAATGCTTAGCTGGCCTAAAGGGCTTATTGGTCCTAAAGACAGTGGAGCTGTTGTGCCTTTACTGCATGGCTGAGGCCCACACTTATTTTTCCAAGCACACAGTGCTGTCTTGCTCAAAGCAGCCTCTGTGTGCAAAATGCATGTTTTGTCCATCCTGTCGCAAACATTCGTTTCTCTTGGTGAAGTAGTTGTAATCAGGCCGATAAGAACTGCTGCCAGACACAGCCAATCAGCCCCACGTTATCATCTGGAAATGATCAGAGCCCTAGGTTGAAGCCATTTTTATAGAATTGATTAGTTCCTTATTTCTGGATTGTACCATTAAAAAAAACGTTGCTGCTTACAGTCCCTGCCTAATTCATCAGGGTTGTCTGTTTTACGTTGTAAATAGCAAAGCTTAGTTTGTTGTGTGAATCCAAAGCCTTAAGCATGCTTTTGAAGTCTGTGGCTTTGTAATTCAAAAATAATCTGGATAGTGTCTGCTCCTTTGCAAGTTTTAACCAATGAATAATAATCAATTATCATATCAAAGTGTTCATTGGCTACCTTGTGGGGTCGTACTGTAGGTGTTTGGTCTCATTTCCTTTGATGACTCTAAGCCCTCTTGCCCATCTGTACCACTCTTTGTGTTACCCAGTTTATTCCTTCAAGATGTCAACTCTGCTAATTTCTTTTTCCCTCCTGTGTTTATTTTCATATTTGAAAACCAAAAGAGACAATTGTGTTCTGGTTAATGAGGCCTCATACAACACTTCAATTATTAACAAACACATTAGTAAAGAAAATTGCAATGAAATAATTAGAATTTACTTTTTGGGGGAGGGGTAGGAACTGGTTGGGATTGGTCTCATACATTCAGCCTGATCCTACTCATGCTTAACTTTGAATTAAATGGGACTTACTCCCACGCCAATGTGCATAGGATTGCAATCTGAGCCACTTCTCTGAAATTACCTGTTCAGCATGACACTTTCTGCAATATGGCTTCTCCCTGCCCTGTCAAGGTAACAACTGAAGCTTTGGGCTACATGGGGAAAAAGACCACACTGTGGCTCCGCCTTTTACTCTTCTGTAACTGGTGGAATGCTGTGGTGGGAAAGAACCTCAGCAAGGACTCCTCCCATGTTGTCAGATGGTTTTCTGATATTACCTTTGGAATACAGGAGTGAGCCACACTGTATTGGTGCCCATCTGGTTGTGTCCAATGTAGCTGTCCTGCCCAGAGCCCGAGGCAAGAGATGGAGACGAGGCTTGGTTCAATTCTCATTTTATTAGTGTGATGGTTACATCCAAAGCAATGCGCTTCATAAACCTGTCTACTCTAGCTCACTACTTTCCCTAGCTAAACTACCTAAGCAGTCTCTGCAGCGTGTGGGGAGAGTTGACTCCTGCTTAAGTAGGGAAGGTCTTTGCCTGTAGATGACGTCTCCTCCGAAGTTCTACCCAGGGCTGGTTCTAAAGGGCAGTCAGGTGGGGCACTGGCCCAAGGGCACTGGAGCTACAGGGGCCCCTGAGGGGCCCCTCCGCTCACCTTCCATGATCTGTGGCAGCAGCCATGGATCGCAGGGCAGGAGCTTCCGCCTACCCGCCATTCCCTCACCCCACCTACCTCTCTGCCTTTTAGCATTGCCCTTAATGAAGATGGCGGCCGAGGTTTCCTTAAGGTGCTGAAGCCCCTGCTACCATCTTGGTTGATGGCAGAGATGCACATGCGTAGTACACATGCATGCCATCAACCAAGATGGCGGCGGAGACTTCATCCCCTTAGGGAAACCGTAGCTGCCATCTTGGTTAATGGCAATGCTAAAAGACAGGCAACAGGTAGGTGGGGGGCGTGGGGGGCTGTGTGCATATGCACATGCATGTGCATGTGCACACACACACACCAGGGCCCGGGGGAAGCTGTTGCCCAAGGGCCCGGCATGCCTGGGGTTTAGGGTTGCCAGGTCGGAACCATCCAAAAACCTGAGAAAATGGGGGCGGGCCCTAGTGACGTCGCGGGGCGGGCCCTAGTGATGTCATGGGGCGGGCCCTAGTGACATCATTAAACATGATACATTGTATCAACCACAGTTGCTTGGAGCATACCATTAAAAAAAAATTATCTGGAGATTAAAATAGAAATCTTACCTAAAATAGGGAGTTCCTAGGTCCATCTGAAGTGACAAGGTCATTCTTTCTCACAAGCTTAGGGTGATGCAAAATGGAAATGGACTGCCTTCAAGTTGATCCCAGATAGGGTCTTCACGGTAAGCAGTATTCAGACAGAGGTGGTTTACTATTGCCTTCCTCTGAGTCCGAGAGGCAGTGACTGGCCCAAGGTCACCCAGTGAGCTTCATGGCTGTGTGAGGATTTGAACCCTGGTCTGCCAGGTCACAGTTAAACACCTTTAGGGAAATTATTCCTGCTACATCACACAATAATTTGCATTAATTAACTTATTTTGTAGAACCCAAACTTTCTTGTAGACCTGTAGGAGTTTCACAGGCACTAATGCAGGGGCCTAGTGGGTAATCCAGCCCTGCACACAAGTATGCCACAATGCTGCTGGAGGAGCCCTGTTGGATCCGAGTAAAGGCCCTTCATATCACAAGCTATATAGCTCTGTGTACCATTTGCTGGGAATCACAAGTGGGGACAGCGCTGCTGCACTCGGGTCCTGCTTGTGGGCTTCCCACAGGCATCTAGGTGGTCACTGTGTAAACAAGGCATTGGACTAAATGGGCCTTTGGCTGATCCAGCAGGGCTGTCCTTATGTTCTTCAAACTCAGCATCCAACCCTGGCCAGTCAAACGCATCCTGTAAGCTCACAACCAGACAGCAAGGCGATAGACCAGGGATTTGCAAACTCACCACCACCACTACTTGAACATTGCTGTGGGTCTTGGCAGACCACTTAATGACTTTTTTGCCTGCTGAAGCAATTGAATGGTTTTTAATTGCATCAAGATGAAACGTCTTATAAAAGATTATACAAAATAAGAATAATCTTTTATAAAAGATACTAATGCTTGGGAAAATAGCAGGGAGTAGAAAAAGAGGAAGGCCAAACAAGACATGGATTGATTCCATAAAGGAAGCCCTATGATTCCATAAAGGCATGCCTACCAAGATCCTGCTGTGCGTGCTTCTTGGATATTCTGGACCTCGTCCTGGCTATCTACAGCAAGATAAATGTGGTGTTGGAGGAGCGCTTTGTGGATACCATGGACTGCGAAAAAGACAAATAATTGGGTGTTGGAACAAATTAAACCAAAACTATCACTAGAAGCTAAAATGATGAAACTGAGGTTATCATACTTTGGACACATCATGAGAAGACATGATTCACTAGAAAAGACAATAATGCTGGGAAAAACAGAAGGGAGTAGAAAAAGAGGAAGGCCAAAGAAGAGATGGATTGACTCCATAAAGGAAGCCACAGACCTGAACTTACAAGATCTGAACAGGGTGGTTCATGACAGATGCTATTGGACGTCGCTGATTCATAGGGTCGCCATAAGTCATAATTGACTTGAAGGCACGTAACAACAACAATACACTGCACCAGGAGATAGAAGTCTGTAATCATAGAAAAGACTATACCATCTAAATCTATGGGTACAAAATGCCATTTAAGAATGCTCTCCCTGTGTAAAAATCATCCTTGCAAGTAATTATGTTTCAGAGAGAAAGGTGCTGTCTTCATCTGTTCTCTACTGTGCTAGTATTCTAGGTGAATTAGAAAATTTGATTCCCGCCCCTTCCACCTGCAGTCTAAACTTATACAGACTATTCTATCACCTCAGAATTCTACTCCTAAATTTATGATATGTGTAGACCAGATCAGAGCTGTGGCTTGAAAACTAATGAGGTAAGTGTGGAGTACTACAGAGACAGCTGTGCAATACCCACATCTTTTGTAGAAGCTGCAGACGTCACCATGCTGCCTCTAAGACCAGTGGAAGCAGGCAGTACCTGAAGTCATGATACTACTGCAGCATTGCCCCCTAGGCTGGAAAGAGTATCACAGACCTTTTCCAAATTTTTCTTCCAGGTTGATAATGAGAGGGATATTAAGGCTAAAATCCAATACCCACTTATTTGGGAGTAAGTTCCATTGAACTCAGTGCAGCCTACTCCTGCAGCCAGGCAGGCAAACCCCAGGCAGCCAGGCAGGCAGGCAGGCAAACCCCAGGCAGCCAGGCAGGCAGGCAGGCAAACCCCAGGCAGGCAGGCAAACCCCAGGCAGGCAGGCAGGCAGGCAAACCCCAGGCAGGCAGGCAAACCCCAGGCAGGCAGGCAGCCAGGCAGGCAAACCCCAGGTAGGCAGGCAGGCAGGCAGGCAAACCCCAGGCAGGCAGGCAGGCAGGCAGGCAGGCAGGCAAACCCCAGGTAGGCAGGCAGGCAGGCAAACCCCAGGTAGGCAGGCAGGCAGGCAAACCCCAGGCAGGCAGGCAAACCCCAGGTAGGCAGGCAGGCAAACCCCAGGCAGGCAGGCAGGCAGGCAAACCCCAGGCAGGCAGGCAGGCAGGCAAACCCCAGGCAGGCAGGCAAACCCCAGGCAGGCAATGCCTGCCTGCCTGCCTGCCTGTCTCTCTCCCTCCCTCTCTCTCTCTCTCAAGCGGCCTGCTTACCCCAGAGGCCTAACAGACGCCTGCGACAGGGAGGCCTTCTTACCCCCTCTGCTGGAAACGACGAGGTGCTCTGGTCCTCCTCCTGTCTCTCCACTTACAGTCCTGCCCTCAATGAGAAAGGGCGGGAAGCCGGCCAGCCACAGCGTCAATCACGCATGCGTGGCTCACAGAGACTCTCAAAAGCCGGAGATTAGCCTCTTCAAAGGAACTATGGCCGGAGGCCGGAGACGGCCCCTTTTTGCCGGAGACTCCGGCAGAAAACCGGAGACCTGGCAACCCTACTGGGGTTAGCCCTGGTTCCACCCTCTCAAGGTCCCTGCTCAAGCGGGGCGAGCCTCCGACGGCCCATATGACAGCGGGGCTTCACTAGGTGATGGCTTGACTTCAGGGAGTGGGAAGCTGGTTCATGGGGAAGCGTTTGAAGTGCCAGGTGGGGATTCCTGTAGGGGCAGGGTTGGCGTGCGTGAGGGGTACTTGCAGGTGGTGTGGGAACCACCTCGATGGGGGGGCTGGCTGGGGAAATCTGCGGGCTGAGAGCACTCTCCCTTCCTTCAACGCTTCCAGGGACCTCTTCCTCATTTGATTCCTCTCCCTGAGTTAGCTCCTCTTGCACCTGGGGCGCAACAGTAGCGCTAAGTTAGAGTCCCATCAGCACAAAGATTACTTATCACTAGTGCAACAGGAATATCCCCCTGTGTGCCCTCTAAATCTGTTCTAGGGGTTCCTCCAACCCTCTGGAGTAGATTTGGGTAGGGTGCAGGGTGCTCATGGGGAGAGGAAAGTCCTCTTGTGCTAGAGGTAATCCTTGTGCTAATGGGATACGTTAGTAGAATACTGATCTACTCAGAGCTTGGAAAAGTTACTTTTTTGAACTACAACTCCCATCAGCCCAATCCAGTGGCCATGCTGGCTGGGCTGATGGGAGTTGTAGTTCAAAAAAGTAACTTTTCCAAGCTCTGGATCTATTCCACAAAGGTAATGTGAGAAGGGACCCTTGGTTGCAGTGGGCCTCCCCGCCAAATGCCTTGTCATTTGCAGCCCAAGGGCTCATCATATAAATATTTTATTGATGAGAATGGAGAATACATACTTCAGGATGGGTTATGGGGTGAGTCTTCAAAAGTTCACTTTCATATTGTTGCTTTCTTGCGCCCTGGAATAATCTTAGGAGATCATATGCCCTGGCGTAATCTTAGTAAAAGAAACACAGATGGAGAACTGCAAGTCTTCCAAGGCTACTGAATAGTAATACCAATATTCAGCAATACCAATAGAAGGATTCTCTGCATGGCATTATTATTGTTATTGTTATGTCCTGCTCTGTCTCCCAAAGGAGTAATAAAGTAATAAAAACTTCTTAAAAACAAATTCCGGAGCAGATGGAGACTGGGATAAAGGTCTCTACTTAAAAGGTTTGTTGAAAAAGGAAGGTCTTCAGTAGGTGCCGAAAAGACAACAGAGACGGTACCTGTCTAATATTAAAGGGAAAGGAATTCCAAAGAGTAGTTACCACAACACTAAAGGCCCAATTCCTACATTGTGCAGAATGGGCCTCCTGAAAAGATGGTATCTGCAGGAGGCTCTCACTTGCAGAGTACAGTGATGGAGAGTGTAAATAAGGGACCGTGAGATAGCTTTTCAGGTTTTATGGTCAGAAAAGTTTTATGGTCAAAGTGTTTGGAATAAATCTTGCAGAGCTTGGAAGTAATTTGTTAGGGGGGGGGAATTATTTGTAATTGATTACTTTTCTGAGGAACGAGTGGGAAATTTCTTTAGATATTGCTTGTTATAGAACAAGGAGCAATTTTATTAACTGTAACATTTCCATCTTTACTTTTGGGTGTTACTTGTGGGGGGAAGCTGGGGAAGTTTTCTGCTCCTCTGATTTGTGGATGAAAGTCATGTGCCTCATACTGGGCTTCTGTGCAGCATCGCTCTTCCCTCATGCTCTGTAGGAGACGACAAGGGAGGAGGTGGAGAGTGAGACGGTGGTGGAGTGGACAGAAAAATTAAAATCATTTAAAAAATGGACGGTGATGGTGAAGAATGGAGTGGAGAGAGAAAGCAACCGGAGGGCAAGGACGTGGATGAAGGCAGAGAAGGAGGCAGTAACGGAATGGAGATGGAAGAACTGTGGAGATGAGAGATGACAATGTGTGTGTGTGTGAATACTTTCTTTGAACTTAGTGCACAAAGCAGCCTCCACCCCCCTCCCTAGCTACTTTGCTGCATTTGGGAAAGCTTCATTATGGGGAAAGCTTCATCAGTTAATATTCTGTCTGTCAGACATCTTATTACTTGTGTGTGCCCCCCTCCCCAGATTTACTTTTGATTTGTGAATGCCATGACCATTGTCATTCCCTCCCCACGTTTATCTTTGCAACAATCCTGTGAGGCATTTTAGGCCGAGACAATATATGTACATAAGCAGCAGTGGTAGTTGTAATTGGTACAGCATTAATAAAGTGTAGCCAATGAAATGCTGAAATGTATTCTGGCGGAGTCCAGTCCTATATATGTCTACTCTGAATTAAGCCTCATTATGTTAAATGAATAAGTATATACGATTGCAGATTAAAGTTTACCTTTGAAAGGAACAAGCTGTCAGACATAGAATTTAAGAGACTTACTATTCTGGATGTGTTTGAAATAGATGGGTAGGTGGGAAGGGAGTTGTGTTAATCTAATTGGGTGTTCAACATAGTGCCCTCCAGATGTTGTTGGACTACAACTCCCATCAGTCTCAGACAACATAACCAATTATCAGAAATGATGGAAATTGCAGTCCTACAATATCTGGAAGGCACCACGTTGGCTATCCCTGGTCTGTAAGGCCCCACAATTAATTGTTATTGTTTGTTGCAATACATACAAGAACATAAGAAGAGACTGCTGGATTCAACCAGTGGCCTACCTAGTCCAGCATCCTTTTCTCACATTGGCAACCAGATGCCCTAAAGGGAAGCCCACAAGCAGAACCTGAGTGCACGAGCAGCACTCTCCTCACTTGTATTCCCAGCAACTGATACTCAGAAGCATCCTGTTTCTGACAGTGAAAGTAGAACATAGCCATCATTGCTAGGTGCCGCTGATAGCTTTATCCTCAATGAACTTGTCTAATCCTCTTTTAAAGCCATTCAAGTTGATGCCCATCACTGCTTCTTGTGGTAGCAAATTCCATAGTTTTACTGTATGCTGTGCAAGACCACATTTTTAATTGCAGGAGAAGGGATATTGTTTATTCTGGTGGATTACACTTGATATGTGCATTTTCTGTTTACCTCTGTTATGTCTCTCAAGTTCTACCTCTGACAGTTCAATCATGGATACATGTGTACCCAATGAGTTAACTGGGACTTTTTCCTAAGTAAGTATGTACAGGATTAAATTACCTCTAACTTATACTATTGACAAAAAAAATTACAAAGGCAACTAGTAAAGTACTAAAATTTGCATTTTTCTTTGGTGATAGGGGATTGCCATATTGATAAAAATGTGTTTTAGCTGAAAAGGGTGCTGCACAGTGTTTTTTGCAGCACAATACAGGCATGCCTTCAAGCACCGCAATGGAACACCTGTGGCAACGTAATGACTGTGAAGACATTCCTTGTCTGACGTGCTCTTTGAGCAAAGATGAGACATAACAGAAATGTATTGTAAAAGCAGCATTTCAAGTGTAAAATTTGATTTCTAGTGAAAAAGTATACGTGTGTTGAGGTATTACCACTGCTGGGGTGGGGGGATGGATGTGAGATTCTGTTATGCCGTTCTGTTAATCTTATGGATAAAAAAATTATTCTACTCCCCTCTCTCTGTGTTTATTTTTAATGTTGTTTTAGGCTGCTTAGATGTGCAGCAGTCAAGGCCAGCACCTTGTAGGCATTCCTTTTTTTAACAAAAGTAACTTAACTATAATCACAGTGCTTACTTTTGAGTAACAGTAAAGTAATCAGTTACTTTCAGAACAATTGTAATTGTAATGGTAATTTATTACTTTTTGGGGCCATGTAATAGTTATTGTAATTGATTACTTTTTAAAAGTAATCTTCCACGCTCTGAAATCTTGTGATTCAATAGCTGCACTAGTATGAGCTATTCACATGCACAGTGGTGCCAATCTCATCTATGTGGGGTTCCTTTTGAAATGCCATGTTCTAAAAGGTGCCTGTCTCCAGCAATGAGGAACCAAAAATAAAAATTACAGTATGCCTTCTCTGTTGGATCAAAGAACTGAAGCTCCTTGTGTTGCTTCTCTAAAAACCAGATTTTCCTATGTGAGGACAGCTGACACGCCATGGGGTTGGACAAGGAAAAATGGATTTTTAATCCAAAGAGGTTTGTTTTATTGGAACCTCGCATGACATCAAGAAAGCGCTGCTGGGAGAGGATTCATTGTGCTCAGTGATCTCTTCCCCTGCCAGCAGGCCTGCTGCAGATGGCCTTCTGGAATGGATTACAAGGGAATTACATTATTTATTTATTTTTTAAAAAAAGTTGGTATAAAAACAAAATGAGACTGAACATCTCAGGTAGGCCCTGTGATTTGAAAATAAGTCAGTTTTGAAAAGCAAACCATGTTTCCTCCAGTGAAATCCTTGTGCCTAAAGAAATTATTATTTTTCTGTGTCATGAGAACAGTTGCCTTGTTTTCATTGAACAGTTTCACCAGTCAACGAATCTGAGTGAGAATGGTAAAGTATGGACAATCTGTGGGCCAGCTTTGTATAGTGTGGGTTTTTGGTAAATGGAGGACCACTTGATAATGGTTTCTGAGAAGGTGCCCAGCTGCAAAAGAGGGTTCTGCACCTTTAGTTGTATGGAAAATATAATTTCAGCTTGTCATATGATATAGATATAGAGAGTCTGTCACTTGGATGTGCCCTTCAGTTATCCCTGAGGAAGCGCTACCGAAAAAAGGGAGCATCCGTAAACCCCTCCTCTACACAACTAAAAATACCCTCATCTACACAATTATTATTAAAGGTTCAGGACCCAGACAACTTTTTGTACCTGACTTCCCTACTGGGAAAATATTCAACTACCTTTCTTCTCAGTGACAATATCTTATGAAATCAGCAATGGAAGCTCCCTGTCAAGTCAATTTATTTCTGTAATTATTCTTAAGATCAAAGCCTAAATGTTTGTGTAGCCATCCTAAAATGATAGCCAGGAGTGTAGTCGTCCAGGGTCTCAGGGGGTCTTAGATCCCTTACTTTTTTGGGAGCCAGGTCCCAGCAGGGGACTCCAGTGTCTTATGAGCCAATCAGCATGAAAGGGGAGTGTGTTAGCCACTGAGAAGAGTCTTCTAAAGCAGTATTCAAGCCTGCCAGATTATTCTATAATCTTAGAAGGTTGTATAATTTTGGAAGGGGTTGTGGATGTGTCTGTTATACATTTCTGAATTTGCCACTACACTACTGACTGATCGCCATATTGGGAAAGCAAGGCGGATTGTGTGTGTGGCTTTGTCTTTGAAAGGGAGGCAGGTGTAGCTCAGTACATTTTCATCATCTGGCACACTGACAATATACTCAATTTATTATGTATGCAGTGAGCAAGCACTATGGAGCAGTGTTAACCAAGGATACACAAATGTTTAGAGGGTGTACGTGTCTCACAGTGTGTGAGCAACACCAGTGTAAGACCAGGGGAGCATGGTAAAACCAACTTCTATACAGTGTGGAGTGGCTCTTACCATATAAGAGTCCTGGCATAAGGGGGAAAAATGACCTGGGCATTATACCCAGAGTCCATCGTTTGAATGTGCCCCCTTGGTTACTCCAGAAGTAAGGGAACATCCTCAGGCTCTCCAGTTAACTTTGATGAAGAGACAAAGGCATTCATTCCAAGTTACTATGCCTTTTTAATGGGCACGATCCTTGTTTCTTCTGGTGTGAATAGACTGCTGGCGGAACTTCTGTCTGAAGCTGGAGCTTAGTTACCCATTGGTGCCTCTTTGTGCAGGACCATGCTCGCTCGCTTTCTCTCTCTCTCTTACCTGGGAACAGGTTTGTTCTCACTGAAGCGAAGCTGAACATATTAGCAGTTTGTGAACAAGATTTGTAAGTGGTCGGGAAGCTAATATCTCTGAAAGGGGGGTTGGGTGGGCCATCTCTCTAAGCTGAGTCTGATCTCAAAATAGTTGTTCATCATATTATAAACTCCCTTGTATTCTTAATCTGAAATAGGTGTATGTGTTTTCTTCAGTGTTTGGTATAGAGGCTGTGTGGTGTTGTAGTCAGAATGTGTGGCTGGGACCTGGAAGACCACGGTTCAAACCCCTGCTCAACCATGAAGCTCACTGGATGAACTTGGCCCAGTCACTGTCTCTCAGCCTAACCTACCTCACAGAGTTGTTGTGAAGATAAAATAGGTAGTGTGAGAAGCATGTTTGTATGCCACCTTGAGCTCCTTGGAGGAAAGGAGGGATATAAATGTAATCATAAAATAAAAAAATGTGTACTGACACCTATGCCATACAGCTCTGCATCCTTGGA
This sequence comes from Rhineura floridana, assembly GCF_030035675.1. Taxonomy (NCBI): domain Eukaryota; kingdom Metazoa; phylum Chordata; class Lepidosauria; order Squamata; family Rhineuridae; genus Rhineura; species Rhineura floridana. The sequence continues at coordinate 215,437,687 of NC_084480.1, forward strand.
CAGAGAGCAGGAATTTTTCACCAGATCAGCTGCATTCTTCACTCCAGAAGAAACTAGACCTTCCTGTAGAATTGAGATCTCCCTGTCTAACCCCACACCCAGTGTGTGTTCCTCTGAAGGATTCCACTGATGCCCTCCCTGGCCCATCTCCAGAGTGGATCTAGCAAGGTTTCACAGTAAAAACAAAAAATAAGACGTATTTAGTCTACTGATAGGTTTTACTGGACTAGATGAGTAATTCTGGTTTCCAGATGTCTTGCCTGATTTCTGGTGAGCCTGGCCTGCAAACCTTGATTGTGTCTGGAGGTACAAGACATGTGTCTTTTTTTCAAAGTCTATTCTGCTCCCCCTCCCCCATAGCTTTTTAATTCTTCTGCTCTGTGTAAAGCACTGTGGACTAACAAAACAGACTGTGTTGTTTCAAAGATGGGAATAGAACTATATTCCACTGGTGTGCTTGTTGATTTGCTATGAGCAGAAGAGGTGTTCTCTGCACCAAAGATTGTAACTGGAGTGAAGAAAAGAATAGCAGGAAAATATGGCAACAGATATAATTAGTCACTCTGGAAGTTAATTAGTTGGTGGTACTGTGATGAAGATTGCCTTGCACTTACTGTGAGTGTGATGCAGCAACCTGATGCCATTTTAGCTTTCTGTCACTATCTGATATTGCCACAGAGAAAGAAAAAAATCCCATAATGCTGAGAAAAAATGTATTGCTTGGAAAAGTCCAACTCGTTTTGGCCCCTGACAAAGGTCCAACATATCAGAGGCCGAAACGCATTGGGCTTTTCCAAGCAATAAATTTTCTCTTTCTTTGTGGTTCTTTAGATGGTGACAGATTTTTGTTTCCATTACCTGATATTGGCCATTTCATATTTTTCCCCCTCATGAAAGTGTATAGTCCTTGAAGAATCTTTAATGTTTAGTGTCCTAGCTAAGATATATAATGTTGCTGAATTCCATATTTTGCTTCTGCATTTGCTCCTCATATCTGTCCTGGCTTGCCTTTTTAATGAGTTAGCCAAAGTGCTGTTTTGAGTTTGAGTAAGCCTCGGCCTCTCAATTTCCTGTGAAGCGTTCCTGCTGTGAAAGTGAAGCTGAGCTGACAGGATGCCATTGCAAACATGACATGTCTTAAAAATATTAAAGCAGAAAATGTACCAAAAACACAAACATCATTTCTCAAGATGGTGGAATGTTAATCCGATTCATGGCATTAAACATTTCCCTGTACAGTATCCCACTGGGATCTTTCTTTCAGGTCTGTGGTTTAACTACAAGAGGCCAGAATCCTTGCTTTCTCATAGCCCTAAACTGCAATGTCCTTTTATTTGAGTGCCTGTCAACAATGAAAAACAACACAATTTTGAAGCAGCTTTAATGTTGCTTCCCACTTCTCCTTTCCTCAGCACTGAAGACTCCAGGGTATTGTCTATAACATGGGTAGCCAACACGGTGCCCTCCATATGCTGTTGGCCTGCACTTCCCATTATTCTTGACCAATGGCCATGTTAGCTGGAGCTGATGGGAACT